>NC_134690.1:11180862-11808655 GCF_050947455.1 Rhinoderma darwinii | reverse complement strand
GGAGACGTCAGTAAATAGTCGCTGTCCAGGGTGCTGAAAGAGTTAAGCGATCGGCAGTAACTGTTTCTGCCCCCTGGACAGTGACTACCGATCCCAATATACAGCAACCTGTCAAAAAAATAGAAGTTCATACTTACCGAGAACTCCCTGCTTCTGTCTCCAGTCCGGCCTCCCAGGATGACGTTTCAGTCTAAGTGACGGCTGCAGCCAATCACAGGCCAATCACAGGCTGCAGCCAATCACAGGCCAATCACAGGCTGCAGCGGTCACATGGACTGCCGCGTCATCCAGGGAGGTCGGGCTGGATGCCGAAAGAGGGACGCGTCACCAAGACAACGGCCGGTAAGTATGAAATTCTTTTACCTTCACTAGGGAAGGTGCTGTCCCTTCTCTCTATCCTGCACTGATAGAGAGAAGGGAAGTACTTTCACCTCAATACGCAACGGCTAGTCCGCATCAATTTACTGCACATTTTAGGCAGATCCGCAACAGAATCTGCAACGCAGATTATGTGCGGCATTGATTCGGACAGTGTATGCAGAACTCCGCCACGTCTGGGCATGCCCTTAGACTGGGTTCACACGAGCATGTTCGGTCCGTAAAGGACGGAACGTATTTCGGCCGCAAGTCCCGGACCGAACACACTGCAGGGAGCCGGGCTCCTAGCATCATAGTTATGTACGACGCTAGGAGTCCCTGCCTCGCTGCAGGACAACTGTCCCGTACTGTAATCATGTTTTCAGTACGGGACAGTAGTTCCGCGGAGAGTCAGGGACTCCTAGCGTTGGACATACCTATGGTGCTAGGAGCCCCGCTCCCTGCAGTGTGTTCTGTCCGGGACTTGTGGCCGAAATACGTTCCATACATTACGGACCGAACATGCTCGTGTGAATCCAGCCTTACAGTCTTCAGGAAGTGATGGAGTAAAGCCCCTCCCCCAGACACGAAGGAGTGACAGGGGAGCTTCATACAATCCTGTGTGTTTGGTCGGACTATCCTGTATTATCCAGGCTCCCGGTAGTATAGTAGAGCTGTCATTAGCACACCCGTCTTCTACAGATAATGAAATGACTCTGCTCGTTCTGTCCCAGTCTCTACAGCAAAGCTGAAAAATAAGCTGCAGAATTATTTTAATATTTTTATCTTTTTTTTTTTTTTTTTTCTTTTTTCGGTGCCCTTTGAAGCTTTAAAATAACAGATACAAGATTTGCCAGTGTCATATTGATCAATGCAATATCCCTTGAATGCCCTCCGCTCACAGACGTAGCAATAAATCTGCTTTCATTTCCTTTTTACAATCAGCAACATTGTGGCAATATTTAAAATAGCCGTGATATTTGTCAACATCCTTGTAAATCAGCCCAACCCCAACATAAATCTCTCCTGTTACATCGCCGGTCTCCATAGCAATCATCTGCCTGCCGGGAAGACAGATGTCAATCCAATGCATAGTTTCCATAAGGAGCGATGTACAGATGGTCTTTTCCTTGAAGGAGACGTTACAATATGGGTGAACATGAGGCATTTAACGCCCGACTGAGGCATCCCCATTCACCTTCCCATCCCCCATTACTACATCCTTCATTCTAAGAATTAACACTAATAGATCCTATATTAATATCAGCTCAGCCATGGGATCGATGTAGTTAACCACATAATCTACTCAACATAATACACTGTATTCATGTGTTTTATTTTATTGAGATTTTAATTAAAGGGCAAATCTTGGACCTGTTGATATTTCCGTAATTAGTGGAGAAATGTCAGTCAGCTTATAATGTGTATATTTATTTTTAATATGTGTCTGCTAAAGAAATATTATATTATCAGAAAACAAAATATTATAACTATTATACAAGAATATAACTACTCTAATACTGCCTCCTATATACAAGAATATAACTACTATAATACTGCCCCCTATATACAAGAATATAACTACTATAATACTACCCCCTATATACAAGAATATAAATACTATAATACTGCCCCTATATACAAGAATATAACTACTATAATACTGCTTCTATATACAAGAATATAACTACTATAATACTGCTCCTATATACAAGAATATAACTACTATAATACTGCTCCTATATACAAGAATATAACTACTATAATACTACCCCCTATATACAAGAATATAAATACTATAATACTGCCCCTATATACAAGAATATAACTACTATAATACTGCTTCTATATACAAGAATATAACTACTATAATACTGCTCCTATATACAAGAATATAACTACTATAATACTGCTCCTATATACAAGAATATAACTACTATAATACTGCTTCTATATACAAGAATATAACTACTATAATACTGCTCCCTATATACAAGAATATAACTACTATAATACTACCCCCTATATACAAGAATATAACTACTATAATACTGCTCCTATATACAAGAATATAACTACTATAATACTGCTCCCTATATACAAGAATATAACTACTATAATACTACCCCCTATATACAAGAATATAAATACTATAATACTGCCCCTATATACAAGAATATAACTACTATAATACTGCTTCTATATACAAGAATATAACTACTATAATACTGCTCCTATATACAAGAATATAACTACTATAATACTGCTCCTATATACAAGAATATAACTACTATAATACTGCTTCTATATACAAGAATATAACTACTATAATACTGCTCCCTATATACAAGAATATAAATACTATAATACTGCCCCTATATACAAGAATATAACTACTATAATACTGCTTCTATATACAAGAATATAACTACTATAATACTGCTCCTATATACAAGAATATAACTACTATAATACTGCCCCCTATATACAAGAATATAACTACTCTAATACTGTCTCCTATATACAAGAATATAACTACTATAATACTGCCCCTATATACAAGAATATAACTACTATAATACTGCTCCTCTATACAAGAATATAACTACTATAATACTGCCCCCTATATACAAGAATATAACTACTATAATACTGCCCCTATATACAAGAATATAACTACTATAATACTGCCTCCTATATACAAGAATATAACTACTATAATACTGCCCCTATATACAAGAATATAACTACTATAATACTGCTCCTCTATACAAGAATATAACTACTATAATACTGCCCCCTATATACAAGAATATAACTACTATAATACTGCCCCTATATACAAGAATATAACTACTCTAATACTGCCTCCTATATACAAGAATATAACTACTATAATACTACCCCCTATATACAAGAATATAACTACTATAATACTGCTCCTCTATACAAGAATATAACTACTATAATACTGCCCCTATATACAAGAATATAACTACTATAATACTGCTCCTATATACAAGAATATAACTACTATAATACTGCTCCTATATACAAGAATATAACTACTATAATACTGCCCCTATGTATAAGAATATAACTACTATAATTCTGACCCCTATGTGCAAGAATATAACTACTATAATACTGGCCCTATATACAAGAATATAACTACTATAATACTGCTCTTATATACAAGAATATAACTACTATAATACTGCTCCTATATACAAGAATATATCTACTATAATACTGCCCCCTATATACAAGAATATAACTACTATAATACTGCCCCCTATATACAAGAATATAACTACTATAATACTGCTCCTATATACAAGAATATAACTACTATAATACTGCCCCCTATATACAAGAATATAACTACTATAATACTGCCCCCTATATACAAGAATATAACTACTATAATACTGCTCCTATCTCCTATATACAAGACTATAATTACTATAATACTGCCCCCTATATACAAGAATATAACTACTATAATACTGCCCACTATATACAAGAATATAACTACTATAATACTGCTGCTATATACAAGAATATAACTACTATAATACTGCCCACTATATACAAGAATATAACTACTATAATACTGCCCCTAAATACAAGAATATAACTACTATAATACTGCCCCCTATATACAAGAATATAACTACTATAATACTGCCCTCTATGTACAAGAATATAACTACTATAATACTGCCCCTATATACAAGAATATAACTTCTGTAATACTGCCACCAAAATACAAGAATATAACTACTATAATACTGCCCTCTATATACAAGAATATAACTACTATAATACTGCTCCCTATATACAAGAATATAACTACTATAATACTGCCCCTATATACAAGAATATAACTACTATAACACTGCCCCTAAATACAAGAATATAACTACTATAATACTGCTTCTATATACAAGAATATAACTACTATAATACTGCTCCTATATACAAGAATATAACTACTATAATACTGCTCCTATATACAAGAATATAACTACTATAATACTGCTTCTATATACAAGAATATAACTACTATAATACTGCTCCCTATATACAAGAATATAAATACTATAATACTGCCCCTATATACAAGAATATAACTACTATAATACTGCTTCTATATACAAGAATATAACTACTATAATACTGCTCCTATATACAAGAATATAACTACTATAATACTGCCCCCTATATACAAGAATATAACTACTCTAATACTGTCTCCTATATACAAGAATATAACTACTATAATACTGCCCCTATATACAAGAATATAACTACTATAATACTGCTCCTCTATACAAGAATATAACTACTATAATACTGCCCCCTATATACAAGAATATAACTACTATAATACTGCCCCTATATACAAGAATATAACTACTATAATACTGCCTCCTATATACAAGAATATAACTACTATAATACTGCCCCTATATACAAGAATATAACTACTATAATACTGCTCCTCTATACAAGAATATAACTACTATAATACTGCCCCCTATATACAAGAATATAACTACTATAATACTGCCCCTATATACAAGAATATAACTACTCTAATACTGCCTCCTATATACAAGAATATAACTACTATAATACTACCCCCTATATACAAGAATATAACTACTATAATACTGCTCCTCTATACAAGAATATAACTACTATAATACTGCCCCTATATACAAGAATATAACTACTATAATACTGCTCCTATATACAAGAATATAACTACTATAATACTGCTCCTATATACAAGAATATAACTACTATAATACTGCCCCTATGTATAAGAATATAACTACTATAATTCTGACCCCTATGTGCAAGAATATAACTACTATAATACTGGCCCTATATACAAGAATATAACTACTATAATACTGCTCTTATATACAAGAATATAACTACTATAATACTGCTCCTATATACAAGAATATATCTACTATAATACTGCCCCCTATATACAAGAATATAACTACTATAATACTGCCCCCTATATACAAGAATATAACTACTATAATACTGCTCCTATATACAAGAATATAACTACTATAATACTGCCCCCTATATACAAGAATATAACTACTATAATACTGCCCCCTATATACAAGAATAGAACTACTATAATACTGCTCCTATCTCCTATATACAAGACTATAATTACTATAATACTGCCCCCTATATACAAGAATATAACTACTATAATACTGCCCACTATATACAAGAATATAACTACTATAATACTGCTGCTATATACAAGAATATAACTACTATAATACTGCCCACTATATACAAGAATATAACTACTATAATACTGCCCCTAAATACAAGAATATAACTACTATAATACTGCCCCCTATATACAAGAATATAACTACTATAATACTGCCCTCTATGTACAAGAATATAACTACTATAATACTGCCCCTATATACAAGAATATAACTTCTGTAATACTGCCACCAAAATACAAGAATATAACTACTATAATACTGCCCTCTATATACAAGAATATAACTACTATAATACTGCTCCCTATATACAAGAATATAACTACTATAATACTGCCCCTATATACAAGAATATAACTACTATAACACTGCCCCTAAATACAAGAATATAACTACTATAATACTGCCCCCTATATACAAGAATATAACTACTATAATACTGCCCCTATATACAAAAGTATAACTACTATAATACTGCCTTCTATATACAAGAATGTAACTACTATAATACTGCCCCCTATATACAAGAATATACCTACTATAATACTGCCCCTATATAAAAGAATATAACTACTATAATCCTGCCCCTATATACAAGAATATAACTACTATAATACTGCTCCTATATACAAGAATATAATTACTATAATACTGCCCGCTATATACAAGAATATAACTACTATAATACTGCCCCTATATACAAGAATATAACTACTATAATACTGCTCCTATATACAAGAATATAACTACTATAATACTGCTCCTATATACAAGAATATAACTACTATAATACTGCTCCTATATACAAGAATATAACTACTATAATACTGCTCCCTATATACAAGAATATAACTACTATAATACTGCCTCCTATATACAAGAATATAACTACTATAATACTGCTCCTATATACAAGAATATAACTACTATAATACTGCTCCTATATACAAGAATATAATTACTATAATACTGCTCCTATATACAAGAATATAACTACTATAATACTGCCCCCTATATACAAGAATATAAATACTATAATACTGCCCCCATATACAAGAATATAACTACTATAATACTGCCCCTATATACAAGAATATAACTACTATATTACTGCCCCTATATACAAGAATATAACTACTATAATACTGCCCCTATATACAAGAATATAACTACTATAATACTGCTCCTATATACAAGAATATAACTACTATAATACTGCTCCTATATACAAGAATATAACTACTATAATACTGCTCCTATATACAAGAATATAACTATTATAATACTGCCCCCTATATACAGGAATATAACTACTATAATACTGCCTCCTATATACAAGAATATAACTACTATAATACTGCTCGTATATACAAGAATATAACTACTATAATACTGCCTCCTATATACAAGAATATAACTACTATAATACTGCCCCCTATATACAAGAATATAACTACTATAATACTGCTTCTATATACACGAATATAACTACTATAATACTGCTCGTATATACAAGAATATAACTACTATAATACTGCCTCCTATATACAAGAATATAACTACTATAATACTGCCCCCTATATACAAGAATATAACTACTATAATACTGCTTCTATATACACGAATATAACTACTATAATACTTCTCCTATATACAAGAATATAAGTACTTTAATACTGCTCCTATATACAAGAATATATCTACTATAATACTGCTCCTATATACAGGAATATAACTACTATAATACTGCTCCCTATATACAAGAATATAACTACTATAATACTGCCTCCTGTATATAAGAATATAACTACTATAATACTGCCCCCTATATACAAGAATATAACTACTATGATACTGCTCCTATATACAAGAATATAACTACTATAATACTGCCCTCTATATACAAGAATATAACTGCTATAATACTGCCTCCTATATATACAAGAATATAACTACTATAATACTGCCCCCTATATACAAGAATATAACTACTTTAATACTGCTCCTATATACAAGAATATAACTACTATAATACTGCCTCCTATATACAAGAATATAACTACTATAATACTGCTCCTATATACAAGAATATAACTACTATAATACTGCCCCCTATATACAAGAATATAACTACTATAATACTGCTCATATATACAAGAATATAACTACTATAATACTGCCTCCTATATACAAGAATATAACTACTGTAATACTAAGTATAATGTTTACTCTCCTTAAAAATTTTGTGCTCCCTTTAGTATAATCTGTGACCCCTTCAAATAATATTTGCCCATCTCCGGGATATTTTTTACTGTCTTTAAATAATCTGTGCCCCCCTCCTGTATAATCTGTGCCCCCCTCCTGTATAATCTGTGCCCCCCTCCTGTATAACCTGTGCCCCCCTCCTGTATAATCTGTGCCCCCTCCTGTATAATATAAGGTTCCCTCCTGTATAATCTGTGCCCCCTCCTCTTGTATAATCTGTGCCCCCTCCTGTATAATCTGTGCCTCCCTCCTGTATAATCTGTGCCCACCTCCTGTATAATCTGTGCCCCCCTCCTGTATAATCTGTGCCCCCCTCCTTTATAATCTGTGCCCCCCTCCTGTATAATTTGTGCCCCCCTCCTGTCTAGTCTGTGCCCCCTCCTGTATAATCTAAGGTTCCCTCCTGTATAATCTTTTGCCGCCTCCTGTATAATCTGTGCCCCCCTCCTGTATAATCTTAGGTTCCCTCCTGTATAATCTGTGCCCCCCTCCTGTATAATCTGTGCCCCCCTCCTGTATAATCTGTGCCCCCTCCTGTATAATCTGTGCCTCACTCCTGTATAATCTGTGCCCGCCTCCTGTATAATCTAAGGTTCCCTCCTGTATAATCTGTCCCCCCTCCTGTATAATATAAAGTTCCCTCTTGTATAATCTGTGCCCCCCCTCCTGTATAATCTGTGCCCCCCTCCTGTATAATCTAAGGTTCCCTCCTGTATAATCTGTGCCCCCCTCCTGTATAATCTGTGCCCCCTCCTGTTTAATCTGTGCCCCCTCCTGTTTAATCTGTGCCCCCTCCTGTTTAATCTGTGCCTCCCTCCTGTATAATCTGTGCCCGCCTCCTGTATAATCTAAGGTTACCTCCTGTATAATCTTTTGCCGCCTCCTGTATAATCTGTGCCCCCCTCCTGTATAATCTTAGGTTCCCTCCTGTATAATCTGTGCCCCCCTCCTGTATAATCTGTGCCCCCTCCTGTATAATCTGTGCCTCACTCCTGTATAATCTGTGCCCGCCTCCTGTATAATCTAAGGTTCCCTCCTGTATAATCTGTGCCCCCTCCTGTATAATCTGTGCCCACATCCTGTATAATCTGTGCCCCCCCTCCTGTATAATATAAAGTTCCCTCTTGTATAATCTGTGCCCCCTCCTGTATATTCTGTGCCCCCCTCCTGTATAATCTAAGGTTCCCTCCTGTATAATCTGTTCCCCCCTCCTGTATAATCTGTGCCCCCCTCCTGTATAATCTAAGGTTCCCTCCTGTATAATCTAAGGTTCCCTCCTGTATAATCTGTGCCCCCCTCCTGTATAATCTGTGCCCCCCTCCTGTATAACCTGTGCCCCCTCCTGTATAATCTGTGCCCCCCTCCTGTATAATCTAAGGTTCCCTCCTGTATAATCTGTGCCCCCCTCCTGTATAATCTGTGCCCCCCTCCTGTATAATCTGTGCCCCCTCCTGTATAATATAAGGTTCCCTCCTGTATAATCTGTGCCCCCCTCCTGTATAATCTGTGCCCCCCTCCTGTATAACCTGTGCCCCCCTCCTGTATAACCTGTGCCCCCTCCTGTATAATCTGTGCCCCCCTCCTGTATAATTTAAGGTTCCCTCCTGTATAATCTGTGCCCCCCTCCAGTATAATCTTAGGTTCCCTCCTGTATAATCTGTGCCCCCCTCCTGTATAACCTGTGCCCCCTCCTGTATAATCTGTGCCCCCCTCCTGTATAATCTGTGCCCCCCTCCTGTATAATATAAGGTTCCCTCCTGTATAATCTGTGCCCCCTTCTGTATAATCTGTGCCCCCCTCCTGTATAATCTGTGCCCCCCTCCTGTATAATATAAGGTTCCCTCCTGTATAATCTGTGCCCCCCTTCTGTATAATCTGTGCCCCCCTCCTGTATAATCTGTGCCCCCCTCCTGTATAACCTGTGCCCCCTCCTGTATAATCTGTGCCCCCCTCCTGTATAATCTAAGGTTCCCTCCTGTATAATCTGTCCCCCCTCCTGTATAATCTAAGGTTCCCTCCTGTATAATCTGTGCCCCCCTCCTGTATAATCTGTGCCCCCTCCTGTTTAATCTGTGCCCCCTCCTGTTTAATCTGTGCCCCCTCCTGTATAATCTTAGGTTCCCTCCTGTATAATCTGTGCCCCCCTCCTGTATAATCTTAGGTTCCCTCCTGTATAATCTGTGCCCCCCTCCTGTATAATCTGTGCCCCCTCCTGTATAATCTGTGCCTCACTCCTGTATAATCTGTGCCCGCCTCCTGTATAATCTAAGGTTCCCTCCTGTATAATCTGTGCCCCCTCCTGTATAATCTGTGCCCACATCCTGTATAATCTGTGCCCCCCCTCCTGTATAATATAAAGTTCCCTCTTGTATAATCTGTGCCCCCTCCTGTATATTCTGTGCCCCCCTCCTGTATAATCTAAGGTTCCCTCCTGTATAATCTGTTCCCCCCTCCTGTATAATCTGTGCCCCCCTCCTGTATAATCTAAGGTTCCCTCCTGTATAATCTAAGGTTCCCTCCTGTATAATCTGTGCCCCCCTCCTGTATAATCTGTGCCCCCCTCCTGTATAACCTGTGCCCCCTCCTGTATAATCTGTGCCCCCCTCCTGTATAATCTAAGGTTCCCTCCTGTATAATCTGTGCCCCCCTCCTGTATAATCTGTGCCCCCCTCCTGTATAATCTGTGCCCCCTCCTGTATAATATAAGGTTCCCTCCTGTATAATCTGTGCCCCCCTCCTGTATAATCTGTGCCCCCCTCCTGTATAACCTGTGCCCCCCTCCTGTATAACCTGTGCCCCCTCCTGTATAATCTGTGCCCCCCTCCTGTATAATTTAAGGTTCCCTCCTGTATAATCTGTGCCCCCCTCCAGTATAATCTTAGGTTCCCTCCTGTATAATCTGTGCCCCCCTCCTGTATAACCTGTGCCCCCTCCTGTATAATCTGTGCCCCCCTCCTGTATAATCTGTGCCCCCCTCCTGTATAATATAAGGTTCCCTCCTGTATAACCTGTGCCCCCTCCTGTATAATCTGTGCCCCCCTCCTGTATAATCTGTGCCCCCCTCCTGTATAATATAAGGTTCCCTCCTGTATAATCTGTGCCCCCTTCTGTATAATCTGTGCCCCCCTCCTGTATAATCTGTGCCCCCCTCCTGTATAATATAAGGTTCCCTCCTGTATAATCTGTGCCCCCCTTCTGTATAATCTGTGCCCCCCTCCTGTATAATCTGTGCCCCCCTCCTGTATAACCTGTGCCCCCTCCTGTATAATCTGTGCCCCCCTCCTGTATAATCTAAGGTTCCCTCCTGTATAATCTGTCCCCCCTCCTGTATAATCTAAGGTTCCCTCCTGTATAATCTGTGCCCCCCTCCTGTATAATCTGTGCCCCCTCCTGTTTAATCTGTGCCCCCTCCTGTTTAATCTGTGCCCCCTCCTGTATAATCTTAGGTTCCCTCCTGTATAATCTGTGCCCCCCTCCTGTATAATCTTAGGTTCCCTCCTGTATAATCTGTGCCCCCCTCCTGTATAATCTGTGCCCCCTCCTGTATAATCTGTGCCTCACTCCTGTATAATCTGTGCCCGCCTCCTGTATAATCTAAGGTTCCCTCCTGTATAATCTGTGCCCCCTCCTGTATAATCTGTGCCCACATCCTGTATAATCTGTGCCCCCCCTCCTGTATAATATAAAGTTCCCTCTTGTATAATCTGTGCCCCCTCCTGTATATTCTGTGCCCCCCTCCTGTATAATCTAAGGTTCCCTCCTGTATAATCTGTGCCCCCCTCCTGTATAATCTGTGCCCCCCTCCTGTATAATCTGTGCCCCCTCCTGTATAACCTGTGCCCCCTCCTGTATAATCTGTGCCCCCCTCCTGTATAATCTAAGGTTCCCTCCTGTATAATCTGTGCCCCCCTCCTGTATAATCTGTGCCCCCCTCCTGTATAATCTGTGCCCCCCTGCTGTATAATCTGTGCCCCCCTCCAGTATAATCTTAGGTTCCCTCCTGTATAATCTGTGCCCCCTCCTGTATAACCTGTGCCCCCCTCCTGTATAATCTGTGCCCCCCTCCTGTATAACATAAGGTTCCCTCCTGTATAATCTGTGCCCCCCTTCTGTATAATCTGTGCCCCCCTCCTGTATAATCTGTGCCCCCCTCCTGTATAATCTGTGCCTCCCTCCTGTATAATATAAGGTTCCCTCCTGTATAATCTGTGCCCCCCTTCTGTATAATCTGTGCCCCCCTCCTGTATAATCTGTGCCCCCCTCCTGTATAATCTGTGCCCCCCTCCAGTATAATCTTAGGTTCCCTCCTGTATAATCTGTGCCCCCCTCCTGTATAACCTGTGCCCCCCTCCTGTATAATCTGTGCCCCCCTCCTGTATAATATAAGGTTCCCTCCTGTATAATCTGTGCCCCCCTTCTGTATAATCTGTGCCCCCCTCCTGTATAATCTGTGCCCCCCTCCTGTATAATCTGTGCCTCCCTCCTGTATAATATAAGGTTCCCTCCTGTATAATCTGTGCCCCCCTTCTGTATAATCTGTGCCCCCCTCCTGTATAATCTGTGCCCCCCTCCTGTATAATCTGTGCCTCCCTCCTGTATAATCTGTGCCCCCCTCCTGTATAATCTGTGCCCCCCTCCTGTATAATCTGTGCCCCCCTCCTGTATAATCTGTGCCTCCCTCCTGTATAATCTGTGCCCCCCTCCTGTATAATCTGTGCCTCCCTCCTGTATAATCTGTGCCCCCCTCCTGTATAATCTGTGCCTCCCTCCTGTATAATCTGTGCCTCCCTCCTGTATAATCTGTGCCCCACTCCTGTATAATCTGTGCCTCCCTCCTGTATAATCTGTGCCTCCCTCCTGTATAATCTGTGCCCACCTCCTGTATAATCTGTGCCCCCTCCTGTATAATCTGTGCCTCCCTCCTGTATAATCTGTGCCCCCCTCCTGTATAATCTGTGCCTCCCTCCTGTATAATCTGTGCCCCCCTCCTGTATAATCTGTGCTGTACATTATCTGTTGTAAGGATTTATTTTATGTCGTTGCAGGTTCTTGACAATCTGGACAAACACTTAAACTCTTCAGAATATTTCCGCTTCTTATGGTTTCCACACACGGAAAGTGTCAGCGTGTTTTATCAGGACCCTACAGATAAGGTATCAGCGGCTCCGTCATCATACGTTGTGTATTCCCGCTGCCGTAGCCGGTCCCCGCTGTCACTAGTAATCGTCATCGGTGCAGGCAGAGAGACCTTTATAATAGAAATGCACTTTTTATGGCTCGTAAATCAGTTTTTATTTTTTACTTTTATTGTGCGGTGACGTCATCTATTATACTCCAGTCACACCCAAAGCTGCATTTAAAATTCCATTGGATTTCACATTTCTTGCTGCATGACTATATATATATATATACTTCCTTCTTTTGTTTCACTGTCTGTTTAACAGCATTTTCTTCTGCGGTGCATTATAAAAGATGAGGGGCAGCTTTGGATGTGACTAGAGAATAAGGCTCAGTAGAACTTTTAGTGTGTGAATCCTTCCGGTTTACTTGCTCTGTGTTTTGAACATGGCCGCTTGTAGAGTCCACATAATGATGCCGTTTACCGATGATGATTTATGCGTTCACTTTTTCCGAACTAGAAATGAAAAATTTAATTTCTGAAGTATTTCTAGCAGATTAATGAGGACGGGAATGGTAACTGCCTCCGCTTTACAAATGATCTGAGCCGGGCGGCCTCATTGTCCTTAAAATGGAGAATTAACTGCATCTCCCTTCGGATGACGGATTGCTGCTCCGGAGTAATTTTCTAGATCTGTGATCGCCCATTAGTGAAAGATTGATCCCGGGACGGGCGCTCGTCTCACTAATTGCTATAGATCGTTCTGACAAAGTGATTTCTCTTTCGTGCAGCCACCGTCTTCCAAGTCCAGCTGGTTTTGGGATTGTTTTGTGGGATACTACTTGTTGGAGTTCCTCCTCTGGATAAGGTATGGGGTGAGGGTCTTCCTATGTGTTCATGGTGGTAACGATTCTCTCGACTATGTTGGGTATTGTATTGTGGGTCAACGTTGTTCGGAAGCTGGTGACGTGGAGCCGGACCAACATCATGGACATGGCGACACCACTTCTTATAGAATGAGTATGGTTAAAGGGTGGGCCTTAGGAGTGTGCGACCTGTGCGGCCGCAGAAGGCGTATCGCCCTTCCCGGTAGAGGTGGTGCCGTTGCTGCCGCCTGCCTTCACACATTCCTCCCGTGGCACCATATCCCTTCTCATCAATCGCTGTTTAGTTCTTGTCGAAGTCTGCTCCGCCCCTGTCTGTCCTCTCTCTGGTGATAAGTGCAGGAGCGGTCAGAGCCGTCAGTAACAGCTGCTGACGGATCCTGCAAGTACTACACAGGGTGGAGAAGGGACATGATGCCACAAAATGCCATACAATGGAGGGGTGATAGAGGAGAGATGATTATTAAGTGGGGGAGAGAGATAATAACTGGGGGAGGGGAGCTATCAGGAATTTTTGGACTCTATACAGTAAACGATTTACACCCCACATTACACCCCACATTACACCCCACATTACCCCACATTACCGGTTCTCTATCTTGTACCCCGGCACTCTCTGACCTTATGATGGCTGCATTTCCTGTTTTCTTGTTCCCCTACTGGGCTCTTGGTTTCAGGGGGAAGGGGCAAATCTATGAGGGGTTATTAGCTCTGTGGGGATAGGAGGAGAAAAGAAAAAAGGGACTTGTGGAAAAAACTAAAAATATAGTTTGGTAGAAGGGGAGGCATTAAAACTTAAGACCAGACCCCAATATGAAGACCAGAACTCTTAAATAAATCCAAAACCCAGACCAGACCCTAAACTTAAACCAGATCTCAAAATAAATTCAGACCCCCACATAAGACCCAAAGTTTAGGGCTAGACAGCAGCGGAGTTACTGTAGTGACTGGGGCGGAGTAGTTGTCCCTAATAGAAAGGACAGTGCACAGACCCCAGTTTCTACAGTAACTCCGCTGCCCGGTCACGAAAAACGGTGGGCTCCTCTTTTATAAAATTTCAGTCGTGCCCCTGATGTCCGTATCAACAGCTAAAATAATCCTGCACAGGACGCCATCTAACCCAAAGACAACTCTGTCATCATTCCTAAAAGGGAATCCATCATTAGGACAATCAGTAGCCCCAATGAAGTTGACCTTGTGGGTGACCGAACTCGAAAACTATAGATGCCATATCACTGCCTACCTCGTGCCACCTCTCCTGGCCAAGTAACAAGAGGAACAGTTGAAGCGCTTCCTTCATTGAACGAGACCACAGGATAAGGAACCACCTAGAATGGAGTCTTTTTGGCATCTCTGGTTGTCTTGTAGAGCAGTATGAGAAGAAGCAGGTGTGCCATGTCTTCTAGGGCATCTCCTTATGCCCAATGCCCTTTGAAGTCCTTGAAGGTCTATAAAAGGGACTGCATTCCAGCATCTTCTAGCCTGGTAGGTCTTCCACCCATTCTCCCACGCTGTTCTTTAGGGCAAGAGAACGGTTCTGGGTGCCACAAAATGGGACCAAGAATGGTTGTCGCTTTTCTTGCTCCTTCAGACCATCACTTAGGTTGGGGGTAGACCATGTATGTTCATATGTAGGTGAGTGTTGGGGTACAAGAACATTATACCCATGACTCATAGTGTGAGGTCCACTGCCCCACTCAAGGGCATGTGTACCGTAGGAGTATTTAGTTATAGGTTAGGCCCTGGTTTAGGTTTACCCTGTTCCCCTTTCTGGTTGGCACTAGAACCTGGGCAAGGCTACTCTTCTTCACAAGAAATGTGAACATTAGCAAATAATGGAGGGGCGACCAGTTCATTGGTCAAGCTGGTCTTCCACCCAACAAGGGATGGGTAAAGTGGGTCCTGCACCAGGAGGGGGCACTATTTCTATTTTCGCTATGAGGTCTTCTCTGTGCTACGTCCGTATGATGTCATTCATCAATCATCTTTTCTCCGTCAAGGACATAAATGTTATTTCACCGTATATATCGGATCTGCGCGTCGTGTTTCTCGCCATAACCTTGGCGTGCGTCTTGTGATGAGGACGGTGCACATCAGCACATTACTGAGCATGCGGACAACCGAGAGCTGGAGGTCCTTGTTCACTTCTATCATGTCGGGTCATTTGTATTTATACAGTGACAATCTTATGTCCCCCTAAATCTTGGCAATGTCCGGTGTGATACGGTGGAGACGTCTCCAACATCACCGGCGTGTAATACGGAGCTCATTACCGGCCCCACGCCATGGCAGAAGTTCATTCACAAATACTGATATATATATATATGATACATGTGTGTGTGTAGAATTCATTGAGGTACATGTGCGATTTCTTCATGATGCGAAGTGGAACTATCTGTAATAATGGAAATATCCCGAGAGTGAATGTCGTGCTGCTCCGTCGTGACACGTGACTCAAGTTTTGCACAACAGGATCACATTACGCTTCGGCTTTAGTGGAATTATCCGTTAATTGTACAAGTATTGTTACAATATATCTGGCACTTTACTGTACAATACATGTGACACTTTACTGTACAATATGTGTGACACTTTACTGTACAATATGTGTGACACTTTACTGTACAATATGTGTGACACTTTACTGTACAATACGTGTGACACTTTACTGTACAATATGTGTGACACTTTACTGTACAATACGTGTGACACTTTACTCTACATGTATTAAACAAAACACTTTTTTCACTTTTGCAAATTTGGAGTGCTGCCTTTCCTTTATTTTATCGTAAGAAGATCCCTGGCCTGGATCTTGGGATTTGCACCTGCTCTGGATAGATAGATAGATAGATAGATAGATAGATAGATAGATAGATAGATATGAGATAGATAGATAGATAGATAGATAGATATGAGATAGATAGATAGATAGATAGATATGAGATAGATAGATAGATAGATATGAGATAGATAGATAGATAGATATGAGATAGATAGATAGATATGAGATAGATAGATAGATATGAGATAGATAGATAGATAGATAGATAGATAGATAGATAGATAGATAGATAGATAGATAGATAGATAGATAGATAGATATGCGATAGATATGAGATAGATAGATAGATATGAGATAGATAGATATGCGATAGATATGAGATAGATAGATAGATATGCGATAGATATGAGATAGATAGATAGATATGAGATAGATAGATATGCGATAGATATGAGATAGATAGATAGATAGATAGATATGAGATAGATAGATAGATAGATAGATAGATAGATAGATAGATAGATAGATAGATAGATAGATAGATATGCGATAGATATGAGATAGATAGATAGATAGATAGATAGATAGATAGATAGATAGATAGATAGATATGAGATAGATAGATAGATAGATAGATAGATAGATAGATATGCGATAGATATGAGATAGATAGATAGATATGAGATAGATAGATAGATAGATAGATAGATATGAGATAGATAGATAGATAGATAGATAGATAGATAGATAGATAGATAGATAGATAGATAGATAGATAGATAGATAGATAGATAGATAGATATGCGATAGATAGATATGAGATAGATAGATATGAGATAGATAGATATGAGATAGATAGATAGATAGATAGATAGATAGATAGATAGATAGATAGATAGATAGATAGATAGATAGATATGAGATAGATAGATAGATAGATATGAGATAGATAGATAGATAGATAGATAGATAGATAGATAGATATGAGATAGATAGATAGATATGAGATAGATAGATAGATAGATATGAGATAGATAGATAGATAGATAGATAGATAGATAGATAGATAGATAGATAGATAGATAGATAGATAGATAGATAGATAGATAGATATGCGATAGATATGAGATAGATAGATAGATATGAGATAGATAGATATGCGATAGATATGAGATAGATAGATAGATATGCGATAGATATGAGATAGATAGATAGATATGAGATAGATAGATATGCGATAGATATGAGATAGATAGATAGATAGATAGATAGATAGATAGATAGATAGATAGATAGATAGATAGATATGAGATAGATAGATAGATAGATAGATAGATAGATAGATATGCGATAGATATGAGATAGATAGATAGATAGATAGATAGATAGATAGATAGATAGATAGATAGATAGATAGATAGATAGATAGATAGATAGATATGAGATAGATAGATAGATAGATAGATAGATAGATAGATAGATAGATAGATATGCGATAGATATGAGATAGATAGATAGATATGAGATAGATAGATAGATAGATAGATAGATAGATAGATAGATAGATAGATAGATAGATAGATAGATATGAGATAGATAGATAGATAGATATGAGATAGATAGATAGATAGATAGATAGATAGATAGATAGATAGATAGATAGATAGATATGCGATAGATAGATATGAGATAGATAGATATGAGATAGATAGATATGAGATAGATAGATAGATATGAGATAGATATGGGATAGATAGGTTAGGTTCCCAAGGAGTAAGCAGCATTGAACATGAGCTCCTGAGTCTACATCAATATATACCTTGTAATGAGCAAACTGTAAGGCATAACCTGGATAATACAGACTCCATGGAAGACAGGAGGAAGCAGGACTAAAAGTTCTTCATGAAAAATAAGAAATGTAAAGATTTGAAAGAAAAAACAAGAATTTTGCTTAGAGGACAGACTGCAGCAGAGAACATCAAGTCTGACCGAGTCCAGAGAACTGAGCATCCAAAAGGTAAGAACTTCCTGCAACACCAACACAATCCAACTAGAGAGAAAACACCATAGATATAAGGATTTATCTAAAAATGGAAAATCACAACTTAGAACAAGAAATGCAGAATAAAGTAAATGTCCATAAGACGGAGTTTGGGATAGAAGATTCAGACAAGAGGGGGTCCGGCACCTTGGAGATCACATACTCCGAAGAGCAGAGGAGCATCCAAGCGAGGAAAGCCATAAAACATGCCACAATCAGACACAATCCAGAGACACTTTTTGCTGACTTTACCTCTAAAGAAGAAGTCAAGAGGAAAACAAATGTATCATTCTACACTGAGCACCGCTCCGCCTGGCACACAGCCCTGTGCCAGCACTATAAGGACATATCAAAGTGTGGCATCAATAAGGGCCGACAGATCAGAATAAAAGACACAGGAAATGATGGGAGTATTACTCTTACCATAAGTCTATATAATAACGGCACCGTTCTCATACAAGGCAATGAGGACAAGCTAGAGGAATTCCAAGAAATCTTTCATCATATTAAAGACCAGGCCCAAACTTACAAAGAACAACAAACTCCAGCAACCCAGACCAGAGATGGACATACAGAGACAATCTCCAGCGACACCCCCGCTGCCCCATGTCCCAATGTCCCACACCCCTCACCCGACACCCTCAGAGACTGTTTATCTCAATTAGAAAGAGACTTTGTACAATTCAAAGAAGAACTTCAAAGAAATCTCGGTGACAAAAACACAAATGACCAAGTAATTAAAGAGATAAACAAACTGAAATGTGAACATGCATCAGCTCTGCAGGAAATACAACGTACACTCCGAGAGCTGCAACAAGAAAATACAAAGCTCAGATTAGAGATAGAAAATCTAAAACCACAAACACAAAGTCTAGGAGCAAGGGAGAGCGCTGACGTAAGGACTGCCAATGACCAGGGCGCTAGTACATCAAATCACCCAAACCCAATAAATATTCCTGAAATTAATGAAAACAAACTAGGAGAAAACAGAGCGATACAAGTGGGTACAAAGCCGACCGCCAACCAAACCTCCAGCACAGAACCACAGCAGCACCACATACCACCACCAAGCAGGACCCAGGACACAAGCATCAGACAAGCCACCCGCAAGTCACAATGTCCTGATACTGTCCTAATAATTGACTCAAATGGCAAATACCTTAATTCACGGCGACTCTTCCCAGGAAAAAGGGTCAGTAAAATTCACTGTGCAACTATCCAACAAGTCACATCAGTCATCAATAACCCACATTTTTCCAATCCAAACCATCTCATTATACACACGGGTACAAACAACCTCCAAGACCAGCAACAGCAGATTGCAGAACAACTGTCCCAACTAGCAAAGACGGCACAACAAAAGTTCCCTGACAGTAAAATAATTATATCATCCGTGCTCCCACGAAAAGATGTACCCAACGAGATCACCCAGGCCATCAACACAGAGCTGGCAGCGAACATCAGCTCAATGTCAAACATCAGCCTGGCACAACACCCCTCCATAGAGCAGCACCACCTGTATGATGACAAACACCTCAACAAACGAGGGGTCAGCCTTCTGGCCAAAGAACTGAAAGACATTGTGCTGAACAGACCCCCCAGACCTGGACCCCACACCAGCCAAAGCCAAAACATGGAGACATCACTAACAATGAAAAGACCTCAAACTCCACACACCTCACTACACCCAGGAGAAAAACCCCTTTACCCAAGGTCAGACCAACAGAGGCAAAAGCCATGGAGAAAACCCCCTGCCTCACACAGAGACACGCAGAGCAGAGACATGGAGGAAACCCCCTGCCTCACACAGAGACACACAGAGCAGAGACATGGAGGAAACCCCCTGCCTCACACAGAGACACACAGAGCAGAGACATGGAGGAAACCCCCTGCCTCACACAGAGACACGCAGAGCAGAGACATGGAGGAAACCCCCTGCCTCACACAGAGACACGCAGAGCAGAGACATGGAGGAAACACCCTGCCTCACACAGAGACACGCAGAGCAGAGACATGGAGGAAACCCCCTGCCTCACACAGAGACACGCAGAGCAGAGACATGGAGGAGATAAAGACCCTGCTCAGCACTCTATGTAAAAAACTAATGTGACTGTACAACACGAGAACATCTACAACACATCCAACAGTCACATCTCCAGCCCGTCCTACACAGCGCCGCTCATTACAAGGTATATGGACACACAATGACGTCCTTTATAATCAGCAGCTGGAATATTCAAGGCCTCAACGCCTCAGCCTTTGGATGCAAAATTAACGATCCAGACTTCATCCAAAGACTGAAAAATATCGATATACAAATCCTCCTGGAAACATGGACTAGGACAGAGAATGAGTCCCTGGTGCCCACTGGATACAGGGAAATCTCTGTCCCCGCCCTGAAAAATAAACACATCAAGCAGGGTCGGTGTTCAGGAGGAATATTAGTCTGGTACAAGGAGGAGCTCCATGAGCAGATCAAAGCCGTGAAGCGAGGAGACAGCCACATCTGGATAAGAATAGGCAGCTCCATCCTCACCTCTCAGTCTGACATGTATCTCTGCGCAACGTACATCGCACCGCCAGAGTCCCCGTACTCCAACCCAGACAGCTTTGAGATTATACAAAGGGAAGCCGCCCATTTCCAGACCCTGGGCAGCGTTCTCATCTACGGAGACCTCAATGCAAGAACGGGGAGAGATAAAGACTACCTGACCAATGATGGAAATATCTTCATCTTTGGAGCAGAGGCCGACTGTCATAACTCCCTACAGAAAGAGAGAAACAGCTATGACAGCACCGTCAACAAAAGCGGGAAAAAACTACTGAATCTATGTCGAAGCTTAGGACTCCACATACTGAATGGCCGCACCAAGGGAGACTCTTTAGGAAGGTATACACTAAACTCCCATGTAGGCAGCAGTGTAGTAGACTATGCCATCACGGACATGGACCCCGCAAACATTGGCGCACTCATAGTCACTCCACAAACGCACCTGTCAGATATGAGATAGATAGATAGATATTAGATAGATAGATAGATAGATAGATAGATAGATAGATAGATATGAGATAGATATGAGATAGATAGATAGATATGAGATAGATAGATATGTGAGATAGATAGATAGATAGATAGATAGATAGATAGATAGATAGATAGATAGATAGATAGATAGATAGATAGATAGATAGATATGAGATAGATATTAGATAGATAGATAGATAGATAGATAGATAGATAGATAGATAGATAGATAGATAGATAGATATGAGATAGATAGATAGATAGATATGAGATAGATAGATAGATAGATGACGGCCTTTATCTGGACAAGTTATACAGATTCCTATCAGCGGTGAATGATGACGTGTAGGCCGCAGTGATGAAGCTCCTATATGAAGGTGACATATGGAGACATTAGCGGTGTAGCTGTCGGCAGGGAGAGATATATAAGACACGGAGAGCCGGGCGACGGATTTATCTGAGATCTTTATCTTTGTGGCATATAACTTGATGGGC
The DNA here is from genome assembly GCF_050947455.1 of Rhinoderma darwinii. Taxonomy (NCBI): domain Eukaryota; kingdom Metazoa; phylum Chordata; class Amphibia; order Anura; family Rhinodermatidae; genus Rhinoderma; species Rhinoderma darwinii. Next base: position 11,786,411 of record NC_134690.1, on the reverse strand, counting down.
AGTGGATGGCGGATCAATCACCCCTTAGCTCCACGGCACCGGTACACATTTTTCTCCGGTGATGAGAGGTCCGTGGATACAACGCTGGACGTGTGAGCTCGAGAGATGATGAATTCACTGCGGATCACTCTACAGGACTCATCACCTCCGAAATACTACACTCAGAATCATCAACACAAGACAAGAAGGGTCTCACAGCAGAAGACGACCATTACCCCCTCCAATGGAAGGACTTAAAGGGGTATTCCAACCATTCTTATTTATGGCATATCTACAGGACATAGAAGCTTTATTGTGGTGGTCCGACTGAGGAGTGTAGAGGGGAGGACCAGAGAGTTGGCTGACCACTCATCGGAGGTACTGAAACAGCCAAGTGACAATTCTCCTGGGTATTCTGAATAAATAGATGTGGTCTCCTGTTCAGGATCGCCTTCTATTAGCCGGAGCAGAGAGTGGCTACAAAGAGTGTCTCTCGTTCTGGAGGACCCGGCATATCAATGCATTGCACTAACAGCCCATTGATTTCAATGTGTGGAACTGTGTAATGCTTTATTTCTCCTGTGGGGGCGCTGCAGGGAATATGAACACTTGCGGCTGCAGAATACAGCTGATCACTGGGGGTCTCCACTCATCCACCATGTTTTGTAAAGTAAATGATGGCTCCATCCATAACTCCGGATCATTAATGTCGCTCCCGCTCCCTGTTATGATGTAGGATGTTGAGGTACTAGACATGTCTTCTAGATATAATGTCACTATGATTCAGACGCAGCATTTTCCGTTGTGCTGTAATAAGATCTGCTCCAACAGTCACGGTCATCACAATGAGAATTATATCTACCTGAAAGTGATGGCGACGTATAATACGCTATCCGTGTTTTGCACGTTACTCTGCCCGTCATGTGGTATTAGATGGCCGTACAATCTAGCGCCTGATTGTTTAGAAATTCCAGGCTGAGAGTTTAGTCACTGATAGTCTAGAATGTTCTATAAGTATACCATGACTGGCTGGTGGAATGGCCGAGAGGCAGTCAACCGGAGGAGAAGGTCAAGGAGGAGCTTCGAATGTGATGGAGTCTTGATGGGAAGGCCAGATCTTGGATAATGAGGTGACCGATTTCTATCTGCCCTAAAATGGGGTCTATCTGGAGTGGGAAGATCTAGGGTGACGTCTTTGAGTTGCCAGAACTGTGATGGGGCCTTGATAACATGTTCGGGATGGATCTGCATACGCAGACATGCAACGGAGTCTTGAATATGTGACCAGTCCTGAGATAAAGTCTTAATTGGGCACCCAAACTTGAGTCGCAAGACATGCGGTAGTGTCAGTCCGGTGATGGAGCCTTAATTGGTTGACCAGACCTGAGTTGGAGCCTTTAGACCTGAATTGGAGCCCTAATGGAATAACAAAACCTGTGATGGAGACTTGATGGGATAGCCAGACCTGTCATGGAGTCTTGATGGAACAGCCCGGCTTTTGTTGGAGCCTTAGACTTGCAATAAAATCTTGATGGGAAAGCTAATATGTTATAGATCTATAATAAGGCAAACAGGCTTGAGTGACTAATCCTTGATGGGATGGTCAAACTTGTGTTGGGACCTTTATGGAACAACTAGATTTCATGAGGTGATGAGGTTTTGTTGGCATGGTAAAACTTGTCATCAAGCCGTAATGAGGCAGGCAATACCATGACTAAGCCGTGATCAGGCAAACAGAATTGTGATGAAGTCTTGAAAGAGCTACCAGACCAAAGATGGCAAGTTGATGGAGCAATAGGACCTGTGGTAAAGCCTTGATGAAGCAACCACACCAAAGATTAAAAGTTCATGGAGCAACCTGACCTGTGATGGAACCTTAATGACCAGACGAAAGATGGAAAGTTGATGAAGCAACCTGACCTGTGATGGAGCCTTAATGACCAGACGAAAGATGGAAAGTTGATGAAGCAACCTGACCTGTGATGGAGCCTTAATGACCAGACGAAAGATGGAAAGTTAATGAAGCAACCTGACCTGTGATGGAGCCTTAATAACCAGACAAAAGAAGGAAAGGTGATGAAGCAACCTGACCTGTGATGGAACCTTAATGAACAGACGAAAAATGGAAAGTTGATGAAGCAACATGACCTGTGATGGAGCCTTAATGACCAGACGAAAGATGGAAAGTCGATGAAGCAACCTGACCTGTGATGGAGCCTTAATGACCAGACGAAAGATGGAAAGTTGGTGAAGCAACCTGACCTGTGATGGAGCCTTAATGACCAGACGAAAGATGGAAAGTCGATGAAGCAACCTGACCTGTGATGGAGCCTTAATGACCAGACGAAAGATGGAAAGTTGATGTAGCAACCTGACCTGTGATGGAGCCTTAATGACCAGACGAAAGAAGGAAAGGTGATGAAGCAACCTGACCTGTGATGGAGCCTTAATGACCAGACGAAAGAAGGAAAGGTGATGAAGCAACCTGACCTGTGATGGAACCTTAAAGGACAGACGAAAAATGGAAAGTTGATGAAGCAACATGACCTGTGATGGAGCCTTAATGACCAGACGAAAGATGGAAAGTCGATGAAGCAACCTGACCTGTGATGGAGCCTTAATGACCAGACGAACGATGGAAAGTTGGTGAAGCAACCTGACCTGTGATGGAGCCTTAATGACCAGACGAAAGATGGAAAGTCGATGAAGCAACCTGACCTGTGATGGAGCCTTAATGACCAGACGAAAGATGGAAAGTTGATGTAGCAACCTGACCTGTGATGGAGCCTTAATGACCAGACGAAAGAAGGAAAGGTGATGAAGCAACCTGACCTGTGATGGAGCCTTAATGACCAGACGAAAGATGGAAAGTCGATGAAGCAACCTGACCTGTGATGGAGCCTTAATGACCAGACGAAAGATGGAAAGTTGGTGAAGCAACCTGACCTGTGATGGAGCCTTAATGACCAGACGAAAGATGGAAAGTCGATGAAGCAACCTGACCTGTGATGGAGCCTTAATGACCAGACGAAAGATGGAAAGTTGATGTAGCAACCTGACCTGTGATGGAGCCTTAATGACCAGACGAAAGATGGAAAGTTGATGAAGCAACCTGACCTGTGATGGAGCCTTAATAACCAGACGAAAGATGGAAAGTCGATCAAGCAACCTGACCTGTGATGGAGCCTTAATGACCAGACGAAAGATGGAAAGTCGATGAAGCAACCTGACCTGTGATGGAGCTTTAATGACCAGACAAAAGATGGAAAGTCGATGAAGCAACCTGACCTGGGATGGAGCCTTAATGACCAGACGAAAGATGGAAAGTCGATGAAGCAACCTGACCTGTGATGGAGCCTTAATGACCAGGACTTATGTGTGAGTATTTCTCCTAGATCTACATTACTGTGACTCTCCAGGTAAAAAACACTCCCTTGGAGACATCTTGGGGCAGAGCGTTCCTCACTCTCATATCCAAGTAAACTCTTGTTTGCCGTGTGCAGGAAGACTTGGTGATGTACCTGGAACTCAGGTCTTAAAGACCGCAAATATAAAGAGCTGGAATTTTAGTGAAGAGACTGAATATTGGTCTATCCCGTAAATCGTCCCCGTCTCCCCTTCATCTAGATGACAGATCCATGTTAACCGGGCCAGCAAATTGGCATCTTTAACAACTGTTCCCCTGGCAGGCATCAATGTTTCTGATCTCCGCACAATCTCCCGTAGGTAACGTCGAGCCATTCTTCAGATGAAATATCATTTGCAATTTCCCATTTACATGAAAACCCTTTAAGGCGTTCGCTTTATTTTTCTCTTCATGATAAATTTAGCAAATAAATAATTTCACACCCTATTTTTTGTAGACGTTAACGCGTTTCGTTCATTAGTACATTGCATCACATCCGAAGGTAGATTCCCGGATTCTGGTTGTCCTAGGTGACTGTGGACTCTCACGTTCCTACCACATGAGGAGCATCGTTTATTCTCTAGTTCCATGCCTGCGTGGTGCTCACGCATTTCACCCCATGTCGAATATCCTTTTTTTTAGTACAAAAGTTTTTATTTCAAAGCCGAGCAGATAAATAAAAGGTGAAGAGAAGAAATAAGAGCGGAGAGAGGTTGGTGCGGAAGCCTCGGCAGACGGAGGAGCACCACAGGCACTTAGACTTGAAAGAAACGCGCTGCCGTTAATTGACAGACTGAACCCTTAATGACTTTTCAAAGGAATTTTGTTAGATCCGTATAATGATAATGCGCAGTGGCGGCGGCGGTGGTCTTGTTATCTTGTGTGGTAGTGGTCCCCTCCGAGGTCCTGCTATATAATAAGCACAACGTGAACACAGCAAGAAGTCCTAATATATTAGCGCCCATGTGAATATTTTTTGTATGTCCGGCTTCTATAGAACGTGCACTGGACCTTCCAATAGTGAGAGGTTCTTCTACAAAGAGGTTCTTCAGCAGCTTTATATATCAGCTCTAATAATGCTGAGCTGGGGTATCTAAACCTGTCATGTGATACATTCTCAGAGAACTACAACAGCACTACATCCCTTATCATGTAATGCACATTATAACATGACTTCCCTTAAACAGTGTGCTGCTAATCCTGTGTATCTAAGCTTATCATGTGTGATACTGTCTGCTAATCCTGTGTATCTAAGCCTATCATATGATACTGTCTGAGGAGTTTCTCTTCTGTATCTAATCCGATCATGTGTGATACTGTCTGCTGACCTGTGTATCTAATCCTATCATGTGTGATACTGCCTGCTGAGCAGGTGTATCTAATCCAATCATGTGTGATACTGCCTGCTGAGCAGGTGTATCTAATCCTATCATGTGTGATACTGTCTGCTGAGCTGTATATCTAATCCTATCATGTGTGATACTGTCTGCTGAGCTGTGTATCTAATCCTATCATGTGTGATACTGTCTGCTGAGCTGTGTATCTAATCCTATCACGTGTGATACTGTCTGCTGAGCTGTGTATCTAATCTTATCATGTGTGATATTGTCTGCTGAGCCACTGTATCTAATACTATCATGTGTGATACTGTCTGCTGAGACACTGTATCTAATCCTATCGTGTGTGATACTGTCTGCTGAGCTACTGTATCTAATCCTATCATGTGTGATACTGTCTGCTGAGCTGCTGCAACTAGTCCTATTATCGGTGATACCCTCTGCTGAGCTGGTGTATCTAAGCCACACTACACACCTCATTTATGACACAACTGTCCCGTCTTTCTGGCTTGGCAGTGAGGGATCCATTGTGTCCATATACACTTTTCCTTCATGAACAGCTTTTTGTTTGGAGTTTGCTAGGAAATCATATAAAACTCTGTAAAAGTTTATAAAAGGGTTAATGTTTTTGTCTGATTCCTCTTTGTCATATAAGTAATGACTGCCCCCTACTGGTGGAATTTAGAAGTGGCATTGCCTGTTTTGCACGAGAAACATGTCAGTTTTCTGCCTGGGAATGAGCGGCTGCTTAGAGCAGATATTTCACTAGGATCAGAATTTACAATTAGATTAGAGGAGTAACGCCGTGGCCTCACATACCCAGAGGTAACATATCTCACTTCTATATCCACTACATCAAAAGAACAGGATCTTGTTCAGTGAGTGCAGCTCTGGAGTATAATACATTCAGAATCAGTACAGGATAAGTAATGTAATGTATGTACACAGTGACTCCACCAGCAGAATAGTGAGTGCAGCTCTGGAGTATAATACAGGATGTAACTCAGGATCAGTACAGAATTAGTAATGTATGTACACAATGACTCCACCAGCAGAATAGTGAGTGCAGCTCTGGAGTATAATACATTCAGAATCAGTACAGGATAAGTAATGTAATGTATGTACACAGTGACTCCACCAGCAGAATAGTGAGTGCAGCTCTGGAGTATAATACAGGATGTAACTCAGGATCGGTACAGGATAAGTAATGTAATGTATGTACACAGTGACTCCACCAGCAGAATAGTGAGTGCAGCTCTGGAGTATAATACAGGATGTAACTCAGGATCAGTACAGAATTAGTAATGTATGTACACAGTGACTCCACCAGCAGAATAGTGAGTGCAGCTCTGGAGTATAATACAGGATATAACGTAGGATCAGTACAGGATAAGTAATGTAATTTATGTACACAGTCACTCCACCAGCGGAATAGTGAGTGCAGCTCTGGAGTATAATATAGGATGTAACTCAGGATCAGTATAGGATAAGTAAAGTAATGTATGTACAGTGACTCCACCAGAAGAATAGTGAGTGCAGCTCTGGAGTATAATACAGGATATAACTCAGGATCAGTACAATATGAGTAATGTATGTACACAGTAACTCCACCAGCAGAATAGGGAGTACAGCTCTGGAGTATAATACAGGATGTTGCTCAGCATCAGTACAGGATAAGTAATGCAATGTATGTATACAGTGACTCGACCAGCAGAATAGTGAGTGCAGCTCTGGAGTATAATACAGGATGTTGCTCAGGATCAGTACAGGATAAGTAATGTAATGTATGTACACTGTGACTCCACCAGCACAATAGTGAGTGCAGCTCTGGAGTATAATACAGGATGTAACTCAGGATCGGTACAGGATAAGTAATGTATGTACACAGTGAGTCCACCAGCAGAATAGTGAGTGCAGCTCTGGAGTATAATACAGGATGTAACTCAGGAGCAGTACAGGATAAGTAATGTATGTACACAGTGACTCCACCAGCAGAATAGTGAGTGCAGCTCTGGAGTATAATACAGGATATAACTCAGGAGCAGTACAGGATAAGTAATGTATGTACACAGTGACTCCACCAGCAGAATAGTGAGTGCAGCTCTGGAGTATAATACAGGATATAACGTAGGATCAGTACAGGATAAGTAATGTAATTTATGTACACAGTCACTCCACCAGCGGAATAGTGAGTGCAGCTCTGGAGTATAATATAGGATGTAACTCAGGATCAGTATAGGATAAGTAATGTAATGTATGTACAGTGACTCCACCAGAAGAATAGTGAGTGCAGCTCTGGAGTATAATACAGGATATAACTCAGGATCAGTACAATATGAGTACTGTATGTACACAGTAACTCCACCAGCAGAATAGGGGGTACAGCTCTGGAGTATAATACAGGATGTTGCTCAGCATCAGTACAGGATAAGTAATGTAATGTGTGTACACAGTGACTCCACCAGCAGAATAGTGAGTGCAGCTCTGGAGTATAATATAGGATGTAATTCAGGATCAGTACAGGATAAGTAATGTAATGTATGTACAAAGTGACTCCACCAGCAGAATAGTGAGTGCAGCTCTGGAGTATAATACAGGATGTAACTCAGGATCAGTACAGGATAAGTAATGTATGTACAAAGTGACTCCACCAGCAGAATAGTGAGTGCAGCTCTGGAGTATGATACAAGATGTAACTCAGGATAAGTACAGCATAAATAATGTAATGTATATACACAGTGTCTCCACCAGCAGAATAGTGAGTACAGCTCTGGAGTATAATACAAGATGTAACTCAGGATAAGTAAAGGATAAGTAATGTAATGTATGTACACAGTGACTCCACCAGCAGAATAGTGAGTACAGCTCCGGAGTATAATACAGGATGTAACTCAGGATCAATACAGGATAAGTAATGTAATGTATATACACAGTGTCTCCATCAGCAGAATAGTGAGTACAGCTCTGGAGTATAATACAAGATGTAACTCAGGATCAGTACAGGATAAGTAATGTAATGTAATGTATGTACACAGTGACTCCACCAGCAGAATAGTGAGTGCAGCTCTGGAGTATAATACAGGATGTAACTCAGGATCAGTACAGGATAAGTAATGTAATGTAATGTATGTACACAGTGACTCCACCAGCAGAATAGTGAGTGCAGCTCTGGAGTATAATACAGGATGTAACTCAGGATCAGTACAGGATAAGTAATGTAATGTAATGTATGTACACAGTGACTCCACCAGCAGAATAGTGAGTGCAGCTCTGGAGTATAATACAGGATATAACTCAGGATCAGTACAGGATAAGTAATGTAATGTATGTACACAGTGACTCCACCAGCAGAATAGTGAGGGCAGCTCTGGAGTATAATACAGGATATAACTCAGGATCAGTACAGGATAAGTAATGTAATGTTTGTACAAAGTAACGGTGCATCTGTAAAAGTCTTGAATGGGGAGAAATAAATTGATAATACTTTGTTTCTCTGCTTCCCATGGCAGCAATGGAGCCAAGAATGACACCGTGATTACCATGTGATACTATGGAGGCATCTACTAATACTACTCAATTATACATTGAACCATACAGAGTTGTTTTCTAAACTTTGCCCTTCACCTCTGAGGCCCCATTAACCCTGAAGTTGGGCCCCTTTAGTTACGGAGTCCCTTAGTAGCTGCACTTCGGTCACAGTGTTGCTACTGCTGCTATTATCACACTGTGTATATATATATGGCTACTTTGTATACAGATTATAATAAACATTACACTGCTGCCATCTAGTGTAAATTTACTACAATGTCATCCGACCATTGAAATAAGTGGGATTTAGTGTAGACATTGCCGTAACAATGTTCTGTATTACATTTATATTGCGTTAGTACATAGCTAGTGGGTTAAAAAAAGATCTAAATCCTTGAAGTTCCACTATATATTTACTTACAAACCCCAGTTGATCCAAAGGTGGGCAGAAACCATCCCGGAATGGCATAGACCCAATTTGCCTAAGGGTATGTTCACACGGCGGGGGTCCGTAACGGCTGAAATTACGGGGATGTTTCAGCCTGAAAACATCCCCGTAATTTCAGCCGTACCGGCATGTGCAGGCGCTTGAACGCCGCGTCAATTACGGCCGTAATTAGCGCTGCTATTCATTGGAGTCAATGAATAGCGGCTCCAATTACGGCCAAAGAAGTGACAGGTCACTTCTTTGACGCGGGCGTCTAGTTACGCGCCGTCATTTGACAGCGGCGCGTAAATATACGCCTCGTGTGAACAGACAAACGTCTGCCCATTGCTTTCAATGGGCAGATGTTTGTCAGCGCTATTGAGGCGCTATTTTCAGACGTAATTCGGGGCCAAAACGCCCGAATTACGTCCGTAAATAGGCCGTGTGAACATACCCTTAAAGTGGAAGTAACGTCATTGTAACCCCGGCTGGCAATCGGCCATATCCCTGATTTACCATAATATACTTGTATCTCTGTATATTGTGTCTTACAAGGAAGATGTCTAGCCCTTCTTTACATCTCTCCACACTTTATTGCATTGATTTTTATAGGGTACATTTAGATATTTGTATAAAGATAACATATCTCCTGTCAGCCTAATATATTTCGTTTTGACAACCTTTCTTCATAACCGAGATATTTCACAACTCGTATTCATTAATTTGTCCTTCTTTGAACTCCTTCCATCTCTCTGATCTCTTATTTATAGACTGGTGCCCAAAACTTGACAGCATAATCAAGATGCAGCCGCACCAGTGCATGGTCAAGGGAAAAAATAATAACTTTCTTCTCTAGGATCCATGCATTCCCAATACTAGACAATATCTTGTTGGCTTTGATGCAGCAGACTGGCATTGAATGCTATAATTGACTTTATTTTCAACTGTTTTCAACGTTTTGGTGACTTTGCAGTGTAACCAGTTGTTATTTGCAGTCAATGGGCAGCAAGGAAGCTATGGGGGTTATTCACATTAGAGAATTCTTCCAGTTTGAAGTCACTTTGCTGAAAAATAACTTGAATTTTCTGCTTTAGTCTCCCATAATGATATTCACTAACTAGGAAAGCTGTTTTTATAAATCGCCTGTCATCTGAGAGCCACTCTATTCACTGTTGAGAAAAGGAGCGGTTGTCATCTGAGAGCCTCTCCAATCCCTGTTATAAAGAGGAGCTGCTGTCATATGGGAGCCACTATATTTCATTTTATGAAGAGGAGCAGCTATCATCTGAGTACTTCTTAATTCCCTGTTATGAAGAGGAGAGGCTGTCATCTGAGAGCCTCTCCAATCCCTGTTATAAAGAGGAGCGGCTGTCATATGGGAGCCACTATTTCATTTTATGAAGAAGAGCAGCTGTCATCTGAGAACTTCTTCATTCCCTGTTATGAAGAGGAGAGGCGGTCATCTGAGAGCCGCTCCAATCCTTGCTATGAAGTGCAGCCGCTGTCATCTGAAAACCACTATATTCCCTGTTATGAAGAGGAAATTCTGTCATCTGAGAATCTCTCAATTCTCTGTTTTGAAAAGGTGAGGCTGTCATCTGAGAGCCTCTCCATTCCCAGTTACGAAGAGGAGTATCAGACATCTGATAGCAACTCTATTCCCTGTAATGAAGAGGAGAGGCTGTCATATGAGAGCCGCTCTATACCTTGTTATGAGCCACTCTATTCACTGTTGAGAAAAGGAGCGGTTGTCATCTGAGAGCCTCTCCAATCCCTGTTATAAAGAGGAGCTGTTGTCATATGGGAGCCACTATATTTCATTTTATGAAGAGGAGCAGCTATCATCTGAGTACTTCTTAATTCCCTGTTATGAAGAGGAGAGGCTGTCATATGAGAGCCGCTCTATACCTTGTTATGAGCAGAATCAACTGCCATCTCAGAGCCACTTTATTTTTTGTTATCAAGAGGAGCAGTTCAAATCTAAGGGCCACTCCATCTAAAGGAGCGGCTGTCATCTAAAAGGAGAGTCACTCAATTTCCTTTTATCAAGAGTATCGTCAGTCATTCCTGTACGATTAGGTTGCTCCTGCCAATGTATTTTTACTTAGGAGAAACAGCAGTGCCCAAGGTGACAGACTGCCCCGCTTCTCCTTTATCCCAGTGCTAGAGATCATGTTTCTATTCTCCCTTCTTCCTATGTATCACTTGTCAAGAGATCTAAGATGTGTTTTTGGTGGCGTTCTCCATAAATTCTATTTATTGTTAAGGGTAAAGGTTTAAAATAGGAATAGCTGTCTATTGATGGATCAGGGGGGGACGGGACGGGACGGACTGTGACAACTTCACATTCTGAGTAAGGTTGTCACAATTATTACATAACATTTTTGAAGTCTATATGGTAAATATAAGAAACTGATGGTCAAAATGTAAAATGACTACCCAAGTGAAAGAGGAAATGTAGTAGGGGGTGTATTCATCTTTGGTGGAGTTACCCTTTAAATCATGTGCCTTACTACTAAGTAACACCCTGACAACAAAGAGTTTCTGGTACTTTGAAGGGGTGGCCCACAATAAAGTTTTCTACAATAGGTCCCCAAAAGATAAGCTGATTACAGTCTGGAACCCCAGCGATCAGCTGTAATCTGCAGGGGAACGAGGCAGCATGTGATCAATTCCCCTGCAGCTCCCCCACAGGGAGAAATAGGAATTACACTGTTCATATTGAAATCAATGGGTTGTCCGTGTAATGCAAGGACATGTTGGGTTCCTCCAGAGCGAGAGACACTCTTTGAACTCCCCTCTATTAAATCAGAATTCCCTAATAGGATATTTCTAAGAGAGACGCTCAGATCTGTCACCTGCAAAGATCTTGAGGAGTCTCACACACAGAAAAGATGAATATTTAAATCAGAATAATGAGTGTTTGTCGGAATATCTCATACATTTACATATTTTATGGGCCTGGGGACGGTAACATCTGCTTTACCAGATGACCACTAATCTGACGGACGCCCGCGGAAAGAGATTAGTGGAAATGTCATGTTCTATTTCCGTGATACTTCAACTGTTCTTGATGTGAACACATGAAATCGGTCAATCGGCGAATAGTCTGGCGTCTGGCAATGAATCACAATGATAGAGGCGAAAAAACGTAACCGCGCCAATGTCACACATATGGGTTATAGCTGTAAATAATGAGGCATTGACAAGGATAAATAATGTGACACTTCCAGCCGGGCTCTCATGCTCCAAGCTTGCAACAGGCCAGCTTAAAGGGAATGTCTATTTTAGACGAGGCCTTTCATATACTCTGCTAGGACATAGGGGTGTGTGGTGGGGTCCCTGATCTCTGAATGGTGGGATTCCATGAATGATTCTAAAGCAATAATCCCCGGCCGACTGCTTCTCACAGTGACAACACCTTATCTGGGTGGAACCTTCCGATGAATAGGGGATGTAAAAAACTGAACTACCCCTTTAATATTTATTATGAATGTACCAGTATAAAGTACAGATTTTATATTCTCTTGACCCTGGGAGACACTTTCTTCTGACCTTATTATTGTTTTCTGTTGAGTAATGTACTTTGTATGAGCGGCCAAGGAGGATGAGGGAAGGACAGTGGCAAATACTCTGAGTGGAAATCTGGTTAACAAAGCGATTGTCACTTTTCAGGCTCATTTAGTGACCGGACAAACTCATGTAAAAATCCATATAATGCTACAACCAAATAATTGAACATAATAATAAATAATAATTTAATAATTTAAATAATTATATGGAAATATTTTGGCTATACTGTCCTTATGTACAAGAATATAACTACTATAATACTGCTCCTATATACAAGAATATAACTACTATAATACTGCCCCTATATACAAGAATATAACTACTATAATACTGCCCCTATATACAAGAATATAACTACTATAATACTGCCCCTATATACAAGAATATAACTACTATAATACTGCTCCTATATACAAGAATATAACTACTATAATACTGTCTCCTATATACAAGAATATAACTACTATAATACTGCCTCCTATATACAAGAATATAACTACTATAATACTGCCCCTATATACAAGAATATAACTACTATAATACTGCCCCCTATATGCAAGAATATAACTACTATAATACTGCCCCTATATACAAGAATATAACTACTATAATACTGCCTCCTATATACAAGAATATAACTACTATAATACTGCTCCCTATATACAAGAATATAACTACTATAATACTGCCCCTATATACAAGAATATAACTACTATAATACTGCCCCTATATACAAGAATATAACTACTATAATACTGCCCCTATATACAAGAATATAACTACTATAATACTGCCCTTATATACAAGAATATAACTACTATAATACTGCCCCTATATACAAGAATATACCTACTATAATACTGCTCCTATATACAAGAATATAACTACTATAATACTGCCCCTATATACAAGAATATAACTACTATAATACTGCCCCTATATACAAGAATATAACTACTATAATACTGCCCCCTATATACAAGAATATAACTACTATAATACTGCCCTTATATACAAGAATATAACTACTATAATACTGCCCCTATATACAAGAATATACCTACTATAATACTGCCCCTATATACAAGAATATAACTACTATAATACTGCCCCTATATACAAGACTATAACTACTATAATACTGCCCCCTATATACAAGAATATAACTACTATAATACTGCTCCTATATACAAGAATATAACTACTATAATACTGCCCCCTATATACAAGAATATAACTACTATAATACTGCTCCTATATACAAGAATATAACTACTATAATACTGCTCCTATATACAAGAATATAACTACTATAATACTGCTCATATATACAAGAATATAAATACTATAATACTGCCCCCTATATACAAGAATATAACTACTATAATACTGCCCCCTATTTACAAGAATATAACTACTATAATACTGCTCCTATATACAAGAATATAACTACTATAATATTGCCTCCTATATACAAGAATATAACTACTATAATACTGCCCGTATATACAAAAATATAACTACTATAATACTGCCCCTATATACAAGAATATAACTACTATAATACTGCCCCTATATACAAGAATATAACTACTATAATACTGCCCCTATATACAAGAATATAACTACTATAATACTGCTCCTATATACAAGAATATAACTACTATAATACTGCCCCTATATACAAGTATATAACTATTATAATACTGCCCCTATATACAAGAATATAACTACTATAATACTACTCCTATATACAAGAATATAACTACTATAATACTGCTCCCTATATACAAGAATATAACTACTATAATACTGCCCCCTATATACAAGAATATAACTACTATAATACTGCCCCCTATACACAAGAATATAACTACTATAATACCGCCCTCTATGTACAAGAATATAGCTACTATAATACTGCCCCCTATATACAAGAATATAACTACTATAATACCGCTCCTATATACAAGAATATAACTACTATAATACTGCCCTATATACAAGAATATAACTACTAATACTGCTCCTATATACAAGAATATAACTACTATAGTACTGCCACTATATACAAGAATATAACTACTATAATACTGCTCCTATATACAAGAATATAACTACTATAATAATGTCCCCTATATACAAGAATATAACTACTATAATTATCTTTTTTATTTGAAAACTTGCAACAAATTATTACAATACCTTTGCAATACACTCATAACAGATAAAGAAAATAAACATTTGTCTCTTAATAACATCACAATAATTAAACAAACCATAATATATGAATATTGCTCCAGTATAGATTGTTTCAACTATTTTTCATGATATTATTCTAGACAGTATTACAGGAGAGTTCTTCTTTATTGATGACCGGGCTGCATCGCGCACACCACAGAGGGTACACGGTCACCACATTTATGACGTATAGTGAACCTCTATGATATAAACTGAGTTCGGGCTAGAAGTCTCCATACAGCAGCAAAGAGCTTCACTGTCCCACTAGATGTGGTGACTGCAGGGACACAGCAGGGACATTACTCTGTACATAAGTCTCTTGTATAAAGATGTCATTGGTTTTGTCGTCAGACAGACGCTGGAATATCGCCTGCCGCCTGCTCCTATTCTTCGGACTGTTCACATTGATGGAGGTGATTTTCAGCCTCATCTTGGTTACATGTCTTTCCTACTTTTTTTCCTTCTTCCACTGCTATGTCCTGTAACACCCCATCTTTTGGTGGACATTGGGGGGTCAGCGTCTTCATCCTGAGGTTCGTCATCTGGGTTGTGTGAGGAGACTTGCTCCATCTCTGCTTCTTCTTCCTGGTCATCTTCCCCCAGCGCACAGTAACGTCCCCCAGTTATCGCCAGCACTGGAGACTCCGGTGATTTCTTTGCAGCAGTGATTTTTTTCCTAGAAGAATCATCTGTTTTACTTCTTTTAACCGTCTGAAATCCCTCCTCATCGATACTGGTCGCTGTGGCTGGATCAGCTGGTTTTTTACTGGTCGCTTCGGCTGGCCCAGCTGGTTTTTTACTGGTCGCTGCGGCTGGATCAGCTGGTTCCTTACTGGTGTCGGGCAGATGTTTGGTGACAGAGTGACTGGATATTTTGCTTTTAGCATGACCTCTATTTTCAGTGGCTGGTGACACTTGTGCAGCATCCATAGATGGGACATTCGTCTCTGGAGCAGGGTCTCTGGTACTTTGGCTCACATCCTCGCTGGGACTTCCAGGTTCTGGGGTTGTATCTACACATATGGAGACATCCTCCTGGTCTTCCTCCATGGCTCCTTTAAAGGTCTCCTCCTTATTATGCTCTGCATGCGGACACTCCCGGAATGTATGTCCAGGTCCTAAGCACAGGTTACAGATGACAGGTCCTGTACAATCATCCTTCACATGCCCAAACTGACCACATAGTGAGCACTTAATACGGGAACAGTTGAATGCCAGGTGTCTGCCCCCACATCTATGGCACAGTCGCGGTTGACCAGGGTAGTAACATATGCCTCTCTCCGAGCCCAGGTAGAAGGAGTGCGGCAGATGTCTGGTCACTCCATTCTCCTGAACCAGCTGGATCTTGACAGAATATCCTCCATTCCAGATCTCCTCCTCATCATAGATCTTTGTTGGCAGCCTCTTCACCTCACAATATCTGCTCAACCAGTGCTGCAAATCTGCCAGAGCCACCACCTCAGACTGGAACAGGACGGTGGCAGTGACTACCTGGGGTTTAGTCAGCTGGATGACATGTAGATGCTCCCACATCGCGTGCTCCTTTGTATCATTATAAATACTCCAGAATAAATCTAGACTATATTGCAGCTTGAAACTGATGTCATAATTCCTGCTGGAGGGAACGTGGATCAGAGCGAACACCTCAGAAGCTTTAAACTTCATAAACTCCTTCAACAAAACTTTCCCAATGTAGAGTCTGGAGGGGAGGTTTTCCTCTGGTCCTGAGTACCTGATTCTGACCGCGTTCCTCCTCTGAGGTGGGGGGTTAGTCGGTCTTGTGACGCTGGAGAACAGTCTCCTGTACTGAGGTCTGTCAGCAGGTGGGTCAGGACTGGACCTCTCCTCAGCTGATTGTACTGCAGATCCTCCTGTGTCTGCTCCTGATCGCTGTGTAACCTGCACTCCATTCACTGACACTGCGGACGGCTGAACCTCCAGCACAGGGTCTGCAATGTCCGCCTCAGCCTGAGCCGCTGGTTCATCAGATATCAGACTGTCAATCACCGCGGTGAGCGAGGTCTCACTTATAATGTCAGGACATGAGGCACTTTCTTGCTCACTCCCAGGAGTGCCACTCGCATTTACTTCATCAGTACTGCACATAGAGTCTACTGCAGTTAACCCCTCGTCAGCTGGCACACATTTCTCTGCAGCTTTAGCAGCATTTTTGTTCACTGATTGCACAGACCCCACACATGATGAGAGATGTGATCCTCCAGCCACTGCACACTCATATCTTCCAGGGTTTCCCTGCTCCACAATATTATACACAGTCTTATAGTCAGTGTCTTTTTTTGCAATGATATTTTTTCTCTTCACAGTTTGGGCTCTAGTCTCCCTTTTATTCTCCATTGCCCGGTTCTTTATTTTGGGCACTGTGCATGAGTCTTTCTGCAATCTCTCCTTCAATATCACCAGCTCACGTGTACAAACATCAAGACACTCACATTTCATCAGCTTTGCCTTTGGATCAGTCTCTTGGTTAATTTCAGTTCTCAATTTGCGAACTTGCATTTCCATTTTAAAGATATTTTTCTTTGTCATTTTTGTGCACAATTCACCAACATCATGAGATTCAGTTGACTCACCAGCCACCATTTCCAGATCTTCACCTCCACCATCTCCATGCTGCAGGTCAAACTCCAGACTCTGGGCTTTCCCAGGATCATCAGCCCAGGGCCCCTCCCCTCCACCTGGGTCAGAAGCCATGCATAGTCCTAACAGGGAGCTCACAAGCACACGTCTATCCTCTCCTATGGACAAGAATATAACTACTATAATACTGCCCCCTATATACAAGAATATAACTACTATAATACTGTTCCTATATACGAGAATATAACTGCTATAATACTGCTCCTATATTCGAGAATATAACTACTATAATACTGCCCCTATATACAAGAATATAACTACTATAATACTGCCACTATATACAAGAATATAACTACTATAATACTGCTCCTATATACAAGAATATAACTACTATAATAATGCCCCCTATATACAAGAATATAACTACTATAATACTGCCCCCTATATACAAGAATATAACTACTATAATACTGCTCCAATATACAAGAATATAACTACTATAATACTGCTCCTATATACAAGAATATAACTGCTATAATAATGCCCCCTATATGCAAGAATATAACTACTATAATACTGCCCCTATATACAAGAATATATCTACTATAATACTTTCTCCTGTATACAAGAATATAACTATTTTAATACTGCCCCTATATACAAGAATATAACTACTATAATACTGCCCCCTATATACAAGAATATAACTACTATAATACTGCTCCTATATACAAGAATATAACTACTATAATACTGCTCCCTATATACAAGAATATAACTACTTTAATACTGCCCCTATATACAAGAATATAACTACTATAATACTGCTCCTATATACAAGAATATAACTACTATAATACTGCCCCTATATACAAGTATATAACTATTATAATACTGCCCCTATATACAAGAATATAACTACTATAATACTACTCCTATATACAAGAATATAACTACTATAATACTGCTCCCTATATACAAGAATATAACTACTATAATACTGCCCCCTATATACAAGAATATAACTACTATAATACTGCCCCCTATACACAAGAATATAACTACTAATACTGCTCCTATATACAAGAATATAACTACTATAGTACTGCCACTATATACAAGAATATAACTACTATAATACTGCTCCTATATACAAGAATATAACTACTATAATAATGTCCCCTATATACAAGAATATAACTACTATAATACTGCCCCCTATATACAAGAATATAACTACTATAATACTGTTCCTATATACGAGAATATAACTGCTATAATACTGCTCCTATATTCGAGAATATAACTACTATAATACTGCCCCTATATACAAGAATATAACTACTATAATACTGCTCCCTATATACAAGAATATAACTACTATAGTACTGCCACTATATACAAGAATATAACTACTATAATACTGCTCCTATATACAAGAATATAACTACTATAATAATGCCCCCTATATACAAGAATATAACTACTATAATACTGCCCCTATATACAAGAATATAACTACTATAATACTGCTCCTATATACAAGAATATAACTACTATAATACTGCCCCTATATACAAGAATATAACTGCTATAATAATGCCCCCTATATGCAAGAATATAACTACTTTAATACTGCCCCTATATACAAGAATATAACTACTATAATATTGCTCCTATATACAAGAATATATCTACTATAATACTTTCTCCTGTATACAAGATTATAACTATTTTAATACTGCCCCTATATACAAGAATATAACTACTATAATACTACTCCCTATATACAAGAATATGACTACTATAATACTGCCCCTATATACAAGAATATAACTACTATAATACTGCCCCTATATACAAGAATATAACTACTATAATACTGCTCCTATATACAAGAAAATAACTACTATAATACTGCCCCTATATACAAGAATATAACTACTATAATACTGCCTCCTATATACAAGAATATAACTACTATAATACTGCCCCTTATATACAAGAATATAACTACTATAATACCGCCCTCTATATACAAGAATATAGCTACTATAATACTGCCCCCTATATACAAGAATATAACTACTATAATACCGCTCCTATATACAAGAATATAGCTACTATAATACTGCCTCCTATATACAAGAATATAACTACTATAATACTGCCCCCTATATACAAGAATATAACTACTATAATACTGCCCCTATATACAAGAATATAACTACTATAATACTGCTCCTTATATACAAGAATATAACTACTATAATACTGCTCCTATATACAAGAATATAATTACTATAATACTGCCACCTAGATACAAGAATATAACTACTATAATACTGCTCCCTATATACAAGAATATAACTACTATAATACTGCTCCTATATACAAGAATATAACTACTATAATACTGCTCCTATATACAAGAATATAACTACTATAATACTGCCCCCTATATACAAGAATATAACTACTATAATACTGCCCCTATATACAAGAATATAACTACTATAATACTGCTCCTTATATACAAGAATATAATTACTATAATACTGCTCCTATATACAAGAATATAACTACTATAATACTGCCACCTAGATACAAGAATATAACTACTATAATACTGCTCCCTATATACAAGAATATAACTACTATAATACTGCTCCTATATACAAGAATATAACTATTATAATACTGCCCCCTATATACAAGAATATAACTACTATAATACTGCCCCTATATACAAGAATATAACTGCTATAATACTGCCTCCTATATACAAGAATATAACTACTATAATACTGCCCCCTATATACAAGAATATAACTACTATAATACTGCTCCTATATACAAGAATATAACTACTATAATACTGCCCCCCTATATACAAGAATATAACTACTATAATACTGCCTCCTATATACAAGAATATAACTACTGTAATACTGCTCCTATATACAAGAATATAACTACTATAATACTGCCCCCTATATACATGAATATAACTACTGTAATACTGCTCCTATATACAAGAATATAACTACTATAATACTGCCCCCCTATATACAAGAATATAATTACTATAAAACTGCCCCTATATACAAGACTATAACTACTATAATACTGCCCCCTATATACAAGAATATAACTACTATAATACTGCTCCCTATATACAAGAATATAACTACTATAATACTGCTCCTATATACAAGAATATAACTACTATAATACTGCTCCTATATATAAGAATATAACTACTATAATACTGCTCCTATATACAAGAATATAACTACTATAACACTGCTCCCTACATATAAGAATATAACTACTATAATACTGCTCCTATATACAAGAATATAACTACTATAATACTGCCTCTTATATACAAGAATATAACTACTATAATACTGCCCCCTATATACAAGAATATAACTACTATAATACTGCCCCTATATACAAGAATATAACTACTATAATACTGCCCCCCTATATACAAGAATATAACTACTATAAAACTGCCCCTATATACAAGACTATAACTACTATAATACTGCCCCCCTATATACAAGAATATAACTACTATAATACTGCCTCCTATATACAAGAATATAACTACTGTAATACTGCTCCTATATACAAGAATATAACTACTATAATACTGCCCCCTATATACATGAATATAACTACTGTAATACTGCTCCTATATACAAGAATATAACTACTATAATACTGCCCCCCTATATACAAGAATATAATTACTATAAAACTGCCCCTATATACAAGACTATAACTACTATAATACTGCCCCCTATATACAAGAATATAACTACTATAATACTGCTCCCTATATACAAGAATATAACTACTATAATACTGCTCCTATATACAAGAATATAACTACTATAATACTGCTCCTATATATAAGAATATAACTACTATAATACTGCTCCTATATACAAGAATATAACTACTATAACACTGCTCCCTACATATAAGAATATAACTACTATAATACTGCTCCTATATACAAGAATATAACTACTATAATACTGCCTCTTATATACAAGAATATAACTACTATAATACTGCCCCCTATATACAAGAATATAACTACTATAATACTGCCCCTATATACAAGAATATAACTACTATAATACTGCCCCCCTATATACAAGAATATAACTACTATAAAACTGCCCCTATATACAAGACTATAACTACTATAATACTGACCCCTATATACAAGAATATAACTACTATAATACTGCTCCCTATATACAAGAATATAACTACTATAATACTGCTCCTATATACAAGAATATAACTACTATAATACTGCTCCTATATACAAGAATATAACTACTATAATACTGCCCCCATATACAAGAATATAACTACTATAATACTGCCCCCTATATACAAGAATATAATCACTATAATACTGCCCCCTATATACAAGAATATAACTACTATAATACTGCCCCTATATACAAGAATATAACTATTATAATACTGCCTCCTATATACAAGAATATATCTACTATAATACCGCTCCTATATACAAGAATATAACTACTATAATACTGCCCCTATATACAAGAATATAACTACTATAATACTGACCCTATATACAAGAACATAACTACTATAATACTGCCCCCTATATACAAGAATATAACTACTATAATACTGCCCCTATATACAAGAATATAACTATTATAATACTGCCTCCTATATACAAGAATATAACTACTATAATACTGCCCCCTATGGGGAAAAAAAGAAGACTCTGAGTTTTCTTGCTCTTTCACAGATCTTAGGTGCTGCAGGTAGGAGGGTCGGGGATTAGGGTCTAGAACGGCTGTAACTTTGACAATTCTCATGCTTTTATACATTGTTGCTGATTATTTTCATTTGTTGCATTGCTGATAATGTTCTTTCTGATACTTTGTTCTCTGTTGTCAGCACTTTTATACCGCGACTGGTTCCCGGGATAAATCGTTTCTTCTTCTGGTTGCTGTTTTCGGGCAGAAACGATCGTGTGGATATTAGCTACAAAGTTTTTAACTTTGACTGTTTGTTTAAGCAGCACGTGCAGGACTGGGCCATTCCCATGTGAGTAGAAGTGACAGAAGTTTTTTCTTCTAACAATATGACGTAAAACGCTGAGTAACTTTGTCAATATTTTACTTTCTCCATTCATATCCAGAGCTGCCTTCAAAATTCTGCTGGTCGCCCTGGGAAACAGACAGCAGTTTATCTCCAACCCTTGTCAGACATGTGACCTAGTACTTACTATGTAACCGTCACCTGAGCTCCCACAATGCACTGCTCTCTGGGAATAGGAAACCACCCGAGTTCCGAATTTTGTGTTCGGCCTAATGTATGTGGCCCTATTAATGCACTAAGCACGTGTTGTACCCACATGTTTCCCAGATTTGTGGGGTACCTAAGTGCCGTAACCCCACCAACATGGGCACAACTACAGCCTTATCAGCTGCTACATGGCCCAGAGCCTATGGGGCCACGCAGGTGCTGAAATGGCGCTGCTTAAGTGAATTAGTCACGGTCTCGTAAATCTGTTACAAGACAGTCCCCTTTAAGAACGAGCATTTATCATGGATCTGGTCCAGTGACAAACTTCCTTTAAATAATAAAATGCCGTTTGCTTTTACTCCTTAACTGCCCTAGATCGCCAAAGATAATATTAACCTCTAACCCACCCTAGATCTCCAGATACTAAGTATTAAAGGGGTTTTATAGGACTATAATATTGATGGTCTATCCTTAGGATAGGCCATCAATATCGGATCCTTAGGATAGTCCATTAATATCGGATCCTTAGGATAGTCCATCAATATCGGATCCTTATGATAGTCCATCAATATCGGATCCTTAGGATAGTCCATCAATATCGGATCCTTAGGATAGGCCATCAATATCGGATCCTTAGGATGAGCCATCATTATGCAATCCTTAGGATGAGCCATCAATATCGGATCCTTAGGATAGGCCATCAATATCGGATCCTTAGGATAGGCCATCAATATCGGATCCTTAGGATAGGCCATCAATATCGGATCCTTAGGATAGGCCATCAATATCGGATCCTTAGGATAGGCCATCAATGTTCGATCCTTAGGATAGGCTATCAATATCCGATCCTTAGGATAGGCCATTAATATCGGATCCTTAGTATAGGCCATCAATGTTCGATCCTTAGGATAGGCTATCAATGTTCGATCCTTAGGATAGGCCATCAATATCGGATCCTTAGGATAGGCTATCAATGTTCGATCCTTAGGATAGGCTATCAATATCGGATCCTTAGGATAGGCCATTCATATCGGATCCTTAGGATGAGCCATTAATATCCGATCCTTAGGATGAGCCATCAATAGCAGATCCTTAGGATGAGCCTTTAATATCCGATTCTTAGGATGAGCCATCAATAGCAGATCCTTACGCCTCATGCACATGATCGAGTGCGCCGGCCGAGTCCCGTCAGCGATCCAAGGAAAGATAGAACATGTCCTATCTTTCCTCGGATCGGAAACTCGGATCATTTTTCACAGACCTGATTCACCCGCTAAAGTGAATGGGTCCGTGAAGACTATCGGGTGCCACTCGGATGCCGTCAAAACGTGCATGAGTCGTAAAGATGTGGGAGCACAGCTCAATGACAACCAGTAATGTGTTCAGGTCGGTTGTCGCATCCCCTCCTCCGCTCATGTTTCGTGCTACTTCGGTAACGGGAATTTTTTTTTTTGCCTCTGTTCTAGAGAGAAAACCAAAGAGGCTTTAATGCAGCTGAAATCCTGGCTGGAGAGGAATCCACGGGTGGTGGCGCATTTCCCAGTTGAAATTCGATTTGCCAAAGGAGATGACATTCTACTGAGTCCGTGCTACCACCGAGACAGCTGCTACATGAACATCATTATGTACAGGTGAGACATCCCCGAGTGCTAACCTTATAGAGATGTCACGTGGGAGAGCCCTCCGCAGAGTGATACTCGAACAGCGGGTAGCTGCAAAAATAGGAGTATCTTTCTTGAGGGGTGTGGCTTATATAAAAGGGCGTGGCTACATATATTCAGACCCCCTATATTAAAATCAGATCCTAGATTAGACCCTGTAATAATCAAAGACCAGACCTGACCCCCTTAATATGGTCAGACCTCCTATATTAATATAAGACCCCTAACTTAAAGGAATATTCCCATCTTATTAAGTAGATATCACTTTAATGATTGATGGGGGTCTGACCTATGAACCCCCCACTGATCCTTAAAATTTAAGGATCTCAATGCTATAATAGATATGGTACCCTCCACTGTTTTTGTTATGCACATCGACGCACTGGATACCCGCTGTGCAGGGAAATTCAGCTGGAGCCATTCAAGTGATGGGACCGGCTCTAGCTACCTGCACGGCCGGGTGGCCGGAGGCGCCATTAATGTCCTGAGTCCAGACCTCAATCCAAGAGACAGTTTATGGCTGGATGTTCTAGCTGTTCATTCACAGTAATGATGTAACCTGACCCAACAGTATAAAGCCCGGACTACACCGCCGGGGCTCCTATGGCAAAGAAATAGCACACAACCTTTTCAGGGTCGAAAAAATTCAGCCATGATGGATTTTTTGCACCCGTCGCAGGGTTGCATGCAATTTTTTTTACCGTAGGAAACCATTGCGTTGGCGACAGTCCCGCAGGTTTTCTGTTCTGTGTAGTCCGGGCCTTACAAAGAAAAATGAGAAAAAGTTGCCATGTCCACACATCTTGATACTATGTAGAAACCATACTGTAACAGTGACTACCGGGAGTACAGAGCCTTCATCTATGAGGGTAATGGACACCAACACATGGTGAGAGGTGAGGTTTTGACTGGAGATTTCCTTTAAGAAACTAAAAACAGTAGCGTGTGGTATTCTGGTTATTGTAGTTCTCCACATTCCAGGCGCAGACTTGTAGATATAAAGGAGCTACAGATTCCAGGAATATTTTCTTTATACTTTCTCGGATGAGAGCGTGCAAGCGGTCAAACATTTGTCAGTGGTTTAAGTCTAATAAATTTAATTTGTAGTCCGATTGAAGTTTCTGTACATTATATTAATTCTTTAAAATCCTCTTCCCCTTAGGCCATACGGGAAAGATGTTCCGCATCAGGATTACTGGTCAGAGTATGAGAAGATCATGAAGCAAGTTGGAGGACGACCCCACTGGGCTAAGGTAAGGCCCATACATATGACATCTTGCATGTTTACCAGCATTCAAAAATACTAAAAAAAATTGTAGCAAATTAGACAATCCCTCCCGGCCATCCACACGCCACCCACGAAATGGCCAAAGGGATTTGATCAGTGGCGTAGTTATAGGGGTCGCAGCCGCGACCTGGCCCCTAAGCCAGGGGGCACATAGGCCCCACTTAACAAACTGTCCACTGTGTAGACCCGCCAACGTGGCGTCCTTCGAGGGGTCCAACAGCGGAGGATTGCAGGGCTGATCGTCGGCAGGCTCTCTTGTCTCCCAGATGTGCCGATGGGAGGCGGCAGAACGAAGTCCGTGACGCTCGCCCAGGTTAGGGCCAGACGAACGTCACTGACTCCGCCCCATCACTGACTCCGCCCCATCACTGACTCCGCCCCGTCACTGACTCTGCCCTGTCACTGACTCCGCCCCGTCGTGGACTCCGCCCTAGTCACTGACTCCGCCCTCTCCTTTACTTTCTGAGAGTCATGAGAGCCCCGTATCTAAGCCTACTATGTGGTAGACTTAGATACAAGGCCTATGTGTTTATACTATCACTTGGGCCCTGTATCTAAGCTTAACACATGATAGGCTTAGATACAGGGCCTATGTGTGATACTGTCTGCTGGGCCCTGTATCTAAGCCTAGCACATGATAGGCTTAGATACAGGGCCTATGTGTGATACTGTCTGCTGGGCCCTGTATCTAAGCCTAGCATGTGTGATACAGTCTGCTGAGCTGTGTATCTAATCCTATCATGTGTGATACAGTCTTCAAAGCCGCTTTATTTAATCCTATTCATAGCTGTAGATGTCGTAGTGCTATAAATATGCCGTCTCTTCGGCCATGAATAAGAGTTGGGGGGGCCCATGATTAACATTTGCACTGGGGCCCATGATCCTTTAGCTACGCCCCTGGATTTGATGCTTTTTTCAATTCTAATTTTTACCATTTTTTGGGGGTTTCCATGATCAAATTCTGCCGCCGTTGTAGGCCACCAGTGTACAGAGTGTGACCCTCACCCTTTCCTTGTTTTTTAGGCCCATACTTGTACTCGTAAGGACTTTGAGAAGATGTATCCAGCATTTGCCAAATTCAAAAACATCAGAGAGAAGCTTGACCCAACAGGAATGTTCCTCAACGCTTATCTTGAGAAAGTCTTCTACTGAGGAGGCCACAGTGGTCTATAACATATCTTCATGTGACTTCCTATAGTTCAGTGCCTCCTCCTATAGCATTTTCTATGTGTGTCTTACAGGTAACAGCATTCCCAAGTTCACCATCCCATTATTCTCAAAAATATTTGGACTTTGGTGAAAAGTTTCGCAGCTATGGATAGTTTTTCCCGGCTGTGCCCAAAGAGGTCCATCCCAGTACCACCTGGGATCACCTGATCATGCACCACCCATGATATTCACCTTGTACTCTCCTGGGGGAAGCCCACAGGTACCAGCCAGACTTGTCTTTACTGGAAATAAATATCTACGGGTCCTTAATCCTTATATTACAGAATTATGCAAATAAACGTGAATAAAAACAATTTACAAAAATAGTCGATTTTTCTGTGAATTTTTTTTTATTGTCACGGTTACGTGGGGATAAGATATGGAACATAAAGTGACCAAAATACAGCAGGCTGAGGGGCAGGGGCCGAGTGACAGATCTCCTGGGCCATCAAGCGACTGAATGTCAAAAACCTTCAGCGGTGGGAGAACGAATCTGCCGGTGGCCCTCCAGAATATCAAAGGATCCTCTAATGGGTCCAGGCTCTGACATAATAAGGTGGCCAAAGGTCCAGCAGAAGACAACCCCATTTTGAGATGACTTTTTTTACAGGATGATTTCCAATTAGACCTCATTCATGTTTGTCCTGTGTGTACAATGATAACCAAGTGTACGGCGCAATTCAAACCGGACCTACACATGTTCTGTAGAGATGAATGGTGGCCCTCTGAACCTAGTGGACCCATGGAACCCCAGATTGAGACTGGAAGACGCACCAAAGGCAAGGAAGAGCAACGGTCCCTGGAAACCCACCACATACAGTTACCGATGATGTCACTGATCTGCACTTCCTGACTACACCTGATACCCGGCTGTTGTAGTCCATGTGGACTCCTCGGCTCATTTATCCTCTGACTTCTGCCTTCCCCTTATTAACTCTTTGCTATCTTGGCCTCCGCATTCGCTCTATGTCATGTCTTTATAATTGTAATCGCCACTTCTATAGTTAAAGTAGAACTCTGAACTGAAACTTATTATAAATATGGACCCGCCAGGGAGTAAGTAAACATCCACAGATCCTGCTACATCAGGTTATTGTACCCCCAAAAAAATGCTTGTTTTAGGGGTGTATTCAGAATTTTAAAAAGCGGGGGGGTTTTTTATGGCCATAATTGCATAATAATTGTATACATGCACAAAAAACACGTACCGTATATACAGGTGCAAGAACGCCTGGGACTGCAAATATATACAGCACACAAGAAAATGGCGACAGCACACTGCGAACACTAATGCCACCTAAGCCAGTAAATATAAATAAATATGCATTACTGATAAATCTACTTACAATAGGGAGGTTCTTAGCGCACATTTTGATCAAATTGTGTGAGCCCACCTGCCACGGCAAGGCGACCTCTATTTGATTCATATATGTGGGGTCAGTGACTGCCTCCATTTTTGATCTTGCTCTCCTCCCATTCTGCCCTGGGTGATTTTAATTTGTTTAATGCTGGTTCCTACCATCCCCAAAAATATGTAGGCTTAGTCCCAGTTCTGGGTGTATGTGCAGAGTAGGTCCCTACCTATGGAGGACGCCTTGTTGTGGCAGGTGGGCTCACACAATTTGATCAAAATGTGCGCTAAGAACCTCCCTATTGTAAGTAGATTTAGCAGAGATGCATATTTATTTATATTTAGCGGTATAGGTGACATTGGTGTTCCCAGTGTGCTGTCCCCATTTTCTTGCGTGCTGTACATCCGTAAATACCCACAAACACAGACCTATATATTTATACACACACATATCTGTCACACATCAGCGGCCTAAGAAAGCGATCGCCGGCCTTTGATGAGTTGCCATGACTGTATCTACCGTATTTTTCGGACTATAAGACGCAGTTTTTAGCAAAAATAAATCTTGCTAAAAAGTCCCCACAGTCAAGAGACTCGGCAGCGCTGGGACCCCTGACCGCTCCTTACTTAACCCCTTCCTGACCCGTGATGTGCCGGGACATCATGAAGCGGCGAGGGGATGATATATGGAGCGGGCTCACGCGCTGAGCCCGCTCCATGCACTGCAGATGTCCGCTTCTGACACGCTGCTCTAACGGGCAGGAACAGCGATGGCCAATATCGTCCATCGCCATTTATAGTGGTTTTCCCATGAAGGACATTTATGACATATCCACGGGATATGTCATAAATGTCAGATAGATGCGGGTCCCACCTCTGGGACCCGTACCTATCTCTAGAACGGGGCCCCCTAAACCCCGTTATATCTTACCCGACTCTGCTGTCTTCCAGCCTCTTCCTGCTTACATGGTCAAGTTACGGAAACAGCGCAGCTCAGCTAGTTACGCTGTTTCTGTAACTCATCCGTGTATTGTACCAGCGATCTAATGATCTATTGATTGCTGGTTCAAGTCCCCTAGGTGAACGAACTAATAAAATGTGTAAAAAAACAAAAGTTACATACATTTTCAGGAGTGTAAAATCTTTTTAAAAGTAAAAAAAAACAAAAACTTTTCCCATTTCTCCCCAAGCACAATGTAAAAATAAAAAAAAGAATAAAAAATTGGTATCGCTGCGTCCGTAAAAGCCCGAAACTATTACAGTATAGCATTATTTGACTCACACAGTGAACGGCGTAAAAAAAATTACATTTAAAACCCCAGAATCGTTGTCTTTTGGTCAGCATAGCGCTAAAAAGAATGAAATAAAAAGTTTACCAAAGTTTTATATCAGTGATCAGAAAATCTCATTGTGACCTCCCCTTGTGGGACTAAATAAAGTTACACAAAGTTCAATAAAAAGTGGTTTTATTTAGTAAAAGTGTAAAAAAAAAATAAGAACACATACACATATATGGTATCGCCGCGATCATAACGACTTAAACAATAAAGTTAACACATTAATTAAACCGCCGAGTGAACGGCGTCTAAAACAGACGCAAAAAACAATGGCAAAAATTCCTTTTATTCTCCCATTCCCACTATAAAAAATAAAATAAGAGTTAATTAATAAGTCCCACGTACCTGAAAATACTGCCAATGAAAACTACACCTTGTCCTGCAAAAAATAAGCCCCCATATGGCGGGGTCAAAGGAAAAATAAAAAAGTTATGACTCTTGGAATGTGACGATAACGTTTTTTTTAAAGAGAATGCCTGGTCATTAAGGGGTTAAGGACGCTGCACTACCAGGCAGCAATACTGACCAATGTGCAGAGTGACCTCATGTGTGACATCATCAGATAATGTACAGGAGGCCAGTGTCACCTGACTGCATGATGTCACTATGACTGTGACTCTATAATAATAACTGGGGTTCAGGGGGCGACTGCTCCGTTCAGGAGGTGAAGATGAGGCGACACCGATACCGGAGACTTCACCATGAGGACCTTATAGAGAACGGTGGAAGATCCGGTGTTTGTGATGTCACCAGACGGAATCCAGGACACTGGAAACAGAGAACTTCATGGACCAGACGCGTGGCAGGGACAAGTAAAGAAGGGGCAGCGGGGGCTGTGGCGCGTACACGCGGTGATAGGAGGTTCCGTCATTTACTTTCAGGTTGTGGAGCCAAAAAGAAAACTGGAGAAGAATCTGCTGTGATCTCCAGAGTCAGATCAGTGGAGGAGCGGCCGCCCGATACCGGGACATCGTGGAGAACATCAGGGATCGGACGAGGTCATAGCGATCAATGATGAGTATTTAGTTAGTTGCACGTACAGCTCTGATCCTGGGTCCTCGGACTGATCGCCTTTTCTTGGGGTCAACAAGGAATTTTTTCCCTGGTGCACAAATTGGCCACAAAGTGTTCGGGGTTTTTGCTTCTTCTGGATCAGCAGCTTAGAGGAGGAATTAATTTATTGTATGTAATAAAGAGCTTTGTCTGCTCCTCATTCTCCGCATTATCCGGCCGTCATGTATTATTATATATTATGGGGGGTTATTATGGGGATTTTACCTCTGATTATACAATATGGCTGTACCCATGATGCACTGGATAATATACACAGACAGAAAGAAGGAACAAGGTAGAAAATACATCAAAAATAAAGACAGAGAAATTCTCCTGTTCGGGTCCTAGATCTGTTATTTTCCCCTCCTCCTTCTCACAATCCTGTGTCAGGCTGTATACTGTATACGGACACTGGATATAGAAGGACCCAACCCTGCCTGCCTGCCATAATAAACCAGAAATGTTAAGCTCCACCCCTTTACTAAGCCCCACCGCTTCATCAAGCCACACCCCATTGCTAAGCCACACCCCTCAGTCATCTGCCAGGAGAAATGGAAGCGATTGGAAGGAACTTGAAGAGGGAGGAGAACCCCAGCGATCAGATGTAATCCGTGCAGGAACCCAGCAGCAAGTGTTTGATTTCACTGCAGCGCCACCGCAGGAGAAATTAGGAATTACACACTTGAAATCCATAGGCTGTATGTGTAATTCATGGACGGGTTGATCCCCCAAATGATGGAAATTTATGTCATTTTCCTCTATACTTTGGGTTTTAATTCCTCATCATTTTCATGGCCATACAGGATCGGATTTGTTCAATCTCCTCCACACGCTGCTACTGTATTCTGCTGTTATTATTCCTCCGCAATTCCGGACGGAAAATATGCAGCAGTTCCGCTACGTGTGGACGAGCCCTAAGAATAACTTTTGCCCTTTATGGCATTAGACCCCCGCAGATCAAACCATTAACCTCTTCTCCATTCTTAACCACCAGAACTATTAGGGTCAGTTCACACGTTGCGTAAATACTGCGGATTTTCCGGAACGGAATTTTTTGCTGAAAATCCGCACCGAATACAGTAGCAGCAAAGGGGATGAGATAAAACAAATCTCCTCCACACGGAGCGGAAAAAAACGCTCAGAAATTGGCCTGCAGTGCAGAATTTTATTCCGCCTGATGTCAATTGTATTTTCGTAAACGCTGCATAATTGTTGCGGGAGTTCCCCATTGATTTTCCGCTGCAAAAAAAGCAACTCAGAAAATAAAAAAATCTTATACTTACCCAGAAGTCTGTGTTCCTCCCTCCAGCGCGGCCTCCTGGGATGACATTTCATGCCATGTGACCGCTGCAGCCAATCAAAGGAGACACTTTTTACCAGAGCCCACTGACAATGCGCCGTGAAGGTCATGGGCAAGGTCACCTGCCGGACCGGTAGATTGTCCCCGCAGATCCTGAGCTGCCGGTTCCTGCCGTCAGGGCTTCACGTGGCAATAGTTGTGGTTTGGTCAACCAGCTTCAAAGTTTTGGCAAAACCTGCAAAAAAAATTACCCACTCATGTAGCAGAGCAGAACTTAGAGGTGAGTGGATCTCTAGACCCTCCGCTGTCCCCCAATCAGTGGCGTAACTACCGCCGTAACAGCCATAGTGGCTGCTACGGGGCCCGCTGTATGGCGTTATCTACAGGGGGGCTGTATGGCGTTATCTACAGGGGGGGCTGTAAAAAAGGCACTATCTACAAGGGGGGGTTGTGTGACACCCAGGGGAGGGGGGCCCTCAGTAAAAAGTTTGCTATGGGGCCCAATCTTTCCTAGTTACGCCCCTGCCCCCAATCCTCCACCACCACCCATCCCCCATTATTGTGGCTCCTCCCTTCAATGTTTCCTCTCGCATAATCTTTGTCTCATTGATGGTTTAGTTCCTTGTAGTTTATAATCATTCTGTCCTTACTGTAAGGGCAGATTCACACGAACGTTGCGTTTTTGCGCGCACAAACAACGCAGCGTTTTGCGCGCGCAAAAACAATTTGACAGCTGCGTGTGTCATCCGTGTATGATGCGCGGCTGCGTGATTTTCGCGCAGCCGCCATCATAGAGATGAGGCTAGTCGATGTCAGTCACTGTCCAAGGTGCTGAAAGAGCTAACTGATCGGCAGTAACTCTTTCAGCACCCTCGACAGTGAATGCCGAACACAATATCGCAAAACCTGTAGAAAAAAAAGAAAAAGTTCGTACTTACCGAGAACTTCCCGGCCGTTGCCTTGGTGACGCGTCCTTGGTGACGCGCCTCTCTTGACATCGGGCCCCACCTCCCTGGATGACGCGCCAGTCCATGTGACCGCTGCAGCCTGTGCTTGGCCTGTGATTGGCTGGAGCTGTCACTTGGACTGAATTGTCATCCCGGGAGGTCAGACTGGAGGAAGAAGCCGGGAGTTATCGGTAAGTCAGAACTTCGTTTTTTTCTACAGGTTCATGGTGAACCCGGTGAAGTTCGGTTCGCTTGTCCGGCTTCGCTCATCGCAAAGACACTCCGTTTGGATGTTCGGAAACAGAAAAGCACGTGGTGCTTTTCTGTTTTCATTCATCCTTTTCACTGCTGTTGCGCGAATCACGCTCGTCCCACGGAAGTGCTTCCGTGTGGTGCGCGTGATTTTCACGCACCCATTGACTTCAATGGGTGCGTGATGCGCGAATTACTGAAGTTATTGAACCTGTCGCGCTTTTTGCGCAGCAGACAAACGCTGCGCAAAAAGCACGGACAGTCTGTACTGCCCCATAGACTTGTATTGGTCCATGCGTGCCGCGTGAAAACCACGCGGCCCGCACGGACCGAATACACGCTCGTGTGAATCCCCCCTAATGGGAATCAACTCTCCATGCACTGACGTCCTGATGAGCTTGTGCTTATATACAGCAGCCAATCTGAGCAAGAAGAGCTGCAGTGTAAAGCATGGAGGAGGTCCTTCATCCTCAGAATCCAATAGACAATGCAGCTGAACTGGAGTCACTGATCTTACCTAATATAGAGCATAAATAGCGGGTATTACCTAGAGGTGGTGATATACTGGGCATGTGCCTTGTAGGCGGTTTACCTGGAAAGCTGCTGGCACATACAAATATTTGTGGCAATGTCAAAATCAGCTCTGCTACATCTATAAGTGAAGCTTCTTTGTGACCTATAGAAACCGATTACTTTGTTTATATTATTTCTGGGAAAACTCCTTTAACTTAGACCTGCTGTTACCTAAACTCTCCACTAGAGGGCAGTGTCTTCCCAGTCACATTTGACTGTCCCACATAAAATCTGCTATAAAGTTGAACATATGAAATTTGGATCTGCACATTTTTAGGTCTCATCAATACAACTTATTTTTTTTTTTTTTTTTTAGAAAGGGGGAGGTTGCATTGTGCGATTTGTCAAATACAAAATAAAACCCCCTTTTTTTTTTTTTTTTTTTTTGCAAAACAAGGTGACTGCAAAACTCAACTTCTTACAAATTCCAGCAGTCAGAAAGAAGCGCAGAGCAGATTACAGTGACCCCTAAAGATATCACCAGAGTCACGCTGGCCCCTGGACTGCAGCCTTGGACCCCTCATAGGACTGGATAGACCACAGGTGAGCATTGCATGTGATGTTCCTGCTTCATCAGCTTCTGCATGAGGGGCTCTGGATCTATAAGGGATCTACATTTGTATTGCTATGAGATATATACGGTATAATGACCTGTAATGCAGAGATTATCCAGCTGTACAGGCTGAACACAGCGACCTGCTGGAGCCAGTGCTGTAATAGGACCTGTCATCATGTACAACAGGTGCTTGCTGTAGATCCGAGCCGCGGCTTGACTAAGAAATGTAAAGGAGTCGTCCAGTAAACGGTAAATAAATCTTAATCCTTTCATAATAAAAAGAACTACAACTTTCTAATAGACTTTGTGTTTCAAATCTTCACCATTTTTAAGATCTCTGCTTGCCGTCAGTGGATTGAAACATTCTTATTTACATAAAGAGGTTGAAAACTAGTCCTGAGCTAAAACTTCTCACATCTGAGGGTTGGTTGCCCCGCGATAGATAATCCTTTTGTGTTACATCAGTGGCACAAATATTTTTTCTTGTCCTGATAGTTTGCTACAGTGTGTCAGTTCGGAGAAAATTGATCATTCGGGAGTCCAGGCTTTTAGCACATAAAGGAGTTAAAAGACTGGATATAATTGTAACAATCTTCAGCTGTGAGAAGTTTTAGGTATGTATAGGTTTCCAGTTTTTGGATGTAAACAATGCATGTTCCCATTCACTGGCAGCAAACACAGATTTTGAGAATAGATAGGAAGTGGCATAAAGTAAAAAATCTATTAGAAGTTGCAGAACTTTTTATTGCAAAGTGGTTGGAAAACTGGAGAATCCGCAACATCCAAATTACAAACAACTTTAAAGAACGAAACAGAAATATTCATAAAGAACACGACCCAAATATCATCTTATTCCAGGGATCAATGCAGGACACACTGACACTTGGGGTATAGGATAATGACACTTGGGGTACAGGATAATGATACACTGACACTTGGGGTACAGGATAATTATACACTGACACTTGGGGTACAGGCTAATGATACACTGACACTTGGGGTACAGGATAATGATACACTGACACTTGGGGTACAGGATAATGATACACTGACACTTGGGGTACAGGATAATGATACGCTGACACTTGGGGTACAGGATATTATAAACTGACACTTGGGGTACAGGATAAGGATACACTGACACTTGGGGTACAGGATAATGACACGGACACTTGGGGTACAGGATAATGACACGGACACTTGGGGTACAGGATAAGGATACACTGACACTTGGGGTACAGGATAATGACACGGACACTTGGGGTACAGGATAAAGATACACTGACACTTGGGGTACAGGATAATGATACACTGACACTTGGGGTACAGGATAATGACACTGACACTTGGGGTACAGGATAATGACACTGACACTTGGGGTACAGGATAATGATACACTGACACTTGGGGTACAGGATAATGATACACTGACACTTGGGGTACAGGATAATGATACACTGACACTTGGGGTACAGGATAATGATACACTGACACTTGGGGTACAGGATAATGATACTGACACTTGGGGTACAGGATAATGATACACTGACACTTGGGGTACAGGATAATGATACTGACACTTGGGGTACAGGATAATGACACGGACACTTGGGGTAAAGGATAATGACACGGACACTTGGGGTACAGGATAAGGATACACTGACACTTGGGGTACAGGATAATGATACACTGACACTTGGGGTACAGGATAATGATACACTAACACTTGGGGTACAGGATAATGATACACTGACACTTGGGGTACAGGATAATGATACACTGACACTTGGGGAACAGGATAATGACACTGACATTTGGGGTACAGGATAATGATACACTGACACTTGGGGTACAGGATAATGATACACTGACACTTGGGGTACAGGCTAATGATACACTGACACTTGGGGTACAGGATAATGACACACTGACACTTGGAGTACAGGATAATGACACTGACACTTGGAGTACAGGATAATGACACTGACACTTGGGGTACAGGATAATGATACACTGACACTTGTTGTACAGGATAATGATATACTGACACTTGGGGTACAGGATAATGATACACTGACACTTGGGGTACAGGATAATGATACACTGACACTTGGGGTACAGGATAATGATACACTGACACATGGGGTACAGGATAATGATACACTGACACTTGGGGTACATGATAATGACACACTGCCACTTGGAGTACAGGATAATGACACTGACACTTGGAGTACAGGATAATGACACTGACACTTGGGGTACAGGATAATGATAGACTGACACTTGGGGTACAGGATAATGATACACTGACACTTGGGGTACAGGATAATGATACACTGACACTTGGGGTACATGATAATGATACTGACACTTGGGGTACAGGATAATGATACACTGACACTTGGGGTACAGGATAATGACACGGACACTTGGGGTACAGGATAAGGATACACTGACACTTGGGGTACAGGATAATGATACACTGACACTTGGGGTACAGGATAATGACACTGACACTTGGAGTACAGGATAATGATACACTGACACTTGGGGTACAGGATAATGATACACTGACACTTGGGGTACAGGATAATGATACACTGACACTTGGGGTACAGGATAATGATACACTGACACTTGGGGTACAGGATAATGATACTGACACTTGGGGTACAGGATAATGACACGGACACTTGGGGTACAGGATAATGACACGGACACTTGGGGTACAGGATAAGGATACACTGACACTTGGGGTACAGGATAATGATACACTGACACTTGGGGTACAGGATAATGATACACTGACACTTGGGGAACAGGATAATGACACTGACATTTGGGGTACAGGATGATGACACTGACACTTGGGGTACAGGATAATGATCCGCTGACACTTGGGGTACATGATAATGATAGACTGACACTTGGGGTACAGGATAATGATACACTAACACTTGGGGTACAGGATAATGATACACTGACACTTGGGGTACAGGATAATGATACACTGACACTTGGGGTACAGGATAATGACACACTGACACTTGGAGTACAGGATAATGACACTGACACTTGGAGTACAGGATAATGACACTGACACTTGGGGTACAGGATAATGATACACTGACACTTGGGGTACAGGATAATGATACACTGACACTTGGGGTACAGGATAATGATACACTGACACTTGGGGTACAGGATAATGATACTGACACTTGGGGTACAGGATAATGATACACTGACAGTTGGGGTACAGGATAATGACACAGACACTTAGGGTACAGGATAAGGATACACTGACACTTGGGGTACAGGATAATGATACACTGACACTTGGGGTACAGGATAATGATACACTGACACTTGGGGTACAGGATAATGATACTGACACTTGGGGTACAGGATAATGACACTGACACTTGGAGTACAGGATAATGACACTGACACTTGGGGTACAGGATAATGATACACTGACACTTGAGGTACAGGATAATGATACACTGACACTTGGGGTACAGGATAATGATACACTGACACTTGGGGTACAGGATAATGATACACTGACACTTGGGGTACAGGATAATGATACACTGACACTTGGGGTACAGGATAATGACACGGACACTTGGGGTACAGGATAAGGATACACTGACACTTGGGGTACAGGATAATGATACACTGACACTTGGGGTACAGGATAATGACACTGACACTTGGGGTACAGGATAATGATACACTGACACTTGGGGTACATGATAATGATACACTGACACTTGGGGTACAGGATAATGATACACTAACACTTGGGGTACAGGATAATGATACACTGACACTTGGGGTACAGGATAATGATACACTGACACTTGGGGTACAGGATAATGACACACTGACACTTGGAGTACAGGATAATGACACTGACACTTGGGGTACAGGATAATGATACACTGACAGTTGGGGTACAGGATAATGACACAGACACTTAGGGTACAGGATAAGGATACACTGACACTTGGGGTACAGGATAATGATACACTGACACTTGGGGTACAGGATAATGATACACTGACACTTGGGGTACAGGATAATGATACTGACACTTGGGGTACAGGATAATGACACTGACACTTGGAGTACAGGATAATGACACTGACACTTGGGGTACAGGATAATGATACACTGACACTTGAGGTACAGGATAATGATACACTGACACTTGGGGTACAGGATAATGATACACTGACACTTGGGGTACAGGATAATGATACACTGACACTTGGGGTACAGGATAATGATACACTGACACTTGGGGTACAGGATAATGATACTGACACTTGGGGTACAGGATAATGACACTGACACTTGGAGTACAGGATAATGACACTGACACTTGGGGTACAGGATAATGATACACTGACACTTGAGGTACAGGATAATGATACACTGACACTTGGGGTACAGGATAATGATACACTGACACTTGGGGTACAGGATAATGATACACTGACACTTGGGGTACAGGATAATGATACACTGACACTTGGGGTACAGGATAATGACACGGACACTTGGGGTACAGGATAAGGATACACTGACACTTGGGGTACAGGATAATGATACACTGACACTTGGGGTACAGGATAATGACACTGACACTTGGGGTACAGGATAATGATACACTGACACTTGGGGTACATGATAATGATACACTGACACTTGGGGTACAGGATAATGATACACTAACACTTGGGGTACAGGATAATGATACACTGACACTTGGGGTACAGGATAATGATACACTGACACTTGGGGTACAGGATAATGACACACTGACACTTGGAGTACAGGATAATGACACTGACACTTGGAGTACAGGATAATGACACTGACACTTGGGGTACAGGATAATGATACACTGACACTTGGGGTACAGGATAATGATACACTGACACTTGGGGTACAGGATAATGATACTGACACTTGGGGTACAGGATAATGATACACTGACAGTTGGGGTACAGGATAATGACACGGACACTTGGGGTACAGGATAAGGATACACTGACACTTGGGGTACAGGATAATGATACACTGACACTTGGGGTACAGGATAATGACACTGACACTTGGAGTACAGGATAATGACACTGACACTTGGGGTATAGGATAATGATACACTGACACTTGGAGTACAGGATAATGACACTGACACTTTGGGTACAGGATAATGATACACTGACACTTGGGGTACAGGATAATGATACACTGACACTTGGGGTACAGGATAATGATACACTGACACTTGGGGTACAGGATAATGATACACTGACACTTGGGGTACAGGATAATGATACACTGACACTTGGGTTACAGGATAATGACACTGACACTTGGGGTAAAGGATAATGATACACTGACACTTGGGGTACAGGATAATGATACACTGACACTTGGGGTACAGGATAATGATACACTGACACTTGGGGTACAGGATAATGATACACTGACACTTGGGGTACAGGATAATGATACTGACACTTGGGGTACAGGATAATGATACACTGACACTTGGGGTACAGGATAATGATACTGACACTTGGGGTACAGGATAATGACACGGACACTTGGGGTACAGGATAATGAGACGGACACTTGGGGTACAGGATAATGATACACTGACACTTGGGGTACAGGATAATGATACACTGACACTTGGGGTACAGGATAATGATACTGACACTTGGGGTACAGGATAATGATACACTGACAGTTGGGGTACAGGATAATGACACGGACACTTGGGGTACAGGATAAGGATACACTGACACTTGGGGTACAGGATAATGATACACTGACACTTGGGGTACAGGATAATGACACTGACACTTGGAGTACAGGATAATGACACTGACACTTTGGGTACAGGATAATGATACACTGACACTTGGGGTACAGGATAATGATACACTGACACTTGGGGTACAGGATAATGATACACTGACACTTGGGGTACAGGATAATTATACACTGACACTTGGGGTACAGGATAATGACACTGACACTTGGAGTACAGGATAATGACACTGACACTTTGGGTACAGGATAATGATACACTGACACTTGGGGTACAGGATAATGATACACTGACACTTGGGGTACATGATAATGATACACTAACACTTGGGGTACAGGATAATGATACACTGACACTTGGGGTACAGGATAATGATACACTGACACTTGGGGTACAGGATAATGACACACTGACACTTGGAGTACAGGATAATGACACTGACACTTGGAGTACAGGATAATGACACTGACACTTGGGGTACAGGATAATGATACACTGACACTTGGGGTACAGGATAATGATACACTGACACTTGGGGTACAGGATAATGATACTGACACTTGGGGTACAGGATAATGATACACTGACAGTTGGGGTACAGGATAATGACACGGACACTTGGGGTACAGGATAAGGATACACTGACACTTGGGGTACAGGATAATGATACACTGACACTTGGGGTACAGGATAATGACACTGACACTTGGAGTACAGGATAATGACACTGACACTTGGGGTATAGGATAATGATACACTGACACTTGGAGTACAGGATAATGACACTGACACTTTGGGTACAGGCTAATGATACACTGACACTTGGGGTACAGGATAATGATACACTGACACTTGGGGTACAGGATAATGATACACTGACACTTGGGGTACAGGATAATGATACACTGACACTTGGGGTACAGGATAATGATACACTGACACTTGGGTTACAGGATAATGACACTGACACTTGGGGTAAAGGATAATGATACACTGACACTTGGGGTACAGGATAATGATACACTGACACTTGGGGTACAGGATAATGATACACTGACACTTGGGGTACAGGATAATGATACACTGACACTTGGGGTACAGGATAATGATACTGACACTTGGGGTACAGGATAATGATACACTGACACTTGGGGTACAGGATAATGAT
Source organism: Rhinoderma darwinii (assembly GCF_050947455.1). Classification (NCBI taxonomy): domain Eukaryota; kingdom Metazoa; phylum Chordata; class Amphibia; order Anura; family Rhinodermatidae; genus Rhinoderma; species Rhinoderma darwinii. Next base: position 11,745,445 of record NC_134690.1, on the reverse strand, counting down.
ACTGACACTTGGGGTACAGGATAATGACACGGACACTTGGGGTACAGGATAATGAGACGGACACTTGGGGTACAGGATAATGATACACTGACACTTGGGGTACAGGATAATGATACACTGACACTTGGGGTACAGGATAATGATACTGACACTTGGGGTACAGGATAATGATACACTGACAGTTGGGGTACAGGATAATGACACGGACACTTGGGGTACAGGATAAGGATACACTGACACTTGGGGTACAGGATAATGATACACTGACACTTGGGGTACAGGATAATGACACTGACACTTGGAGTACAGGATAATGACACTGACACTTTGGGTACAGGATAATGATACACTGACACTTGGGGTACAGGATAATGATACACTGACACTTGGGGTACAGGATAATGATACACTGACACTTGGGGTACAGGATAATTATACACTGACACTTGGGGTACAGGATAATGACACTGACACTTGGAGTACAGGATAATGACACTGACACTTTGGGTACAGGATAATGATACACTGACACTTGGGGTACAGGATAATGATACACTGACACTTGGGGTATAGGATAATGATACACTGACACTTGGGGTACAGGATAATGATACACTGACACTTGGGGTACAGGATAATGATACACTGACACTTGGGGTACAGGATAATGACACTGACACTTGGAGTACAGGATAATGACACTGACACTTTGGGTACAGGATAATGATACACTGACACTTGGGGTACAGGATAATGATACACTGACACTTGGGGTACAGGATAATGATACACTGACACTTGGGGTACAGGATAATGATACACTGACACTTGGTGTACAGGATAATGATACACTGACACTTGGGGTACAGGATAATGATACTGACACTTGGGGTACAGGATTATGATACACTGACACTTGGGGTACAGGATAATGATACTGACACTTGGGGTACAGGATAATGATACTGACACTTGGGGTACAGGATAATGACACAGACACTTGGGGTACAGGATAAGGATACACTGAAACTTGGGGTATAGGATAATGATACACTGACACTTGGGGTACAGGATAATGACACTGACACTTGGAGTACAGGATAATGACACTGACACTTGGGGTACAGGATATTGATACACTGACACTTGAGGTACAGGATAATGATACACTTACACTTGGGGTACAGGATAATGATACACTGACACTTGGGGTACAGGATAATGACACTGACACTTGGGGTACAGGATAATGGTACACTGACACTTGAGGTACAGGATAATGACACTGACACTTGGAGTACAGGATAATGACACTGACACTTGGGGTACAGGATAATGATACACTGACACTTGAGGTACAGGATAATGATACACTTACACTTGGGGTACAGGATAATGATACACTGACACTTGGGGTACAGGATAATGACACTGACACTTGGGGTACAGGATAATGGTACACTGACACTTGAGGTACAGGATAATGATACACTGACACTTGGGGTCCGTCCTTACACTTCTCAGCTCTCGCAGTATTAATATTATGGAGGTTCAGGAGTCGCCGTCTCCCGATTCTGAAATTTTTTTTCCTCCTTCTTGATTTTCGTTCATTTCCGGTCAGATCAGCTGCAATAACACGACATTTGATGAGAATCTGGATTTCTCTGTTCTCTTGTGGGGATTCGTGTTAGGAAATTATTAGTGATCTCCTCAGAATTCTCATGAATTTGCTTCTTCGTTTCATTATATTTTTGCTTTATATAAAACTATTGTATTTTGCTGATCCTGGTTGAGAACTTTCTCTACCTTTTGACCTTCACCATTCGGTACCTTCCTTGTAAGACCATCTGATATTGACCTCAGTTCTGTCATTTGGCCACGTCTCAGATCTTGGCACCTCTACCTGACTCTTGACCCTTTTGAGAAGGTCTCCAGTTAGTAACTATTCTGGAGGCTGTGATATGGGGATCTGGCTAGGAAAGTCCATACCACCTTGAGAATGAGAGGGTTTTGTAGACTCCACGCCAAACCAGTTGCAGCACTAGAGGTCCGACTGGTGATTCCATGACATAGGTTGACCAGATCCTTCCCGATTCAGCAGATATGTGGCAAACAATGGATTTGGTCAGGTTGAGTTTTTTGGTTATTCTTGTCCTTGCTGGTTGAGGATGAACCACCATTAGAACTCAGTTTTGGTCATAACCACCTTTAACATATAATGTTGTCTTATAAGGTCTTCGGGATGGGAGCTGAAAATCTGGTTATAAATGACACAGGAGATGTCTCTCTATTGTCTTTGGCCAGTTTGAGGCAGGCTGCACGCAGGACAGGTTCTTGGTGGAACCATGAGAAGAATGTAATATACATAGACTTTCTGCCTTCTCATCTCATAGAGAAGTAAAGGGCGATGCTGTCAGGAAAATGTCTGTTCCCTTAAGGTTACCATGGAGTTTGAGGTTGAGATAATTGCGGATTCTAGAAGGGTCAGGGGTCTCTCCAGTACTTGGAGCACTAGAAGGGGCATGGGCCAGAAGAGCGAACTTAGGTTCCTGCCAATTCAGTATATGCCAGTCTTTTGGTTAAAGTTTCCTTTGAAACCTAGTCCGAGGTTTAAGGGTCCGGTCACATATCATAGAAGGGGGTGTACTGTCAGGAAAACGCCTGTTCCCTTAAGGTTACCATGTAGTTTGAGGTTCAGATAATTGCGGATTCTAGAAGGGTCAGGGGTCTCTCCAGTACTTGGAGCACTGGAAGGGGTATGGGCCAGAAGAGCGAACTTAGGTTCCTGCCCATTCAGTATTTGCCAGTCATTTGGTTAAAGTTTCCTTTGAAACCTAGTCTGAGGTTTAAGGGTCCGGTGGACCGTTGTAGAAGGGGGGGGTTTACGGTCAGGAAAACGCCTGTTCCCTTTAGTTTACCATGACTATGGTTCTGGCTTCTGGGCGTGTCTTACCCTGAGCCAATCTCATTTGTCTGTCTTTCTGCCTTCAGGTGTAGAATTAGTATTTATATCCAGCCTCCTCCACCTGTCAGTGCTTGTGAATTTTCCTGTCTTCTGGTATCTGATCAAGCTTCCTACATTCCCTGCACTTCTGACTTCTGGAGCTTTTGGAAACTGACCTCGGCATGTCTCTCGTTAACCCCTTGTTTGCTGATTTTGGATTATCTACTCCCGGCCGGTTTTGACCTTTGCTGTTCCTGATATCCGCTTGCCTTCTGACTTTCTGTTATACCCCTGGCTGTCTGGTTTCCTCCTCAGGTCAGTCTGCATTGCATCTCCTATGCAATGCTGAGCTCTGCTAAGACAACCTGGGTGCTAAGCAGCAAAGTCCATCCCATCTTGCGGTCGGCTCTGGCGAACACCTTAGGGTCGCCTTAGACACTGTCGATCAGAGTTGTGACGGATTCGAGGTTGCGGTATTTATGTGCACGCTCCCTCCCGGCACTCTCCGGCAGCCTTTGGGGAATCGCCCAAATTGCAATTCCATAACAGATGCAACCTGTTGAGTAATTGATCTTACTGCATCTCTTCCATCCCTATCCCCCTACAACCCGGCCCTATGTTGGATAGTGCCCTGTGCGGTGCCTTCTAGGTGTCCTTCTCGTGTCATTTACTGTTATACAGTATACAAATAAAAATCTAGTATGGTACATAAATAAATCCTCCATACAGCTGCCTCAGTACCAATTCTATATAGTGCCGCCACCACCATACACTGCAAATATAATATACTGTAGAGTGCCTAAGTATCAGCGCCACATAATGTAACTACCGCCATACAGTGCTCATATACTTACATACAGTGACCTTATAACCGCTCCATATATAAAATATCCTAATAACAGCGCTGTCAATGTCTCAATAATGCTGCTATACAATTAATTTTAAGATTTGGGGTAATCATAAGCTTCTGGCGCCAAACCATCTCTAGCGCCCCCTTCAGCTAGGTCGCACACCCCTGCGGCTGGCCCTGCCGCAAACTAGTTCTTAGATCATTCCACTGTTTTCCATCATCCGTAAAGGTAAGGCCAGCGCCAGGTGTATTTGGGACCCAGGGCAACAGGATTACAGCGACCCCCCCTATCTAACCCACCCTCAGCTTTACAAGTGTAGATTATATTTACCCAGATGTCCATGGACTACCTAATCCCTGCGGGTCCTGGCATCTGCTCAGGTTTGCCCATTGTAGACATGGCCCCCGCGAAAGCTAAACAGTTTATAAGTGTACAAAATTGAATTTCGTTCTATAAACAAACAAGGTCCGTTCACTGATCTGTTTACACGACGCGGAGGTTAATGTTCTTTTCTCTTCCGTTCTGGTCTAATGATTTCCGGAACAATATAATGACAAATTTAATAACTTTCAGGATTTGAAAGGGTCCAAATTATATTAAAAAGTAAAAAAATCACCATAAAGTGAGCGATTAGACATATAATGCAATTTATATCTGTTTTGCACTCAGGGGCATATGAACATAAATGACTTACAGATGAGAATAAAAGCATAATTCTATGTAAGAAGCTTTCATCCTTCATTGTAAATATCCTCTGCAGACCAATGTACGCAGAGGAGTGGGGGAAGGGAAGTGACAACTAACTTACGAAACTAGTTGTTACAATTCAATATCATAAAGTTATTTCCTTAGCAAACAGATGAATTACCTACTATAATACTGCCCCCTACATGCAAAAATATAACTAATAATATTCTGCCCCTATATACAAGAATATAACTACTATAATACTGCTCCTATATACAAGAATATAACTACTATAATACTGCTCCTATATACAAGAATATAACTACTATAATACTGCCCCCTATGTACAGGAATATAAGTACTATAATACTGCCTCTATATACAAGAATATAACTACTATAATACTGCCTCTATATACAAGAATATAACTACTATAATACTGCCGCTATATACAAGAATATAACTACTATAATACTGCTCCTATATACAAGAATATAACTACTATAATACTGCTCCTATGTACAAGAATATATCTACTATAATACTGATCCTATATACAAGAATATAACTACTATAATACTGCCCCTATATACAATAATATAACTACTATAATACTCCCCCTATATACAAGAATATAACTACTATAATACTTCTGCTATATATAAGAATATAACTACTATATTACTGCCTCCTATATACAAGAATATAACTACTATAATACTGCTCCTATATACAAGAATATAACTACTATAATACTGCCCCCTATATACAAGAATATAACTACTATAATACTGCCCCCTATGTACAAGAATATAACTACTATAATACTGCCCCCTATATACAAGAATATAACTACTATATTACTGCCTCCTATATACAAGAATATAACTACTATAATACTGCTCCTATATACAAGAATATAACTACTATAATACTGCCCCCTATATACAAGAATATAACTACTATAATACTGCCCCCTATGTACAAGAATATAACTACTATAATACTGCCCCCTATATACAAGAATATAACTACTATAATACTGCTCCTATATACAAGAATATAACTATCATAATACTGCTCCTATATACAAGAATATAACTACTATAATACTGCCCCCTATATACAAGAATATAACTACAATAATACTGCTCCTATATACAAGAATATAACTACTATAATACTGCCCCCTATATACAAGAATATAACTACTATAATACTGCTACTATATACACAAAAATATAACTACTATAATACTGCCCCTATATACAAGAATATAGCTACTATAATACTGCCTCCTATATACAAGAATATACCTACTATAATACTGCCCCTATATACAAGAATATAACTACTATAATACTGCCTCCTATATACAAGAATATAACTACTATAATACTGCTCCTATATACAAGAATATAACTACTATAATACTGCCCCCTATATACAAGAATATAACTACTATAATACTGCCCCTATATACAAGAATATAACTACTATAATACTGCTCCTATATACAAGAATATAACTACTATAATACTGCTCCTATATACAAGAATATAACTACTATAATACTGCTCCTATATACAAAGAATATAACTACTATAATACTGCCCCCTATATACAAGAATATAACTACTATAATACTGCACCCTATATACAAGAACATAACTACTATAATACTGCTCCCTATATACAAGAATATAAATACTATAATACTGCCCCTATATACAAGAATATAACTACTATAATACTGCCTCCTATATACAAGAATATAACTACTATAATACTGCTCCTATATACAAGAATATAACTACTATAATACTGCTCCTATATGCAAGAATATAGCGACTATAATACTGCCCCTATATACAAGAATATAACTACTATAATACTGCCTCCTATATACAAGAATATAACTACTATAATACTGCTCCTATATACAAGAATATAACTACTATAATACTGCCCCCTATATACAAGAATATAACTACTATAATACTGCCTCTATATACAAGAATATAACTACTATAATACTGCTCCTATATACAAGAATATAACTACTATAATACTGCTCCTATATACAAGAATATAACTACTATAATACTGCTCCTATATACAAAGAATATAACTACTATAATACTGCCCCCTATATACAAGAATATAATTACTATAATACTGCCCCCTATGTATAAGAATATAACTACTATAATACTGCCCCTATATACAAGAATATAACTACTATAATACTGCCCCTATATACAAGAATATAACTACTATAATACTGCCCCTATATACAAGAATATAACTACTATAATACTGCTCCTATATACAAGAATATAACTACTATAATACTGCTCCTATATACAAGAATATAACTACTATAATACTGCCTCCTATATACAAGAATATAACTACTATAATACTGCCCCCTATATACAAGAATATAACTACTATAATACTGCCCCTATATACAAGAATATAACTACTATAATACTGCCCCTATATACAAGAATATAACTACTATAATACTGCTCCTATATACAAGAATATAACTACTATAATACTACTTCTATATACAAGAATATAACTACTATAATACTGTCCCCTATATACAAGAATATAACTACTATAATACTGTCCCCTATATACAAGAATATAACTACTATAATACTGCTCCTATATACAAGAATATAACTACTATAATATTGCTCCTATATACAAGAATATAACTACTATAATACTACTTCTATATACAAGAATATAACTACTATAATACTACTTCTATATACAAGATTATAACTACTATAATACTGCCCCTGTATACAAGAATATAACTACTATAATACAGCCCCTATATACAAGAATATAACTACTATAATACTGCCCCCTATATACAAGAATATAACTACTATAATACTGCTCCTATATACAAGAATATAACTACTATAATACTGCCCCCTATGTATAAGAATATAACTACTATAATTCCACCCATTAGGGAGAGTAATATGAGATTTACATGTGAGTGAGTTTGTACTTTTAGTCCCTCTACGTGTAATATGACTGGCAAAATCTATTCTGATAATCTGGGATAAAGTGTTTGAAAAATGTTTTTGCTTTTTTTTCCCCGATTCTCTTTATTGTTTAATTTTCCAAGCTTGAAAACATTTTTAAATTACAGTAGAAATTTGTACTCATGATCTAGAAATTCACGGTTGTTTTCTGCACATAAGAGAATCTCATTGTCCTGGAGAAAGTCACTGCCGTAGAGGAAAATCTGGATTAACGTTTTATACAAGATATTCTGGGAGACACATTTCTCTCTTCACTTGTTTATACAGGTGGTATTCTTTTTCTTTTCTTTTTTTATCCAATATTTCCATCTTATATACTTCTCTGCCACTAGACCACAGATGACAGGTTCAGTGATTTACAGATACAGCAGACGTCTTCATCATAGGCCGTTATCCTCCATTGCAACAAGGTCCTCCGAAGATAATTATCAAGTGACTTTAGACACTTCAGAAGGTCAGATTAGCCGGGGTCTGAAAACGAAGACTCCTACTGATGTCCTAAATGAAGAAGTCCCTTGTGCCCCTAACTCTGCATTGAAGTTGAAAGTTTTGCAACTCCCCTTGCCCCCAACTTTCCATTGACAATAAGTCCGAAGTGAAGGGTCCATAAGACATAGGGTCATCGTTTTTCTCTGAATGTTCCATATTTCTTATAAAATCTCCCAACAAATGAAAAATTATATTTAGAAATTAAAACATTTAGTGTTGTAATCTACCCCATCCTCCCCATGAAGATCTCTACGGTGTCCATCCGTTCCCCCATGTGATATAAGTTTTCAATTTATTATTTTTTTTTTAAATCGCAAAAATATTTGCTAAATTTTTTGAAAAATTTGGATGAGCTTCTTAGAAGATAATGAGGCAATGAAACCAGTCTGATATCTCCAGGTATTTTATCCTTCTATTGGTCACATGTAGCTTCTTTTTTATACTTCTCTATGTTCCTTAGACCACCTCCCATGTGGAGAAGGAACAGTCATCTTCTAGTTAATCATGGTTGAGTTGGGCTCATCTCTAATTTATGGACCATTCAAGACCATGTTGTGTAGAAGTAGATAGTTCGATTTAGAGGAAGAAATTAGGAAAAACTACAAAGACGATGAAGTTGAAGGTTATCTCGTTTGCACACAGTGAAATTAAAATTGCACCTGGTTGGTTTATGCCCCCGGGTCTGCTTTTTTCCCATTTTCCACAGAGTGGAGGAGGCTGAGAAATGTTCCATAGCCTTCAAAGGATCAAGGGATACGAAATTGGGCCAGGCCTTAGTGTCCCGAATCCTTCCTCTAGAAGTTTACTTTTGGACAGGGGCAGTTAGGTTCTTGGCCTGTTGTCCAAGAGGTCCATTATAGCAAGGATATACGGCCGATACATCCTCAGCAGAGAAGTATGGTCACAAACCATTCTAAATCTCCTGGGTCAACCCAATATTTTGAAGCGTTGCTCGTGGAAATTTTGGTCCCTTGATATGCTCTTGTGTCCTTATCATTGGCCAACCACCAAATATGTCTCTTTCCTTCTGTATGCCACAAACAGTCCAACATTTTTTGTGGTGGGATGTTTTCCTGAGATGTGCAGGAATCTAAAATCAAGTTTATATTTTCTATTTTAGATCGAGTTAATGACCCACAATGGACAATAAGGCCATGTATCTACATACTTTTGATGAGAAAGAAAATGGCTCTGTGTTCGAGGAATCGTTCGATGGTAAAAATCTGTCCAAGATGAATCTGTGTGAAGGATGTAAGTATGGACCTTCTTCCAATATGTCACTGACCCAAAAGTGTGCCACAGACCAAATAATGTGACATCACTGTATGTATCGCAACATGCTGGTGTTGTGTCACCAGTGGACCCTGCATCTCTATTGGTCATGGCACCTCATGGGGGTTAGATTGAGGATTATCGATCTGTCATAGAGGTTGGATAGTTTTTTTCTTTGTCCAAGTTTATTCACTTACATCAATGGTCATGCCCATTGAGTTGGGTCAAGAACTGTAAAGCGGAAATGGGGAGTTTAAAGGTGGTCCTGGTGGCCATCAGTGGAGAGTGATGGCCACATGAGCCATACACCCCATAGGGGGGAGAATTGATTTTCTATGTTATATAATTTTGCTCATTGCACACACTTGTACTGGTTGGCAATGGGATTTTTTTTATCCTACATGCAATTTCGACACATTATAGGACTGTGTCTTGCAGAGAAGAAAATAAAATCACTGCAGTCAATATGTCTTACACTAGGTGGAGCTTAAGAGTAATGTTCTAATGAAAGTGTATTTTGCTTAGCACTAATCAAGGATTTACTTCTCAACAGCGCACCATGTGGACAGGAGTGGTATTACAAGTAAAAAATAAAAAATAAAATCGAAAGCACTATCAATTAATGAGTTTCCATGACCCATTAATCACGCAAGTAGAAGAGAAACACTTGGTACAATTTTATTTCTATCCCTTAAGCAATGCCTGCTGTTGGCTGCTTTCCCTCTGCAGGGCGTGATCCCACCACATCCCCTTTTGTTTAATTTCGTATCTGTTTGTGTGACATGAAACGTGCAGTTCTCCATAAGCCACCAATGACTATTCTATCACTTGCCTCTCGTGGCTGACATGACCTCGATAGGGACTCGGCCCACTCCGAGAATACAAAAATCCTGAGCCCCTCTGGACTGCATTTCAGAATCTTCATTCCTTTACTACATTTGCTTTGATGTTGATTGTATCTGGTTAAAGTTATGTAACAATTCACATAAAGCGTTCCGTGCGCTCGATACTCAAGTCTACCAAATGTGTGAAAATTGCTGCTGGGGCCAAAAACTGAAATCTTAATCCCGTAGAGGGATCACATAGAGAAGAGCGTTGTCCTCTGGACGGAACGCAGGCTTGGCCGGCTGCAGCGCTGGTATGAGGGAATGTATCGCAGCGCCCACGTCTGCCGTTCAGGAACAAGGCGAGCTGGTCTGGTGTAAACATGGATGAAGCCAACAGCGTCTGACACGCCGGCTATTTATACCCCACGTCTCACGAGTGACCTCATCCCCCAGTTATTTATTTTATTTGCAGGACATTTAGGCCTCTGAATTAAGACTGGCAGTGGTCTCCGATCATGTTTAACCCCTCAGATGCGGCGCTCAATAGTAAGTAACGCATCTGAGTGGTTTTAGAGGGAGGGAGCTCCCTCTCGCAACCCCACTGGTACCCCGCATGTGGCGCGCGGCACCGATGGTTTCTATGGCAGCCTGAGAGCCTAACAAAGGCCCCCAGGTCTGCCTCTAGTTGATGCCTGCTAGGCCAGGGGCATGGCCTAGCAGGTGCAGGTTTTACACCGACCGGCAATAATACACTGCAATACAGAAGTATTGCAGTGTATCATAATAGCGATCAAATGATCGCACAGTAAAGTCCCCTAGTGGGACTAAAAAAAAGTTTCAAAAAAGTTAAATACATTTTGAAATAAATAAATAAAAAGTCCCAAGTAAAAAAAAAATTAAAAACCCACTTTTTTCCCCTTATGAAAAAAAGTAAAAAGTTACTCATATTTGGTATCGCCGCAGCGGCCATAACGAACCCAACTATAAAACGATTACATTATTTAACCCTCATGGTGAACGCCGTAAAAAATAAAATAAAAAAAACCATGCCAGAATTGCTGTTCTGTTCATCCTACCTTAAAAAAAAATGTGATCAAAAGTGATCAAAAAGTCGCATGTACTCCAAAATGGTACCAATAAAAACTACAAGTCGTCCCGCAAACAAAAAGCCCTCATACAGCTGCATCGGCGGAAAAATAAAAAACATTACGGCTCTTAAAATATAGAAACACAAACAAATAATTTTGAAAAAAAGGGTTTTTACTGCGTAAAAGTAGAAAAACATACAAAAATGATATAAATTTGGTATCGCCGCAATCGTAACGACCCGCTGAATAAAGATATTATGTTATTTATACCACACGGTAAACAGCGTCAAATTAAGATGCAAAAAAGAATAGCAAAATGTCTGGTTTTTTTCCAGTACCCCACTAAAAAAGTTAATAAAAAGTTAACCAATAAATTATATGAACCCCAAAATGGTGCTATTAAAAAATACAACTTGAAAAAACTTTAAAAAAGTCTGGATACAGCTATGTCGATGGAAAAATAAAAAAGTTATAGCTCGTTGAATGCGGAGAAAAACAAACGTGAAAAATTGCTCAGTCATTAGGTTTAAAATACCTTCGGCATTAAGGGGTTAAGCATTGCTGTTTTTGGAAAAGCCGAGCGGCACCCAAGAATTGGTAATATCTTATTCAGCCAGGAACGGCTAAATGGGATATTAAAATACTTGACAGGAGTGCTGGGTGGCATCGGTGACATTTGGCAACATACCCGGTACTAACCGGATTAAAAAAAACATGGCTCGATTGGAGTGAATTGACCAGTGACAGGTGCGGTGCTGTTTTTGGATGAAAATCAAGAGGTTTTTCTTCTGGACAACACCTTTAAGGGGTCATGTGCAAAACTCGTGATACAAGGGAGTTAGTTTGGGATGTGGTCTACATAAGAGATAGTTGGCAACTCTGTGGAAAGTCAAGTCGCCAATGGTTTCTCTCCGGTTCAGTCCAGTCTGTATTCTGCAAACGGGATCCAAACAGGCAATCAATATTTATGCATTTCCAAGAAAAAATCCAAATTGCTCGAGATATATGGGACTTACAACCTCTGCAGGCGCTATATGTCACTGGTTTCGGACTCGTGTTGAAGCAACATTTTCCAGGTCATGTGTACAAAGTTGTATGAGGGTGGAGAATCCATCTAGAAGTCTGTGTAGATAAAAATCTGTCGTTTGTGAGAAGATGCTATAATCCTATGGAAGATACCTCTATCTTGGTAAATCCGAATTCCATTGGATACATGTATTTGTCTTCTTGTAGCCCCGACCCCCTTAGTAAATTCTGTAGACCATCATAACGTCGGAATGACCACCCAGAGATTCTTCTGGGGAGTCATACCAGACCCTGACGTGTAGAGGGGCCAAGCCACACATGGACCCATGAGGTCCAGCAGTGGACAACTAATCTACACTTCGCAGAAGAGAATGTCACACGGTACTGGATTATTTTATTTTTGAATATTTTTGAAAAATAACCTTAGTCCTTGTTTGCAATCCTAACAACAGAGCTTATGAATTATGATACAATTAAAAGTGGACACTCCTGTTATTCCCTCTGGTGGGCCCAAGCCCTGACTTGGTAATGGTACCCAGTCACAATAGGGTCCATGAGGGCCAGCAGTGGACAACCTATCTGAACCTTACAGTAGAGTAGATCTCCAATCGGTATACTCGTGATATTTCTTCTCTGATGGGACTAAACTACCCCAGTCCGGCACTAACCATCCATAGTACACGTGGCTACATGTCATAAAGTTGTCACAGGAAGTTTTCTGCTATACAATAGACTGCCTCTCCATGTTGCACAGACTTTTTTAAAGTCCCGCCCACTAGATCCAGAAAGCAGGACAGGATTATACATGAAATCATGTTGCTTCAGGATAAAAGGAGGTACATTGTAAGTTACACACTATCTGCGGGGGCTTGAGGAAGACTTGTAGGAAACAGGGATAAACCTACGTTACCCCATAGACGCCATGTGAAATCACGGTTTCCAATTTTTGCCTCCGCACGGCTCGAGTCATAGCTTGGCATTCATGCACCCGAGCCAAAGATTCAGTTCGCTGATCTGGTGCCCCCTTGGTATCTACCACCCAGGGCATCTGCCCCTCCATCCCCCACCTAGCTACGCCCCTGCTGCATACACAACATATATATAATATATACAGTGTCTCCGGCAGGGTGCTCCACCTATGACACAGCAGGACATGTAAGTGGAAACAGGCCGCGGTGCAGAATATGTAACCTCCCTGCTGGGCATGGACATAATTTAATAGCGTCATTTATTTCACATTAGGTTTTCTGACATGTTCTTCACGTCTACGATAAAATACAGCAAGAAAAAAAAGCCACTTGATAGATGTTCTGCTGTATTCAGGTTGGCAGAAGGTTTTCATGTAAATCCAATTTATTTTTGGCATTCGCATGGAGCGGTAACCTGAGCTGAGTACTGTATTTAGCATGAAGTTCTCCAAAATCCTGTACACAGCACCAACATTGGGAAAGTCCTACGAATGTTCTAGGGCTCAGATGAGGTCTCTACTGTTTTTGGTTTTTCCAATGTCACCAAAAGGTCGAAATCTTCGTATAAGGGCCACTTACAGGGTAACCAAGTAGGTTGATGTCTGAGGGAAGATAGGTAGATATCAAGAAATGCTTCCTGGGAAAAAAATATGAAAGTCTTAATCCTCACCTGGCCTCACCCTTAGGAGAGTTAATTTCCCATAGAGGTCCAAAATATCGAAACAGATCTTGAGTCAGTGCAGACGTGAGCGTACCGCGCCCTTATGTAATGTTCTTCCTGATGGTCTATGGGAGAGGTGGGTCGCCATTAGGTTTCTTACCCCCTCATGTCTTCTCGTTCTGGTTCTCTCAAACCTAGACTTTGGGCCCTGGGGACAAATGGGTTGACCTAAGCTTCGGTGAAGGTTGGCCACTTGTCCTTGACCCTTGCAGGACCTTCGGGATTCAGTGGGTTAGGGAATTGTTGGGGACCTTTAGTTTTTGGAGAGGGCTTGTGATAGACCACATCCATGTTCCATTCTCTCCTTAACTAATACGGTGTATCTGTTGTGATTCTTTCTTCCCCATGGATCACCGGTTTCAGGGACACTTTCCTAGACCTGTTACTTTAACCACATCATGCCCAGGATCGTGGTGAAGGGATTTACATGCTATTTTTGCCACATAATTTGCCTCGTCCCACACCACCACTTTTGGTAGATGAGGACATACTCTAAGACCCCCCCCCATACCCTAAGTAACTCAGGTTCGGCATGAGAATGTACAAGTGGTTTTCTTCCTTTTGTAGGAGAGTTGTTCTGAATTTCTTTTTCAGGCAGAATCGCTTGACTTTTCCTTAACTTTTTCCGTGAGACCATTCTGGAAGAGATCTGAGCAGATTGGTGGCCCTAGTTCACAAATTCTTGAGAAAGGTTCGAAGCTGGAAGGCAGGTTGTTGACTTTCATGGACATGCTATAGAACTAGATGTCTCTCTTGGTTTGGAGAGCTGTTTGGATATTTTTCTCGGGTAGTTGAAGTCTCATTCCTGTTGATTCACCCAAAGTCTAGTAGGAGTCATCCGTGACTAAAAACCACGAGTGATCGCGTGGTAGGACCACCTAAAAAATATCTAGTCTCCTCAACACAGAAAAATAGCGAGGAATAGGGGAGTCCATATGTCGTGACTCATATGCCATCTCAACACTCTGAAACTAAAACTCTAAAACTACTGAGCTGAAGGGTTAATACATCGTGTTTCTGATTGCTAAGTGTCTGTGGTCTGCAGAAGACCAGGCTCAATGGTGAAATTCCTCGGGTGGATGAGAAGTCATTAACTATAATGTCCCTTGTGGCTTAGGGTTTAATACATTTTATCCCTATGGTCTATTGTGGAGTGAAGGGGTAAATCGTAATAGACATGGTGGTCTAGGGTAATTAAGGGGTTATTGGTAATATCCCTTGTGGTCTAGGGTAGTGAAAGGGTTAATAGCAGCATCCCTAGTGGTCGTGTCAGTGAAGGCATTAATTCATACCTGGCATCCAAGCCCCACCATTATCTGTGACACTAACCAGAGTCTGATGGGGCCACCCCAGGCATGGGTTCCTTGGACTTAATCGAAAATCCGGCCCACTCAACGTGGATACAACCTCTCAGCTGTATGAGCAGCATCCGGTCAGGATGAGTTTTCGACCTCTAAATGTAGACAAGAATGTTTCCAGTCACTTACACCAAGCAGAGATCTTGATAATATGTGGAATTGGAAATAAACACTGGACAAGCCTTTATCATGAACTGTTGTAAGTAGAGGCGACTTCTCCATGGTTAACACTTGTCAATTACCAGCAGATGATTATGTTGTCCACCTTCTTAGCGCTTGGTCCTTCCACCTTTCCACCAGAAATGGAGACATTTGAGGTGGTAGAACGTCCGTGGCTCATATATTGGGCACATTATGTAGCTCACCCTACAGAGGTATCTTCAATGGCTTCCTAGCTCAAGACAATTCCCATATATTAAGTCCAGCCTCCTATCATCTTGGAGATTTCTTCTATTCCTAGACCCCAATATTGAACCCGAGCAATGGGTGGGATCTGCTTTCCCTCTAAAGAGACCTTCATTGGCATAGAGATCCTGTTCCTCATGGTTCTGGCTCTTGGCTTCAGCTTCTTCTAGTTTGGACCTGGTATTTTCCGGCCAGATTGTAGAATTTGTGTTTTTTTCGCTGATCCTCTTCACCCCTGAGAAGTTCTTCTTTTCTTTCTCGGAGTCAACTCCCACGGCTGAGCAGCTCTTAAATCCGTTCACACTTCAACTCCTGATTATAACCTGGCGAGGAGCTGCCCCACCGTGAAGAAACCAATAATAATAATATTACACATCAGCAATAAGAGGGAGGAAGACGATGGACAATGCCGATCCTGCTTTTCTTGCTTCTTCTCAATATTTGGCACCAGTTACAGAAGTATAACTTGTTATGTGTCTCAGGTGCCTGATAAGAAGTGAAAAGGTTATCGATATGCCATAATATCACCACACATCTTCTGAAATACTCTGTGCTGCTTATGCCATTTTCACAATATGACTTCTTACTCCCTTCACCACTTTCCACTCTCACCAACTTTATCATGACTCTGCCCCCGTCCTCAATAACATAATGTCCTGAATCAACAGGTCACTGCCTCCCACAAGATCAGCACATCCCTCTCCTGAAACACTCTGTGCAGCTTTTTCCCCTTTCACTGTATGACATCTCATACTGCCCCCACCACTTCTCCTTTCCATGTTATGACTCTGTCCCTGTCCTCAATAACACTCCACTCCTCTCCTGAAATACTCTGTGTGGCTGGGGACTCTTTTCCTTCCACTATGTAACCCTTCGTCTGTGACCTACCACAGCACATCCATCTCCTGAAATACTATGTGCTGCTGAGGACCCTTTTTCTTATACTATATAACTCTGGGTCTGAGACCTTTTACAAGATCAGCACACTCCTCCTCTGAAATACTCTGTGCTGCTGAGGACCAATTTTCTTACACTATATAACCCAGGGTCTGAGACCTTTAATAAGATCAGCTCATCTCTCCTGAAATACTCTGTGCTGCTGAGGACCCTTTTTCTTACACTATATAACCCTCAGTCTGAGACCTTTTACAAGATCAGCACACTCCTCTCCTGAAATACTCTGTGCTGCTGAGGACCCTTTTTCTTACAATATATAACCCTCAGTCTGAGACCTTTTACAAGATCAGCACGCTCCTCTCCTGAAATACTCTGTGCTGCTGAGGACCCTTTTTCTTACAATATATAACCCTCAGTCTGAGACCTTTTACAAGATCAGCACACTCCTCTCCTGAAATACTTTGTGCTGCTGAGGACCCTTTTTCTTACAATATATAACCCTCAGTCTGAGACCTTTTACAAGATCATCACAGTCCTCTCCTGAAATGCTCCATGGCTACAGATCTGTAATGTATTTTGTAGCGGAGCTGCGTTGGTGGTCACCCAGACAAGGAGACAAGTGGTTGCTCGGCAATGCAGGTTTCCACACCTACAGAATACACTATGGGCTGTACAATAAATGTAGACGTTGTAAAGGTTTATAATATCTGCAGTACATAAGTTGCATATAGCGCTGTGGAATAGAGTTTTGGGGCTATGGAAACCTCAAAACCAAAGGGGGACAGCATTCAATAGAGGACCCCAGTCCTGAATGTCTCCGTGACATGCCAGAAGAAACCAGAGCTTTACTTAAAGGGGTTGTTTAAGTGGCTGCTTTCTTCTAAAATCAGTGCCTTACCTGTCCACAGGTTGTGTTTGGTATTGCAACTCAACTCTATTGAAGTAAATAAGTTGCAATACCCCACATAGTCAAACATCTTACGAAATCATACAAGGATCACATTAGGTCATGGTGGGAGGTCCAGACCATTGAGACATATCTGAAGAATAACATCGTCCCTAGAGGGCTTAGAATTTCACTTACTCCTGCGGTTAGGCTACGCTCAGTGGATCTACTCAAGAGATGGGAGAAAGAATCGATTGATTCATCTCTCAGATTCATGGGTATTTTATTGGATGAGGAAAAGAGCTTGCTGCTACGCAGCTCTAAGGATCTTAGGGACGGTATTGAACTGGCCCAGAAGTTCTCTGGTACTGCAGACTTTGAAAGAAGAGAAACTACTCTTCAGCAAACTATAGAAAAATTTACTGCACATATCAAGGAACGCAAGCATTTCCAATACGTCCGTGATACGAATGATTTTAAGGAGGGTAGAATTTTTGAGTTTGGCCTGAAACAACTGGGGCATCAGGAGTTAGAGACCGAGCTATCTTCTTCTGAACCAGATCTATCAGACACGGATACTCAGAGGTATCCTCTCAGGACAGCCCGTAATAATAGAACCCAGGGTAAAACCTTCTCACGTGGTACCCCAAGAGGGAGAACTAGGGGAAGAGCCCCCACCAGGGACGGTTTTTTAGGCAAGAGCCACCCCATTCTCGACTACCTCCACAGGGACCCCAGGGACATCTAATGATGGGTTTCCCAGGTCTGGATGACGAAATGCAAATTATCAATGTGTCTGGGAGAACTCTATCGCACTGGGAGACTGTTGTTCTCAAAAAGGGTCTCTCGTTTATCCCCACTAATCGATTTGATCTCTTTTCCTGGGTTAAGGATCTGAATTTATTCATTAGAAAACTGAAGTGGAGGAAGTTCTTCTGTACCCATGATAGGAGACAATGTGCTGAACTGGGCATTCAGGAGGAAGATCTTGCAAATGTCAGGGTACTGCAGGAACTATTGGATGAGGGGCAGCGAGGAGTGGGTGAGGGCCCCTTCACTGATCTGAGGGCTCCCTCATCCACTAATCCTCCAATCAATGATAACACTCTGTTGGATGTTTTTCTCACGGTTGTCACTAATCAACTGCAGAAACTAGAGGCAGATAAATATTTACATTACAATTTATCACGGGATGAAACACTGGCACTCAAGGCATTGGAGAATGACACGGAGATCATAATTAAGCCCTCTGATAAGGGGGGTAATGTTGTTGTGATGGGCCGTGTGCAGTATGTCACCATGTGTCACAACATCTTGAAGGACAGACTGTGCTACAGCATCCTGACTGCCAATCCTACAGTTAAATATATGGCGGAACTCAAAGAGATTGTGGGGGAGGCCAAACAGGCTAAGATCATTGATGCGCGAGAGTTGTCATTCATTGTGGGGCAATGTCCACAGATAGCCACCTTCTATAGTCTTCCCAAGATTCACAAGGGTCTCAGTCCATTAAAAGGAAGACCCATTGTCTCTGGGATCGATAGTGTGTCTCAGAACGCTAGTATTTATTTGGATAGGATTTTGAGGCCCTTTGTGACGGCACTCCCGTCCTATGTGCGTGACACAATGGAGGTCCTTAGGAAGCTTGAGGGGATTAAGGTTGAATCTAATGTTCGTTTGGCCAGTCTGGATGTAGAGGCCCTTTACAGCTCCATCCCCCATTCTTTGGGATGTGGTGCTGTGGAGTATTTCCTCAATGAGAGAGGGGCTCAGTTTGGGGCGCATAATCAGTTTGTGCTTATCTTGTTGCGTTTTGTACTGGAGCACAACTTCTTCATTTTCGAACAAAGATTCTTTCACCAGCTCAGGGGGGTTGCCATGGGTAGCCCTTGTGCTCCTACCTATGCCAATCTTTATCTGGGCTGGTGGGAGAGAGAGTTTGTGTTTTGCGATAAAATGGAGAGATATGTTTCTTCCATTTTATTATGGTTAAGATTTATTGATGACATTTTCATTCTGTGGTCGGGTACCACAGCAGAATTTGGTGAATTTGTCTCAATTCTGAACATTAATGACCTGGGTCTTTACTTCACCTCGGAAATCAAGGATAATCATATTACATTCCTTGACATCCAAATAGAGAAGACTAACCAGGGACATATCCAGACACAAATCTTTAGGAAAAGTACTGCCACTAACAGCCTTCTCAGATGGGACAGCTGTCACCCTAGACCCCTGAAAATGGGCATCCCAAAGGGTCAGTATATTAGAGCTAGGCGTAATTGTACCACACTGTCAGATTTTCAAAGGTCGGCCAATAGTCTTAGAAAGAGATTTGAGCATAAAGGGTATCCCAGTGGCGTTTTAAAAACGGCATATCAACACGCCATTACATCGAATAGGGAATCCCTATTGAACCCTAAAATGCCTCTTGAAAAGGATAATGCCATGAGGATAATTGGTACCTATGACGTTGCACATTCTGAGGTTAGAAAGATACTTACCTCATACTGGGACATCCTTAAAGCAGACCCGGATGTTGGGGGCTTAGTTGGGGACCGTCCTCTGATCACTTTTCGGAGGGGCCGCAATCTTAAGGACAGATTGGTGCACAGTCATCTGAAGATGCCTGCTGCTGCCACTACATGGCTTTCTACCACAGTTACTGGGTCCTTCCAGTGCGGTAGATGTAAAGCATGTAGCTCTGTTTGGAAAAGTAAAACATTCAAGAGTACTGTAACAGGAGTCATCTTTTCCAACAGGTCATTTATCAACTGCCTTACCAAGGGGGTGGTGTACCTGATTACGTGCCAATGTGGTATGCAATATGTTGGCAAAACAATAAGGGAGTTCAGACGCAGAATTCGGGATCATATCTGTGACATTCAGAAGAAAGCTGACACCCCTGTTTCTCGACATGTATGGGACAACCACAAGGGAGACCCATCCTCTATCAGGTTCCAAGGTATGGAACATGTCAATGCTCCTGCCAGAGGAGGCAATTGGGATAGACGTATTTTACAGAAGGAGGCACAGTGGATCTTCAGGATGCAAACCATCAAACCACTGGGCCTCAATGAGTCTATATCCTATCTTCCTTTCCTTTAATATGCTCTGCCAATTTAGTATATACTGGCGCTGACCTCTCTCTGACATCTTTGTGCCATTAGATTTGTTTCCCTATGTCATCTTTGTATGTTTCGTTTAATAATGGATCTGATGATCCTATTGTTGTCTAATATTTGCCGTTGATACGCAATTGGGCTGATTTGTGTGCAGTGATGTGCTCATTGGATTTCCTATGTCGCATACATGGCGCCTATTCCAGCCGTGGTATCGGCTTTGTATGTTTTGGCCACCCTGAGTTCCCCCTTGTTACCAGCGATGCTTAATGCATCTTTCTTATTGGCTGCGTGGTTACTATGGAGCTGCCCCGTGTGGGGGCGTGGGTTTCAACACGCCTTACTCCCTCATTGGACAGCCCGATACTACGCAACGCCTCTATGGGTGGGGCTTGTGTTGATAAAACTTCCGAGTTTCCCCGGCGCGCATTAGACCACTATCAGATGTCTCATATGCGTCGTTACACCTAACGAACAGCTGAATATCAGCTGACAGGCTCTTTCTTAACTCTACGTTAATAATTCAGGCAACTCGTACCCCTGAGGACGCTCCCCTACATGGTGCAGAAACGCGTTGGGAGTGTGCCTGCTAACTAATCTGTGGCAATCAGATCTTATCATTATTTGCTAAGCATTCTGAACTGGTTTCTGTGACAATTCACCTTGACTCAGTCAGGCATCCATGAATGGGTGCGTGCTGACTGTCTCTCTTGTCTCACATACAATTCAGTCTGCGTTTTTTGATCTGGTTGCCAACGCCTGTACCTGGATCTTTTGGCACGTTGTGCCCTACCAATTTTAATATAATTTGATAAATAAAGAATCATTTTAAACGTTTATACAGGCAGAAATTCTACATCTTAGTAATTTAAACGTATACCTTTTCACTGTTACTCCTTGGAATATCTCAATACCCCACATAGCCTGCGAACAGGTGTGGCGCTGTATGTTTTTTGGAAGAAAGCAGCCATTTTTTTCTAATTCTGGACAATCCCAATACTGGGACCACTACCAATCTGGAAAAGGAAGGGTCCAAGGTCCCTTTGTCTAATCTGCTACAAGCCAAACCCTGTGTACAGAGGCGGACACAGTCTGCAAGGGGGCCCGGTGCTTCTCCATGTGCTTATCATAGAGCACCCCCATTATGTCTCTCTAACAATCCGCCAGGAATTCTCAACTTTGAAATTCATTGACTCAGTCCCAACATACAATATAACAGACAGTAAGAAGCTGCTGATGTGGGCCCCTTCACCTACTGGGCCCCTGTGGAGCTGCACTGGTAGCCCCTATGGTGCGTCCGGCCCTGGTTGTCTAGGCCATCACACTATGAAGTATCCACAGTGTTCAACTAGCGCTGCAGTCCAATCTAAGGATCGGTGGGAGTCCCGGCAGTTGGATCGGCACCGATCAGTTAGTGATGTCATATCCTAAATCATCACTCACTATGTCAGAAAAGCCCCTTTAGCAGTCCTGGTCCTGTCTATACATCATTTTCTCATATCTCCATTTAACTTATTATATTCGATTCGTCTTTAAACTTTGAGACTCTCGGTCTTGTTGGAATAAAAGAGACCAACAGGAAATTCGAAGAAACATTCCTCACTAATCTTCCTGGGAACTCTGGGACTTCACTCCCTATACACATATTAGCTTAAAAAAAAGTGCAAAGCTCCTCATGAAATGGAAATTGAAAATCCATGAAAACCTCGTTCTCTCACCAGATACCTCAAACCACAAGCATCACGCCGACTCGCCAAACAGCTGAGAGAAAGAAAGACGAAATCCATGAGCGGACAAATATTACTATATGGAAATGACATAACATAAGATACAATGTAACTACATGTATGTATATATAAATATATATTTACTTAAAGGGGAGATTCAGAGAGAATTAATATCAATAATACTGATAACGTCATTATTCCTAAGGGATATGGGGAACAGGGGAAGTCAGGTTGGTTAATAGGTTTTACTAAATATTGTATTTCATCCTGATTGTCCCTTTTGTCATGTCTCAGGGTGGAGCACAGATTTCATGTTCTCCTTTCTGTTGGAGGAGCTTTCTCCTGTGCTCTGTCTCGCCCCTTGCTGAGTGTCATACTTTACATGTGCTGTTAAGAGGGGTCGGGGAAGGAACGAGTTGGGAATGTTCTAGGGATAAAGCCTAGTAAATGTAATTTTTCACCATCGGTACAGACCCCAGGACTGAGGTACAAAGTACTTTTCCCAGGCTTATTAACTTAGTCATTTTAGTTTAGAAGGCTTCCGCAAAATGTCACTCTCTAGGGCTAGTGGTCTTACAGGAAGGGTCATTAGAAGGCAGTCCAGATTATAAGAAGGGCAAAAGAGGCATATCCCCAGTGGCCTCGACCACCTAGAGTCCTACACCACACATGGGATTTTGAAAGAGGTCACCCATGTCAGAGCTTTCATGCCACATCTGTCTAGCCCATGTAAATCCAGTGGCCAACACTGTTGCAAGGGAAGGGCCCTCACCACTCTTTTCTTTTCCTTACATTTCCATGTCTGGTTGGCACCGTATATATATATATATATTTACATATACTGAGCTCTTTAGTCCAGAGATCATTGTTCTTTTTGTTTATATATTATATGAGCTCTGTATGGTGGTATTATATGAGCACTGTATGTTGGTATTATATGAGCATTGTATGGTGGTATTATATGATCACTGTATGGTGGTATTATATGATCACTGTATGGTGGTATTATGTGAGCACTGTATGGTGGTATTATATGAGCACTGTATGTTGGTATTATATGAGCATTGTATGGTGGTATTATATGAACACTGTATGGTGGTATTATATGAGCACTGTATGGTGGTATTATATGAGCACTGTATGGTGGTATTATATGATCACTGTATGGTGGTATTATATGAGCAATGTATGGTGGTATTATGTGAGCACTGTATGGTGGTATTATATGATCACTGTATGGTGGTATTATATGATCACTGTATGGTGGTATTATATGGTCACTGTATGGTGGTATTATATGATCACTGTATGGTGGTATTATATGATCACTGTATGGTGGTATTATATGATCACTGTATGGTGGTATTATATGAGCACTGTATGGTGGTATTATATGATCACTGTATGGTGGTATTATATGATCACTGTATGGTGGTATTATATGATCACTGTATGGTGGTATTATATGAGCACTGTCTGGTGGTATTATATGAGCTCTGTCTGGTGGTATTATGTGAGCACTGTCTGGTGGTATTATGTGAGCGTTGTATGGTGGTATTATGTGAGCACTGTCTGGTGGTATTATATGAGCACTGTATGTTGGTATTATATGAGCATTGTATGGTGGTATTATATGATCACTGTATGGTGGTATTATATGAGCTCTGTACGGTGGTATTATATGATCACTGTATGGTGGTATTATATGAGCACTGTATGGTGGTATTATATGAGCACTGTATGGTGGTATTATATGATCACTGTATGGTGGTATTATATGATCACTGTATGGTGGTATTATATGATCACTGTATGTTGGTATTATATGAGCTCTGTATGGTGGTATTATATGAGCACTGTATGGTGGTATATGAGCTCTGTACGGTGGTATTATATGATCACTGTATGGTGGTATTATATGAGCTCTGTATGGTGGTATTATATGAGCACTGTATGTTGGTATTATATGAGCATTGTATGGTGGTATTATATGATCACTGTATGGTGGTATTATATGATCACTGTATGGTGGTATTATATGAGCAATGTATGGTGGTATTATATGAGCACTGTATGTTGGTATTATATGAGCATTGTATGGTGGTATTATATGATCACTGTATGGTGGTATTATATGATCACTGTATGGTGGTATTATATGATCACTGTATGGTGGTATTATATGAGCTCTGTATGGTGGTATTATATGAGCACTGCATGTTGGTATTATATGAGCATTGTATGGTGGTATTATATGATCACTGTATGGTGGTATTATATGATCACTGTATGGTGGTATTATATGAGCACTGTATGGTGGTATTATATGAGCTCTGTATGGTGGTATTATATGAGCACTGTATGGTGGTATTATATGAGCACTGTATGGTGGTATTATATGAGCACTGTATGGTGGTATTATATGAGCTCTGTATGGTGGTATTATATGAGCACTGTATGGTGATATTATTTGAGCACTGTATGGTGGTATTATTTATGCACTGTATGGTGGTATTATATGAGCACTCTATGGTGGTATTATGTGAGCACTGTATGGTGGTGTTATTTAAGCACTGTATGGTGGTATTATATGAGCACTGTATGGTGGTATTATATGAGCACTGTATGGTGGTATTATGTGAGCACTGTATGGTGGTATTATTTATGCACTGTATGGTGGTATTATATGAGCGTTGTATGGTGGTATTATATGAGCTCTGTATGGTGGTATTATATGAGCTCTGTATGGTGGTATTATATGAGCACTGTATGGTGGTATTATATGAGCACTGTATGGTGGTATTATATGAGCACTGCATGGTGGTATTATATGAGCACTGTATGGTGGTATTATATTAGCTCTGTATAGTGGTATTATATGAGCACTGTATGGTGGTATTATATGAGCTCTGTATGGTGGTATTATATGAGCTCTGTATGGTGGTATTATATGAGCACTGTATGGTGGTATTATATGAGCACTGTATGGTGGTATTATATGTGCACTGTATGGTGGTATTATATGAGCTCTGTATGGTGGTATTATATGAGCTCTGTATGGTGGTATTATATGAGCTCTGTATGGTGGTATTATATGAGCACTGTATGGTGGTTTTATATGAGCACTGTCTGGTGGTATTATATGAGCTCTGTATGGTGGTATTATATGAGCGCTGTATGGTGGTATTATATGAGCACTGTATGGTGGTATTATATGTGCACTGTATGGTGGTATTATATGAGTTCTGTATGGTGGTATTATATGAGCACTGTATGGTGGTCTTATGTGAGCACTGTCTGGTGGTATTATATGAGCTCTGTATGGTGGTATTATATGAGCTCTGTATGGTGGTATTATATGAGCTCTGTATGGTGGTATTATATGAGCTCTGTATGATGGTATTATATGAGCTCTGTATGGTGGCATTATATGAGCTCTGTATGGTGGTATTATATGAGCACTGTATGGTGGTATTATATGAGCTCTGTATGGTGGTATTATATGAGCGCTGTATGGTGGTATTATATGAGCACTGTATGGTGGTATTATATGTGCACTGTATGGTGGTATTATATGAGCTCTGTATGGTGGTGTTATATGAGCACTGTATGGTGGTCTTATGTGAGCACTGTCTGGTGGTATTATATGAGCTCTGTATGGTGGTATTATATGAGCTCTGTATGGTGGTATTATATGAGCTCTGTATGGTGGTATTATATGAGCTCTGTATGATGGTATTATATGAGCTCTGTATGGTGGCATTATATGAGCTCTGTATGGTGGTATTATATGAGCACTGTATGGTGGTATTATATGAGCTCTGTATGGTGGTATTATTTGAGCACTGAATGATGGTATTATTTGAGCACTGTGTGGTGGTATTATTTGAGCACTGAATGGTGGTATTATTTGAGCACTGTATGTGGTATTTAGACATTGTCTGGCACTGCTTCTTAGGCATCGTACAGCATATGTTTGTCTCATTTGGCGCACACTTCTACCAACGCAAAGAAGAAACATTGTTCTTGTTGGTAAAAGTTGATAAATATGGTGCTCAGAACAGTCAATTAATCCACATCAGTCACACCCCAGACCTGGCAAAGCGGCAACTCCTCTAATGTGTTCTTGCTACTTTATTTCTTTTCTATAGTCCTGCACAATTTTGTGGTTTCAGAGATGAAATATCTCTGCATTCCCTAATATAATATAGTTACCCCTAATTATTTGTATTTTTGGAGGTGTCATTTTTTCACCAGGAATTGCACAATCTAAAAAAAAAAATACATTATAGAGCTCAGGGGGGGGGGGGGGGGGTTGATGATATGTCTGTTGACTGTTTCCAATAACAACCAGGAGAATTGGGAATTCAGCCCAATGCAGGCCATAACTCAAGATCGGCACAAATAAACGACTCAACTTTTTATCTATCTATCTATCTATCTATCTATCTATCTATCTATCTATCTATCTATCTATCTATCTATCTATCTATCTATCTATCTATCTATCTATCTATCTATCTATCTATCTATTATCTATCTATCTATCTATCTCATATCTATCTATCTATCTATCTCATATCTATCTATCTATCTATCTATCTATCTATCTATCTATCTATCTATCTATCTATCTATCTATCTATCTATCTATCTCATATCTATCTATCTCATATCTATCTATCTATCTCATATCTATCTATCTATCTATCTATCTATCTATCTATCTATCTATCTATCTATCTATCTATCTATCTATCTATCTATCTATCTATCTATCTATCTATCTATCTATCTATCTATCTATCTATCTATCTAATATCTATCTATCTATCTCTCTCATATCTATCTATCTATCTATCTATCTATCTATCTATCTATCTATTATCTATCTATCTATCTATCTATCTATCTATCTATCTATCTATCTATCTATCTATCTATCTATCTATCTATCTATCTATCTATCTCATATCTATCTATCTATCTCATATCTATCTCATATCTATCTATCTATCTATCTATCTATCTATCTATCTATCTATCTATCTATCTATCTATCTATCTATCTATCTATCTATCTATCTATCTATCTAATATCTATCTATCTATCTCATATCTATCTATCTATCTATCTATCTATCTATCTATCTATCTATCTATCTATCTATCTATCTATCTATCTATCTATCTATCTATCTATCTCATATCTATCTATCTATCTATCTATCTATCTATCTATCTATCTATCTATCTATCTATCTATCTATCTATCTCATATCTATCTATCTATCTATCTATCTATCTATCTATCTATCTATCTATCTATCTATCTATCTATCTATCTATCTATCTAATCTATCTATCTATCTATCTATCTATCTATCTATCTATCTATCTATCTATCTATCTATCTATCTATCTATCTATCTATCTATCTATCTATCATCTCATATCTTTCTTTCTTTTTCTTTCTTTCTTTCTTTCTTTCTTTCTTTCTTTCTTTCTTTCTTTCTTTCTTTCTTTCTTTCTTTCTTTCTTTCTTTCTTTCTTTCTTTCTTTCTTTCTTTCTTTCTCCTGGCACTTCAGCCAGCATGTATAAATTCAGTTTAACATTATACTATTCTAACCCCCTCTACATTCCCTCTTTACTACTCTAGAAATTGGAAGTTCATGAAGTTAAAGTTAAGTCAATATTTTTATTCCAAACGCTCATTTTTATAAATGTTTGGATGAACATTTAATCTTTTCGCCTTGTTACAAGCTCAATTATTACACGCCTCACACTTTCACGTCCTCCTGACATCTACCTCGAGACCTTAGATGTCAGTCGGATAAATATTTGACTGAAAATGTTCCATTCTATGAGGGATTACGGGGAGTAAAGACTGACATGAGCTTCTTCCTACATCTTGTTTGCAAACATCTTGGCCCAAAGTCTTTGGCTCCACCAGATATTTGCTTTTCGAATGTACTAAAGTCTTGTTTTTGTGGTTTGGCCCTGAAATTTTTTGAAAAATGGTCGAATGTCTTCGGATCTAGAAAGACAATAGATATTTTTTTTTTACTTTCTATCCAACCGTAGTGTCCCGGAATAAACCCACAAAGGTGATTTGAGGAGCACGTGACTCTCACAAGATCTCACTATTATGTCGGGGTCTTTTCTGGTTATGATTAGTCGACTACTTATTTCATTGCTCAGGTAATTTTCTTGCAGAGAAACAGATGGACCCTGCCTTCCATAATAGGGGTAACAGCAAGATTTTACTGACATTAGCACTTATATCAGGTCCTTGGAGAACAAAGAGGACTTGGCTTGGTTTGTCGTAACCCGCCCACTCCAAGGCTCTTCGAAGAGCTCAATCTTGCAGCTGTACAAGCAAAAAAAAAGAACAAGATTGTTACTCAGATCCATAGAAGTAAAGTCCACACTGTAACCAAGGGGGAAAAAATATTTTTCTGGTGAATATTACAGAATTTCAGCTTCTCGGCACTGATACGACGGGTGCCAAAAAATCAATTTTCTCGAATTGCGAGGCATCTGGAAGAAGGTGCGCGGGATAATGTTTACTGTTGACTTATGCCTCGATATTATTAGTTAGGAAATCATTTAGGTCACATTTGTTTCATTTTATACTGAGTGTTACAGTAAGAGGCTCATTTATGTTTTTAAAAAAAATGGTTTATTTTGGGCGCCTTCATTTTTCCGGTGAGGTTATTATTATTTCAGGGGATCATTTATTTTACATTAAGACTTTTTTTTTTTTTAAAAAGTACATTATATTTGCAGATTTTTAAACAAAACAATAGTTTCCGATATGCTTTTAGGCTCTGACATGTAACATGATGAGATCACTATGAAAATGAAAGGCATAGTTTTTAGGACGTGTAATGTAACCACTGACTTAAAGGGGTCTTAGCCAATATTCCCTCTAAGTCTTTGCTGTTGGTGAGCAGGGAAATTAGGGACCACTGTTTCCTTGAAATCAAGCGATCGAAAACAGCAATACTTAAATTTTAAGGGACTGCACCCTAATATTTAGCCTTACAGCGTGCCACATAGCATCCAAATAAATAGTTTTATAATGTCTCTAATCTAGCTATAATTCTTTAGATAAATATTGCATTCAACATCCAGATAAATAAGAACAGCCAATAGAATTTATGGGCCCCCTGACAAGCCAAAATGTTGCCTCCCTGATGGTCTATTGGGGAGAAGGGGCAATGGTAAAAATCTCTCGTTTTCTAAACATTTAAGGGGTTAATGCTTGCATCCCTGGTGGTCTATGGCAGGGAAGGGGTAATTTTTCCATACTTGTGGTCTAGGGTAGGGAAGAATTTAATGACATTACCCCTGGTGGTCTAGGGCAGGGAAGGGGTTTAACACTTGCATCCCTGGTGGTCTAGGGCAGGGAAGGGGTAATTGATTAATCCCTTGTGGTCTAGTGCAGGGCAGACTTTAATGACATTACCCCTGGTGGTCTAGGGCAGGAAATGGGTTTCTTACCTGCAACCCTGATGATCAAAGGTAGTGAAGGTGCCAATGCCTGCATCCTCACTTAAGGGCAGGGAAAAAGTTTAATACCTGCGTCCCTCGTGGCCTAGTGTAGTGAAGGGGCTAACAAATGCATTTCTGGTGGTCTAGGGCAGTGAAGGCATACATGCCTGCATCCCTGGTAGTCTAGGGCAGGGAAGAGGTTTAACACTTGCATTCCTCGTAGTCTTGGGTAGGGAATGGGTAATTTATTCATCCCTTGTGGTCTAGGGCAGGGCAGACTTTAATGACATTACCCCTGGTGGCCTAGGGTAAGAAATGGGTTTCTTAATGGTAACCCTAATGATCGAAGGTAGTGAAGGTGCTAATGCCTGCATCCTTGGTGGTCTAGGGCAGGGAAAAAGTTTAATACCTTCATCCCCGGCGGTATAGGTGAGTTTAGGGTTAATGTCTGCATCCCTGGCGGTCTAGGGCAGGGAATCGGTAATTCATTCATCCCTTGTGGTCTAGGACATGGAAGAATTTAATGACAACATCCCTGGTGGTCTAGGGCAGGGAAGGGGCTTAATATCTACACCCCTGGTGGTCTAGGGTAGCGATGGGACTAATGTTTTCATTTAAGGTAATCTACAAAAGTGAAGAATTTAATGTCAGTATCCTTGGTGGAAGGCAGTAAAGGGGTTAATCTTTCACACCTGATTGTCTTGTGTTTACTTACTTCTCCAGGTTCCAGTTTTGTCCCTGTGACCAGGGACTAAACATTAATCCTTCAGATTTCTTATTCTTTACTGCACTGATCATAGCGATCAATGCAGGAACAGAAATAAAAGGACTGTGCAGCTTCAACTGAACGACCACACAGTTCCCTTTATAATCTCACCAAGTGCCTCTTGACTGTTCTGCCCAATTATAATAGGAGGAGATCAGGGAGTCTATACAGGAGCAGACTGTCCCAGAGCGGGGCGGGGGGGGGGGGGGAGTATTTACGCTGCAGCTTAAAGAGAAGAGTGGTCTGCCTGCAATACCAGATGTAGCCTATGAATAAGAGTGGCGCTGTTTCTGGAAAAAAAGCAGACCCCTTTTCTAATATCAGAGAACTCCTTTCAAGCCAAACTGGTGCAGTGCAAAGTTTGTGACTTTGAAGATGCAAAGTAAAGATTTTCCGGCAAGGACACATTTTTAGAAGTCTTATGTTATTACATATTTATTTTCAGTAATATGGGGCTCCTCCAGAGCATCAATCAGAACAGATGAAAATTTTTATCTATATAATGATTTTTTAACAAGCTTCTGACCTTCACCCCAGGCTTAGATATCTACCTGTAGGCCTTCAAAACTCAAGACTAAGGCCCATGTCATATGGTTGTTTTATGGCCGTATTTTACTGCCTTACGGGTGCAAGACCTGGACCCTTCTTGGTTCTACTCAACTAAGTTTAGATTACCATGGGATTTGTGAAGTCTGGATGTTTTGGACATATATACGTGTGAAACCAGCCTAAAGACCGTAGCAACAAATGTGAGGTCGAACGGCGGCTCACAAAAGCTGATATTTGACATTTGGATCAGGACCTGTGTCCATTGTGTTCTTAGTATCTGGAATGGAAGGAGTGATACAGTAGGTAGATGGCGCCCCTTGTGTTAGTATCGGGAAAAAGCTGCATAAGCCTATCACCCAGCCAGTACCTGAGCCAACACGGATAATAATTGCAGAGTGATGTAACAAGTGGAGGTGGTGGAGGACATAGCGGAGTGGAGTGGCCATATTTACGACCAGGTCATGGTGTGTGTGGACCAAGGTCTATGGTTATGTGGCACGCATAAAAGGGGGAATGTTAGGAGCAAATGTGATGGCAATGATATCCACAGAATGGATGCCTTCTACTACTGGAGAATCTCTCTCTTTCAAGATCAAATACAATTTTATAAATTCTAGAATACATTTTTTTTAAATGTTCGCTTTCAATACCCTGCCTGACCACATGGAGTGCTGTGAAGGAGAAACATGACTATGAGCAGCAAAGAAACACAACGGGGCAGTTTTACTAACACTGACGTTTCATACGCCAGTCTTACCTATCTGCTAGAATACAATGTTACAGATTTAGTAAGAGGCGCTGTAAAGGATCTGCCAGGCACTACGTCTGTGGATACTCCCAGGATTAATCAATCGACACCTGAGGCCAGACCTCTTAGACTGACACCGGCTCCCACCAATCAGGGTGGCAGGCTCAGGAGTGGGAGAGCCTATCGCGGTCTGGTCAGTTGGAGTTAGCTCCGCCCCCTGTCCATTTATACCTGCCGTTTTCTCTTCCTCATTGCTTGTGATTCTTCTTGGATTCCTGGCCCCACTGCTGCCTTGCTCCAGCCTGCTTCTGCCGTGCTTCAGCCTTGCTTCAGTTCCCGCTTATCCTGCTTCGCTCTGCCCCCGGCTTGCTTCCTGCTCCGTGCTCTGCGTTTGTATACTTCATTACATCCTGATCCTGACTGCTCATTCACCACTCCGTTCCCTCACGGTGTTCCGTGGGCTACTGCCCCTTCCCTTGCTTGTTCCCTGTTTGTATCCCCTTGCACTTAGTCAGCGTAGGGACCGCCACCAAGTTGTACCCCGTCGCCTAGGGCGGGTCGTTGCAAGTAGGCAGGGACAGGGCAGTGGGTAGATTAGGGCTCACTTGTTCCCTTCACCTCCTTCCGCCATTACAGGCGCATGTTTTGATGTTTTGTTGCATGTACCCGCTAGCCGTGACCTCGGCCGTTCACTGTATTGTAACGCAACAACCCCAACCATGCGCCCTCAATTCCCTCTGCCCCCAACCCACAATTGGACATAAAATAAAAAATTATACTCAAGTTGCTCATCTTTTCTTATCCCCTGCAGGTCCCCTCTGCATGTTGTGGCTCGCTCAAGGTCCTGACACCGAGCAGAATCAGGGACTTACATATACAACACAACACAGCGCCAAAAATGCTGCGTCACATACAATGTATTGACGCTATCCGCCATAAGTGCGTTATATGAGTCTCCGCACAATAAGGGGACCCAGAAGGGAGAAGAAAAAGTGTCCCAGTGTGAAAAATCTTTTTCAAATATGGATCTGATTTAGTAGATGCAGTGACTTAGTGATGACATAAACCTTCTCCTCTGTAAAATCCCCACTAATATTTATATATATTACAAAATATGACCTGATTGATAACAGATTCGGCCCAATGTGTTGAAGCCGTGGACACCCAGTTCAGCGATTATATCATAGGAGTATCACTATGTTAAATGTTATATGAACCCCGAACTCTATCCGAAGTGACCTCATTAAAAGAGAATAGATCACAAGATTTAACTGCCGCCAACACATACAATGCTGTAATGTAGATATCTCCAACCTTATCTAGTACACCACCCTCCCCAACGTCATGTCTGGCAGAGGAATGTATGAATAATTTAATCTGGGAAATGTATGAAACTTAGTTTTATATGAGATACTTCAAAAATAATAACCATCAAATTCAGTTTTTAATTTCATTGTTTGTCAATTATAATAAGATATGGAAAGAGACAATGCTAAATAACAGGCCCCTATATAGAGGAATATAACCATTATAATACTGCTCCTATATACAATAATATAACTACTATAATACTGCCTCCTATATACAATAATATAACTACTATAATACTGCCTCCTATATACAAGAATATAACTACTATAATACTGTCCCCTATGTACAGGAATATAACTACTATAATACTGCCCCTATATACAAGAATATAACTACTATAATACTGCTCCTATATACAAGAATATAACTACTATAATACTGCTCCTATATACAAGAATATAACTACTATAATACTGCTCCTATATACAAGAATATAACTACTATAATACTGCCCCTATATACAAGAATATAACTACTATAATACTGCTCCCTATATACAAGAATATAACTACTATAATACTGTCTCTATATACAAGAAAATAACTACTATAATACTGCTCCTATATACAAGAATATAACTACTATAATATTGCTCCTATATACAAGAATATAACTACTATAATACTGCCCCATATACAAGAATATAACTACTATAATACTGCCCCTATATACAAGAATATAACTACTATAATACTGCTGCTATATACAAGAATATAACTACTATAATACTGCCCCCTATATACAAGAATATAACTACTATAATACTGCCCCCTATATATAAGAATATAACTACTATAATACTGACCCCCTATATACAAGAATATAACTACTATAATACTGACCCCCTATATACAAGAATATAACTACTATAATACTGCCCCCTATATACAAGAATATAACTACTATAATACTGCCCCTATATACAAGAATATAACTACTATAATACTCCCCCTATATACAGGAATATAACTACTATAATACTCCCCCTATATACAAAAATATAACTACTATAATACTGCCCCTATATGCAAGAATGTAACTCCTATATTACTGCCACCGATATACAAGGATATAACTACTATAATACTGTCCCCTATATACAAGAATATAACTACTATAATACTGCCCCCTATATACAAGAATATAACTACTATAATACTGCCCCCTATATACAAGAATATACCTACTATAATACTGCTCCTATATACAAGAATATAACTACTATAATACTTCCCCTATATACAAGAATATAACTACTATAATACTTCCCCTATATACAAGAATATAACTACTATAATACTGCTCCTATATACAAGAATATAACTACTATAATACTGCCCCCTATATACAAGAATATAACTACTATAATACTGCCTCCTATATACAAGAATATCACTACTATAATACTGCCCCCTATATACAAGAATATAACTACTATAATACTGTCCCCTATATACAAGAATATAACTACTATAATACTGCTCCTATATACAAGAATATAACTACTATAATGCTGCCAACTATATACAAGAATATAATTACTATAATGCTGCCCTCTATATACAATAATTTAACTACTATAATACTGCTCCTATATACAATAATATAACTACTGTAATACTGCCCCTATATACAAGAATATAATTACTATAATACTGCCCCTATATACAAGAATATAACTACTATAATACTGCCCCCTATATACAAGAATATAACTACTATAATACTGTCTCCTATATACAATAATATAACTACTATAATATTGCTCCTATATACAAGAATATAACTACTATAATACTGCCCCTATATACAAGAATATAACTACTATAATACTGCCCCCTATATACAAGAATATAACTACTATAATACTGTCTCCTATATACAAGAATATAACTACTATACTACTGCCCCTATATACAAGAATATAACTACTATAATACTGCCCCCTATATACAAGAATATAACTACTATAATACTGCCCCCTATATACAAGAATATAACTACAATAATACTACACCCTATTTACAAGAATATAACTACTATAAGGGCATGACCACACGTGGCGGATTTCCTCCGCAACTGTCCGCATCAATGCCGCACCTAATCCGGGTTGCGGATTACGGCTGCGGATCTGCCCAAAATGTGCAGTAAATTGATGCGGACTAGCTGCTGCGGACTGCGGGAAAAGTGCTTCCCTTCTCCCTATCAGTGCAGGATAGAGAGAAGGGACAGCACTTTCCCTAGTGAAAGTAAACTAATTTCATACTTACCGGCCGTTGTCTTGGTGACGCGTCCCTCTTTCGGCATCCAGCCCTACCTCCCTGGATGACGCGGCAGTCCATGTGACCGCTGCAGCCTGTAATTGGCCTGTGATTGGCTGCAGCCGTCACTTAGACTGAAGCGTCATCCTGGGAAGCCGGACTGGAGACAGAAGCAGGGAGTTCTCGGTAAGTATGAACTTCTATTTTTTTACAGGTTGCTGTATATTGGGATCGGTAGTCACTATCCAGGGTGCAGAAACAGTTACTGCCGATCGCTTAACTCTTTCAGCACCCTGGACAGTGACTATTTACTGACGTCTCCTAGCAACGCTCCCGTAATTCCGGGAGCCCCATTGACTTCCTCAGTCTGGCTGTAGACCTAGAAATACATAGGTCCAGCCAGAATGAAGAAATGTCATGTTAAAAAAGCAAGACGCATCCGCAGCACACATAACATGTGCATGACAGCTGCGGACTTCATTGCGGAATTTAGAATCTCCATTGAAGTCAACCAGTCCGCCACTGCTCCGCAACAGACAGAGCATGTTGCAGACACCAAATTCCGCTCCGCAGCCTATGCTCCGCAGCGGAATTTTACGCATCGTGGAAGTCAATGGAGAAACGGCTCCGCTGCGGATTAACGCTGCGGAGTGTCCGCAGCGGAATTCAAGTGAAATTCTGCCACATGTGAACCCAGCCTAATACTGCCCCCTATATACAAGGATATATCTACTATAATACTGCCCCCTATATACAAGAATATAACTACTATAATACTGCTCCTATATACAAGAATATAACTACTATAATACTGCCCCTATATACAAGAATATAACTACTATAATACTGCTCCTATATACAAGAATATAACTACTATAATACTGCTCCTATATACAAGAATATAACTACTATAATACTGCTCCTATATACAAGAATATAACTACTATAATACTGCCCCCTATATACAAGAATATAACTACTATAATACTGCTCCCATATACAAGAATATACCTACTATAATACTGCCCCTATATACAGGAATATAACTACTATAATACTGCCCCTATATACAAGAATATAACTACTATAATACTGCTCCTATATACAAGAATATAACTACTATAATACTGCCCTCTATGTACAAGAATATAACTACTATAATACTGCTCCTATATACAAGAATATAACTAGTATAATACTGCTCTTATATACAAGAATATAACTACTATAATACTGCTCCTATATACAAGAATATAACCACTATAATACTTCCCCTATATACAAGAATATAACTACTATAATACTGCTCCTATATACAAGAATGTAACTACTATAATACTGTGCCCTATATACAAGAATATAACTACTATAATACTGCTCCTATATACAAGAATATAACTACTATAATACTGCCTCTATATACAAGAATATCACTACTATAATACTGCCTCCTATATACAAGAATATAACTACTATAATACTGTCTTTTATATACAAGAATATAACTACTATAATACTCCCCCTATATACAAGAATATAACTACTATGATACTTCTCCTATATACAAGAATATAACTACTATAATACTGCTCCCTATATACAAGAATATAACTACTATAATACTGCCCCTATATACAAGAATGTAACTCCTATATTACTGCCCCTATATACAAGAATATAACTACTATAATACTGCTCCTATATACAAGAATATAACTACTATAATACTGCCCCTATATACAAGAATGTAACTCCTATATTACTGCCCCTATATACAAGAATATAACTACTATAATACTGCCCCTATATACAAGAATATAACTACTATAATACTGCCCCTATATTCAAGAATATAACTACTATAATGCTGCCCACTATATATACAAGAATATAACTACTATAATACTGCCTCCTATATACAAGAATATAACTACTATAATATTGCCCCCTATATACAAGAATATAACTACTATAACACTTCCCCTATATACAATATAACTACTATAATACTGTCTTTTATATACAAGAATATAACTACTATAATACTCCCCCTATATACAAGAATATAACTACTATGATACTTCTCCTATATACAAGAATATAACTACTATAATACTGCTCCCTATATACAAGAATATAACTACTATAATACTGCCCCTATATACAAGAATGTAACTCCTATATTACTGCCCCTATATACAAGAATATAACTACTATAATACTGCTCCTATATACAAGAATGTAACTACTATAATACTGTGCCCTATATACAAGAATATAACTACTATAATACTGCTCCTATATACAAGAATATAACTACTATAAGGGCGGGTTCACACATAGCGGAATTTCACTTAAATTCCGCTGCGGACACTCCGCAGCGTTAATCCGCAGCGGAGCCGTTTCTCCATTGACTTTCACTTTAATTTAGCAGTGTTCGTTTACACGATGCGTACAATTCCGCTGCGGAGCATAGGCTGCGGAGCGGAATTTGGTGTCCGCAGCATGCTCTGTCTGTTGCGGAGCAGTGGCGGACTCATGGCGGAATTTCTCCATTGACTTCAATGGAGATTCAAAGTTCCGCAATGAAGTCCGCAGCTGTCATGCACATGTCATGTGTGCTGCGGATACGTCTTGCTTTTTTAACTTGACATTTCTTCATTCTGGCTGGACCTATGTATTTCTAGGTCTACAGCCAGACTGAGGAAGTCAATGGGGCTCCCGTAATGACGGGAGCGTTGCTAGGAGACGTCAGTAAATAGTCACTGTCCAGGGTGCTGAAAGAGTTAAGCGATCGGCAGTAACTGTTTCTGCACCCGGGACAGTGACTACCGATCTCAATATACATGTATCTGTAAAAAAACATATAAGTTCATACTTACCGAGAACTCCCTGCGTCTGTCTCCAGTCCGGCCTCCCAGGATGACGTTTCAGTGTAAGTGACGGCTGCAGCCAATCACAGGCAAAGCACAGGCTGCAGCGGTCACATGGACTGGCGCGTCATCCAGGGAGGTCGGGCTGGATGCCGAAAGAGGGACGCGTCACCAAGACAACGGCCGGTAAGTATGAAAATCGTTTCCTTTCACTAGGGAAAGTGCTGTCCCTTCTCTCTATCCTGCACTGATAGGGAGAAGAGAAGCACTTTTCCCGCAGTCTGCAGCAGCTAGTCCGCATCAATGTACTGCACATTTTGTGCAGATCCGCTGCAGAATCTGCAACGCAGATTCTGTGCGGCATCGATGCGGACAGTTGCGGAGGAATTCCGCCATGTGTGGTCATGCCCTAATACTGCCTCTATATACAAGAATATCACTACTATAATACTGCCTCCTATATACAAGAATATAACTACTATAATACTGTCTTTTATATACAAGAATATAACTACTATAATACTCCCCCTATATACAAGAATATAACTACTATGATACTTCTCCTATATACAAGAATATAACTACTATAATACTGCTCCCTATATACAAGAATATAACTACTATAATACTGCCCCTATATACAAGAATGTAACTCCTATATTACTGCCCCTATATACAAGAATATAACTACTATAATACTGCCCCTATATACAAGAATATAACTACTATAATACTGCCCCTATATTCAAGAATATAACTACTATAATGCTGCCCACTATATATACAAGAATATAACTACTATAATACTGCCTCCTATATACAAGAATATAACTACTATAATATTGCCCCCTATATACAAGAATATAACTACTATAACACTTCCCCTATATACAATATAACTACTATAATACTGCCCCTATATACAAGAATATAACTACTATAATACTGCCCCCTATTTACAAGAATATAACTACTATAATACTTCCCCTATATACAAGAATATAAGTACTATAATACTGCCCCTATATACAAGAATATAACTACTATAATACTTCCCCTATATACAAGAATATAACTACTATAATACTGCTCCTATATACAAGAATATAACTACTATAATACAGCTCCTATATACAAGAATATAACTACTATAATACTGCTCCTATATACAAGAATATAACTACTATAATACTGCCCCCTATATACAAGAATATAACTACTATAATACTGCTCCTATATACAAGAATATAACTACTATAATACTGCCCCGATATACAAGAATATAACTACTATAATACTGTCCCCTATGTACAGGAATATAACTACTATAATACTGCCCCTATATACAAGAATATAACTACTATAATACTGCTCCTATATACAAGAATATAACTACTATAATACTGCTCCTATATACAAGAATATAACTACTATAATACTGCTCCTATATACAAGAATATAACTACTATAATACTGCCCCTATATACAAGAATATAACTACTATAATACTGCTCCCTATATACAAGAATATAACTACTATAATACTGTCTCTATATACAAGAAAATAACTACTATAATACTGCTCCTATATACAAGAATATAACTACTATAATATTGCTCCTATATACAAGAATATAACTACTATAATACTGCCCCCTATATATAAGAATATAACTACTATAATACTGACCCCCTATATACAAGAATATAACTACTATAATACTGACCCCCTATATACAAGAATATAACTACTATAATACTGCCCCCTATATACAAGAATATAACTACTATAATACTGCCCCTATATACAAGAATATAACTACTATAATACTCCCCCTATATACAGGAATATAACTACTATAATACTCCCCCTATATACAAAAATATAACTACTATAATAC
This sequence comes from Rhinoderma darwinii, assembly GCF_050947455.1. Lineage (NCBI taxonomy): Eukaryota > Metazoa > Chordata > Amphibia > Anura > Rhinodermatidae > Rhinoderma > Rhinoderma darwinii. The sequence goes on along the minus strand of NC_134690.1, from coordinate 11,705,133 downwards.
TGCCCCTATATGCAAGAATGTAACTCCTATATTACTGCCACCGATATACAAGGATATAACTACTATAATACTGTCCCCTATATACAAGAATATAACTACTATAATACTGCCCCCTATATACAAGAATATAACTACTATAATACTGCCCCCTATATACAAGAATATACCTACTATAATACTGCTCCTATATACAAGAATATAACTACTATAATACTTCCCCTATATACAAGAATATAACTACTATAATACTTCCCCTATATACAAGAATATAACTACTATAATACTGCTCCTATATACAAGAATATAACTACTATAATACTGCCCCTATATACAAGAATATAACTACTATAATACTGCCTCCTATATACAAGAATATCACTACTATAATACTGCCCCCTATATACAAGAATATAACTACTATAATACTGTCCCCTATATACAAGAATATAACTACTATAATACTGCTCCTATATACAAGAATATAACTACTATAATGCTGCCAACTATATACAAGAATATAATTACTATAATGCTGCCCTCTATATACAATAATTTAACTACTATAATACTGCTCCTATATACAATAATATAACTACTGTAATACTGCCCCTATATACAAGAATATAATTACTATAATGCTGCCCCTATATACAAGAATATAACTACTATAATACAGCCCCCTATATACAAGAATATAACTACTATAATACTGCCCCCTATATACAAGAATATAACTACAATAATACTGCACCCTATTTACAAGAATATAACTACTATAATACTGCCCCCTATATACAAGGATATATCTACTATAATACTGCCCCCTATATACAAGAATATAACTACTATAATACTGCCCCTATATACAAGAATATAACTACTATAATATTGCTCCTATATACAAGAATATAACTACTATAATACTGCCCCTATATACAAGAATATAACTACTATAATACTGCCCCCTATATACAAGAATATAACTACTATAATACTGTCTCCTATATACAAGAATATAACTACTATAATACTGTGCCTATATACAAGAATATAACTACTATAATACTGCTCCTATATACAAGAATATAACTACTATAATACTGCCCCCTATATACAAAAATATAACTACAATAATACTGCACCCTATTTACAAGAATATAACTACTATAATACTGCCCCCTATATACAAGGATATATCTACTATAATACTGCCCCCTATATACAAGAATATAACTACTATAATACTGCCCCTATATACAAGAATATAACTACTATAATATTGCTCCTATATACAAGAATATAACTACTATAATACTGCCCCTATATACAAGAATATAACTACTATAATACTGCCCCCTATATACAAGAATATAACTACTATAATACTGTCTCCTATATACAAGAATATAACTACTATAATACTGCGCCTATATACAAGAATATAACTACTATAATACTGCCCCTATATACAAGAATATAACTACTATAATACTGCCCCCTATATACAAGAATATAACTACTATAATATTGCTCCTATATACAAGAATATAACTACTATAATACTGCGCCTATATACAAGAATATAACTACTATAATACTGCCCCTATATACAAGAATATAACTACTATAATACTGCCCCCTATATACAAGAATATAACTACTATAATACTGCCCCTATATACAAGAATATAACTACTATACTACTGCCCCTATATACAAGAATATAACTACTATAATACTGCCCCCTATATACAAGAATATAACTACTATAATACTGCCCCCTATATACAAGAATATAACTACAATAATACTACACCCTATTTACAAGAATATAACTACTATAAGGGCATGACCACACGTGGCGGATTTCCTCCGCAACTGTCCGCATCAATGCCGCACCTAATCCGGGTTGCGGATTACGGCTGCGGATCTGCCCAAAATGTGCAGTAAATTGATGCGGACTAGCTGCTGCGGACTGCGGGAAAAGTGCTTCCCTTCTCCCTATCAGTGCAGGATAGAGAGAAGGGACAGCACTTTCCCTAGTGAAAGTAAACTAATTTCATACTTACCGGCCGTTGTCTTGGTGACGCGTCCCTCTTTCGGCATCCAGCCCTACCTCCCTGGATGACGCGGCAGTCCATGTGACCGCTGCAGCCTGTAATTGGCCTGTGATTGGCTGCAGCCGTCACTTAGACTGAAGCGTCATCCTGGGAAGCCGGACTGGAGACAGAAGCAGGGAGTTCTCGGTAAGTATGAACTTCTATTTTTTTACAGGTTGCTGTATATTGGGATCGGTAGTCACTATCCAGGGTGCAGAAACAGTTACTGCCGATCGCTTAACTCTTTCAGCACCCTGGACAGTGACTATTTACTGACGTCTCCTAGCAACGCTCCCGTAATTCCGGGAGCCCCATTGACTTCCTCAGTCTGGCTGTAGACCTAGAAATACATAGGTCCAGCCAGAATGAAGAAATGTCATGTTAAAAAAGCAAGACGCATCCGCAGCACACATAACATGTGCATGACAGCTGCGGACTTCATTGCGGAATTTAGAATCTCCATTGAAGTCAACCAGTCCGCCACTGCTCCGCAACAGACAGAGCATGTTGCAGACACCAAATTCCGCTCCGCAGCCTATGCTCCGCAGCGGAATTTTACGCATCGTCTAAACGAACACTTCTAAATTTAAGTGGAAGTCAATGGAGAAACGGCTCCGCTGCGGATTAACGCTGCGGAGTGTCCGCAGCGGAATTCAAGTGAAATTCTGCCACATGTGAACCCAGCCTAATACTGCCCCCTATATACAAGGATATATCTACTATAATACTGCCCCCTATATACAAGAATATAACTACTATAATACTGCTCCTATATACAAGAATATAACTACTATAATACTGCCCCTATATACAAGAATATAACTACTATAATACTGCTCCTATATACAAGAATATAACTACTATAATACTGCTCCTATATACAAGAATATAACTACTATAATACTGCTCCTATATACAAGAATATAACTACTATAATACTGCTCCCATATACAAGAATATACCTACTATAATACTGCCCCTATATACAGGAATATAACTACTATAATACTGCCCCTATATACAAGAATATAACTACTATAATACTGCTCCTATATACAAGAATATAACTACTATAATACTGCCCTCTATGTACAAGAATATAACTACTATAATACTGCTCCTATATACAAGAATATAACTAGTATAATACTGCTCTTATATACAAGAATATAACTACTATAATACTGCTCCTATATACAAGAATATAACCACTATAATACTTCCCCTATATACAAGAATATAACTACTATAATACTGCTCCTATATACAAGAATGTAACTACTATAATACTGTGCCCTATATACAAGAATATAACTACTATAATACTGCTCCTATATACAAGAATATAACTACTATAATACTGCCTCTATATACAAGAATATCACTACTATAATACTGCCTCCTATATACAAGAATATAACTACTATAATACTGTCTTTTATATACAAGAATATAACTACTATAATACTCCCCCTATATACAAGAATATAACTACTATGATACTTCTCCTATATACAAGAATATAACTACTATAATACTGCTCCCTATATACAAGAATATAACTACTATAATACTGCCCCTATATACAAGAATGTAACTCCTATATTACTGCCCCTATATACAAGAATATAACTACTATAATACTGCTCCTATATACAAGAATGTAACTACTATAATACTGTGCCCTATATACAAGAATATAACTACTATAATACTGCTCCTATATACAAGAATATAACTACTATAATACTGCCTCTATATACAAGAATATCACTACTATAATACTGCCTCCTATATACAAGAATATAACTACTATAATACTGTCTTTTATATACAAGAATATAACTACTATAATACTCCCCCTATATACAAGAATATAACTACTATGATACTTCTCCTATATACAAGAATATAACTACTATAATACTGCTCCCTATATACAAGAATATAACTACTATAATACTGCCCCTATATACAAGAATGTAACTCCTATATTACTGCCCCTATATACAAGAATATAACTACTATAATACTGCCCCTATATACAAGAATATAACTACTATAATACTGCCCCTATATTCAAGAATATAACTACTATAATGCTGCCCACTATATATACAAGAATATAACTACTATAATACTGCCTCCTATATACAAGAATATAACTACTATAATATTGCCCCCTATATACAAGAATATAACTACTATAACACTTCCCCTATATACAATATAACTACTATAATACTGCCCCTATATACAAGAATATAACTACTATAATACTGCCCCCTATTTACAAGAATATAACTACTATAATACTTCCCCTATATACAAGAATATAAGTACTATAATACTGCCCCTATATACAAGAATATAACTACTATAATACTTCCCCTATATACAAGAATATAACTACTATAATACTGCTCCTATATACAAGAATATAACTACTATAATACAGCTCCTATATACAAGAATATAACTACTATAAGGGCATGACCACACATGGCGGAATTCCTCCGCAACTGTCCGCATCAATGCCGCACCTAATCCGGGTTGCGGATTACGGCTGCGGATCTGCACAAAATGTGCAGTACATTGATGCGGACTAGCTGCTGCGGACTGCGGGAAAAGTGCTTCCCTTCTCCCTATCAGTGCAGGATAGAGAGAAGGGACAGCACTTTCCCTAGTGAAAGTAAAAGAAATTCATACTTACCGCCCGTTGTCTTTATGACGCGTCCCTCCTTCGGCATCCAGCCCGACCTCCCTGGATGACGCGCCAGTCCATGTGACCGCTGCAGCCTGTGCTTGGCCTGTGATTGGCTGCAGCCGTCACTTACACTGAAACGTCATCCTGGGAGGCCGGACTGGAGACAGAAACAGGGAGTTCTCGGTAAGTATGAACTTATATGTTTTTTTACAGATACATGTATATTGAGATCGGTAGTCACTGTCCCGGGTGCAGAAACAGTTACTGCCGATCGCGTAACTCTTTCAGCACCCTGGACAGTGACTATTTACTGACGTCTCCTAGCAACGCTCCCGTCATTACGGGAGCCCCATTGACTTCCTCAGTCTGGCTGTAGACCTAGAAATACATAGGTCCAGCCAGAATGAAGAAATGTCAAGTAAAAAAAGCAAGACGCATCCGCAGCACACATGACATGTGCATGACAGCTGCGGACTTCATTGCGGAACTTTGAATCTCCATTGAAGTCAATGGAGAAATTCCGCCATGAGTCCGCCACTGCTCCGCAACAGACAGAGCATGCTGCGGACACCAAATTCCGCTCCGCAGCCTATGCTCCGCAGCGGAATTGTACGCATCGTGTAAACGAACACTGCTAAATTAAAGTGAAAGTCAATGTAGAAACGGCTCCGCTGCGGATTAACGCTGCGGAGTGTCCGCAGCGGAATTTAAGTGCAATTCCGCCATGTGTGAACCCGCCCTAATACTGCTCCTATATACAAGAATATAACTACTATAATACTGCCCCCTATATACAAGAATATAACTACTATAATACTGCTCCTATATACAAGAATATAACTACTATAATACTGCCCCGATATACAAGAATATAACTACTATAATACTGTCCCCTATGTACAGGAATATAACTACTATAATACTGCCCCTATATACAAGAATATAACTACTATAATACTGCTCCTATATACAAGAATATAACTACTATAATACTGCTCCTATATACAAGAATATAACTACTATAATACTGCTCCTATATACAAGAATATAACTACTATAATACTGCCCCTATATACAAGAATATAACTACTATAATACTGCTCCCTATATACAAGAATATAACTACTATAATACTGTCTCTATATACAAGAAAATAACTACTATAATACTGCTCCTATATACAAGAATATAACTACTATAATATTGCTCCTATATACAAGAATATAACTACTATAATACTGCCCCCTATATATAAGAATATAACTACTATAATACTGACCCCCTATATACAAGAATATAACTACTATAATACTGACCCCCTATATACAAGAATATAACTACTATAATACTGCCCCCTATATACAAGAATATAACTACTATAATACTGCCCCTATATACAAGAATATAACTACTATAATACTCCCCCTATATACAGGAATATAACTACTATAATACTCCCCCTATATACAAAAATATAACTACTATAATACTGCCCCTATATGCAAGAATGTAACTCCTATATTACTGCCACCGATATACAAGGATATAACTACTATAATACTGTCCCCTATATACAAGAATATAACTACTATAATACTGCCCCCTATATACAAGAATATAACTACTATAATACTGCCCCCTATATACAAGAATATACCTACTATAATACTGCTCCTATATACAAGAATATAACTACTATAATACTTCCCCTATATACAAGAATATAACTACTATAATACTTCCCCTATATACAAGAATATAACTACTATAATACTGCTCCTATATACAAGAATATAACTACTATAATACTGCCCCTATATACAAGAATATAACTACTATAATACTGCCTCCTATATACAAGAATATCACTACTATAATACTGCCCCCTATATACAAGAATATAACTACTATAATACTGTCCCCTATATACAAGAATATAACTACTATAATACTGCTCCTATATACAAGAATATAACTACTATAATGCTGCCAACTATATACAAGAATATAATTACTATAATGCTGCCCTCTATATACAATAATTTAACTACTATAATACTGCTCCTATATACAATAATATAACTACTGTAATACTGCCCCTATATACAAGAATATAATTACTATAATGCTGCCCCTATATACAAGAATATAACTACTATAATACAGCCCCCTATATACAAGAATATAACTACTATAATACTGCCCCCTATATACAAGAATATAACTACAATAATACTGCACCCTATTTACAAGAATATAACTACTATAATACTGCCCCCTATATACAAGGATATATCTACTATAATACTGCCCCCTATATACAAGAATATAACTACTATAATACTGCCCCTATATACAAGAATATAACTACTATAATATTGCTCCTATATACAAGAATATAACTACTATAATACTGCCCCTATATACAAGAATATAACTACTATAATACTGCCCCCTATATACAAGAATATAACTACTATAATACTGTCTCCTATATACAAGAATATAACTACTATAATACTGTGCCTATATACAAGAATATAACTACTATAATACTGCTCCTATATACAAGAATATAACTACTATAATACTGCCCCCTATATACAAGAATATAACTACAATAATACTGCACCCTATTTACAAGAATATAACTACTATAATACTGCCCCCTATATACAAGGATATATCTACTATAATACTGCCCCCTATATACAAGAATATAACTACTATAATACTGCCCCTATATACAAGAATATAACTACTATAATATTGCTCCTATATACAAGAATATAACTACTATAATACTGCCCCTATATACAAGAATATAACTACTATAATACTGCCCCCTATATACAAGAATATAACTACTATAATACTGTCTCCTATATACAAGAATATAACTACTATAATACTGCGCCTATATACAAGAATATAACTACTATAATACTGCCCCTATATACAAGAATATAACTACTATAATACTGCCCCCTATATACAAGAATATAACTACTATAATATTGCTCCTATATACAAGAATATAACTACTATAATACTGCGCCTATATACAAGAATATAACTACTATAATACTGCCCCTATATACAAGAATATAACTACTATAATACTGCCCCATATATACAAGAATATAACTACTATAATACTGCCCCTATATACAAGAATATAACTACTATACTACTGCCCCTATATACAAGAATATAACTACTATAATACTGCCCCCTATATACAAGAATATAACTACTATAATACTGCCCCCTATATACAAGAATATAACTACAATAATACTACACCCTATTTACAAGAATATAACTACTATAAGGGCATGACCACACGTGGCGGATTTCCTCCGCAACTGTCCGCATCAATGCCGCACCTAATCCGGGTTGCGGATTACGGCTGCGGATCTGCCCAAAATGTGCAGTAAATTGATGCGGACTAGCTGCTGCGGACTGCGGGAAAAGTGCTTCCCTTCTCCCTATCAGTGCAGGATAGAGAGAAGGGACAGCACTTTCCCTAGTGAAAGTAAACTAATTTCATACTTACCGGCCGTTGTCTTGGTGACGCGTCCCTCTTTCGGCATCCAGCCCTACCTCCCTGGATGACGCGGCAGTCCATGTGACCGCTGCAGCCTGTAATTGGCCTGTGATTGGCTGCAGCCGTCACTTAGACTGAAGCGTCATCCTGGGAAGCCGGACTGGAGACAGAAGCAGGGAGTTCTCGGTAAGTATGAACTTCTATTTTTTTACAGGTTGCTGTATATTGGGATCGGTAGTCACTATCCAGGGTGCAGAAACAGTTACTGCCGATCGCTTAACTCTTTCAGCACCCTGGACAGTGACTATTTACTGACGTCTCCTAGCAACGCTCCCGTAATTCCGGGAGCCCCATTGACTTCCTCAGTCTGGCTGTAGACCTAGAAATACATAGGTCCAGCCAGAATGAAGAAATGTCATGTTAAAAAAGCAAGACGCATCCGCAGCACACATAACATGTGCATGACAGCTGCGGACTTCATTGCGGAATTTAGAATCTCCATTGAAGTCAACCAGTCCGCCACTGCTCCGCAACAGACAGAGCATGTTGCAGACACCAAATTCCGCTCCGCAGCCTATGCTCCGCAGCGGAATTTTACGCATCGTCTAAACGAACACTTCTAAATTTAAGTGGAAGTCAATGGAGAAACGGCTCCGCTGCGGATTAACGCTGCGGAGTGTCCGCAGCGGAATTCAAGTGAAATTCTGCCACATGTGAACCCAGCCTAATACTGCCCCCTATATACAAGGATATATCTACTATAATACTGCCCCCTATATACAAGAATATAACTACTATAATACTGCTCCTATATACAAGAATATAACTACTATAATACTGCCCCTATATACAAGAATATAACTACTATAATACTGCTCCTATATACAAGAATATAACTACTATAATACTGCTCCTATATACAAGAATATAACTACTATAATACTGCTCCTATATACAAGAATATAACTACTATAATACTGCCCCCTATATACAAGAATATAACTACTATAATACTGCTCCCATATACAAGAATATACCTACTATAATACTGCCCCTATATACAGGAATATAACTACTATAATACTGCCCCTATATACAAGAATATAACTACTATAATACTGCTCCTATATACAAGAATATAACTACTATAATACTGCCCTCTATGTACAAGAATATAACTACTATAATACTGCTCCTATATACAAGAATATAACTAGTATAATACTGCTCTTATATACAAGAATATAACTACTATAATACTGCTCCTATATACAAGAATATAACCACTATAATACTTCCCCTATATACAAGAATATAACTACTATAATACTGCTCCTATATACAAGAATGTAACTACTATAATACTGTGCCCTATATACAAGAATATAACTACTATAATACTGCTCCTATATACAAGAATATAACTACTATAATACTGCCTCTATATACAAGAATATCACTACTATAATACTGCCTCCTATATACAAGAATATAACTACTATAATACTGTCTTTTATATACAAGAATATAACTACTATAATACTCCCCCTATATACAAGAATATAACTACTATGATACTTCTCCTATATACAAGAATATAACTACTATAATACTGCTCCCTATATACAAGAATATAACTACTATAATACTGCCCCTATATACAAGAATGTAACTCCTATATTACTGCCCCTATATACAAGAATATAACTACTATAATACTGCTCCTATATACAAGAATATAACTACTATAATACTGCCCCTATATACAAGAATGTAACTCCTATATTACTGCCCCTATATACAAGAATATAACTACTATAATACTGCCCCTATATACAAGAATATAACTACTATAATACTGCCCCTATATTCAAGAATATAACTACTATAATGCTGCCCACTATATATACAAGAATATAACTACTATAATACTGCCTCCTATATACAAGAATATAACTACTATAATATTGCCCCCTATATACAAGAATATAACTACTATAACACTTCCCCTATATACAATATAACTACTATAATACTGCCCCTATATACAAGAATATAACTACTATAATACTGCCCCCTATTTACAAGAATATAACTACTATAATACTTCCCCTATATACAAGAATATAAGTACTATAATACTGCCCCTATATACAAGAATATAACTACTATAATACTTCCCCTATATACAAGAATATAACTACTATAATACTGCTCCTATATACAAGAATATAACTACTATAATACAGCTCCTATATACAAGAATATAACTACTATAATACTGCTCCTATATACAAGAATATAACTACTATAATACTGCCCCCTATATACAACAATATAACTACTATAATACTGCTCCTATATACAAGAATATAACTACTATAATACTGCCCCTATATACAAGAATATAACTACTATAATACTGCTCCTATATACAAGAATATAACTACTATAATACTGCTCCTATATACAAGAATATAACTACTATAATACTGCCTCCTATGTACAAGAATGTAACTACTATAATACTGTGCCCTATATACAAGAATATAACTACTATAATACTGCTCCTATATACAAGAATAGAACTACTATAATACTGCCTCTATATACAAGAATATCACTACTATAATACTGCCTCCTATATACAAGAATATAACTACTATAATACTGCTCCTATGTACAAGAATATATCTACTATAATACTGATCCTATATACAAGAATATAACTACTATAATACTGTCACCTATATACAAGAATATAACTACAATAATACTACACCCTATTTACAAGAATATAACTACTATAAGGGCATGCCCCCACGTGGCGGATTTCCTCCGCAACTGTCCGCATCAATGCCGCACCTAATCCGGGTTGCGGATTACGGCTGCGGATCTGCCCAAAATGTGCAGTAAATTGATGCGGACTAGCTGCTGCGGACTGCGGGAAAAGTGCTTCCCTTCTCTCTATCAGTGCAGGATAGAGAGAAGGGACAGCACTTTCCCTAGTGAAAGTAAACTAATTTCATACTTACCGGCCGTTGTCTTGGTGACGCGTCCCTCTTTCGGCATCCAGCCCTACCTCCCTGGATGACGCGGCAGTCCATGTGACCGCTGCAGCCTGTGATTGGCCTGTGATTGGCTGCAGCCGTCACTTAGACTGAAGCGTCATCCTGGGAAGCCGGACTGGAGACAGAAGCAGGGAGTTCTCGGTAAGTATGAACTTCTATTTTTTTACAGGTTGCTGTATATTGGGATCGGTAGTCACTATCCAGGGTGCAGAAACAGTTACTGCCGATCGCTTAACTCTTTCAGCACCCTGGACAGTGACTATTTACTGACGTCTCCTAGCAACGCTCCCGTCATTACGGGAGCCCCATTGACTTCCTCAGTCTGGCTGTAGACCTAGAAATACATAGGTCCAGCCAGAATGAAGAAATGTCATGTTAAAAAAGCCAGACACATCCGCAGCACACATAACATGTGCATGACAGCTGCGGACTTCATTGCGGAATTTAGAATCTCCATTGAAGTCAACCAGTCCGCCACTGCTCCGCAACAGACAGAGCATGTTGCAGACACCAAATTCCGCTCCGCAGCCTATGCTCCGCAGCGGAATTTTACGCATCGTCTAAACGAACACTTCTAAATTTAAGTGGAAGTCAATGGAGAAATGGCTCCGCTGCGGATTAACGCTGCGGAGTGTCCGCAGCGGAATTCAAGTGAAATTCCGCCACATGTGAACCCAGCCTAATACTGCCCCCTATATACAAGGATATATCTACTATAATACTGCCCCCTATATACAAGAATATAACTACTATAATACTGCTCCTATATACAAGAATATAACTACTATAATACTGCTCCTATATACAAGAATATAACTACTATAATACTGCCCCCTATATACAAGAATATAACTACTATAATACTGCTCCTATATACAAGAATATACCTACTATAATACTGCCCCTATATACAGGAATATAACTACTATAATACTGCCCCTATATACAAGAATATAACTACTATAATACTGCTCCTATATACAAGAATATAACTACTATAATACTGCCCTCTATGTACAAGAATATAACTACTATAATACTGCTCCTATATACAAGAATAAAACTAGTATAATACTGCTCTTATATACAAGAATATAACTACTATAATACTGCTCCTATATACAAGAATATAACCACTATAATACTTCCACCATATACAAGAATATAACTACTATAATACTGCTCCTATATACAAGAATGTAACTACTATAATACTGTGCCCTATATACAAGAATATAACTACTATAATACTGCTCCTATATACAAGAATATAACTACTATAATACTGCCTCTATATACAAGAATATCACTACTATAGTACTGCCTCCTATATACAAGAATATAACTACTATAATACTGTCTTTTATATACAAGAATATAACTACTATAATACTCCCCCTATATACAAGAATATAACTACTATGATACTTCTCCTATATACAAGAATATAACTACTATAATACTGCTCCCTATATACAAGAATATAACTACTATAATACTGCCCCTATATACAAGAATGTAACTCCTATATTACTGCCCCTATATACAAGAATATAACTTCTATAATACTGCCCCTATATACAAGAATATAACTACTATAATACTGCCCCTATATTCAAGAATATAACTACTATAATGCTGCCCACTATATATACAAGAATATAACTACTATAATACTGCCTCCTATATACAAGAATATAACTACTATAATATTGCCCCCTATATACAAGAATATAACTACTATAACACTTCCCCTATATACAATATAACTACTATAATACTGCCCCTTTATACAAGAATATAACTACTATAATACTGCCCCCTATTTACAAGAATATAACTACTATAATACTTCCCCTATATACAAGAATATAAGTACTATAATACTGCCCCTATATACAAGAATATAACTACTATAATACTTCCCCTATATACAAGAATATAACTACTATAATACTGCTCCTATATACAAGAATATAACTACTATAATACTGCTCCTATATACAAGAATATAACTACTATAATACTGCTCCTATATACAAGAATATAACTACTATAATACTGCCCCCTATATACAAGAATATAACTACTATAATACTGCTCCTATATACAAGAATATAACTACTATAATACTGCCCCGATATACAAGAATATAACTACTATAATACTGCCCCCTATATACAAGAATATAACTACTATAATACTGCCTCCTATGTACAAGAATATAACTACTATAATACTGCCCCCTATATACAAGAATATAACTACTATAATACTGCCCCTATATACAAGAATATAACTAATATAATACTGCTCCTATATACAAGAATATAACTACTATAATACTGCTCCTATATACAAGAATGTAACTACTATAATACTGTGCCCTATATACAAGAATATAACTACTATAATACTGCTCCTATATACAAGAATAGAACTACTATAATACTGCCTCTATATACAAGAATATCACTACTATAATACTGCCTCCTATATACAAGAATATAACTACTATAATACTGCTCCTATGTACAAGAATATATCTACTATAATACTGATCCTATATACAAGAATATAACTACTATAATACTGTCACCTATATACAAGAATATAACTACTATAATACTCCCCCTATATACAAGAATATAACTACTACAATACTGCCTCCTATATACAAGAATATACCTACTATAATACTGCCCCTATATACAGGAATATAACTACTATAATACTGCCCCTATATACAAGAATATAACTACTATAATACTGTCTATTATATACAGGAATATAACTACTATAATACTCCCCCTATATACAAAAACATAACTACTATAATACTGCCCCAATATACAAGAATATAACTACTATAATACCGCTCCTATATACAAGAATATAACTACTATAATACTGCCCCTATATACAAGAATGTAACTACTATAATACTGCCCCTATATACAAGAATATAACTACTATAATACCGCTCCTATATACAAGAATATAACTACTATAATACTGCTCCTATATACAAGAATGTAACTCCTATATTACTGCCACCGATATACAAGGATATAACTACTATAATACTGTCCCCTATATACAAGAATATAACTACTATAATACTGCCCCCTATATACAAGAATATAACTACTATAATACTGCTCCTATATACAAGAATATATCTACTATAATACTGCCCCTATATACAAGAATATAACTACTATAATACTGCTCCTATATACAAGAATATAACTGCTATAATACTGTCCCCTATATACAAGAATATAACTACTATAATACTGCCCCTATATACAAGAATAGAACTACTATAATGCTGCCCCCTATATACAAGAATATAACTACTATAATACTGCTCCCTATATACAAGAATATAACTACTATAATACTGCCCCAATATACAAGAATATAACTACTATAATACTGCTCCTATATACAAGAATATATCTACTATAATACTGCCCCCTATATACAAGAATATAACTACTATAATACTGCCCCCTATATACAAGAATATAACTACTATAATACTGACCCTATATACAAGAATATAACTACTATAATACTGCTCCTATATACAAGAATATAACTACTATAATACTGCACCCTATATACAAGAATATAACTACTATAATACTGCCCCCTATATACAAGAATATAACTGCTATAATACTGCTCCTATATACAAGAATATACCTACTATAATACTGCCCCCTATATACAAGAATATAATTACTATAATGCTGCCTCCTATATACAAAAATATAACTACTATAATGCTGCCCACTATGGACAAAAATATTGATCTGGTTAGGATATTTTGCATGTCTGTAAAATAAGCTGTTTAGGTAAAATTTAATGCAAAAGAATATTTAAATTGTTTATGTTGAGAAAATTCATTTTTAAATAGATGATTAGGGCATTTAACATGAAGAGAATGAGGTGGGCACTCCGTTTTAAGAGCTTTATTTATCAGCCGGTGCAGAGTGCCTACAAGAAACTTCTTTCTCTGGGGAACCCGGCACACTCATGGATTATATGGAATATCCATTTTTTTTAATGGGACTCTTTAATACTTGCTTTTCCTGGGGGATGGCGCTGCACGGACAGTGAAAACATGCTGCCAGGTGATCTGTAATCAGTTTTTTGGTGGAGGACCTTATTTAATTCAAGGAATTTTCCAATATGGAACAACCATTTTAAATCAGTGTGAGCAGCCTGGAATTTTTCGTGAATAATAATGGCTTTAACTATTGACTTATCACTAAGGGTATGAACATCCTTTGTACTTCAAGTTGTACATAGACGTGGTTCCTTTTAACAGCACACCATGTGGTCAGGCATGGTACTGCAGGTCACTATGTTATTTTTTTTTGTTGTAGAACGTTAAAGTAGGGCTCAACGTCAACATGTGGTCACTTGCAACTTTCACATTTCCCTGTGGTGTGAAAGGACGTGTGACATGGTCAGAATTCTTTCAAACTTCACAAGACGCCCCAAGAACTTTTTCCCTCAGAGAGGAACATCGAGGTTGCTTGTGAGTCTCGGTAATGTGATGGAGCCTCACGTTGCTACTTGAATAATTAAAAGTTTTTTTTCCAGGATAATAATTTTGATTATTTATACTTAGGAAAGGCCATCAATATCAGATGGGTAGGGGTCCAAGTTATGGCACCCCTGCTGTTCATTTGACTGAAGGGACCACGGTGCTCACTGGCCACAGCGCGTCAGCGCCCCTTTATTATTTACTGGACACAGTGCTGTACATTTGGTGGTGGCTGTGTCTGGTATTGCAACTCTGGGATTGACCTCAGTGATCTCCAGTACCAGACACAACCACAAACAAATATATGACACTGTGCAAGCGAGTACCGCGGCCCCTTCAGTCACCTATTTGGGAGTCCGTCCCCCACCAATCTGATTTTGATGGCCTATCCTAAGAATAGGCCATCAAAATTATAGTCCCCCGAAGATTATATTAAAGCATTAAAAGGTGATCTCCATCTGCAAGCGATTATCAGACGATCTAATGACCCCATAACCTGGAATATCCATTTATATTGTGTCCCTCAAGACCTTGCCTGTATTTATTCAAGTCATGTTAGTGGGTGGTCATGACCTGGTGCGTAATTAATCCTGGATAATTTTGATGATCAGATCATTCCTATAACAAGACGTCTTATTGAATTTATAGCAAATCTCTAGAACGTGCTTTGCCTAGAAAAAAAATATATGTCAATGGATACAGCGCCGCCCGGAGAATAGTCTCTTACACCAATGACCGATGTGGGGAAGGGATTACTCATGTGTGGGATTGTGGTTATGGGCAGCAGCTCTCAGGAATCACATTCTTGCCCAACGTGCCAAAGACGTTGGCCAAGATGGTCAGAGCACCTGCACAGCCCGCCCCTGGTCCGGATTGAGAAGCTTCTATGGATACAATGTCTTTATTTGAGGGATATGTAGATATCTGGAAGACATTTCCAAGTGGTGACAGGTTGTGATACATACGTATAGCCCGGAGAGGTCATATATAAATTAATTTTTGTGTTCCATGGCAGCGGTTTCGAGTTTTGTTTTGGCTGCCGGAGTGGTTGAGATTGCTCAATGTCATTTCAGTTCACTGGTTGACTAAGAGGGATATTTCTATCATGGGTTTGTAGAGAAACCACCTCTTCCCGGGAGACCCGACTACGGTGCCAAGGTGCACGTCTTCCTGAACCTCCACCGCAAGGAATTTGGTGCCAAATTACCAGCTGTGTAAATGTTTTCATCCCTAAGAACCGGGCTGTTTGCCGTTAATCACGAGATGTCACATAGTTGGAGGGACGGATGGATACAATGGGTAATACGAACAGAGTGTTGTGTCGATCCCGGTTGTAGGAAAACACAGAAACACGTGCAGAGTTTTATTGTTGGGTTGAGAACTTTTGTAATGCTCGTTCTGCTCTTCCAGGGGTCTCTGGAGCTCGGGATCATGTTACACACAGCACGCTCCGTCCAATAATGGGAGTTTTTGGCACCGAGAATGTGCACAGTCTCTAATTATCGTCCCGTCTAAAGTTACTTTGGAGGTTCCAATGCCCTAATTATTTTCTATCTATCCAATTATCTACATTTGTGATTAAACATCTCCTTATAATGCTAGAGAGGTGCTGCTTATATATTAACACCGTCATAGCCTGAGGGGAAAATGAGGATAACCATATTCTTGTTTGCCATGTGACTTGATCGAGGAGTAAATCTGCAGGTGTCGAGTCACTGAGTCGAATTTCATGGCTGTTTCCAGTATGTAAGATATTGAATTACTGTGCACCTGCTGCTGCATGGAACAGAGGAAAACTTTTTGGCCCAGGACTATACGGCTACATAGGACATCTTCAACCCTGTATCTAACTGGGGGGCAATGCAATGCTACAATGAAGGTGGCTGAGTGCTCCATCCTAGGTGTAATGCCCATATCATAGGACATATAGTCAGAAGAAATCAATGGCCAGGCATGGAGAGGATGCCAAAGCCATTTAGCCCTAGAGTAGAAGAAAATTTGTCACCCAGACAAGTCACCAGGTATCTATTAGGTGATGCCTCAACACTAACCTAGTGGATAAACTCAAAGAACGGCCCCTCGAAGCCGAAAATAAACATATGTATGCAAGCAGTCATTCAGTTGTGGTTGATTGACTAAGAGAGGGGTCCACAAAAGGGGCATGGAGACTTTCAGAACTTTGGGGGGCTGCTTTGTGGGTGCTTAAAGGGGTTTTCCACAATCGGGCAATTGATGACCTATCCACCGGATAGGTCATCCGTATATGATCGGTCCGACACCCAGACCCCCGATCAGTTGCCTCCGAAGCGCCAGATGTTTTGAATGGTATGCAGTAGTTGGAGCCAGAAGCAGATGGCTCCATAGACTGCATAGTGGCGGTTCCGCAGAACTGCAGCTCTGCTCCACTTCACTTGAATAGTACGGCAGCTCGGCCACTATTCCGTGACCGGAGCCATCTGCTTCCGGCATGGACGTCCGGTGCCCAGAAGCAGTTGATCGGTGCAGGGTCCTGGTATCCGGTGGATAGGTCATAAGTTGTCTGATCATGGAAAACCCCTTTAATATTAAATGCTGGTAGTCTGGCTTAGCTTAGGTGTCAATGGTAATCATACCTATGGTGGCTTGGGGGTTAATTATCATATAATCTCTTGGTCTAGACCGGCTAATGCATTTTATTCCTTAGTGGCCTAGTCTAATTAAGGGGTTAATGACAATATCCCTAGTGGTCTAGCGTTCCCTGGTGGTCTAGAGTAGTGAAATGGTTAATGACAGCATTTCTGGTCTAGGGCACTGAAGGTGTTAATTTATACCTGGTGTCCATGGGGTAACTCACCTGTCCAGGATCCGGAAGCTGAACATGATGGGCTGCTAAAAAGAAGCTTCCTCTCCCTGATCATGGAGATCAGTTCAGTGCATGGAATACAGATGATCATGTGACAAGGATTTCATGATCACAATCGGTCAGAAAACTTAATGAGCAATCGCCTCAATCACTAGTGATCTGGAGGTGCCCCCATAGTCTGTCCCCCAATAGACACTTTTGGGCAGCTCTGCTTAGGACTAGAGATCAATGATGGGATATGGCTTTTATGGCTGTCTCTCCATGGCTTGGCGCGCATGTCTGAATGGGTCCATAGACTTGACTGGTGCCAAAAAGAGTGTCCTTTTTGCATCCATCATACGTCGACATTGTACAGGCAGCCACCACAATAAAAATGTGTACCATGCAGTATACTTTTTTAGCAAGGGAGCCTATGGATAAGTCACTGTCAAGAATAGAAAATCGGGGGTTTACTTTTGGCACATATGCTGGGGGATTTCCAGTGCGTATGTGCCCTATAATGTGAACAGAGCTTTATAATACCAAGAGGTTCATTATAACTAGACAGACCCGGCGTTCAGGAGGCTGGGTGAGCTGGAAACACATGAGGTCTGGTAATTGGGAACTTGTGTGATTTGTCAGCAGATTTCTAGGACATCAGATATGAGATATGTGCGGCCCGCTCTCCTCTCATCACATTGTGCAATATACGCTTCTTCCATGGAAGGTGTCTTCATATATTTCAGGTTGGAGTTCTGTACATCTTTTGTAGATTAAAATTGCAAATACATTCAAGCCACAATTTATTGAGGTTTTTCCTCTGCTCTACATCTGTTTCCCTTTTGCGGTTTTTCGCTTTAACCCGACGCGTTTGATAGGTTGGCCAGTCTATTAAGAGCTGAGAGTGAGGATCGGGAGAGAAGGAGAAATTTGACTTTTTAATGATATTTTATTTCCTGTATCAGAAACTTCAGCACCATTATTTCATTACCTCTAGTCTAAACAATAGCGGGGTAATCCATTTACACCACGCGTTTCGAGTTTTACTTCTCATAATTTGAAAATGATCTTCAGATGGATTTACCACTCAGGATACAGGCAGAATAACTTATGTTACATTGGGGTACACTTACAATTGATCCACCAGATTCTATGATTTTCCTGATCCCAAAATACAATAGGCATATCGATGCATAGGGTCTTAACCACAAGTGAATCGCAACCATGGCTAATTGGTCCTTTAAAGTTTTTTTGGTAGAGAAAACCTATTTTTAAATATGATATTAGGGCATTATGAGTTGATAGATGTTGGCCTGGCGTTTTGAGCCCCCATCTATAAGCCAGAGAGTGGCTCTTGTTCTGGAGGACACAACGCACCCCTAATGGCCCATTATTTTTAATGGACACCATGTAATGCTTTATCTCTCCTGTGGTGGCACTACAGGGAAATTCAACACTTGTTGTTGTTGGCTTCCATCGCAGATTATATCTGATCACTAGAGGTCCGAGTAGAAGACACCCTGTTAACAGCTTGTCAGGGATCCTACCAAAAAAAGATTGTCCAATTTATTATATTGTTACTGTGGGCCGAGGATCGGTTCGCTGTTTGATGGAAATGTAATCTGGTGGGTGGATTTAACTGGTTCAGCACCAGGCACCGTTTAGCTGTTTTTAGCAGGTGTTAGTTAAACGGCTATAACATTTTTATTTGTTGGGCTAGTGACATGATTTTTGCGATGTTTTTTGTGATCAATGCAGGTTTCTTTTCTAAATTTTATACACAATTTTTTTTAATCATTTTTAGGCTTATAGTTAAAAAAAATATTTGTTTACTTTTTAGCTATTTATTTTTTCCTGCTAATAATACACTTTTTATGTGTGATCATCATTGTCTATCATAAATTGCTTGGGCAGCAAGCTTAAACCTGTGCCGTATATATACAGTGGGGTTTCCTAAACCGGTACATTATGTTTATACTATATATAAACTCATTGGGCCCTAAAGCTTAAAGGGGTCCCATGTTGGGCAGTCTCTACTTGTTCCAAGTATCACTTGGTAATGAGCAGATCACAAAGTCTCCCCCTGCTGGGACCCCCAGCGATCAGCTGTGATCTGTGGGGAAACCTGGTAGTAAGTGTTCAATTTCCCTGCAGTGCCACCACAGGAGAAATGAAGTATTACACATTGCCCTTTCATATCAATGTATTGTCTGTGTAATACAGGACAGGTCCTCCAGAGACGCTCTATGTAACCGCTCTCCACTCTGGCCATGAGATGAGGATCCTGAACAGACGACCCCTCGCTATTACCTCAGAATTCCCTAATAGTACAGTATATGAAAATAGGTTTTCTAAGCTGGACACCCCCTTTAAGCTATTTCTCTCGCTTGGCTGAGCGTGCACGTTTATTTCAATAGGGATTGGAAAATAATCTACTCCCAGACACCACTTATCACCGCTTATCTCTTTTGGGGACAAAGAATTGGGCATGCTGAAATCCAATCCTTCTTTCACCCAACATCTGCCATTAGGAAAGGTCGGGAGACCCCCACTCATTAGATCGTCTGTCGATCCCACCAAGATCAGCGTGTTCGACCAACTTTTATCTAATGTGTATGGCCAGCTTTACACCTAAGAATAGATCAGTTCAATCAACATGAAAACATGAGCAGACCGGGTAGAAGGAATATTCCATAGATTGGAGAATCCCTTATCCCTAAATTCATAAGGGCATTTGGTCCTAGAATTTACAGAAGGGTCCACATGTATTAAGCGGGATAATTTGCGACTTTTCCTGTCACTTGCCGGATTTGGCGGGCAACAAAAATAGTAAGGAGGAAAGGGGCGCAAAATTGGCAAAAAAATTGGAGCAAATCTATGTCTGCCCAATGCAGGTGTAAATTTAATTCCCTCACTGCCAGACTGTTAAAAATGTGCCAAGAAGATTGTTCCTTTGGCACAAATCCCTCCTCTAACCTCCTTAGTAAATGTGGGCCAAAATCTCTACTTTGGATTGAACCTTAGAGTTGGGTCATACTACTCAGTCCATGTAGTATGGCCACCCGAGGACCATGGTTCTTCTCAACCAACTTCTCAAGATGTTTCACCTTTCCTTTATGTGCAGGTCCAGGAAATGGAAGGAAATCGTCACGCCGCTGCGGGCAGCTGGGGTCCATCGCAGCTCTGAAGTACGCGGTGGTCGGTCTCTACTTACTCGTTTTTCTTATCCTTGTTGGAGTCTTCATCTTGGCAGGTAAGGCCACTGTAAAGCTTAGAAGAAACCAATTGTCCCTGAAGTCTTCTAACCAGATAATGAGATGTATATTGTGTTGTCTATGACTACTGGCCAATGTTTTTGACCACGTGGGCTTCCCACTGTCTTCTAGATGACCCCTCAAGCTTCTCTCCACAGGGGCAGATTCATAAACACATTGAGGCACGTTCTGCATATTCATGTAGCATCTGCTGTACATTTTTGGATAATCTCCCATAGACCCACAGTTTCACTTTTAGAGGTGTGGCTGAGTTTATCACAAGAACTTGCCAAATTATGTGAGACTCTTTCATATCTCAAGTACTCCGCTCTATACCAGGCAAACATTGCATTTTCCAAAATGATGCGGATCTGGCAACTGGCTGCAGCATATAACCTCATGCACGGGCCCTTACTGTTCCTACTTATGCCTCAGATATTGTACGGACGCACACAGAGGTTTTTTCTGTAGGATTCCGTACAATGTACTCGGCAACCCGACACGGATAATCCATTGGGAGCTGTGTAATACTTCATTTTCCCTGTGGAGGCGCTGCAGGGGAATTGAGCACTTGCTTCTGGGTTAACAGATCATAGCCGATCTCTGGGGGCTCCAACAGCTGGACAACCTGAGAATTGCCCAAAAAGTAGAACCCCTTTGATGCTTTTTCATGGAATTTTGGAAAGTTTTCCACAGTTTTAGGCCCCGGTGTTTGTTAAGCAGCAGCTCATATATATACGTGGAGTAGAATAAGCATTCGGGAGGATCCATCACACACGGTATTGGGGCAGTAGTATGTGTTCCCCCATGAACTTTACATGTCTAGTCACGACCGCCAGGGAGAACATGGCCTGGTGCTGGATCATGGATTTCGCTTTACCAGTTTATATAAGCCCATCGTGTGCGATACAGTTTACTGAGCTGATGTATCTAAGCCTATCGTGTGTGATACAGTTTACTGAGCTGATGTATCTCAGCCTATCATGTGTGATACAGCCTACTGAGCTGATGTATCTCAGCCTATCATGTGTAATACAGTCTACTGAGCTGATGTATCTAAGCCTATAATGTGTGATATAGTCTACTGAGCTGATGTATCTAAGCCTGTCATGTGTGATACAGCCTACTGAGCTGATGTATCTAAGTCTATCATGTGTGATACAGCCTACTGAGCTGATATATCTAAGTCTATCATGTGTGATACAGCCTACTGAGCTGATGTATCTCAGCCTATCATGTGTGATACAGTCTACTGAGCTGATGTATCTAAGCCTGTCATGTGTGATACAGCCTACTGTGCTGATGGATCTGTCTGTCATGTGCGATACTGTCTACTGAGCTGATGTATCTCAGCCTATCATGTGTGATACAGCCTACTGAGCTGATGTATCTAAGCCTGTCATGTGTGATACAGCCTACTGAGCTGATGTATCTAAGCCTGTCATGTGTGATACAGCCTACTGTGCTGATGTATCTAAGTCTGTCATGTGTGATACTGTCTACTGAGATAATGTATCTAACCCTATCATGTGTGATACTCTCTGCTGAGCCGGTGTATTAAGATTGTCATGTGTGTTACGATCTACTAAGATGGTGTATCTAAGCCTATCGTGTGGTGATATTGTCTGGTGAGATGGTGCATCTAAGCTTATCATGTGTTATACTATCTACTGAGCTGTGTACCTAATCCTATCATGTGTGATACAGTTTGCTGAGCTACTGTACCTAAGCTTTTTATGTGTGATACTGTCTGCTGAGCTGTTGTATCTAAGCCTTTTATTTGTGATACTGGCTGCTAGATCGGTGTACGTAATCCTATCATGTGTGATACTGTCTGCTAAACTGTGTATCTAATCCTGTCTTGTATGATACAGTCTACAGAGCTGGTGTATCTAATCCTATCATGTGTGATACTTTTTTCCGAGCAATGTATGTAGCTGAAATCCTCACTGCAGTTACTGTGACTCCTAGATGACTGTGGTTGGTAATGTTGTGGAGGCACTGTAGTTTTCATAGTTATAGGGTATTGTAGCTGTCTGTGTTATGGGGGTACAGTGACTTGCACAGTTATGGGGCACTATGATGAATGCTGTGACAGGGCATTTTTGTGCAATTTTCTCATGAACTTAAACAAGTCGGTGTAACATAAAGAGGCAGTCCCCTGTACAGAAGATAAAACTGAAGGTGAACATTACAACACATGTCGCTACGTGTTCCGGAATGGTGGTCACCCAGACAAGAGTCAGTTGGTTGCTAGGCAACGTGCAATATCGAAGCAGACAGATCAGACTAATGAAATGAGTACTATGACCGTGCCAACATGTTATGTAGATGTAGCAGTGCTGAATGTGCACAAGTCGTAAACTTACTGATCTATCACTATACAACAATGGAGCAGTTCCATAACACATTCAGTTCTGCTACATCTGTATATAGTGGTGATTCAGTGATACTGAGGGATGATTTGTGTGATTTCAGCTGTTCCTTAATTATTTCCATGGGGTGATATAGAAAGATGTGTGATTAATCAGATCCCCAGAGTAAAGGAACACCGGCCCGGGGGACAGCGCGGCAAGAAATACTTAATCCTGGATTTATGGAGTCAGAGCTGAGGGGGGATGAATACTGGGCCGGGCGTTACCAAGTGACGGATGATTGACTAAAATCACTACAATCCCCATCATGTAATGTTACTGGACTTCATTATAATATAATCTCCAGGGACAGTGTGCGTCTGAGCTGATCATGTGTGATACCGCCTGCTGAGCCGGCGTATCTAATCTTGCATAGTTGGCAACATTTGAAATTTTTTTCCAGGGACACTTAGGGTGTGGCGTCTTCGGTGGGGGTGTATTATGGGGGGCGTGGCTTATCTAGCAGGTGTGGCTAGTGGGCGTGACTTTCCAGAACTTCTGTATACAAAAAAGCGAACAATAATTTCTACACTCGTTTGGCTGACAATTACTATGGTGGCCGGTGTCTCACTTTATCACTAGGGCTAGGCCATATGTACTGACCACTACTGGTAGTGTAAAAACCAGCGTAGATAGTGCCGCACTCAGTGCCCCCTGTAGATGGTGCTCCACACTGCCCCCAGTAGATATTGCCACACACTGCCCCGGGCGCAACTAAGAGGGAAGGGGGACGGCAGCGCCACTGAAACCAGCCGCCACCACCCCGTCCTGCACTATAGGCGATGAATGGCCGGATACGTTCCGTGCTCGGCCATTCAACGACTCAAGCGGCGCGATTGCTTCTTTGCGCCGTTTGCATCATTGATAAGCGCTGATTGACAGGGCAAGTCCTAGTGCCCTGCCAGTCAGCGCCTTACATAGCCACTTGCGTCATTCAACCCCAGCAGACCTGCTCAGAAGAGAGCAGATCTGCATTGCCACCGGACGGCGCAGGAACAGGATGAAGGTGAGTATGTAAATTATAATTATTTTTTTTTATCCTAATAAAAATGTGAGTGACATTATCTACAGGGGGGCTATATACAGGGGTGGACTATATGTGGAGCACTATAGGGGGAGCTATATGTGAGGCACTTTATACAGGAGGGCTATATGTGGAGCACAATAGGGGGAGCTATATGTGAGGCACTATATACAGGGATGGGCTATGCGTGGAGCACTATTTATAGGGGGAGATATATGCAGGGCACTATCGACAGGGGTGGGCCATATGTTGGACACTATATACAGGGGTGGGCCATATGTTGGACACTATATATCGGGGGTGGGTTATATGTGGAGTACTATCTACAGGGGGCTATATGTGGGGCACTATCTACAGGGGGCTACTTGTGGGGCACTATTTTCAGAGGGGGCAATATGTGGGGCACTATATACAGGGGGGAAATATGTAGGGCCTGATCTACAGGGGTGGCTATTTGTGGACACTATCTACAGGGGGATCTATGTAGGGCACTATCTACAGGGGGCACGGTGTGTGTGTTTGGTAGCTGTATACAATTTAGTGCAAACCTATATGACAGGGGTTGCACTAAATTGAGTTGTATTTGTGCTAGTGTAGTATTTATGAACTGAGCTTTGTTGTGGTACTGTATATATGTATTGTGCTTGGTTCTGCTGCTGTATATATGTACTGAGCTTTGTTATTGTGCTGTATATATGTATGAGCTTTGTTCTGGTGCTGTATGTAATAAGCTTGGTTCTGGTGTTGTATACAGTGAAGGAAATAAGTATTTGATCCCTTGCTGATTTTGTAAGTTTGCCCACTGTCAAAGTCATGAACAGTCTAGAATTTTTAGGCTAGGTTAATTTTACCAGTGAGAGATAGATTATATAAAAAGAAAAACAGAAAATCACATTGTCAAAATTATATATATTTATTTGCATTGTGCACAGAGAAATAAGTATTTGATCCCTTTGGCAAACAAGACTTAATACTTGGTGGCAAAACCCTTGTTGGCAAGCACAGCAGTGAGACGTTTTTTTGTAGTTGATGATGAGGTTTGCACACATGTTAGATGGAATTTTGGCCCACTCCTCTTTGCAGATCATCTGTAAATTATTAAGATTTCGAGGCTGTCGCTTCGCAACTCGGATCTTCAGCTCCCTCCATAAGTTTTCGATGGGATTAAGGTCTGGAGACTGGCTAGGCCACTCCATGACCTTAATGTGCTTCTTTTTGAGCCACTCCTTTGTTGCCTTGGCTGTATGTTTCGGATTATTGTCGTGCTGGAAGACCCAGCCACGAGCCATTTTTAATGTCCTGGTGGAGGGAAGGAGGTTGTCCCTCAGGATTTGACGGTACATGGCTCCATCCATTCTCCTATTGATGCGGTGAAGTAGTCCTGTGCCCTTAGCAGAGAAACACCCCCAAAACATAATGTTTCCACCTCCATGCTTGACAGTGGGGACGGTGTTCTTTGGGTCATAGGCAGCATTTCTCTTCCTCCAAACACGGCGAGTTGAGTTAATGCCAAAGAGCTCAATTTTAGTCTCATCTGACCACAGCACCTTCTCCCAATCACTCTCAGAATCATCCAGATGTTCATTTGCAAACTTCAGACGGGCCTGTACATGTGCCTTCTTGAGCAGGGGGACCTTGCGGGCACTGCAGGATTTTAATCCATTACGGCGTAATGTGTTACCAATGGTTTTCTTGGTGACTGTGGTCCCAGCTGCCTTGAGATCATTAACAAGTTCCCCCCGTGTAGTTTTCGGCTGAGCTCTCACCTTCCTCAGGATCAAGGATACCCCACGAGGTGAGATTTTGCATGGAGCTCCAGATCGATGTCGATTGACAGTCATTTTGTATGTCTTCCATTTTCTTACTATTGCACCAACAGTTGTCTCCTTCTCACCCAGCGTCTTACTTATGGTTTTGTAGCCCATTCCAGCCTTGTGCAGGTCTATGATCTTGTCCCTGACATCCTTAGAAAGCTCTTTGGTCTTGCCCATGTTGTAGAGGTTAGTGTCAGACTGATTCATTGAGTCTGTGGACAGGAGTCTTTTATACAGGTGACCATGTAAGAGCTGTCTATAATGCAGGCACCAAGTTGATTTGGAGCGTGTAACTGGTCTGGAGGAGGCTGAACTCTTAATGGTCGGTAGGGGATCAAATACTTATTTCTCTGTGCACAATGCAAATAAATATATATAATTCTGACTATGTGATTTTCATTTTTTTTTTTTCTTTATATAATCTATCTCTCACTGGTAAAATTAACCTAGCCTAAAAATTCTAGACTGTTCATGTCTTTGACAGCGGGCAAACTTACAAAATCAGCAAGGGATCAAATACTTATTTCCTTCACTGTATATGTAATGAGCTTTATTCTGGTGCTGTATATATGTAATTAGCTTGGTTCTAGTATTGCATATGTGTACTGAGCTTGGTTCTGATGCTGTATATATGTACTGAGCTTGGTTCTGGTGCTGTATATATGTACTGAGCTTAGTTCTGATGCTGTATATATGTACTGAGCTTTGTTCTGGTGCTGTATTTATGTACTGAGTTTTCTTCTGGTGCTGTATATATGAACCTAGCTACGCCTTCGCACTGCCCCCAGTAGATATTGCCATACACTGCTCCCTGTAGATATTGCCACACACTGCCCCTTGTAGATTTTACCACACACTGCTTCCTGTAGATAATACTACACACACTGCTCCCTGTAGATATTGCCCCACACTGCTCCCTGTAGATAGTGCCACACACACTGCTCCCTGTAGATATTACCACACACTGCTCCCTGTAGATATTACCACACACTGCTCCCTGTAGAAAAACAAGCATGGCGAGGGAGAAGTAGATGTCGGGAAAGAGGTGGGGGGAGGCCAAACAATCCTTGCCCCGGGTGCTGGAGAACCTAGCTACGCCTCTGCACTGCCCCCAGTAGATATTGCCAAACACTGCTCCCTATAGATTTTACCACACACTGCTCCCTGTAGATAATGCCACACATTGCCCCCTGTAGATATTACCACACACTGCTTCCTGTAGATTTTACCACACACTGCTCCCTGTAGTAATTGCCACACACTGCTCCCTGTAGATAGTGCCACACACTGCTCGCTGTAGATATTACCACACACTGCTCCCTGTAGGTATTGGCACATACTCCCCCTGTATATAATGCCACATAATCCCCCTGTATATAGTGCCACATATTCCCCCTGTATATAATGCCACATACTCTCCCTATATATAGTGCTTCATACTCCCCGCTGTATATAAGGCCACATACTCCCCCTGTAGATAGCCCTCCCCCTCCCTGTAGATAGAGCCATTGTGGCTCCCTCTATGAGCGGAATACTCGGCCAGGCGTCGGCAGTGCTCTGGCTGGGAATTCTGCTGCAGGAGATGCCCCTGACATCACTGCCCTTATATGGACTGTAAAGTCATAGGCTCACTCTATGAGCGGAATACCCAGCCAGGCGTTGGCAACTCCAAGAGTAGCCCTTGACTTCATTGTCCATATATGGACAGTGACGTCATCAGTGTCTCCCTCCTGAGCAGAATCCCTGGCCAGGTGTCGGCTATGCGCTTGCCGGTGATTCTGCTGCAGGAGGTGCCCCTGACGTCACTGCCCTTATATGGACAGTGATGTCATGGGCTACTTCTGGAGTGCCAAAATCAATGGCCAAAGCGTTGCTGATGCCCTAGTCCGGAGTTCTGCTCATAGAGAAAGCCCTGACTTCACTGTCCATATAAGGGCAGTGACGTCAGGGGCATCTCCTGTAGTGGAATCACCGGCCAGAGCTTGCCGGTGATTCCGCTACAGGAGAAACAGCCTGGGCTGGGCTGGATTGTAAAATCTGTGCTATAGATAGTACTCCTCTCCTCTCATGTGGCCCTCAGGAAACATCGGCCCCCTCCATAGACACACTAGTGGCCTTCTCTCCTACAAGGGATGGACAGAGTGGGCAAGCCAGCATCAGAACCCTCATGTCCCAAGCACCAGGAGGGGCCCTATTACTAAAATCAAACTCTTTCTCTACCCTCCCTGCTTTGAGTATGAAAGATGGTGTCTAAATTAAAAAAACAAATTTTCAACCCTATTACGGAACTCCGTATTAATAAATGAGGGGTCCTATCCAGAATCCTAATCTATTAGCAGAGTGAAGAGCAGCTACAAAGAGTGTATTTTTCTCTGGAGGACCCGGGATGTCCACACATTACACTAACAGGACATTCATTTCAATCGGTACGCTGTAATTCTTTTACTCTTTTTTTCCTGTGGTGGCGCTGTATGAAAAATTTAAACTTGCTGCCAGATTCCACCATAGATCACTGCTGATCACTGAGGATCGCAACTGTTAGACACCCAGTAATAAGGTTATCATTGCAGTGGCGGCAATTGATCGCGCTGGTGAGGCAAAGGGAACCCCCAGTTTCCTTTCCCGCCATTCGGCGCTTTTATTGTGATGTGGGCTTGGTTAGAAGAGACCAGGCCTGCATCATTGGAGGAGAGGACGGCACAGGAACGGAGACAGGTGAGTGCTTGTTGAAACATGCAGCACTACCTACATGGGTACTGTGGCACTATCTACATGGGACTGTGTGTGGCACTATCTACATGGGGCTGTGTGTGGCACTATCTACATGGAGCAGTGTGTGACACTATATACATGGAGAAGTGTGGGACACTATATACATGGAGAAGTGTGGGACACTATATACATGGAGAAGTGTGGGACACTATCTACAGGGGGCTGTATGTGGCACTATCTACAGGGGGCAGTGTGTGGCACTATATACAGTTAGCGGGAACGTGGCGAAAATAACTTGGTATGAAAAGTATGCGTTTGGAAACCCCCCTTCTAACTAAATGGGATACTCCAAAGTGGACAACTGCTTTAAATGATTAAGGCTGAAGTAATCAATCTCCGCATAAGTTCCGTTTAGATAATTCCGAAGACCTCGTAATGTTTTTTTGACATTCCCTTCCTTGTCTACTGAGAACCGCAAGATATAATCACATTTACTGTACATACATGAGCGATCTCCGCTGACATATCCACTCCTTGCTGTAAATATATTTTGCTGCAGGCCCAGGTCTTATAGATGATGTGTCTGGATGCCGTGGGAGGTGACATCATGATGTTCTCTGCGGTTCTGGGTCTTCATAGCTTAGTTTTTCAGAACGGGGAGTTAATCTGAAGGGTCTCATTGGAGGCGTTCAACCTATTGATACCTCATTAGCATGACCTTCCTAAGTAGAGTCGTGTGTTAATGAACCTTCCCTTACCCATCTTATCCCTCCACCCCCACCTTTAGGAAAGACACGTGACACCGAGGTTGGATGTGAAATGGCCACAGCAGCCGTTTATTAATTTCACAGTTTTATCAAAACAATTTAAATCCGAAACATTCGGATAACTAGTTAGGAATCCACCAGAGAATTCCTCCTAATAATTCACTTGACCCAACATGGGTCAGAATCGTACATAACAATTTAACGTTAACATTAACCCGAGCAGAGGAAGTCCTTGAAGCCCCTTCAGATGTTCCTTTTTAAGAACACACCGAATTAGCCATCTGCAAACCACCAATTACCTCCAGCCGTAAACCAGCTCGGAAGCACCGTTCACCTCTGCAGATGGCTCCAACCACTAGAAGTCCACTTCAAGGGGATAACACCCGATGAAGCCCTCAAGTGATATACCGACCACTAGAAGTCCACTTCAAGGGGATAACACCCGATGAAGCCCTCAAGTGATATACCGACCACTAGAAGTCCACTTCAAAGGGATAACACCCGATGAAGCCTTCAAGTGATATACCTTCTACCAGAAGACCACTTCAAAGGGATAACACCCGATGAAGTCTTCAACCATGTACCTTTTTTGGGGGACGCATACCCCCGATGCGACCCCCCCACCATTTTGTACTGACTGGCCTCAAGGACTCCCCCCGCCAGCTGCCATGACAACAGAACCTACTCCGGGAAAAAAGGAAAAACATGTTAAATAAGCACACAAAACAAAGACAACACTCATAAACGGATGTACATAAAGCCCCACAGGGGTAACAAACAAAGGGCGGGAGGGTGGGAGCTTGTCTCTCCCTGTGTTACTCCTCCCGCTGCTTCCGGCTCAATGCCGCAAACAGCGGGAAGCTCAGCAACGGCCCCCTGACTCCTCCTTGTCCCTCCTCCACCTCCTCCTAACTCTCCCTCCAACTCTCCCTTACCTATTAACCCTTTCCCTACCAGTGAGGTCATGGAGGCTTCCCCTTAAGCCCTGCAGGCTGCGTCCAGCCTCTTCTTGACCTTCCTAAGTAGAGTCGTGTGTTAATGAACCTTCCCTTACCCATCTTATCCCTCCACCCCCACCTTTAGGAAAGACACGTGACACCGAGGTTGGATGTGAAATGGCCACAGCAGCCGTTTATTAATTTCACAGTTTTATCAAAACAATTTAAATCTGAAACATTCGGATAACTAGTTAGGAATCCACCAGAGAATTCCTCCTAATAATTCACTTGACCCAACATGGGTCAGAATCGTACATAACAATTTAACGTTAACATTAACCCGAGCAGAGGAAGTCCTTGAAGCCCCTTCAGATGTTCCTTTTTAAGAACACACCGAATTAGCCATCTGCAAACCACCAATTACCTCCAGCCGTAAACCAGCTCGGAAGCACCGTTCACCTCTGCAGATGGCTCCAACCACTAGAAGTCCACTTCAAGGGGATAACACCCGATGAAGCCCTCAAGTGATATACCGACCACTAGAAGTCCACTTCAAGGGGATAACACCCGATGAAGCCCTCAAGTGATATACCGACCACTAGAAGTCCACTTCAAAGGGATAACACCCGATGAAGCCTTCAAGTGATATACCTTCTACCAGAAGACCACTTCAAAGGGATAACACCCGATGAAGTCTTCAACCATGTACCTTTTTTGGGGGACGCATACCCCCGATGCGACCCCCCCACCATTTTGTACTGACTGGCCTCAAGGACTCCCCCCGCCACAGCGAAACAGGCCTTGACCACCTTAAGCCTGTGAGTTCCGCCACACCACCACCGCCCTTTCTATTCCTTCTGCTATCGCCAAGCTCCAAAGATCAATGCCAACCTCGGTCAGATGAACCCCATCACCCCTCCAGAAGTTCCCCACTCCTGACTCCAAATCCCTGTGCCGCACACAAATGCCCCCGATTTTTGCTACGAAACGGGACACCGCCCGATTAACTTTTAATGCGAGCCTTATTGACTCTTTCACTGACCTAGCCAACCGCCAATGTTTCCTCGGGACTATGTCCGACCACACTATCACCAACTTGGGATAAGAAACCCACAAACCCAACATATCGTGTTTGATATCCCGCACCAACTCACGCAAGGGGCAGACTCCCAAGTCATCCCCACCCACGTGCAACACTAAGACCTCCGGAACCCTATCAAGCCGGGCCTATGTCTGGAATTCTGCCAACCCCCTGCTCCATGACATACCTCTAAATCCCAGCCAATGCACAACCGCATCCTGTCGCGGAATGCGCAACTGGCGACCGTCCGGGCACGTACGAATGACCCAGTGCACGTACGAATGACCCAGCAACCACACCAAACACGGAGGCGAATCTGAAATGGAAAACAATTAGACACTGCCATACAAAACATTTTTTAAGCGTTAACCACAACCTCATAACAAATGGAGCGGACATAGGACTTAACTCAGTTGGACTCCCAACGACCAATGCGCCGCACCCCTTCATCATCCAACCCCCAGCGCCCCGCTGCAGTTGCTGCGCCAATCCTGAAGGAATGAGATGAATATGAGCCCGCCGCGACACCAACCGCCGTCAGACATTCCTTAAATACATCTCCAAACTGAAACCTGGACAAAACGACCCGTCCACATGGCGTAACAAAGGCAAATCTGGAGACCCCGCTTGCGGCTTAAAAAACCCCGCATGCACTCTACTGGGCACATAACCGACCCCGGGAGGGCGAACAAAACTATCAGCTTACCCTTCCCTACTTGGCTAAGCAAAGCAAACGACACAGGCCTTCTACTATCCGCCTCCCCTCTACCTCGGCCCAACCCCTTCAAAGCCTGTAGCACCAAAAATTCCTTAGATACATCTTGAAAGCCTCGTAACTTGAAACCAAACGCCACCGCAGATATGAACCGGTTCACCTTTGCCACTGAAAACCCCGCCTCCCAGGCGTCCCCTAACCAGTACAAAAGTGCCACCAACCTGTCTCTATCCGTATTGACGTCACCCAACTCTCTTACCCACTCCTCCCACTGCCTCCAACAAGCAGAATAAGCACTCCACGTCGTGCGCGCCAAAGACCTTTGTATCAGTTGTTCTACGGGACCGAGACCAGATCCCAAAGATGTTCCGGACAAGCCAAACCGAGACGTTCCGCTCCCAGTGCCAATTGCCGAAACCGGTCCCACTGCGAGCGAGAAAGAGCATCAGCGATGCAATTCCGTACCCCCGGCACATGCACCGCCACCACCCACGCGTTCAACGACAAACATACCAACACTAAATGTCGCAACAATTGAACTACAGGAGGAGAGGACGCCGTGATGTTATTAATGGCCAGCACCACCCCCATGTTGTCGCAGTAAAAAAAAAAACGAACCTTCTTATCCCTGACCCTGTCCCCCCAAATGGTTGCCGCCACCACGATGGGGAACAGCTCGAGCAGGGCCAGATTCCGCGTGAGTCCGCTGGACACCCAACTAGCCGGCAATTGACCTGCGCACCACGGACCTCCCCCGTAAGCTCCAAAACCGCCCGCCCCAGCCGCATCCGTAAAATTATTCAAATCACTCGCACTCCCGCCGTTGCCGCTGCCAACCGTCTACCAAACACCCTCCCCATTGGCATAATCCGGCAGGCGAAATTCAACTTCCCCAGCAGCGACTGAAGCTCCCGCAGCGTCATTTTCTTCAGTCTACAAGCCCGCCGTACCTCCAGCCTCAAAGCACCCAGCTTATCCGCAGGGAGACGACACTCCATTGCCACCGAATCTATTTCAATTCCCAAAAAACAAATCGTCGCTACTGGGCCCTCCGTTTTTTCTGGCGCCAAAGGGATCCCAAAATCCCTCGCAACCTTCTGTAGTGCATAAAGCAAATTACCGCAAACCGGCGAACCCCCCGGGCCAACGCACAAGAAATCATCTAAGTAATGGATCAACGAGTCGACCCCGGATACTCCCCTCGCTACCCACTCCACGAAGCTACTAAACGCCTCGAAGTACGCACAAGAAAGGGAACGCCCCATCGGAAGGCACCGATCCACATAAAAGGCCCCATTCCAAAGACAGCCCCAACAGCCGTTGGCTTTCTGGATGAACTGGCAACAACCTGAACGCCGCCTCGATTTCGGTTTTTGCTAGCAGCGCGCCCGGGCCCGCAGCCCGCACTAACCCCACCGCCTCATCGAATGAGGTATAGGCTACGGAGCACAACTCGTGATCTATCCCGTCGTTTACCGACGAACCCTTGGGATACGATAAGTGTTGAATTAAACGAAATTTTACGGGCTCACGCTTAGGAACAATACCCAACGGGGACACAACTAAATCTTTTACTGGCGACTCAACAAAAGGCCCTGACATGCGACCCAACGAAACTTCTTTTAACAATTTGTCCGACACGACCTTGGCATGCGAGTAAGCCGATTTTAAATTCCTCCGCGTAACCGGAACCTCATAAGGAGGCGGGGAATAACGAAACCAACACGAAAACCCTCGTAAAGCAACTTAGCCGCCGCCCTGTCCGGATACTCATTTAGATAAGGGGCCATCTTTTCCACCCTCACCGGTGACACCCCCTTGACCAGCCGCGGAGGACTGGTTCCCTGACCTCCTTTTCCGCATACATTTCGCCGCCCCGTGTGATGCACCATTACACTCCGAACACACGTGCTTGAACTTGCACGTGGCCCCGAACTTGCACTGGCCTTCATTAAATTGCCAGCAAAACCCTGCCTTTCCCCCGCCGCCTTGTCCAACCTGACTAGACTGGCCTCCTTGGCCGGCGCTCTCGGGGAAGGACTGCCTAACCGGAGCCGTAACCCGTAACCAGAGAGCAATATCCTTCTGGTCCCACCGAATCGCCGGCCGAACCGCTTTTCGCTGACGGAATTGCTCGTCGTATCGCAGCCACGCCTGACCCCCATACGCCCTATGAGCCTCCCCAATAGCATCAAAATAACAAAACAACGCCGAACAATTTTCCGGCGCCTTTTCCCCTATCACACTGGCTAATATGGCGAACGCCTGCGACCAATTAACGAACGTCTGCGGGATAAGCCTATACCGCCGCCGTTCCTCCTCGTCCTTTTTACTCTCGTCCCGCTTGCTCTTATCCAAATTAAATTTAGCGAGCGGCAAGAGAGAAAAAATCTCTACATATTCGTCCTTCCAGATCCGCTCACGCACCTCCTGCTTTAAATGCGCCCCCAACGGACCTTCGAAACACACATACACCTCCCCACGAGCGCGATCATCAATACGCACCCGATCGCCATCTTTTTGCGCCTCGGTCTGTACCGACACCGCGACCGCCTCTCTAACCGCCGTTACGGGCCGCGCTTGTAACAATCCCCCTTTCCTGGGACCCTCCCAAACTACCGCCGGGGACACTTCCGTGACTACCGGCGCCACCGCCCTATCTAGGCGCCCGACCAGCTCTCTCAAGCAACCCACTAAGTCTGCCAAACCCGCGCCATCGCGCCCGCCCGCGCCACTACCGGCCACCGATGCGACGCTAGCAGCCCCCCCGCCGATACCCGACATAAAAATCGCTGGATATGACAATGATGGAGTTATACACTCACCGGGCTGCACAGGCGCTGTGTTCCCGTCAGCCGGACCATCCTGACCTCGACGATACACGTCCAGTTCACCTTCCTCCAGCTCTTCTCTCGCCGACGACTGTCCATCCAAACGACATCTTCGGAACGGGGATGAGGACGCGCTGACCGATGGGCCGGCAACCTGCCGCCCGACCGCCGGGACCCAGACTTCCGACCGGACCTGTTGCCTCGACGTCGCTGCAGATCTAGACGTCCGTCTCGCTGATCCTGAAGAAGCCTGCCCCCTGGCCGGAACATCACCAGGCGGGGCGGCCGTACCTTGTCCTCCGAATCTTCCATCCGATGGGGGAGGGGTGACAGGGAGCCCGGCCTGCGACTCCCTGCTTACCGCCGGACCCCGTCGCGGCTTGGGATTCCTGCCAGGACGCAGGGCCTGGGAAGGGGCGGTCCTCCCAGCTGCCTGGCCTGCAGCGTCCGAGATCGGGCTCCCTCTGCGACGCCGTGTCCGCGGGACTGCCTCAGGACTGAGGCGCTCTGGAGGTCGGGACCGCCGGGAGGGACGGGTCGACCCGGCCTGAGTCGCCGTCACCCCCGGCAACGCTCTCAGCCTGCTCCGAGCAGGAGCGGTTGTTGCCGACTCCCCCCCCGCCGCCATAGTAATGCTAGTAAGGGGGCCGGGGGAGGGGAGCCTGTCCCCTGCAACAGACCCCGAACGCCGGGCCTGGCGTGGCGAAACGGCGTCCGGGATCCTAGTTAATGCAGCCACGGTCTCCTCAAGCCATCCGGGACCGTGGTGCACATCAGCGGCACGCAGCCGCTCTAATAATACGGCCTCCGACATTGTTATAAGCGCGGGCAACGGGGAGCTTGTCTCTCCCTGTGTTACTCCTCCCGCTGCTTCCGGCTCAATGCCGCAAACAGCGGGAAGCTCAGCAACGGCCCCCTGACTCCTCCTTGTCCCTCCTCCACCTCCTCCTAACTCTCCCTCCAACTCTCCCTTACCTATTAACCCTTTCCCTACCAGTGAGGTCATGGAGGCTTCCCCTTAAGCCCTGCAGGCTGCGTCCAGCCTCTTCTGTTAATGTAGCGTCATGATGATTTACAGGCCGCACGCGTATTGACCTGGAGCTAGGTTTACTGCCGAGTGCAATAACCCTACAGAACAATAGGGCACATTTACTGGTGGTAGAGCTGCAGAAGAGGGGAGGCTGATGTGGCAGGAATCAGAGGACCACCCTATATTAAATGGCTTTTCCGGTGTTCTGTAAATAATAAAACAGAAAAATAGCGCTACACCTTTCCATGGGTTGCGTCTGGTAGTGCAGCTCAGCTCCAATGAAGTGAATGGGGCTGGGCTGCAATACCACACACAACCTGCGGACAGATGTGGCACTGGACAACCCCTTTTATAAAAGTTCTGCAGCTTTCTATAAATACGTTTCAATTCTCCACCATTTTCAATATCTGGTGGGCAGCCCAATTACCACCCCTCACGAGCGGCCCACAAGTCCAGCCCTGCGGGATAGAGCCGCTCCAGCAAGTGCCGTGGCCCGTTTGTTCTCCTGATCAGTAGGGATCGCGTGGTTGATCCCCACCAATCACACAATGATAGGCCATCGATGTATATTCCTGGAAGACCGCTTTATAATTCATGTATATAAAACCTGACAATCCATTCAATTCCCTTCTTTTTTAAATCAGATGCTGAAATGTTTACATACTTTTGGGTATGTTGCTGCCCCTACGGAGTATTGCCTCATAAAGGACCCCAATCCTGAATGCAGAACCGTATATACAAATGTAAAGTTGGGGTTCTGGCATCATTTCACCTGCTATCACTTGTGTTTTGCTGAGTAGAAAATGGAAATGATTGCCTGTAATATTTCCAACACTAGGTGGTGCTGTAGAGTATTGTTCTACACCTGCCTGGAGCATATGCTATGTGTTCTGTGTTGTTCATGGATATGTTCTCTCTTAACAGCACACCATGTGGTCAGACAGGGTATTACAGTTCAAATATTTCAAGAACATGGCACAAGTAAATAGTATCGTTTTAGATAATAGATCGGGGGCAGAATTGCAGGTTATATCTTACTCTATATAATGTTCCATGAGGAATTAACAAAAATGTGCCCAGTAGTCCCAGATCTGGAGTTCGTGAGAGGACATTACGTCATGGTGAGATGTGATGTATATACTGTATATCTGTAGACCCAGTGTTATTTTGTCATTTAGTCATTAAATCAGCACCGGTTTCCTGAATAATATGCAATTAACTGTCCCACTAATTGTCCCTCACGTCGGCCATAATTCCTCTCCGCTGCTCTGATGTTGTTCTACCTTTCATTATTGTTCTGCAATCTGATATTTATTCTAAGAAACGCATCCCATAATGTTCTCCCCCTTCTCCATGTGTAGACTCCACGCCGTGCACACCAGGGACTGTCTACATCTTACCACAAAGGTGGCTTGAATTGTTTCGGGGCCATGTGCAAATGTTATGGCTGAACCCAACACCTACAGGACAAATGCCCCAGAATATTGATGATCCGGAGGAAGAAATGTTCGCCCATAATCAGGTGGTCACAATATGACTCCATATTATGTGCCAAAAATGGGACCAGGTCCTGTCAGAACAAAGCAGGGAAACCTTTCCCAAAGAAATAATTTGTGAGACGAATGTGTGGGTGTGTGTGTGGGCGGGGGGTTGGGGGGGGGGTGTTCATGTATGTAGGGAGCGTGCCTCCATGTATGTAGGGAGCATGCCTCCATGTATGTAGGGAGCGTGCCTCCATGTATGTAGGGAGCGTGCCTCCATCTATGTAGGAAGCGTGCCTCAAAGTATGTAGGGAAATTGTCTCGAAGTATGTAGGGAGCGTGCCTACAGGCATGTACAGAGCGTGCCTCCAAGTATGTAGGGAGTGTGCCTCCATGTATGTAGTTAGCATGCCTCCATCTATGTTGGGAGAGTGCTTCCATATGTGTAAGAAGTGTGCCACCATGTATGTAGGGAGCATGCCTCCATCTATGTAGGGAGCATGTCTCCATGTATGTAGGGAGCATGCCTCCCTCTATGTAGGGAGCATGTCTCCATGTATGTAGGGAGCGTGCCTTCATGTATGTAAAGAGCGTGCCTCGAAGTATATAGGGAGCGTGCCTAGAAGTATATAGGGAGCGTGCCTCCATGTATGTAGGGAGCATGCCTCCATGTATGTAGGGAGCGTGCCTCCATGTATGTAGGGAGCGTGCCTCCATGTATGTAGGGAGCGTGCCTCCATGTATGTAGGGAGCGTGCCTCCATGTATGTAGGGAGCGTGCCTCCATCTATGTAGGAAGCGTGCCTCAAAGTATGTAGGGAAATTGCCTCGAAGTATGTAGGGAGCGTGCCTCTATGTATGTAGGGAGCGTACCTTCATGTATGTAGGGAGCGTGCCTC
The DNA here is from genome assembly GCF_050947455.1 of Rhinoderma darwinii. Classification (NCBI taxonomy): domain Eukaryota; kingdom Metazoa; phylum Chordata; class Amphibia; order Anura; family Rhinodermatidae; genus Rhinoderma; species Rhinoderma darwinii. The sequence goes on along the minus strand of NC_134690.1, from coordinate 11,665,362 downwards.
AAAGTATGTAGGGAAATTGCTTCCAAGTATGTGGGGAGCATGCCCCCATGTATGTAGGGAGCATGCCTTCATGTATTTAAGGAGCGTGCCTCCATGTATGTAGGGAGCGTGCCTCCATGTATGTAGGGAGCGTGCCTCCATGTATGTAGGGAGCGTGCCTCCATGTATGTAGGGCACGTGCCTCAAAGTATGTGGACACACACATATACTGTACAGCTGTGATAGGTGCCACACCTTTACATTATGATAATTGAGCTGGCCTTGGCCTTCAAGAGAATTTCCCAGAAAAATGATTTCTTATTTGGGCACCAAGGTTCACCACCCCTGGCCTATATTGACCTGCACAAAGAAAAAAACCTGAACACTCCATAATAAATATTTTAGGAAGTTAACCAGATATACTGCAGGGAGAAAATGACACAGTGCCCCCACAGGCGAAATTAAGCATTACATGGTGTCCATTAAAATCTATGTGTTGTCAGCGTAATGTACAGAGGTGTCGGATCTTCCAGGGAGGGAGACGCTCTTTGTAGCTGTTCTTTGCTCTGGTGAATTTCGCTCCTGGCACGAGGGGCTTCATGACTGTAGAATAATCGCTGCGTCTTGGCTGTTTCTTATATTCATTATGACTTAATATGTTCTTGGCTTTGATGTTTTTATGTTATTAGTTTGCACTTTATATAAACTTCCCGGCCACGCAGACGAAAACCAAATGACACAATTATTTATGCTAAAGTTTCGGCAGAGTCGCGGCTGAAAATGACCCGAAATCCATGCGAAGAACTACAACTCCCAGCATGGCCTTAGAGCCATTGTGCTTCTTCACTTAGTCAAATGACATATTTTAGTGATGTCTCGGCAGAGCTGGTAGGGATGTCCGGCGGCGCATGTGCAGAGTACGTGGCCCTCCGACTAGAACACGATCCTCAGTGCCAGCGATGGGTTTAGCTCTCTCCCTATCCTGGTTGTGCTCTTTCCCAGTCTCAGACCTTGTACTTGAATCTTATTATTGTGACCTGTTTTTTTCCTGACGGTTCAACTGGAATATTCTCTGCACCGCATACTCGACTCTGCTGCATCTTCCTTACCAAATCTTGAATTGCCTAAATATTCTCCCGACCACCGTTTCCGTATCTTATACCCGATGTGTCACCATTGCCGAGCCCTGGATTGCCTGACTACTCTCCTGACTATTGCATCTGCACCACATACCAGCTCTGCTACATCACAAACCCTGAATTGTCTGACTGACTCCCCTGCCTCATATTCAGGGTATGTGTTATTCCTCTTTGGTCGGTCACCCTTAGCAACCGTATCTCCTACTTCTCTATAGTCATCTGGTTGACGTACCACTGACGTATCCAAAGAAGCCATCACCGGGCTAGCTAGAGGCAGCGAAGTCCTGGGGCCAGCCGAGTCATGGGAAAGAGGGGTGGTGTGGGCCAAATTGTGCCGCCTGGTTAATTCTTTCTCTGCTTATCATAGGAACCACGTTGATGCACGCTCCCTACATACATAGATGCACGCTCCCTACATACATAGATGCACGCTCCCTACATACATAGATGCACGCTCCCTACATACATAGATGCACGCCCTCTACATACATAGATGCACGCTCCCTACATACATAGATGCACGCTCCCTACATACATAGATGCACGCTCCCTACATACATAGATGCACGCTCCCTACATAAATAGATGCACGCTCCCTACATACATAGATGCACGCCCTCTACATACATAGATGCACGCTCCCTACATACATAGATGCACGCTCCCTACATACATAGATGCACGCTCCCTACATACATAGATGCACGCTCCCTACATACATAGATGCACGCTCCCTACATACATACATGCACGCCCTCTACATACATAGATGCACGCTCCCTACATACATAGATGCACGCTCCCTACATACATAGATGCACGCTCCCTACATACATAGATGCACGCTCCCTACATACATAGATGCACGCTCCCTACATACATAGATGCACGCTCCCTACATACATAGATGCACGCTCCCTACATACATACATGCACGCCCTCTACATACATAGATGCACGCTCCCTACATACATAGATGCACGCTCCCTACATACATAGATGCACGCTCCCTACATACATAGATGCACGCTCCCTACATACATAGATGCACGCTCCATACAGTACATACAAAGAGATGCTCTCTGTACATAAATAGATGCACGCCCTTTACATACATAGATGCACGCTCCCTACATACATAGATGCACGCCCTCTACATACATAGTTAGGCTCTCTCTACATAAATAGATGCACGCTCCTTACATACATAGATGCACGCTCCCTACATACATAGATGTACGCTCCCTACATAGATAGATGCACGCTCCCTACATACATAGATAGATGCCCTCTCCCTACATACATAGATGCACGCTCCTTACATACATAGATGCACGCTCCTTACATAGATAGATGCACGCTCCCTACATACATAGATGCACGCTCCTTACATACATAGATGCACGCTCCCTACATAAATAGATAGATGCACGCTCCCTACATAGATAGATAGATGCACGCTCCCTACATACATAGATGCACGCTCCCTACATACATAGATGCACGCTCCCTACATACATAGATGCACGCTCCTTACATACATAGATGCACGCTCCCTACATACATAGATAGATGCACGCTCCCTACATACATAGATGCACGCTCCCTACATACATAGATGCACGCTCCCTACATACATAGATGCACGCTCCCTACATACATAGATGCACGCTCCTTACATACATAGATGCACGCTCCCTACATACATAGATAGATGCACGCTCCCTACATACATAGATGCACGCCCTCTACATACATAGATGCACGCTCCCTACATACATAGATGCACGCTCCCTACATACATAGATGCACGCTCCCTACATACATAGATGCACGCTCCCTACATACATAGATAGATGCACGCTCCCTACATACATACATGCACGCCCTCTACATACATAGATGCACGCTCCCTACATACATAGATGCACGCTCCCTACATACATAGATGCACGCTCCCTACATACATAGATGCACGCTCCCTACATACATAGATGCACGCTCCCTACATACATAGATGCACGCTCCCTACATACATAGATGCACGCTCCCTACATACATACATGCACGCCCTCTACATACATAGATGCACGCTCCCTACATACATAGATGCACGCTCCCTACATACATAGATGCACGCTCCCTACATACATAGATGCACGCTCCCTACATACATAGATGCACGCTCCATACAGTACATACAAAGAGATGCTCTCTGTACATAAATAGATGCACGCCCTTTACATACATAGATGCACGCTCCCTACATACATAGATGCACGCCCTCTACATACATAGTTAGGCTCTCTCTACATAAATAGATGCACGCTCCTTACATACATAGATGCACGCTCCCTACATACATAGATGTACGCTCCCTACATAGATAGATGCACGCTCCCTACATACATAGATAGATGCCCTCTCCCTACATACATAGATGCACGCTCCTTACATACATAGATGCACGCTCCTTACATAGATAGATGCACGCTCCCTACATACATAGATGCACGCTCCTTACATACATAGATGCACGCTCCCTACATAAATAGATAGATGCACGCTCCCTACATAGATAGATAGATGCACGCTCCCTACATACATAGATGCACGCTCCCTACATACATAGATGCACGCTCCCTACATACATAGATGCACGCTCCTTACATACATAGATGCACGCTCCCTACATACATAGATAGATGCACGCTCCCTACATACATAGATGCACGCTCCCTACATACATAGATGCACGCTCCCTACATACATAGATGCACGCTCCTTACATACATAGATGCACGCTCCCTACATACATAGATAGATGCACGCTCCCTACATACATAGATGCACGCTCCCTACATACATAGATGCACGCTCCTTACATACATAGATGCACGCTCCTTACATACATAGATGCACGCTCCCTACATAGATGGAGGCACGCTCCCTACATACATAGATAGATGCACGCTCCCTACATACATAGATGCACGCTCCCTACATACATAGATGCACGCTCCCTACATAGATAGATGCACGCTCCTTACATACATAGATGCACGCTCCTTACATACATAGATGCACGCTCCTTACATACATAGATGCACGCTCCCTACATACATAGATGCACGCTCCTTACATACATAGATGCACGCTCCTTACATACATAGATGCACGCTCCTTACATACATAGATGCACGCTCCTTACATACATAGATGCACGCTCCTTACATAGATAGATGCACGCTCCCTACATACATAGATAGATGCACGCTCCCTACATACATAGATGCACGCTCCCTACATACATACATAGATGCACGCTCCCTACATACATAGATAGATGCACGCCCTCTATGGAAGCACACACGCCTTTCACACACAGGCAAGCTGTCAGGTCAGGCTGCAAGCTGCATTCACATCGGGGGCCCTGGTGTCTAAGGGGGCTCTTAGGCCCCCTGCCACATAAGAAGACACCAGTATTTTATGCTACAGAATTTTCTTATGAAACCGCTGGTTCACTCCTCAGCATATTATTGTGTACACCAGAGACCAGATCCAGGTGCAGTTTTTGATCTAAAGTTTATTTTCTATATTGAGCATTTTATAGATTTGAATAATCAAAATAGGATAAATGTTAGTAGCCAATCACTAGAAGCCGAGGTGCAATCCTTAAAGCGTCACAACGTTAGTAATATCCAATAATATTTCTCTAGTATTGAAAAGTTAAAGTGATAACTACCTATTGTAAATGATTGACCAATATTCATAAAAAGTTTTTAGAATTATTTGTGCAAGCTATATGGCTCATTGTAGATGGGGGGCGCTGTTACAAATTTTGCATTGGAGCCCAAGATCTTCAAGTTACGCCTCTGGAATATCAGGGCAAGGGGCGGGCACTAGACACATAGGCAGTGATGTCATCAGTGAGCGGCTGATATTGCTACATGTATCCATATGGTGGTCACCCATATTAGAGGACAGGTGGTTGCTAGGCAACCTGAAGTGCTTTATCTTACAGAATACACCATTGCTTAAAGAGAAATAAAACTAGATTTTCTGAAGGCATGTAATAAAAATGATACATGAAAACTTGTACTGTATTGGCTCGTAATTTATGTCCGTAATGAGTCCGGTCAGCGGTAAATCACTGAATAGTCATAGCTCAAGGCAAACAAAAAAATCTCTTGTCAATGGCGATGAATTATCTGCCACAAATGGTGAAATATGTTTTATCGACCTCATAAGTCCTAGATTATGGCTACGATAAGATATCACGACTCGCCCTGAATGAACGCACTCCATTGTGTTTCCCGTAAATCCGTCATTGACGGTTGTATATAATATAATATCACTTCCACTCCAAGCATTTGTTGCGTGCTGATCATTTATAACTTAATGTCATGGAAAACTTTGGCAGCGTCCGGGTCTTGGAAATATATTATTGCTTCTTATCCAATAGAAATGAAATCTTTTCGAAGATTAAGACAATATGAGAATCGTTGAGGTCTTGGCACATTCCATTTTTGGGACGTTATCGGACAATCACGCAAGTTGGATCTAATTTATTTTTGATTTATACCCTCAGCGGTCAACGTGGTGATAAAAACAGCAAATAAAATACCACAAAAGGAAGAAAATGGGACAAAAACATCATTTGTCGGCCAAGATCTTCATGTCAAAGTTACTGGTCAAACTTTTTAGACGTAAACAGGTCCGTTCTGAGATGTAATAATACCACCCAAGCTCCCTGAGAAGTAGATAAGATCATGTTTTATGGAGACATGTTGGGTCGTATATGCCACAGGAACATCCCGTGTAACTGCTATGAGGTCTATGAGAAGAAGATAGGAAACAAGTGAGTGGGAAACAAGCATGGGGGGTTTCTTGTCCCCATATGGAGGGGTGTGTTGGCATGACGTAGCATGAGCGGGCAGCAGGGTGGCTCGCTGGCTAGCTCGGTTTCCTTGAAGCGCTGGGGTCCTGGGTCTGGACCGGCCAAGGGAAACATCTACATGGTGTTTGTACGCTCTTCCCATGTTCTCGTGAGTTTCCACCCGGTTCTCCGGTTTCCTCCCACATTCCAAAAGCATACGATTTAAAAAATAAAAATAAAAAATGGGCTCTAGTGTATGCGCCTGAGAGAGGGAAATTAGATTGGGACAGGGACTGATGTCCCGAAAAATCATCACTTATATGGGATCGCTTATTGGTTTTTATTATGGGGCTTTCAAAACTCTGATAGGTAACTACTGGACAGGATGCTAAGGGACAGCTGAAGATGCTGTGGCAATGCACCGGTTTGGGCGAGGTTGGTGTGGCACTTGGTAAAGCTATGCAGATGGCCCGGCCCACCTCCCCTTGGGTTAAATGTGCTCTTGATTATACCTGTCAAGAATGTGATGCTCACTGTCTGGTCCTGATAATCTAGTCATTAGGAGAGACAGTTAATAGTCTAGAGGGATAAATTAGGGCTGCGACTGTCCTGCGATTTGTTTGATCCCTCCATTTGTTGTCCATAAAGTCCCTCCGCCAAGCAAGATCCACAGAGCTCCGAGGCACAGATTAGCGCCACTTTTTACAAAATAGTGCCGTCTTATATCCGTGGGTTGGACTAAAGGACCGCGGGAAACAGAAGACCCACTCTGAATCTAATTCCCATTGATCTTCATTAACCTAGAGATGGCCCTGGTTTGGGGTCATTGTGGTGAGATACTTTACAAGTACCATTACTGACCCTTGTAAGGAGAGTCTCTAAATTCTGCTACATTAAATTATTAAGTGTGGCAGGTTTAGAGCCCCTCCCTCAAGTTTAGAGCCCCTCCCTCAAGTTTAGAGCCCCTCCCTCAAGTTTGGAGCCCCTCCCTCAGGTTTAGAGTGCCTCCCCCAGATGTAGAGCTCCTCCCATGCACAAAGTTCTCTGACTTTTGTAGAGGACTAGCAGGAAGCAAACCTTATGATACTATTCCTGTATTGACATTCAAGAGAGATTCCACCTATCATTATTTCCTTCACCATATATTGTCCGGTATCCAATGCTCACGTTCAATTCTGGAAAGACCTACAGATGTAGCAGAATTAGGTTTGCCAAAGTTCTGAGTTTTGTGCTCCTAAAGTTTGTGTATTAAGGACCACCAAAAATTCATGATTGGCTTGTGTTCAAGATGGGGGCTTTCAATATGATGAAGGGGTAGAGTAACATACAACTTGGGTATACAAAATGGTCTTCTAATGTGTATTATAGCTCTGACCAGTCTTTAAAGGATGACTTGGCTGCTTCCATATATATTATGTATTTTAGATCGTGATCATCTCTCCCCTGAGAATGGGGACCCTCATTCTTGGGATTGGTAGGGCTCCAACGCTGGGACACAGTTTTATGATACATCGAGTTGAGATGGCATGACAACCTATTGGTGGAAAACCCCTTCAAGGCTGATCATAAGTGTTATAAAGTAGACCATTTGGTATACCTAAGTTGTATGTTGCTCCACCTCTTTGGCATCTTTAGCCACCATCTTGAATACATCATAAGAATATCTAATTGTGGTGATATTTCTGGCTTTTGAGTCATCTTTGTTTACCGCACGACTTACATAGTTGCCAACATTCAAAAACTTTTTCTTGGGACATTTTGGCTTTGCCAGGGCGTGGTTTGTTAGGGTGTAGTTTGCCATGGTCTGGGGTTTTTCCAGAATGTACATGTATTTTCTGAATGTTCCCTGTATACTGTCTTCACTATAAGGACCTTATACTGAGGATAGCAATGGAGGGGATTGCAGTGATCTCCGATGCCATTTGAGGTTAATGTTACAATTTTCATACAGCCTGGATAACCCCTTAAATCCAGACCAAAAGTATTCCAAACCCCACACACCAAAATTCAGACCTCAGACCACACCCCATATTCAGACCCCAGACCAGACCCCAAAATTCAGACCCCCACCCAGACCGAGCCTCATAATTCAAACCCCTGACCTCAGACCCAGACCCCAAAATTCAGACTGTAAACCACTTTCCATAATTCAGACCGCAGAGCCCATAACTCATACATCAGACCAGATCTTAAAATTCAAACCCTAGATCATACCACTCAAATTACTCACCTGTCCCCGCTCACAGCTCTGGCTACGGCCACACGCAGTGTCCTGATGCTGGTACCTGGAGGCGTACCGGAGTCGGACTCCTGAAGAAGAGCCGGGAACAAGAAGAGGTAAGTAATATTGGCTTATTTAGTAGAGGTGGGTGATGACTCAATTTTACCTGGAAATAATTTGGCGGGACAGTCCCGTCAAATTGGAGACTGTTGGCAACTATGAACTAATACACAGAATATGAAATGTTCTTAGTTCTTGGCAGGTAATAGAACTTATTTATAGTAAATGAGCCTTCTTCTTCTCAAGTGTTAGTGGTCCTTAGTCCTGACAGTGTTATTAAGACCATGATCAGTCATATAAACACGTTCTCTTATCAAGTAATGGTGTGTAATCCCGTCAATTAAGCAAAGGAGATCCATAACTTGAAGACCATGGTCTGGGCCAGTTTGGCTCCGAGTCCTTTCTGGAATGGCTGTTAATGGATATAATCAGGACTTATCTTCTTAGTAATGAATTGTGATTTACACGATTGAATGGACCTGATTTGAGAAAGTTAATCCATCATTTCGAGAGACTTGCTGATACAATAGATCCCAGGGTGGAGTCTGGTGTGACTCTGCTCTGTGTCTTGGCCGAAACATCACTTTGGAACTTGAGTTTGACGTAAGCCATCTACACAAAGCAGATGTTCCTGTAAATGACTACAGCTGGTTAGCGCTATCCCACTCTCATGACAGTTTTAAGAGAGGGAACGGCCCAGTGCTCCTGGAAAACGATGAAATATGGATATTTAAGATCATGCAACATGAAGGTCACAGTTAAACACTTCCAGGGTTAGGTCATTTAAGAGATTCCCCTGGCAACACCTTAAAGTTCACCTCCACCGCAGTAAGTGCATGTGCTAAGTTTTAGAAGTATTACAAATATTTAAAGAAATTATTTTTGTTCTCCCCTTGCCTGTCTCTTTAATGGATCCTGCAGGAGATGGGAGTTCAGGTTGCCTAGCAACCACGTGTCATACACTCTGGGTGACCACCATTGCATAACATGTACCTATTGCAGCACCTGAGGAGACCAAATGCCTGTGCCGGTTCTCACCACCCATTAAAATCGGTATGACACCAAAATGGAATGGGCCTCCTTCCTCCAGAGGCCCCAAAGCCTACGTCTTCGGTATGGTAAAAAAAATACATAAATGGTGAAATCTGGTTTTCAATGGAAGGTTTATTGTACATATAGATTTAGGGCTTATTCAGACGAACCAGGCGAAAACTCGGACGTGGAAAATGTCAGTTTTTTACCGCCGCGTTGCCCCCATGCGGGTCCCGTTTTCATGGATCCCCATAGACATGAGTCTATGGAGGGATTCGTGAAATCGGAAGATAATAGGCCATGTTATATTTTTCAACGGATCATTCACACAGTCCGTTGAAACAACGGCCATGTGAACGGCCCCATTGAAATACATGCGTCCGTGTGATGGCCGTCACACGGACGTATTCAACGTTCGTATGAATAAGCCCTTACTGCAATTTTCACTGTTTTATCATCACCTTAAATTGGTAGAGATGGTTTAATTTCATTAAAGGGGTATTCCCATCCCATACATATCTGGCATACCCATAGACTAGGCCAGATATGTCTGATAGATGAGGGTTACAACTCTGGAACCCGCACTTATCTCAAGATTGGGGTCCCCTGACCCTGTCCCCATCTGGCGAGATGGCCGCTGCATCCAGGTGGGAAATCGGTGCAGAGGTGGTCATTGGTCATATGAATATTACATAATTGTCTGAGATGGAAATACCCCTCTGACTCTCAACTGTATGTCCCCCTTGTAGGATGATTATTGGTCAGGGCCCATTTTTGAGGCCTTCAAAGGAAGAATCTCAAGTCCATATGGAAGAACCGCCCATGCCAGGGTCCTTGTACACTAGGTTGCATAACAACATGATCCTAAATCAAGACCTTTCCCGCAGTATTATATTTTCGCATGTTAGCTTTAAGGGGAAATAGCTGTTTACATTAATTGTACCCAAAAATATCTTCACACGGTAATGTGTATAGGATCAAAGATGAGCCCCATACCAAATCACCAGGTTTTATGTTTTAATTAACCATCAATAGTCCAGGCTCCAGCCAAGTGAACAGCTCTCTGTCCAGACACGAAATGAAGCAGCTCTTTCTCTCCCTCTCCCAGCAAGAAGTCACAGTGAGATCTAAAGCACTAACCAGTGGCTCCATTACATCATTTTCATATAAACCAATCCCCTCTATTTTTAGTGATGGCTGCAGACTGCGAGCATGTTATTTTTTACTTATATGTATATACAGGGAATTTGGAAAAATGTAAATATATTAAATTCATGAAGCGAAGAGGAATTGTCTGAATTTTCCATTTTTCTGATAAAGGCTTTGATGATATTTTAATTCGTTTTCTACAAGCCTGTAATAGGGAATTTGGGGGATATGTGTAGAGGGGATGGAGCTGGTATAGTTCAGTATTTTTTTTTCCACATGTGTAACATTGTGCAAGCTCATTTGTGATTTGGCTCGGTCATCGTTGTGTTTGGCCTGGATATTACCAAAGTCAGGACCTCGTCATTCGGCCAACGCTGCTTAGTTCGCCACTCTTCAGTTTATTTAACCTTTTGTCCTAATCACCGAGGTTACGCTAAGGAAAGTTTAATGAAACAGTATGCTAATTACTCGGGGGGGGGGGGGGGGGGAAATCTGGCTCTTAAAGTGTCCCATGAAAAAGATTAAAAAACCTGTAAATATAAGTCTTTGCTTTCTCCATTTCTGCTCTATTTTTCTATTTTCCATTTTATATAATAGATAGTGACCGGTGTGGACATGATGTGTTATATAATAGATAGTGACCAGTGTGGACATGATGTGTATTATATAATAGATAGTGACCAGTGTGGACATGATGTGTGTTATATAATAGATAGTGACCAGTGTGGACATGATGTGTTATATAATAGATAGTGACCAGTGTGGACATGATGTGTGTTATATAATAGATAGTGACCAGTGTGGACATGATGTGTGTTATATAATAGATAGTGACCAGTGTGGACATGATGTGTGTTATATAATAGATAGTGACCAGTGTGGACATGATGTGTTATATAATAGATAGTGACCAGTGTGGACATGATGTGTGTTATATAATAGATAGTGACCAGTGTGGACATGATGTGTTATATAATAGATAGTGACCAGTGTGGACATGATGTGTGTTATATAATAGATAGTGACCAGTGTGGACATGATGTATTATATAATAGATAGTGACCAGTGTGGACATGATGTGTGTTATATAATAGATAGTGACCAGTGTGGACATGATGTGTTATATAATAGATAGTGACCAGTGTGGACATGATGTGTGTTATATAATAGATAGTGACCAGTGTGGACATGATGTGTGTTATATAATAGATAGTGACCAGTGTGGACATGATGTGTATTATATAATAAATAGTGACCAGTGTGGACATGATGTGTATTATATAATAAATAGTGACCAGTGTGGACATGATGTGTTATATAATAAATAGTGACCAGTGTGGACATGATGTGTGTTATATAATAGATAGTGACCAGTGTGGATATGATGTGTTATATAATAGATAGTGACCAGTGTGGACATGATGTGTGTTATATAATAGATAGTGACCAGTGTGGACATGATGTGTTATATAATAGATAGTGACCAGTGTGGACATGATGTGTTATATAATAGATAGTGACCGGTGTGGACATGATGTGTTATATAATAGATAGTGACCAGTGTGGACATGATGTGTGTTATATAATAGATAGTGACCAGTGTGGACATGATGTGTGTTATATAATAGATAGTGACCAGTGTGGACATGATGTGTTATATAATAGATAGTGACCAGTGTGGACATGATGTGTTATATAATAGATAGTGACCAGTGTGGACATGATGTGTGTTATATAATAGATAGTGACCAGTGTGGACATGATGTGTGTTATATAATAGATAGTGACCAGTGTGGACATGATGTGTATTATATAATAGATAGTGACCAGTGTGGACATGATGTGTTATATAATAGATAGTGACCAGTGTGGATATGATGTGTGTTATATAATAGATAGTGACCAGTGTGGACATGATGTGTTATATAATAGATAGTGACCGGTGTGGACATGATGTGTGTTATATAATAGATAGTGACCAGTGTGGATATGATGTGTGTTATATAATAGATAGTGACCAGTGTGGACATGATGTGTTATATAATAGATAGTGACCAGTGTGGACATGATGTGTATTATATAATAGATAGTGACCAGTGTGGACATGATGTGTGTTATATAATAGATAGTGACCGGTGTGGACATGATGTGTTATATAATAGATAGTGACCAGTGTGGACATGATGTATTATATAATAGATAGTGACCGGTGTGGACATGATGTGTTATATAATAGATAGTGACCAGTGTGGACATGATGTGTTATATAATAGATAGTGACCGGTGTGGACATGATGTGTTATATAATAGATAGTGACCAGTGTGGACATGATGTGTTATATAATAGATAGTGACCAGTGTGGACATGATGTGTGTTATATAATAGATAGTGACCAGTGTGGACATGATGTGTATTATATAATAGATAGTGACCAGTGTGGACATGATGTGTGTTATATAATAGATAGTGACCAGTGTGGATATGATGTGTGTTATATAATAGATAGTGACCGGTGTGGACATGATGTGTTATATAATAGATAGTGACCAGTGTGGACATGATGTGTGTTATATAATAGATAGTGACCAGTGTGGACATGATGTGTTATATAATAGATAGTGACCAGTGTGGACATGATGTGTTATATAATAGATAGTGACCAGTGTGGACATGATGTGTGTTATATAATAGATAGTGACCAGTGTGGACATGATGTGTGTTATATAATAGATAGTGACCAGTGTGGACATGATGTGTGTTATATAATAGATAGTGACCAGTGTGGACATGATGTGTTATATAATAGATAGTGACCAGTGTGGACATGATGTGTTATATAATAGATAGTGACCAGTGTGGACATGATGTGTTATATAATAGATAGTGACCGGTGTGGACATGATGTGTGTTATATAATAGATAGTGACCAGTGTGGACATGATGTGTTATATAATAGATAGTGACCAGTGTGGACATGATGTGTGTTATATAATAGATAGTGACCAGTGTGGACATGATGTGTTATATAATAGATAGTGACCGGTGTGGACATGATGTGTTATATAATAGATAGTGACCAGTGTGGACATGATGTGTGTTATATAATAGATAGTGACCAGTGTGGACATGATGTGTTATATAATAGATAGTGACCAGTGTGGACATGATGTGTGTTATATAATAGATAGTGACCAGTGTGGACATGATGTGTGTTATATAATAGATAGTGACCAGTGTGGACATGATGTGTTATATAATAGATAGTGACCAGTGTGGACATGATGTGTTATATAATAGATAGTAACCAGTGTGGACATGATGTGTGTTATATAATAGATAGTGACCAGTGTGGACATGATGTGTGTTATATAATAGATAGTGACCAGTGTGGACATGATGTGTGTTATATAATAGATAGTGACCAGTGTGGACATGATGTGTGTTATATAATAGATAGTGACCGGTGTGGACATGATGTGTGTTATATAATAGATAGTGACCAGTGTGGACATGATGTGTGTTATATAATAGATAGTGACCAGTGTGGACATGATGTGTGTTATATAATAGATAGTGACCAGTGTGGACATGATGTGTTATATAATAGATAGTGACCAGTGTGGACATGATGTGTTATATAATAGATAGTAACCAGTGTGGACATGATGTGTGTTATATAATAGATAGTGACCAGTGTGGATATGATGTGTGTTATATAATAGATAGTGACCAGTGTGGATATGATGTGTGTTATATAATAGATAGTGACCAGTGTGGACATGATGTGTATTATATAATAGATAGTGACCAGTGTGGACATGATGTGTGTTATATAATAGATAGTGACCAGTGTGGACATGATGTGTGTTATATAATAGATAGTGACCAGTGTGGACATGATGTGTGTTATATAATAGATAGTGACCAGTGTGGACATGATGTGTGTTATATAATAGATAGTGACCAGTGTGGACATGATGTGTTATATAATAGATAGTGACCAGTGTGGACATGATGTGTTATATAATAGATAGTGACCAGTGTGGACATGATGTGTGTTATATAATAGATAGTGACCAGTGTGGATATGATGTGTATTATATAATAGATAGTGACCAGTGTGGACATGATGTGTGTTATATAATAGATTGTGACCAGTGTGGACATGATGTGTTATATAATAGATAGTAACCAGTGTGGACATGATGTGTGTTATATAATAGATAGTGACCAGTGTGGACATGATGTGTATTATATAATAGATAGTGACCAGTGTGGACATGATGTGTTATATAATAGATAGTGACCAGTGTGGACATGATGTGTGTTATATAATAGATAGTGACCAGTGTGGACATGATGTGTGTTATATAATAGATAGTGACCAGTGTGGACATGATGTGTGTTATATAATAGATAGTGACCAGTGTGGACATGATGTGTGTTATATAATAGATAGTGACCAGTGTGGACATGATGTGTTATATAATAGATAGTGACCAGTGTGGACATGATGTGTTATATAATAGATAGTGACCAGTGTGGACATGATGTGTTATATAATAGATAGTGACCGGTGTGGACATGATGTGTGTTATATAATAGATAGTGACCAGTGTGGACATGATGTGTGTTATATAATAGATAGTGACCAGTGTGGACATGATGTGTGTTATATAATAGATAGTGACCAGTGTGGACATGATGTGTTATATAATAGATAGTGACCAGAGTGGACATGATGTGTTATATAATAGATAGTGACCGGTGTGGACATGATGTGTTATATAATAGATAGTGACCAGAGTGGACATGATGTGTGTTATATAATAGATAGTGACCAGTGTGGACATGATGTGTATAATATAATAGATAGTGACCAGTGTGGACATGATGTGTGTTATATAATAGATAGTGACCAGAGTGGACATGATGTGTTATATAATAGATAGTGACCAGTGTAGACATGATGTGTTATATAATAGATAGTGACCAGTGTGGACATGATGTGTTATATAATAGATAGTGACCAGTGTGGATATGATGTGTGTTATATAATAGATAGTGACCAGTGTGGACATGATGTGTTATATAATAGATAGTGACCAGTGTGGACATGATGTGTGTTATATAATAGATAGTGACCAGTGTGGACATGATGTGTATTATATAATAGATAGTGACCAGTGTGGACATGATGTGTATTATATAATAAATAGTGACCAGTGTGGACATGATGTGTGTTATATAATAGATAGTGACCAGTGTGGACATGATGTGTTATATAATAGATAGTGACCAGTGTTGACATGATGTGTTATATAATAGATAGTGACCAGTGTGGACATGATGTGTATTATATAATAGATAGTGACCAGTGTGGACATGATGTGTTATATAATAGATAGTGACCAGTGTGGACATGATGTGTATTATATAATAGATAGTGACCAGTGTGGACATGATGTGTTATATAATAGATAGTGACCAGTGTGGACATGATGTGTTATATAATAGATAGTGACCAGTGTGGACATGATGTGTGTTATATAATAGATAGTGACCAGTGTGGAAATGATGTGTGTTATATAATAGATAGTGACCAGTGTGGACATGATGTGTGTTATATAATAGATAGTGACCAGTGTGGACATGATGTGTTATATAATAGATAGTGACCAGTGTGGACATGATGTGTGTTATATAATAGATAGTGACCAGTGTGGACATGATGTGTGTTATATAATAGATAGTGACCAGTGTGGACATGATTTGTGTTATATAATAGATAGTGACCAGTGTGGACATGATGTGTGTTATATAATAGATAGTGACCAGTGTGGACATGATGTGTGTTATATAATAGATAGTGACCAGTGTGGACATGATGTGTTATATAATAGATAGTGACCAGTGTGGACATGATGTGTTATATAATAGATAGTGACCAGTGTGGACATGATGTGTGTTATATAATAGTTAGTGACCAGTGTGGACATGATGTGTATTATATAATAGATAGTGACCAGTGTGGACATGATGTGTGTTATATAATAGATAGTGACCAGTGTGGACATGATGTGTGTTATATAATAGATAGTGACCGGTGTGGACATGATGTGTGTTATATAATAGATAGTGACCAGTGTGGACATGATGTGTTATATAATAGATAGTGACCAGTGTGGACATGATGTGTGTTATATAATAGATAGTGACCAGTGTGGACATGATGTGTTATATAATAGATAGTGACCAGTGTGGACATGATGTGTGTTATATAATAGATAGTGACCAGTGTGGACATGATGTGTATTATATAATAGATAGTGACCAGTGTGGACATGATGTGTGTTATATAATAGATAGTGACCAGTGTGGACATGATGTGTGTTATATAATAGATAGTGACCAGTGTGGACATGATGTGTTATATAATAGATAGTGACCAGTGTGGACATGATGTGTGTTATATAATAGATAGTGACCAGTGTGGACATGATGTGTATTATATAATAGATAGTGACCAGTGTGGACATGATGTGTGTTATATAATAGATTGTGACCAGTGTGGACATGATGTGTTATATAATAGATAGTGACCAGTGTGGACATGATGTGTATTATATAATAGATAGTGACCAGTGTGGACATGATGTGTTATATAATAGATAGTGACCAGTGTGGACATGATGTGTGTTATATAATAGATAGTGACCAGTGTGGACATGATGTGTGTTATATAATAGATAGTGACCGGTGTGGACATGATGTGTGTTATATAATAGATTGTGACCAGTGTGGACATGATGTGTATTATATAATAGATAGTGACCAGTGTGGACATGATGTGTGTTATATAATAGATTGTGACCAGTGTGGACATGATGTGTTATATAATAGATAGTGACCAGTGTGGACATGATGTGTGTTATATAATAGATAGTGACCAGTGTGGACATGATGTGTGTTATATAATAGATAGTGACCAGTGTGGACATGATGTGTATTATATAATAGATAGTGACCAGTGTGGACATGATGTGTTATATAATAGATAGTGACCAGTGTGGATATGATGTGTGTTATATAATAGATAGTGACCAGTGTGGACATGATGTGTTATATAATAGATAGTGACCAATGTGGACATGATGTGTTATATAATAGATAGTGACCAGTGTGGACATGATGTGTTATATAATAGATAGGGACCAGTGTGGACATGATGTGTTATATAATAGATAGTGACCAGTGTGGACATGATGTGTGTTATATAATAGATAGTGACCAGTGTGGACATGATGTGTTATATAATAGATAGTGAACAGTGTGGACATGATGTGTGTTATATAATAGATAGTGACCAGTGTGGACATGATGTGTTATATAATAGATAGTGACCAGTGTGGACATGATGTGTGTTATATAATAGATACTGACCAGTGTGGACATGATGTGTGTTATATAATAGATAGTGACCAGTGTGGACATGATGTGTGTTATATAATAGATAGTGACCAGTGTCGACATGATGTGTGTTATATAATAGATAGTGACCAGTGTGGACATGATGTGTGTTATATAATAGATAGTGACCAGTGTGGACATGATGTGTTATATAATAGATAGTGACCGGTGTGGACATGATGTGTTATATAATAGATAGTGACCGGTGTGGACATGATGTGTGTTATATAATAGATAGTGACCAGTGTGGACATGATGTGTGTTATATAATAGATAGTGACCAGTGTGGACATGATGTGTTATATAATAGATAGTGACCAGTGTGGACATGATGTGTTATATAATAGATAGTGACCAGTGTGGACATGATGTGTGTTATATAATAGATAGTGACCAGTGTGGACATGATGTGTTATATAATAGATAGTGACCAGTGTGGACATGATGTGTGTTATATAATAGATAGTGACCAGTGTGGACATGATGTATTATATAATAGATAGTGACCAGTGTGGACATGATGTGTTATATAATAGATAGTGACCAGTGTGGACATGATGTGTTATATAATAGATAGTGACCAGTGTGGACATGATGTGTGTTATATAATAGATAGTGACCAGTGTGGACATGATGTGTTATATAATAGATAGTGACCAGTGTGGACATGATGTGTGTTATATAATAGATAGTGACCAGTGTGGACATGATGTGTGTTATATAATAGATAGTGACCAGTGTGGACATGATGAGTGTTATATAATAGATAGTGACCAGTGTGGACATGATGTGTGTTATATAATAGATAGTGACCAGTGTGGACATGATGTGTTATATAATAGATAGTGACCAGTGTGGACATGATGTGTGTTATATAATAGATAGTGACCAGTGTGGACATGATGTATTATATAATAGATAGTGACCAGTGTGGACATGATGTGTTATATAATAGATAGTGACCAGTGTGGACATGATGTGTTATATAATAGATAGTGACCAGTGTGGACATGATGTGTGTTATATAATAGATAGTGACCAGTGTGGACATGATGTGTTATATAATAGATAGTGACCAGTGTGGACATGATGTGTGTTATATAATAGATAGTGACCAGTGTGGACATGATGTATTATATAATAGATAGTGACCAGTGTGGACATGATGTGTTATATAATAGATAGTGACCAGTGTGGACATGATGTGTTATATAATAGATAGTGACTGGTGTGGACATGATGTGTTATATAATAGATAGTGACCGGTGTGGACATGATGTGTTATATAATAGATAGTGACCAGTGTGGACATGATGTGTGTTATATAATAGATAGTGACCAGTGTGGACATGATGTGTTATATAATAGATAGTGACCAGTGTGGACATGATGTGTTATATAATAGATAGTGACCAGTGTGGACATGATGTGTGTTATATAATAGATAGTGACCAGTGTGGACATGATGTGTTATATAATAGATAGTGACCAGTGTGGACATGATGTGTGTTATATAATAGATAGTGACCAGTGTGGACATGATGTGTATTATATAATAAATAGTGACCAGTATGGACATGATGTGTGTTATATAATAGATAGTGACCAGTGTGGACATGATGTGTGTTATATAATAGATAGTGACCAGTGTGGACATGATGTGTTATATAATAGATAGTGACCAGTGTGGACATGATGTGTTATATAATAGATAGTGACCAGTGTGGACATGATGTGTGTTATATAATAGATAGTGACCAGTGTGGATATGATGTGTATTATATAATAGATAGTGACCAGTGTGGACATGATGTGTGTTATATAATAGATAGTGACCAGTGTGGACATGATGTGTGTTATATAATAGATAGTGACCAGTGTGGACATGATGTGTGTTATATAATAAATAGTGACCAGTGTGGACATGATGTGTGTTATATAATAGATACTGACCAGTGTGGACATGATGTGTGTTATATAATAGATAGTGACCAGTGTGGACATGATGTGTGTTATATAATAGATAGTGACCAGTGTGGACATGATGTGTATTATATAAGAGATAGTGACCAGTGTGGACATGATGTGTGTTATATAATAGATAGTGACCAGTGTGGACATGATGTGTTATATAATAGATAGTGACCAGTGTGGACATGATGTGTTATATAATAGATAGTGACCAGTGTGGACATGATGTGTTATATAATAGATAGTGACCAGTGTGGACATGATGTGTGTTATATAATAGATAGTGACCAGTGTGGACATGATGTGTGTTATATAATAGATAGTGACCAGTGTGGACATGATGTGTTATATAATAGATAGTGACCAGTGTGGACATGATGTGTTATATAATAGATAGTGACCAGTGTGGACATGATGTGTGTTATATAATAGATAGTGACCAGTGTGGACATGATGTGTGTTATATAATAGATAGTGACCAGTGTGGACATGATGTGTTATATAATAGATAGTGACCAGTGTGGACATGATGTGTGTTATATAATAGATAGTGACCAGTGTGGACATGATGTGTGTTATATAATAGATAGTGACCAGTGTGGACATGATGTGTGTTATATAATAGATAGTGACCAGTGTGGACATGATGTATTATATAATAGATAGTGACCAGTGTGGACATGATGTGTGTTATATAATAGATAGTGACCAGTGTGGACATGATGTGTTATATAATAGATAGTGACCAGTGTGGACATGATGTGTGTTATATAATAGATAGTGACCAGTGTGGACATGATGTGTATTATATAATAAATAGTGACCAGTGTGGACATGATGTGTATTATATAATAAATAGTGACCAGTGTGGACATGATGTGTTATATAATAAATAGTGACCAGTGTGGACATGATGTGTGTTATATAATAGATAGTGACCAGTGTGGATATGATGTGTTATATAATAGATAGTGACCAGTGTGGACATGATGTGTGTTATATAATAGATAGTGACCAGTGTGGACATGATGTGTTATATAATAGATAGTGACCAGTGTGGACATGATGTGTTATATAATAGATAGTGACCGGTGTGGACATGATGTGTTATATAATAGATAGTGACCAGTGTGGACATGATGTGTGTTATATAATAGATAGTGACCAGTGTGGACATGATGTGTGTTATATAATAGATAGTGACCAGTGTGGACATGATGTGTTATATAATAGATAGTGACCAGTGTGGACATGATGTGTTATATAATAGATAGTGACCAGTGTGGACATGATGTGTGTTATATAATAGATAGTGACCAGTGTGGACATGATGTGTGTTATATAATAAATAGTGACCAGTGTGGATATGATGTGTTATATAATAGATAGTGACCAGTGTGGACATGATGTGTGTTATATAATAGATAGTGACCAGTGTGGACATGATGTGTGTTATATAATAGATAGTGACCAGTGTGGACATGATGTGTGTTATATAATAGATAGTGACCAGTGTGGACATGATGTGTTATATAATAGATAGTGACCAGTGTGGACATGATGTGTTATATAATAGATAGTAACCAGTGTGGACATGATGTGTGTTATATAATAGATAGTGACCAGTGTGGATATGATGTGTGTTATATAATAGATAGTGACCAGTGTGGATATGATGTGTGTTATATAATAGATAGTGACCAGTGTGGACATGATGTGTATTATATAATAGATAGTGACCAGTGTGGACATGATGTGTGTTATATAATAGATAGTGACCAGTGTGGACATGATGTGTGTTATATAATAGATAGTGACCAGTGTGGACATGATGTGTGTTATATAATAGATAGTGACCAGTGTGGACATGATGTGTGTTATATAATAGATAGTGACCAGTGTGGACATGATGTGTTATATAATAGATAGTGACCAGTGTGGACATGATGTGTTATATAATAGATAGTGACCAGTGTGGACATGATGTGTGTTATATAATAGATAGTGACCAGTGTGGATATGATGTGTATTATATAATAGATAGTGACCAGTGTGGACATGATGTGTGTTATATAATAGATTGTGACCAGTGTGGACATGATGTGTTATATAATAGATAGTGACCAGTGTGGACATGATGTGTTATATAATAGATAGGGACCAGTGTGGACATGATGTGTTATATAATAGATAGTGACCAGTGTGGACATGATGTGTGTTATATAATAGATAGTGACCAGTGTGGATATGATGTGTTATATAATAGATAGTGACCAGTGTGGACATGATGTGTGTTATATAATAGATAGTGACCAGTGTGGACATGATGTGTTATATAATAGATAGTGACCAGTGTGGACATGATGTGTGTTATATAATAGATAGTGACCAGTGTGGACATGATGTGTTATATAATAGATAGTGACCAGAGTGGACATGATGTGTTATATAATAGATAGTGACCGGTGTGGACATGATGTGTTATATAATAGATAGTGACCAGAGTGGACATGATGTGTGTTATATAATAGATAGTGACCAGTGTGGACATGATGTGTATAATATAATAGATAGTGACCAGTGTGGACATGATGTGTGTTATATAATAGATAGTGACCAGAGTGGACATGATGTGTTATATAATAGATAGTGACCAGTGTAGACATGATGTGTTATATAATAGATAGTGACCAGTGTGGACATGATGTGTTATATAATAGATAGTGACCAGTGTGGATATGATGTGTGTTATATAATAGATAGTGACCAGTGTGGACATGATGTGTTATATAATAGATAGTGACCAGTGTGGACATGATGTGTGTTATATAATAGATAGTGACCAGTGTGGACATGATGTGTATTATATAATAAATAGTGACCAGTGTGGACATGATGTGTGTTATATAATAGATAGTGACCAGTGTGGACATGATGTGTTATATAATAGATAGTGACCAGTGTTGACATGATGTGTTATATAATAGATAGTGACCAGTGTGGACATGATGTGTATTATATAATAGATAGTGACCAGTGTGGACATGATGTGTTATATAATAGATAGTGACCAGTGTGGACATGATGTGTATTATATAATAGATAGTGACCAGTGTGGACATGATGTGTTATATAATAGATAGTGACCAGTGTGGACATGATGTGTTATATAATAGATAGTGACCAGTGTGGACATGATGTGTGTTATATAATAGATAGTGACCAGTGTGGAAATGATGTGTTATATAATAGATAGTGACCAGTGTGGACATGATGTGTGTTATATAATAGATAGTGACCAATGTGGACATGATGTGTTATATAATAGATAGTGACCAGTGTGGACATGATGTGTGTTATATAATAGATAGTGACCAGTGTGGACATGATGTGTTATATAATAGATAGTGACCGGTGTGGACATGATGTGTATTATATAATAGATAGTGACCAGTGTGGACATGATGTGTTATATAATAGATAGTGACCAGTGTGGACATGATGTGTATTATATAATAGATAGTGACCAGTGTGGACATGATGTGTTATATAATAGATAGTGACCAGTGTGGACATGATGTGTGTTATATAATAGATAGTGACCAGTGTGGACATGATGTGTGTTATATAATAGATAGTGACCAGTGTGGACATGATGTGTGTTATATAATAGATAGTGACCAGTGTGGACATGATGTGTGTTATATAATAGATAGTGACCAGTGTGGACATGATGTGTTATATAATAGATAGTGACCAGTGTGGACATGATGTGTTATATAATAGATAGTGACCAGTGTGGACATGATGTGTGTTATATAATAGTTAGTGACCAGTGTGAACATGATGTGTATTATATAATAGATAGTGACCAGTGTGGACATGATGTGTGTTATATAATAGATAGTGACCAGTGTGGACATGATGTGTGTTATATAATAGATAGTGACCGGTGTGGACATGATGTGTGTTATATAATAGATAGTGACCAGTGTGGACATGATGTGTATTATATAATAGATAGTGACCAGTGTGGACATGATGTGTGTTATATAATAGATTGTGACCAGTGTGGACATGATGTGTTATATAATAGATAGTGACCAGTGTGGACATGATGTGTATTATATAATAGATAGTGACCAGTGTGGACATGATGTGTTATATAATAGATAGTGACCAGTGTGGACATGATGTGTGTTATATAATAGATAGTGACCAGTGTGGACATGATGTGTGTTATATAATAGATAGTGACCGGTGTGGACATGATGTGTGTTATATAATAGATTGTGACCAGTGTGGACATGATGTGTATTATATAATAGATAGTGACCAGTGTGGACATGATGTGTGTTATATAATAGATTGTGACCAGTGTGGACATGATGTGTTATATAATAGATAGTGACCAGTGTGGACATGATGTGTGTTATATAATAGATAGTGACCAGTGTGGACATGATGTGTGTTATATAATAGATAGTGACCAGTGTGGACATGATGTGTATTATATAATAGATAGTGACCAGTGTGGACATGATGTGTTATATAATAGATAGTGACCAGTGTGGATATGATGTGTGTTATATAATAGATAGTGACCAGTGTGGACATGATGTGTTATATAATAGATAGTGACCAATGTGGACATGATGTGTTATATAATAGATAGTGACCAGTGTGGACATGATGTGTTATATAATAGATAGGGACCAGTGTGGACATGATGTGTTATATAATAGATAGTGACCAGTGTGGACATGATGTGTGTTATATAATAGATAGTGACCAGTGTGGACATGATGTGTTATATAATAGATAGTGAACAGTGTGGACATGATGTGTGTTATATAATAGATAGTGACCAGTGTGGACATGATGTGTTATATAATAGATAGTGACCAGTGTGGACATGATGTGTGTTATATAATAGATACTGACCAGTGTGGACATGATGTGTGTTATATAATAGATAGTGACCAGTGTGGACATGATGTGTGTTATATAATAGATAGTGACCAGTGTCGACATGATGTGTGTTATATAATAGATAGTGACCAGTGTGGACATGATGTGTGTTATATAATAGATAGTGACCAGTGTGGACATGATGTGTTATATAATAGATAGTGACCGGTGTGGACATGATGTGTTATATAATAGATAGTGACCGGTGTGGACATGATGTGTGTTATATAATAGATAGTGACCAGTGTGGACATGATGTGTGTTATATAATAGATAGTGACCAGTGTGTACATGATGTGTTATATAATAGATAGTGACCAGTGTGGACATGATGTGTTATATAATAGATAGTGACCAGTGTGGACATGATGTGTGTTATATAATAGATAGTGACCAGTGTGGACATGATGTGTTATATAATAGATAGTGACCAGTGTGGACATGATGTGTGTTATATAATAGATAGTGACCAGTGTGGACATGATGTATTATTTAATAGATAGTGACCAGTGTGGACATGATGTGTTATATAATAGATAGTGACCAGTGTGGACATGATGTGTTATATAATAGATAGTGACCAGTGTGGACATGATGTGTTATATAATAGATAGTGACCAGTGTGGACATGATGTGTTATATAATAGATAGTGACCAGTGTGGACATGATGTGTGTTATATAATAGATAGTGACCAGTGTGGACATGATGTGTGTTATATAATAGATAGTGACCAGTGTGGACATGATGAGTGTTATATAATAGATAGTGACCAGTGTGGACATGATGTGTGTTATATAATAGATAGTGACCAGTGTGGACATGATGTGTTATATAATAGATAGTGACCAGTGTGGACATGATGTGTGTTATATAATAGATAGTGACCAGTGTGGACATGATGTATTATATAATAGATAGTGACCAGTGTGGACATGATGTGTTATATAATAGATAGTGACCAGTGTGGACATGATGTGTTATATAATAGATAGTGACCAGTGTGGACATGATGTGTGTTATATAATAGATAGTGACCAGTGTGGACATGATGTGTTATATAATAGATAGTGACCAGTGTGGACATGATGTGTGTTATATAATAGATAGTGACCAGTGTGGACATGATGTATTATATAATAGATAGTGACCAGTGTGGACATGATGTGTTATATAATAGATAGTGACCAGTGTGGACATGATGTGTTATATAATAGATAGTGACTGGTGTGGACATGATGTGTTATATAATAGATAGTGACCGGTGTGGACATGATGTGTTATATAATAGATAGTGACCAGTGTGGACATGATGTGTGTTATATAATAGATAGTGACCAGTGTGGACATGATGTGTTATATAATAGATAGTGACCAGTGTGGACATGATGTGTTATATAATAGATAGTGACCAGTGTGGACATGATGTGTGTTATATAATAGATAGTGACCAGTGTGGACATGATGTGTTATATAATAGATAGTGACCAGTGTGGACATGATGTGTGTTATATAATAGATAGTGACCAGTGTGGACATGATGTGTATTATATAATAAATAGTGACCAGTGTGGACATGATGTGTGTTATATAATAGATAGTGACCAGTATGGACATGATGTGTGTTATATAATAGATAGTGACCAGTGTGGACATGATGTGTTATATAATAGATAGTGACCAGTGTGGACATGATGTGTTATATAATAGATAGTGACCAGTGTGGACATGATGTGTGTTATATAATAGATAGTGACCAGTGTGGATATGATGTGTATTATATAATAGATAGTGACCAGTGTGGACATGATGTGTGTTATATAATAGATAGTGACCAGTGTGGACATGATGTGTGTTATATAATAGATAGTGACCAGTGTGGACATGATGTGTGTTATATAATAAATAGTGACCAGTGTGGACATGATGTGTGTTATATAATAGATAGTGACCAGTGTGGACATGATGTGTATTATATAATAGATAGTGACCAGTGTGGACATGATGTGTTATATAATAGATAGTGACCAGTGTGGACATGATGTGTTATATAATAGATAGTGACCAGTGTGGACATGATGTGTGTTATATAATAGATAGTGACCAGTGTGGACATGATGTGTGTTATATAATAGATAGTGACCAGTGTGGACATGATGTGTTATATAATAGATAGTGACCAGTGTGGACATGATGTGTTATATAATAGATAGTGACCAGTGTGGACATGATGTGTTATATAATAGATAGTGACCAGTGTGGACATGATGTGTGTTATATAATAGATAGTGACCAGTGTGGACATGATGTGTGTTATATAATAGATAGTGACCAGTGTGGACATGATGTGTTATATAATAGATAGTGACCAGTGTGGACATGATGTGTGTTATATAATAGATAGTGACCAGTGTGGACATGATGTGTGTTATATAATAGATAGTGACCAGTGTGGACATGATGTGTGTTATATAATAGATAGTGACCAGTGTCGACATGATGTGTGTTATATAATAGATAGTGACCAGTGTGGACATGATGTGTGTTATATAATAGATAGTGACCAGTGTGGACATGATGTGTGTTATATAATAGATAGTGACCAGTGTGGACATGATGTATTATATAATAGATAGTGACCAGTGTGGACATGATGTGTTATATAATAGATAGTGACCAGTGTGGACATGATGTGTTATATAATAGATAGTGACCAGTGTGGACATGATGTGTTATATAATAGATAGTGACCAGTGTGGACATGATGTGTTATATAATAGATAGTGACCAGTGTGGACATGATGTGTGTTATATAATAGATAGTGACCAGTGTGGACATGATATATTATATAATAGATAGTGACCAGTGTGGACATGATGTGTGTTATATAATAGATAGTGACCAGTGTGGACATGATGTGTTATATAATAGATAGTGACCAGTGTGGACATGATGTGTATTATATAATAGATAGTGACCAGTGTGGACATGATGTGTTATATAATAGATAGTGACCAGTGTGGACATGATGTGTGTTATATAATAGATAGTGACCAGTGTGGACATGATATATTATATAATAGATAGTGACCAGTGTGGACATGATGTGTGTTATATAATAGATAGTGACCAGTGTGGACATGATGTGTTATATAATAGATAGTGACCAGTGTGGACATGATGTGTATTATATAATAGATAGTGACCAGTGTGGACATGATGTGTGTTATATAATAGATAGTGACCAGTGTGGACATGATGTGTTATATAATAGATAGTGACCAGTGTGGACATGATGTGTGTTATATAATAGATAGTGACCAGTGTGGACATGATGTGTATTATATAATAAATAGTGACCAGTGTGGACATGATGTGTGTTATATAATAGATAGTGACCAGTGTGGACATGATGTGTTATATAATAGATAGTGACCAGTGTTGACATGATGTGTTATATAATAGATAGTGACCAGTGTGGACATGATGTGTATTATATAATAGATAGTGACCAGTGTGGACATGATGTGTTATATAATAGATAGTGACCAGTGTGGACATGATGTGTATTATATAATAGATAGTGACCAGTGTGGACATGATGTGTTATATAATAGATAGTGACCAGTGTGGACATGATGTGTTATATAATAGATAGTGACCAGTGTGGACATGATGTGTGTTATATAATAGATAGTGACCAGTGTGGAAATGATGTGTGTTATATAATAGATAGTGACCAGTGTGGACATGATGTGTGTTATATAATAGATAGTGACCAGTGTGGACATGATGTGTTATATAATAGATAGTGACCAGTGTGGACATGATGTGTGTTATATAATAGATAGTGACCAGTGTGGACATGATGTGTGTTATATAATAGATAGTGACCAGTGTGGACATGATTTGTGTTATATAATAGATAGTGACCAGTGTGGACATGATGTGTGTTATATAATAGATAGTGACCAGTGTGGACATGATGTGTGTTATATAATAGATAGTGACCAGTGTGGACATGATGTGTTATATAATAGATAGTGACCAGTGTGGACATGATGTGTTATATAATAGATAGTGACCAGTGTGGACATGATGTGTGTTATATAATAGTTAGTGACCAGTGTGGACATGATGTGTATTATATAATAGATAGTGACCAGTGTGGACATGATGTGTGTTATATAATAGATAGTGACCAGTGTGGACATGATGTGTGTTATATAATAGATAGTGACCGGTGTGGACATGATGTGTGTTATATAATAGATAGTGACCAGTGTGGACATGATGTGTATTATATAATAGATAGTGACCAGTGTGGACATGATGTGTGTTATATAATAGATTGTGACCAGTGTGGACATGATGTGTTATATAATAGATAGTGACCAGTGTGGACATGATGTGTATTATATAATAGATAGTGACCAGTGTGGACATGATGTGTTATATAATAGATAGTGACCAGTGTGGACATGATGTGTGTTATATAATAGATAGTGACCAGTGTGGACATGATGTGTGTTATATAATAGATAGTGACCGGTGTGGACATGATGTGTGTTATATAATAGATTGTGACCAGTGTGGACATGATGTGTATTATATAATAGATAGTGACCAGTGTGGACATGATGTGTGTTATATAATAGATTGTGACCAGTGTGGACATGATGTGTTATATAATAGATAGTGACCAGTGTGGACATGATGTGTGTTATATAATAGATAGTGACCAGTGTGGACATGATGTGTGTTATATAATAGATAGTGACCAGTGTGGACATGATGTGTATTATATAATAGATAGTGACCAGTGTGGACATGATGTGTTATATAATAGATAGTGACCAGTGTGGATATGATGTGTGTTATATAATAGATAGTGACCAGTGTGGACATGATGTGTTATATAATAGATAGTGACCAATGTGGACATGATGTGTTATATAATAGATAGTGACCAGTGTGGACATGATGTGTTATATAATAGATAGGGACCAGTGTGGACATGATGTGTTATATAATAGATAGTGACCAGTGTGGACATGATGTGTGTTATATAATAGATAGTGACCAGTGTGGACATGATGTGTTATATAATAGATAGTGAACAGTGTGGACATGATGTGTGTTATATAATAGATAGTGACCAGTGTGGACATGATGTGTTATATAATAGATAGTGACCAGTGTGGACATGATGTGTGTTATATAATAGATACTGACCAGTGTGGACATGATGTGTGTTATATAATAGATAGTGACAAGTGTGGACATGATGTGTGTTATATAATAGATAGTGACCAGTGTGGACATGATGTGTGTTATATAATAGATAGTGACCAGTGTGGACATGATGTGTGTTATATAATAGATAGTGACCAGTGTGGACATGATGTGTGTTATATAATAGATAGTGACCAGTGTCGACATGATGTGTGTTATATAATAGATAGTGACCAGTGTGGACATGATGTGTGTTATATAATAGATAGTGACCAGTGTGGACATGATGTGTTATATAATAGATAGTGACCGGTGTGGACATGATGTGTTATATAATAGATAGTGACCGGTGTGGACATGATGTGTGTTATATAATAGATAGTGACCAGTGTGGACATGATGTGTGTTATATAATAGATAGTGACCAGTGTGGACATGATGTGTTATATAATAGATAGTGACCAGTGTGGACATGATGTGTTATATAATAGATAGTGACCAGTGTGGACATGATGTGTGTTATATAATAGATAGTGACCAGTGTGGACATGATGTGTGTTATATAATAGATAGTGACCAGTGTGGACATGATGTGTGTTATATAATAGATAGTGACCAGTGTCGACATGATGTGTGTTATATAATAGATAGTGACCAGTGTGGACATGATGTGTGTTATATAATAGATAGTGACCAGTGTGGACATGATGTGTTATATAATAGATAGTGACCGGTGTGGACATGATGTGTTATATAATAGATAGTGACCGGTGTGGACATGATGTGTGTTATATAATAGATAGTGACCAGTGTGGACATGATGTGTGTTATATAATAGATAGTGACCAGTGTGGACATGATGTGTTATATAATAGATAGTGACCAGTGTGGACATGATGTGTTATATAATAGATAGTGACCAGTGTGGACATGATGTGTGTTATATAATAGATAGTGACCAGTGTGGACATGATGTGTTATATAATAGATAGTGACCAGTGTGGACATGATGTGTGTTATATAATAGATAGTGACCAGTGTGGACATGATGTATTATATAATAGATAGTGACCAGTGTGGACATGATGTGTTATATAATAGATAGTGACCAGTGTGGACATGATGTGTTATATAATAGATAGTGACCAGTGTGGACATGATGTGTGTTATATAATAGATAGTGACCAGTGTGGACATGATGTGTTATATAATAGATAGTGACCAGTGTGGACATGATGTGTGTTATATAATAGATAGTGACCAGTGTGGACATGATGTGTGTTATATAATAGATAGTGACCAGTGTGGACATGATGAGTGTTATATAATAGATAGTGACCAGTGTGGACATGATGTGTGTTATATAATAGATAGTGACCAGTGTGGACATGATGTGTTATATAATAGATAGTGACCAGTGTGGACATGATGTGTGTTATATAATAGATAGTGACCAGTGTGGACATGATGTATTATATAATAGATAGTGACCAGTGTGGACATGATGTGTTATATAATAGATAGTGACCAGTGTGGACATGATGTGTTATATAATAGATAGTGACCAGTGTGGACATGATGTGTGTTATATAATAGATAGTGACCAGTGTGGACATGATGTGTTATATAATAGATAGTGACCAGTGTGGACATGATGTGTGTTATATAATAGATAGTGACCAGTGTGGACATGATGTATTATATAATAGATAGTGACCAGTGTGGACATGATGTGTTATATAATAGATAGTGACCAGTGTGGACATGATGTGTTATATAATAGATAGTGACTGGTGTGGACATGATGTGTTATATAATAGATAGTGACCGGTGTGGACATGATGTGTTATATAATAGATAGTGACCAGTGTGGACATGATGTGTGTTATATAATAGATAGTGACCAGTGTGGACATGATGTGTTATATAATAGATAGTGACCAGTGTGGACATGATGTGTTATATAATAGATAGTGACCAGTGTGGACATGATGTGTGTTATATAATAGATAGTGACCAGTGTGGACATGATGTGTTATATAATAGATAGTGACCAGTGTGGACATGATGTGTGTTATATAATAGATAGTGACCAGTGTGGACATGATGTGTATTATATAATAAATAGTGACCAGTGTGGACATGATGTG
This sequence comes from Rhinoderma darwinii, assembly GCF_050947455.1. NCBI lineage: Eukaryota > Metazoa > Chordata > Amphibia > Anura > Rhinodermatidae > Rhinoderma > Rhinoderma darwinii. Next base: position 11,633,105 of record NC_134690.1, on the reverse strand, counting down.
TGTTATATAATAGATAGTGACCAGTGTGGACATGATGTGTGTTATATAATAGATAGTGACCAGTGTGGACATGATGTGTTATATAATAGATAGTGACCAGTGTGGACATGATGTGTTATATAATAGATAGTGATCAGTGTGGACATGATGTGTGTTATATAATAGATAGTGACCAGTGTGGATATGATATGTATTATATAATAGATAGTGACCAGTGTGGACATGATGTGTGTTATATAATAGATAGTGACCAGTGTGGACATGATGTGTGTTATATAATAGATAGTGACCAGTGTGGACATGATGTGTGTTATATAATAAATAGTGACCAGTGTGGACATGATGTGTGTTATATAATAGATAGTGACCAGTGTGGACATGATGTGTATTATATAATAGATAGTAACCAGTGTGGACATGATGTGTTATATAATAGATAGTGACCAGTGTGGACATGATGTGTTATATAATAGATAGTGACCAGTGTGGACATGATGTGTGTTATATAATAGATAGTGACCAGTGTGGACATGATGTGTGTTATATAATAGATAGTGACCAGTGTGGACATGATGTGTTATATAATAGATAGTGACCAGTGTGGACATGATGTGTTATATAATAGATAGTGACCAGTGTGGACATGATGTGTTATATAATAGATAGTGACCAGTGTGGACATGATGTGTGTTATATAATAGATAGTGACCAGTGTGGACATGATGTGTGTTATATAATAGATAGTGACCAGTGTGGACATGATGTGTTATATAATAGATAGTGACCAGTGTGGACATGATGTGTTATATAATAGATAGTGACCGGTGTGGACATGATGTGTTATATAATAGATAGTGACCAGTGTGGACATGATGTGTGTTATATAATAGATAGTGACCAGTGTGGACATGATGTGTGTTATATAATAGATAGTGACCAGTGTGGACATGATGTGTGTTATATAATAGATAGTGACCAGTGTCGACATGATGTGTGTTATATAATAGATAGTGACCAGTGTGGACATGATGTGTGTTATATAATAGATAGTGACCAGTGTGGACATGATGTGTGTTATATAATAGATAGTGACCAGTGTGGACATGATGTATTATATAATAGATAGTGACCAGTGTGGACATGATGTGTTATATAATAGATAGTGACCAGTGTGGACATGATGTGTTATATAATAGATAGTGACCAGTGTGGACATGATGTGTTATATAATAGATAGTGACCAGTGTGGACATGATGTGTATTATATAATAGATAGTGACCAGTGTGGACATGATGTGTTATATAATAGATAGTGACCAGTGTGGACATGATGTGTGTTATATAATAGATAGTGACCAGTGTGGACATGATATATTATATAATAGATAGTGACCAGTGTGGACATGATGTGTGTTATATAATAGATAGTGACCAGTGTGGACATGATGTGTTATATAATAGATAGTGACCAGTGTGGACATGATGTGTATTATATAATAGATAGTGACCAGTGTGGACATGATGTGTGTTATATAATAGATAGTGACCAGTGTGGACATGATGTGTGTTATATAATAGATAGTGACCAGTGTGGACATGATGTGTTATATAATAGATAGTGACCAGTGTGGACATGATGTGTGTTATATAATAGATAGTGACCAATGTGGACATGATGTGTGTTATATAATAGATAGTGACCAATGTGGACATGATGTGTGTTATATAATAGATAGTGACCAGTGTGGACATGATGTGTGTTATATAATAGATAGTGACCAGTGTGGACATGATGTGTGTTATATAATAGATAGTGACCAGTGTGGACATGATGTGTTATATAATAGATAGTGACCAGTGTGGACATGATGTGTGTTATATAATAGATAGTGACCAGTGTGGACATGATGTGTTATATAATAGATAGTGACCAGTGTGGACATGACGTATTATATAATAGATAGTGACCAGTGTGGACATGATGTGTTATATAATAGATAGTGACCAGTGTGGACATGATGTGTTATATAATAGATAGTGACCAGTGTGGACATGATGTGTTATATAATAGATAGTGACCGGTGTGGACATGATGTGTTATATAATAGATAGTGACCAGTGTGGACATGATGTGTTATATAATAGATAGTGACCAGTGTGGACATGATGTGTATTATATAATAGATAGTGACCAGTGTGGACATGATGTGTTATATAATAGATAGTGACCAGTGTGGACATGATGTGTATTATATAATAGATAGTGACCAGTGTGGACATGATGTATTATATAATAGATAGTGACCAGTGTGGACATGATGTGTTATATAATAGATAGTGACCAGTGTGGACATGATGTGTATTATATAATAGATAGTGACCAGTGTGGACATGATGTGTTATATAATAGATAGTGACCAGTGTGGACATGATGTATTATAAAATAGATAGTGACCAGTGTGGACATGATGTATTATATAATAGATAGTGACCAGTGTGGACATGATGTGTATTATATAATAGATAGTGACCAGTGTGGACATGATGTATTATATAATAGATAGTGACCAGTGTGGACATGATGTGTGTTATATAATAGATAGTGACCAATGTGGACATGATGTGTGTTATATAATAGATAGTGACCAATGTGGACATGATGTGTGTTATATAATAGATAGTGACCAGTGTGGACATGATGTGTGTTATATAATAGATAGTGACCAGTGTGGACATGATGTATTATATAATAGATAGTGACCAGTGTGGACATGATGTATTATATAATAGATAGTGACCAGTGTGGACATGATGTGTATTATATAATAGATAGTGACCAGTGTGGACATGATGTGTTATATAATAGATAGTGACCAGTGTGGACATGATGTATTATATAATAGATAGTGACCAGTGTGGACATGATGTGTATTATATAATAGATAGTGACCAGTGTGGACATGATGTATTATATAATAGATAGTGACCAGTGTGGACATGATGTATTATATAATAGATAGTGACCAGTGTGGACATGATGTGTATTATATAATAGATAGTGACCAGTGTGGACATGATGTGTTATATAATAGATAGTGACCAGTGTGGACATGATGTATTATATAATAGATAGTGACCAGTGTGGACATGATGTGTTATATAATAGATAGTGACCAGTGTGGACATGATGTGTTATATAATAGATAGTGACCAGTGTGGACATGATGTGTTATATAATAGATAGTGACCAGTGTGGACATGATGTGTGTTATATAATAGATAGTGACCAGTGTGGACATGATGTGTTATATAATAGATAGTGACCAGTGTGGACATGATGTGTTATATAATAGATAGTGACCAGTGTGGACATGATGTGTATTATATAATAGATAGTGACCAGTGTGGACATGATGTGTGTTATATAATAGATAGTGACCAGTGTGGACATGATGTGTGTTATATAATAGATAGTGACCAGTGTGGATATGATGTGTTATATAATAGATAGTGACCAGTGTGGACATGATGTGTTATATAATAGATAGTGACCAGTGTGGACATGATGTGTTATATAATAGATAGTGTCCAGTGTGGACATGATGTGTGTTATATAATAGATAGTGACCAATGTGGACATGATGTGTTATATAATAGATAGTGACCAGTGTGGACATGATGTGTTATATAATAGATAGTGACCAGTGTGGACATGATGTGTTATATAATAGATAGTGACCAGTGTGGACATGATGTGTTATATAATAGATAGTGACCAGTGTGGACATGATGTGTTATATAATAGATAGTGACCAGTGTGGACATGATGTGTTATATAATAGATAGTGACCAGTGTGGACATGATGTGTATTATATAATAGATAGTAACCAGTGTGGACATGATGTGTGTTATATAATAGATAGTGACCAGTGTGGACATGATGTGTGTTATATAATAGATAGTGACCAGTGTGGATATGATGTGTTATATAATAGATAGTGACCAGTGTGGACATGATGTGTTATATAATAGATAGTGACCAGTGTGGACATGATGTGTTATATAATAGATAGTGTCCAGTGTGGACATGATGTGTGTTATATAATAGATAGTGACCAATGTGGACATGATGTGTTATATAATAGATAGTGACCAGTGTGGACATGATGTGTTATATAATAGATAGTGACCAGTGTGGACATGATGTGTTATATAATAGATAGTGACCAGTGTGGACATGATGTGTTATATAATAGATAGTGACCAGTGTGGACATGATGTGTGTTATATAATAGATAGTGACCAGTGTGGACATGATGTGTGTTATATAATAGATAGTGACCAGTGTGGACATGATGTGTATTATATAATAGATAGTGACCAGTGTGGACATGATGTATTATATAATAGATAGTGACCAGTGTGGACATGATGTGTTATATAATAGATAGTGACCAGTGTGGACATGATGTGTGTTATATAATAGATAGTGACCAGTGTGGACATGATGTGTTATATAATAGATAGTGACCAGTGTGGACATGATGTGTTATATAATAGATAGTGACCAGTGTGGACATGATGTGTGTTATATAATAGATAGTGACCAGTGTGGACATGATGTGTTATATAATAGATAGTGACCAGTGTGGACATGATGTGTTATATAATAGATAGTGACCAGTGTGGACATGATGTGTGTTATATAATAGATAGTGACCAGTGTGGACATGATGTGTGTTATATAATAGATAGTGACCAGTGTGGACATGATGTGTATTATATAATAGATAGTGACCAGTGTGGACATGATGTGTTATATAATAGATAGTGACCAGTGTGGACATGATGTGTTATATAATAGATAGTGACCAGTGTGGACATGATGTGTGTTATATAATAGATAGTGACCAGTGTGGACATGATGTGTTATATAATAGATAGTGACCAGTGTGGACATGATGTGTTATATAATAGATAGTGACCAGTGTGGACATGATGTGTGTTATATAATAGATAGTGACCAGTGTGGACATGATGTGTGTTATATAATAGATAGTGACCAGTGTGGACATGATGTGTTATATAATAGATAGTGACCAGTGTGGACATGATGTGTTATATAATAGATAGTGACCAGTGTGGACATGATGTGTGTTATATAATAGATAGTAACCAGTGTGGACATGATGTGTTATATAATAGATAGTGACCAGTGTGGACATGATGTGTATTATATAATAGATAGTAACCAGTGTGGACATGATGTGTGTTATATAATAGATAGTGACCAGTGTGGACATGATGTGTGTTATATAATAGATAGTGACCAGTGTGGATATGATGTGTTATATAATAGATAGTGACCAGTGTGGACATGATGTGTTATATAATAGATAGTGACCAGTGTGGACATGATGTGTTATATAATAGATAGTGTCCAGTGTGGACATGATGTGTGTTATATAATAGATAGTGACCAATGTGGACATGATGTGTTATATAATAGATAGTGACCAGTGTGGACATGATGTGTTATATAATAGATAGTGACCAGTGTGGACATGATGTGTTATATAATAGATAGTGACCAGTGTGGACATGATGTGTTATATAATAGATAGTGACCTGTGTGGACATGATGTGTTATATAATAGATAGTGACCAGTGTGGACATGATGTGTATTATATAATAGATAGTGACCAGTGTGGACATGATGTGTGTTATATAATAGATAGTGACCAGTGTGGACATGATGTGTGTTATATAATAGATAGTGACCAGTGTGGACATGATGTGTATTATATAATAGATAGTGACCAGTGTGGACATGATGTATTATATAATAGATAGTGACCAGTGTGGACATGATGTGTTATATAATAGATAGTGACCAGTGTGGACATGATGTGTGTTATATAATAGATAGTGACCAGTGTGGACATGATGTGTTATATAATAGATAGTGACCAGTGTGGACATGATGTGTTATATAATAGATAGTGACCAGTGTGGACATGATGTGTGTTATATAATAGATAGTGACCAGTGTGGACATGATGTGTTATATAATAGATAGTGACCAGTGTGGACATGATGTGTTATATAATAGATAGTGACCAGTGTGGACATGATGTGTATTATATAATAGATAGTGACCAGTGTGGACATGATGTGTGTTATATAATAGATAGTGACCAGTGTGGACATGATGTGTGTTATATAATAGATAGTGACCAGTGTGGACATGATGTGTATTATATAATAGATAGTGACCAGTGTGGACATGATGTGTTATATAATAGATAGTGACCAGTGTGGACATGATGTGTTATATAATAGATAGTGACCAGTGTGGACATGATGTGTGTTATATAATAGATAGTGACCAGTGTGGACATGATGTGTTATATAATAGATAGTGACCAGTGTGGACATGATGTGTTATATAATAGATAGTGACCAGTGTGGACATGATGTGTGTTATATAATAGATAGTGACCAGTGTGGACATGATGTGTGTTATATAATAGATAGTGACCAGTGTGGACATGATGTGTTATATAATAGATAGTGACCAGTGTGGACATGATGTGTTATATAATAGATAGTGACCAGTGTGGACATGATGTGTGTTATATAATAGATAGTAACCAGTGTGGACATGATGTGTTATATAATAGATAGTGACCAGTGTGGACATGATGTGTTATATAATAGATAGTGACCAGTGTGGACATGATGTGTGTTATATAATAGATAGTAACCAGTGTGGACATGATGTGTTATATAATAGATAGTGACCAGTGTGGACATGATGTGTTATATAATAGATAGTGACCAGTGTGGACATGATGTGTTATATAATAGATAGTGACCAGTGTGGACATGATGTGTGTTATATAATAGATAGTGACCAGTGTGGACATGATGTGTGTTATATAATAGATAGTGACCAGTGGGGACATGATGTGTGTTATATAATAGATAGTGACCAGTGTGGACATGATGTGTTATATAATAGATAGTGACCAGTGTGGACATGATGTGTGTTATATAATAGATAGTGACCAGTGTGGACATGATGTGTGTTATATAATAGATAGTGACCAGTGTGGACATGATGTGTGTTATATAATAGATAGTGACCAGTGTGGACATGATGTGTGTTATATAATAGATAGTGACCAGTGTCGACATGATGTGTGTTATATAATAGATAGTGACCAGTGTGGACATGATGTGTGTTATATAATAGATAGTGACCAGTGTGGACATGATGTGTTATATAATAGATAGTGACCGGTGTGGACATGATGTGTTATATAATAGATAGTGACCAGTGTGGACATGATGTGTGTTATATAATAGATAGTGACCAGTGTGGACATGATGTGTGTTATATAATAGATAGTGACCAGTGTGGACATGATGTGTGTTATATAATAGATAGTGACCAGTGTGGACATGATGTGTTATATAATAGATAGTGACCAGTGTGGACATGATGTGTGTTATATAATAGATAGTGACCAGTGTGGACATGATGTGTTATATAATAGATAGTGACCAGTGTGGACATGATGTGTGTTATATAATAGATAGTGACCAGTGTGGACATGATGTGTGTTATATAATAGATAGTGACCAGTGTGGACATGATGTGTGTTATATAATAGATAGTGACCAGTGTGGACATGATGTGTTATATAATAGATAGTGACCGGTGTGGACATGATGTGTTATATAATAGATAGTGACCGGTGTGGACATGATGTGTGTTATATAATAGATAGTGACCAGTGTGGACATGATGTGTGTTATATAATAGATAGTGACCAGTGTGGACATGATGTATTATATAATAGATAGTGACCAGTGTGGACATGATGTGTTATATAATAGATAGTGACCAGTGTGGACATGATGTGTTATATAATAGATAGTGACCAGTGTGGACATGATGTGTTATATAATAGATAGTGACCAGTGTTGACATGATGTGTTATATAATAGATAGTGACCAGTGTGGACATGATGTGTGTTATATAATAGATAGTAACCAGTGTGGACATGATGTGTTATATAATAGATAGTGACCAGTGTGGACATGATGTGTTATATAATAGATAGTGACCAGTGTGGACATGATGTGTTATATAATAGATAGTGACCAGTGTGGACATGATGTGTGTTATATAATAGATAGTGACCAGTGGGGACATGATGTGTGTTATATAATAGATAGTGACCAGTGTGGACATGATGTGTTATATAATAGATAGTGACCAGTGTGGACATGATGTGTGTTATATAATAGATAGTGACCAGTGTGGACATGATGTGTGTTATATAATAGATAGTGACCAGTGTGGACATGATGTGTGTTATATAATAGATAGTGACCAGTGTCGACATGATGTGTGTTATATAATAGATAGTGACCAGTGTCGACATGATGTGTGTTATATAATAGATAGTGACCAGTGTGGACATGATGTGTGTTATATAATAGATAGTGACCAGTGTGGACATGATGTGTTATATAATAGATAGTGACCGGTGTGGACATGATGTGTTATATAATAGATAGTGACCGGTGTGGACATGATGTGTGTTATATAATAGATGGTGACCAGTGTGGACATGATGTGTGTTATATAATAGATAGTGACCAGTGTGGACATGATGCGTTATATAATAGATAGTGACCAGTGTGGACATGATGTGTGTTATATAATAGATAGTGACCAGTGTGGACATGATGTGTTATATAATAGATAGTGACCAGTGTGGACATGATGTGTGTTATATAATAGATAGTGACCAGTGTGGACATGATGTGTGTTATATAATAGATAGTGACCAGTGTGGACATGATGTGTGTTATATAATAGATAGTGACCAGTGTGGACATGATGTGTGTTATATAATAGATAGTGACCAGTGTCGACATGATGTGTGTTATATAATAGATAGTGACCAGTGTGGACATGATGTGTGTTATATAATAGATAGTGACCAGTGTGGACATGATGTGTTATATAATAGATAGTGACCAGTGTGGACATGATGTGTTATATAATAGATAGTGACCAGTGTGGACATGATGTGTTATATAATAGATAGTGACCAGTGTGGACATGATGTGTGTTATATAATAGATAGTGACCAGTGTGGACATGATGTGTGTTATATAATAGATAGTGACCAGTGTGGACATGATGTGTATTATATAATAGATAGTGACCAGTGTGGACATGATGTGTTATATAATAGATAGTGACCAGTGTGGACATGATGTGTTATATAATAGATAGTGACCAGTGTGGACATGATGTGTGTTATATAATAGATAGTGACCAGTGTGGACATGATGTGTTATATAATAGATAGTGACCAGTGTGGACATGATGTGTTATATAATAGATAGTGACCAGTGTGGACATGATGTGTGTTATATAATAGATAGTGACCAGTGTGGACATGATGTGTGTTATATAATAGATAGTGACCAGTGTGGACATGATGTGTTATATAATAGATAGTGACCAGTGTGGACATGATGTGTTATATAATAGATAGTGACCAGTGTGGACATGATGTGTGTTATATAATAGATAGTAACCAGTGTGGACATGATGTGTTATATAATAGATAGTGACCAGTGTGGACATGATGTGTATTATATAATAGATAGTAACCAGTGTGGACATGATGTGTGTTATATAATAGATAGTGACCAGTGTGGACATGATGTGTGTTATATAATAGATAGTGACCAGTGTGGATATGATGTGTTATATAATAGATAGTGACCAGTGTGGACATGATGTGTTATATAATAGATAGTGACCAGTGTGGACATGATGTGTTATACAATAGATAGTGTCCAGTGTGGACATGATGTGTGTTATATAATAGATAGTGACCAATGTGGACATGATGTGTTATATAATAGATAGTGACCAGTGTGGACATGATGTGTTATATAATAGATAGTGACCAGTGTGGACATGATGTGTTATATAATAGATAGTGACCAGTGTGGACATGATGTGTTATATAATAGATAGTGACCAGTGTGGACATGATGTGTTATATAATAGATAGTGACCAGTGTGGACATGATGTGTATTATATAATAGATAGTGACCAGTGTGGACATGATGTGTGTTATATAATAGATAGTGACCAGTGTGGACATGATGTGTGTTATATAATAGATAGTGACCAGTGTGGACATGATGTGTATTATATAATAGATAGTGACCAGTGTGGACATGATGTATTATATAATAGATAGTGACCAGTGTGGACATGATGTGTTATATAATAGATAGTGACCAGTGTGGACATGATGTGTGTTATATAATAGATAGTGACCAGTGTGGACATGATGTGTTATATAATAGATAGTGACCAGTGTGGACATGATGTGTTATATAATAGATAGTGACCAGTGTGGACATGATGTGTGTTATATAATAGATAGTGACCAGTGTGGACATGATGTGTTATATAATAGATAGTGACCAGTGTGGACATGATGTGTTATATAATAGATAGTGACCAGTGTGGACATGATGTGTATTATATAATAGATAGTGACCAGTGTGGACATGATGTGTGTTATATAATAGATAGTGACCAGTGTGGACATGATGTGTGTTATATAATAGATAGTGACCAGTGTGGACATGATGTGTATTATATAATAGATAGTGACCAGTGTGGACATGATGTGTTATATAATAGATAGTGACCAGTGTGGACATGATGTGTTATATAATAGATAGTGACCAGTGTGGACATGATGTGTGTTATATAATAGATAGTGACCAGTGTGGACATGATGTGTTATATAATAGATAGTGACCAGTGTGGACATGATGTGTTATATAATAGATAGTGACCAGTGTGGACATGATGTGTGTTATATAATAGATAGTGACCAGTGTGGACATGATGTGTGTTATATAATAGATAGTGACCAGTGTGGACATGATGTGTTATATAATAGATAGTGACCAGTGTGGACATGATGTGTTATATAATAGATAGTGACCAGTGTGGACATGATGTGTGTTATATAATAGATAGTAACCAGTGTGGACATGATGTGTTATATAATAGATAGTGACCAGTGTGGACATGATGTGTTATATAATAGATAGTGACCAGTGTGGACATGATGTGTTATATAATAGATAGTGACCAGTGTGGACATGATGTGTGTTATATAATAGATAGTGACCAGTGTGGACATGATGTGTGTTATATAATAGATAGTGACCAGTGGGGACATGATGTGTGTTATATAATAGATAGTGACCAGTGTGGACATGATGTGTTATATAATAGATAGTGACCAGTGTGGACATGATGTGTGTTATATAATAGATAGTGACCAGTGTGGACATGATGTGTGTTATATAATAGATAGTGACCAGTGTGGACATGATGTGTGTTATATAATAGATAGTGACCAGTGTGGACATGATGTGTGTTATATAATAGATAGTGACCAGTGTCGACATGATGTGTGTTATATAATAGATAGTGACCAGTGTGGACATGATGTGTGTTATATAATAGATAGTGACCAGTGTGGACATGATGTGTTATATAATAGATAGTGACCGGTGTGGACATGATGTGTTATATAATAGATAGTGACCAGTGTGGACATGATGTGTGTTATATAATAGATAGTGACCAGTGTGGACATGATGTGTGTTATATAATAGATAGTGACCAGTGTGGACATGATGTGTGTTATATAATAGATAGTGACCAGTGTGGACATGATGTGTTATATAATAGATAGTGACCGGTGTGGACATGATGTGTTATATAATAGATAGTGACCGGTGTGGACATGATGTGTGTTATATAATAGATAGTGACCAGTGTGGACATGATGTGTGTTATATAATAGATAGTGACCAGTGTGGACATGATGCGTTATATAATAGATAGTGACCAGTGTGGACATGATGTGTTATATAATAGATAGTGACCGGTGTGGACATGATGTGTTATATAATAGATAGTGACCAGTGTGGACATGATGTGTTATATAATAGATAGTGACCAGTGTGGACATGATGTGTTATATAATAGATAGTGACCAGTGTTGACATGATGTGTTATATAATAGATAGTGACCAGTGTGGACATGATGTGTGTTATATAATAGATAGTAACCAGTGTGGACATGATGTGTTATATAATAGATAGTGACCAGTGTGGACATGATGTGTTATATAATAGATAGTGACCAGTGTGGACATGATGTGTTATATAATAGATAGTGACCAGTGTGGACATGATGTGTGTTATATAATAGATAGTGACCAGTGGGGACATGATGTGTGTTATATAATAGATAGTGACCAGTGTGGACATGATGTGTTATATAATAGATAGTGACCAGTGTGGACATGATGTGTGTTATATAATAGATAGTGACCAGTGTGGACATGATGTGTGTTATATAATAGATAGTGACCAGTGTGGACATGATGTGTGTTATATAATAGATAGTGACCAGTGTCGACATGATGTGTGTTATATAATAGATAGTGACCAGTGTCGACATGATGTGTGTTATATAATAGATAGTGACCAGTGTGGACATGATGTGTGTTATATAATAGATAGTGACCAGTGTGGACATGATGTGTTATATAATAGATAGTGACCGGTGTGGACATGATGTGTTATATAATAGATAGTGACCGGTGTGGACATGATGTGTGTTATATAATAGATAGTGACCAGTGTGGACATGATGTGTGTTATATAATAGATAGTGACCAGTGTGGACATGATGCGTTATATAATAGATAGTGACCAGTGTGGACATGATGTGTGTTATATAATAGATAGTGACCAGTGTGGACATGATGTGTTATATAATAGATAGTGACCAGTGTGGACATGATGTGTGTTATATAATAGATAGTGACCAGTGTGGACATGATGTGTGTTATATAATAGATAGTGACCAGTGTGGACATGATGTGTGTTATATAATAGATAGTGACCAGTGTGGACATGATGTGTGTTATATAATAGATAGTGACCAGTGTCGACATGATGTGTGTTATATAATAGATAGTGACCAGTGTGGACATGATGTGTGTTATATAATAGATAGTGACCAGTGTGGACATGATGTGTTATATAATAGATAGTGACCAGTGTGGACATGATGTGTTATATAATAGATAGTGACCAGTGTGGACATGATGTGTTATATAATAGATAGTGACCAGTGTGGACATGATGTGTTATACAATAGATAGTGACCAGTGTGGACATGATGTGTGTTATATAATAGATAGTGACCAGTGTGGACATGATGTGTTATATAATAGATAGTGACCAGTGTGGACATGATGTGTTATATAATAGATAGTGACCAGTGTGGACATGATGTGTGTTATATAATAGATAGTGACCAGTGTGGACATGATGTGTGTTATATAATAGATAGTGACCAGTGTCGACATGATGTGTGTTATATAATAGATAGTGACCAGTGTGGACATGATGTGTGTTATATAATAGATAGTGACCAGTGTGGACATGATGTGTTATATAATAGATAGTGACCAGTGTGGACATGATGTGTGTTATATAATAGATAGTGACCAGTGTGGACATGATGTGTTATATAATAGATAGTGACCAGTGTGGACATGATGTGTGTTATATAATAGATGGTGACCAGTGTGGACATGATGTGTGTTATATAATAGATAGTGACCAGTGTGGATATGATGTGTTATATAATAGATAGTGACCAGTGTGGACATGATGTGTTATATAATAGATAGTGACCAGTGTGGACATGATGTGTGTTATATAATAGATAGTGACCAGTGTGGACATGATGTGTTATATAATAGATAGTGACCAGTGTGGACATGATGTGTGTTATATAATAGATAGTGACCAGTGTGGACATGATGTGTTATATAATAGATAGTGACCAGTGTGGACATGATGTGTTATATAATAGATAGTGACCAGTGTGGACATGATGTGTGTTATATAATAGATAGTGACCAGTGTGGACATGATGTGTTATATAATAGATAGTGACCAGTGTGGACATGATGTGTTATATAATAGATAGTGACCAGTGTGGACATGATGTGTGTTATATAATAGATGGTGACCAGTGTGGACATGATGTGTGTTATATAATAGATAGTGACCAGTGTGGATATGATGTGTTATATAATAGATAGTGACCGGTGTGGACATGATGTGTTATATAATAGATAGTGACCGGTGTGGACATGATGTGTTATATAATAGATAGTGACCGGTGTGGACATGATGTGTTATATAATAGATAGTGACCGGTGTGGACATGATGTGTGTTATATAATAGATAGTGACCAGTGTGGACATGATGTGTTATATAATAGATAGTGACCAGTGTGGACATGATGTGTGTTATATAATAGATAGTGACCAGTGTGGACATGATGTGTTATATAATAGATAGTGACCGGTGTGGACATGATGTGTTATATAATAGATAGTGACCAGTGTGGACATGATGTGTGTTATATAATAGATAGTGACCAGTGTGGACATGATGTGTGTTATATAATAGATAGTGACCAGTGTGGACATGATGTGTTATATAATAGATAGTGACCAGTGTGATCATGATGTGTGTTATATAATAGATAGTGACCAGTGTGGACATGATGTGTTATATAATAGATAGTGACCAGTGTGGACATGATGTGTTATATAATAGATAGTGACCAGTGTGGACATGATGTGTGTTATATAATAGATAGTGACCAGTGTGGACATGATGTGTTATATAATAGATAGTGACCAGTGTGGACATGATGTGTTATATAATAGATAGTGACCAGTGTGGACATGATGTGTGTTATATAATAGATAGTGACCAGTGTGGACATGATGTGTGTTATATAATAGATAGTGACCAGTGTCGACATGATGTGTGTTATATAATAGATAGTGACCAGTGTCGACATGATGTGTGTTATATAATAGATAGTGACCAGTGTCGACATGATGTGTGTTATATAATAGATAGTGACCGGTGTGGACATGATGTGTTATATAATAGATAGTGACCAGTGTGGACATGATGTGTGTTATATAATAGATAGTGACCAGTGTGGACATGATGTGTTATATAATAGATAGTGACCAGTGTGGACATGATGTGTGTTATATAATAGATGGTGACCAGTGTGGACATGATGTGTGTTATATAATAGATAGTGACCAGTGTGGATATGATGTGTTATATAATAGATAGTGACCAGTGTGGACATGATGTGTTATATAATAGATAGTGACCAGTGTGGACATGATGTGTTATATAATAGATAGTGACCAGTGTGGACATGATGTGTGTTATATAATAGATAGTGACCAGTGTGGACATGATGTGTATTATATAATAAATAGTGACCAGTGTGGACATGATGTGTGTTATATAATAGATAGTGACCAGTGTGGACATGATGTGTTATATAATAGATAGTGACCAGTGTGGACATGATGTGTGTTATATAATAGATAGTGACCAGTGTGGACATGATGTGTTATATAATAGATAGTGACCAGTGTGGACATGATGTGTGTTATATAATAGATAGTGACCAGTGTGGATATGATGTGTATTATATAATAGATAGTGACCAGTGTGGACATGATGTGTATTATATAATAGATAGTGACCAGTGTGGACATGATGTGTTATATAATAGATAGTGACCAGTGTGGACATGATGTGTTATATAATAGATAGGGACCAGTGTGGACATGATGTGTTATATAATAGATAGTGACCAGTGTGGACATGATGTGTGTTATATAATAGATAGTGACCAGTGTGGACATGATGTATTATATAATAGATAGTGACCAGTGTGGACATGATGTGTTATATAATAGATAGTGACCAGTGTGGACATGATGTGTTATATAATAGATAGGGACCAGTGTGGACATGATGTGTTATATAATAGATAGTGACCAGTGTGGACATGATGTGTGTTATATAATAGATAGTGACCAGTGTGGACATGATGTGTTATATAATAGATAGTGACCAGTGTGGACATGATGTGTGTTATATAATAGATAGTGACCAGTGTGGACATGATGTGTTATATAATAGATAGTGACCAGTGTGGACATGATGTGTGTTATATAATAGATAGTGACCAGTGTGGACATGATGTGTGTTATATAATAGATAGTGACCAGTGTGGACATGATGTGTGTTATATAATAGATAGTGACCAGTGTGGACATGATGTGTGTTATATAATAGATAGTGACCAGTGTGGATATGATGTGTGTTATATAATAGATAGTGACCAGTGTGGACATGATGTGTGTTATATAATAGATAGTGACCAGTGTGGACATGATGTGTTATATAATAGATAGTGACCAGTGTGGACATGATGTGTTATATAATAGATAGTGACCAGTGTGGACATGATGTGTTATATAATAGATAGTGACCAGTGTGGACATGATGTGTGTTATATAATAGATAGTGACCAGTGTGGACATGATGTGTTATATAATAGATAGTGACCAGTGTGGACATGATGTGTGTTATATAATAGATAGTGACCAGTGTGGACATGATGTGTGTTATATAATAGATAGTGACCAGTGTGGACATGATGTGTTATATAATAGATAGTGACAAGTGTGGACATGATGTGTGTTATATAATAGATAGTGACCAGTGTGGACATGATGTGTTATATAATAGATAGTGACCAGTGTGGACATGATGTGTTATATAATAGATAGTGACCAGTGTGCACATGATGTGTATTATATAATAGATAGTGACCAGTGTGGACATGATGTGGTATATAATAGATAGTGACCAGTGTGGACATGATGTGTTATATAATAGATAGTGACCAGTGTGGACATGATGTGTATTATATAATAGATAGTGACCAGTGTGGATATGATGTGTATTATATAATAGATAGTGACCAGTGTGGACATGATGTGTATTATATAATAGATAGTGACCAGTGTGGATATGATGTGTGTTATATAATAGATAGTGACCAGTGTGGACATGATGTGTTATATAATAGATAGTGACCAGTTTGGACATGATGTGTGTTATATAATAGATAGTGACCAGTGTGGACATGATGTGTGTTATATAATAGATAGTGACCAGTGTGGACATGATGTGTTATATAATAGATAGTGACCAGTGTGGACATGATGTGTGTTATATAATAGATAGTGACCAGTGTGGACATGATGTGTGTTATATAATAGATAGTGACCAGTGTGGACATGATGTGTGTTATATAATAGATAGTGACCAGTGTGGACATGATGTGTATTGTATAATAGATAGTGACCAGTGTGGACATGATGTGTGTTATATAATAGATAGTGACCAGTGTGGACATGATGTGTGTTATATAATAGATAGTGACCAGTGTGGACATGATGTGTGTTATATAATAGATAGTAACCAGTGTGGACATGATGTGTATTGTATAATAGATAGTGACCAGTGTGGACATGATGTGTGTTATATAATAGATAGTGACCAGTGTGGACATGATGTGTGTTATATAATAGATAGTGACCAGTGTGGACATGATGTGTGTTATATAATAGATAGTGACCAGTGTGGACATGATGTGTGTTATATAATAGATAGTGACCAGTGTGGACATGATGTGTGTTATATAATAGATAGTGACCAGTGTGGACATGATGTGTGTTATATAATAGATAGTGACCAGTGTGGACATGATGTGTGTTATATAATAGATAGTGACCAGTGTGGACATGATGTGTGTTATATAATAGATAGTGACCAGTGTGGACATGATGTGTGTTATATAATAGATAGTGACCAGTGTGGACATGATGTGTGTTATATAATAGATAGTGACCAGTGTGGACATGATGTGTATTGTATAATAGATAGTGACCAGTGTGGACATGATGTGTTATATAATAGATAGTGACCAGTGTGGACATGATGTGTGTTATATAATAGATAGTGACCAGTGTGGACATGATGTGTGTTATATAATAGATAGTGACCAGTGTGGACATGATGTGTGTTATATAATAGATAGTGACCAGTGTGGATATGATGTGTTATATAATAGATAGTGACCAGTGTGGACATGATGTGTTATATAATAGATAGTGACCAGTGTGGACATGATGTGTTATATAATAGATAGTGACCGGTGTGGACATGATGTGTGTTATATAATAGATAGTAACCAGTGTGGACATGATGTGTATTATATAATAGATAGTGACCAGTGTGGACATGATGTGTTATATAATAGATAGTGACCGGTGTGGACATGATGTGTGTTATATAATAGATAGTGACCAGTGTGGACATGATGTGTGTTATATAATAGATAGTGACCAGTGTGGACATGATGTGTGTTATATAATAGATAGTGACCAGTGTGGACATGATGTGTGTTATATAATAGATAGTGACCGGTGTGGACATGATGTGTGTTATATAATAGATAGTGACCAGTGTGGACATGATGTGTTATATAATAGATAGTGACCAGTGTGGACATGATGTGTGTTATATAATAGATAGTGACCAGTGTGGACATGATGTGTTATATAATAGATAGTGACCAGTGTGGACATGATGTGTGTTATATAATAGATAGTGACCAGTGTGGACATGATGTGTTATATAATAGATAGTGACCAGTGTGGACATGATGTGTTATATAATAGATAGTGACCAGTGTGGACATGATGTGTGTTATATAATAGATAGTGACCAGTGTGGACATGATGTGTTATATAATAGATAGTGACCAGTGTGGACATGATGTGTTATATAATAGATAGTGACCAGTGTGGACATGATGTGTGTTATATAATAGATAGTGACCAGTGTGGACATGATGTGTGTTATATAATAGATAGTGACCAGTGTCGACATGATGTGTGTTATATAATAGATAGTGACCAGTGTCGACATGATGTGTGTTATATAATAGATAGTGACCAGTGTCGACATGATGTGTGTTATATAATAGATAGTGACCGGTGTGGACATGATGTGTTATATAATAGATAGTGACCAGTGTGGACATGATGTGTGTTATATAATAGATAGTGACCAGTGTGGACATGATGTGTTATATAATAGATAGTGACCAGTGTGGACATGATGTGTGTTATATAATAGATGGTGACCAGTGTGGACATGATTTGTGTTATATAATAGATAGTGACCAGTGTGGATATGATGTGTTATATAATAGATAGTGACCAGTGTGGACATGATGTGTTATATAATAGATAGTGACCAGTGTGGACATGATGTGTTATATAATAGATAGTGACCAGTGTGGACATGATGTGTGTTATATAATAGATAGTGACCAGTGTGGACATGATGTGTATTATATAATAAATAGTGACCAGTGTGGACATGATGTGTGTTATATAATAGATAGTGACCAGTGTGGACATGATGTGTTATATAATAGATAGTGACCAGTGTGGACATGATGTGTGTTATATAATAGATAGTGACCAGTGTGGACATGATGTGTTATATAATAGATAGTGACCAGTGTGGACATGATGTGTGTTATATAATAGATAGTGACCAGTGTGGATATGATGTGTATTATATAATAGATAGTGACCAGTGTGGACATGATGTGTATTATATAATAGATAGTGACCAGTGTGGACATGATGTGTTATATAATAGATAGTGACCAGTGTGGACATGATGTGTTATATAATAGATAGGGACCAGTGTGGACATGATGTGTTATATAATAGATAGTGACCAGTGTGGACATGATGTGTGTTATATAATAGATTGTGACCAGTGTGGACATGATGTGTTATATAATAGATAGTGACCAGTGTGGACATGATGTGTTATATAATAGATAGGGACCAGTGTGGACATGATGTGTTATATAATAGATAGTGACCAGTGTGGACATGATGTGTGTTATATAATAGATAGTGACCAGTGTGGACATGATGTGTTATATAATAGATAGTGACCAGTGTGGACATGATGTGTGTTATATAATAGATAGTGACCAGTGTGGACATGATGTGTGTTATATAATAGATAGTGACCAGTGTGGACATGATGTGTGTTATATAATAGATAGTGACCAGTGTGAACATGATGTGTTATATAATAGATAGTGACCGGTGTGGACATGATGTGTTATATAATAGATAGTGACCAGTGTGGACATGATGTGTGTTATATAATAGATAGTGACCAGTGTGGACATGATGTGTGTTATATAATAGATAGTGACCAGTGTGGACATGATGTGTGTTATATAATAGATAGTGACCAGTGTGGATATGATGTGTGTTATATAATAGATAGTGACCAGTGTGGACATGATGTGTATTATATAATAGATAGTGACCAGTGTGGACATGATGTGTGTTATATAATAGATAGTGACCAGTGTGGACATGATGTGTGTTATATAATAGATAGGGACCAGTGTGGACATGATGTGTTATATAATAGATAGTGACCAGTGTGGACATGATGTGTTATATAATAGATAGTGACCAGTGTGGACATGATGTGTGTTATATAATAGATAGGGACCAGTGTGGACATGATGTGTTATATAATAGATAGTGACCAGTGTGGATATGATGTGTGTTATATAATAGATAGTAACCAGTGTGGACATGATGTGTATTATATAATAGATAGTGACCAGTGTGGACATGATGTGTGTTATATAATAGATAGTGACCAGTGTGGACATGATGTGTGTTATATAATAGATAGGGACCAGTGTGGACATGATGTGTTATATAATAGATAGTGACCAGTGTGGACATGATGTGTGTTATATAATAGATAGTGACCAGTGTGGACATGATGTGTTATATAATAGATAGTGACCAGTGTGGACATGATGTGTTATATAATAGATAGTGACCAGTGTGGACATGATGTGTTATATAATAGTTAGTGACCAGTGTGGACATGATGTGTGTTATATAATAGATAGTGACCAGTGTGGACATGATGTGTTATATAATAGATAGTGACCAGTGTGGACATGATGTGTGTTATATAATAGATAGTGACCAGTGTGGACATGATGTGTGTTATATAATAGATAGTGACCAGTGTGGACATGATGTGTTATATAATAGATAGTGACAAGTGTGGACATGATGTGTGTTATATAATAGATAGTGACCAGTGTGGACATGATGTGTTATATAATAGATAGTGACCAGTGTGGACATGATGTGTTATATAATAGATAGTGACCAGTGTGCACATGATGTGTATTATATAATAGATAGTGACCAGTGTGGACATGATGTGGTATATAATAGATAGTGACCAGTGTGGACATGATGTGTTATATAATAGATAGTGACCAGTGTGGACATGATGTGTTATATAATAGATAGTGACCAGTGTGGATATGATGTGTATTATATAATAGATAGTGACCAGTGTGGACATGATGTGTATTATATAATAGATAGTGACCAGTGTGGATATGATGTGTGTTATATAATAGATAGTGACCAGTGTGGACATGATGTGTTATATAATAGATAGTGACCAGTTTGGACATGATGTGTGTTATATAATAGATAGTGACCAGTGTGGACATGATGTGTGTTATATAATAGATAGTGACCAGTGTGGACATGATGTGTTATATAATAGATAGTGACCAGTGTGGACATGATGTGTGTTATATAATAGATAGTGACCAGTGTGGACATGATGTGTGTTATATAATAGATAGTGACCAGTGTGGACATGATGTGTGTTATATAATAGATAGTGACCAGTGTGGACATGATGTGTATTGTATAATAGATAGTGACCAGTGTGGACATGATGTGTGTTATATAATAGATAGTGACCAGTGTGGACATGATGTGTGTTATATAATAGATAGTGACCAGTGTGGACATGATGTGTGTTATATAATAGATAGTGACCAGTGTGGACATGATGTGTATTGTATAATAGATAGTGACCAGTGTGGACATGATGTGTGTTATATAATAGATAGTGACCAGTGTGGACATGATGTGTGTTATATAATAGATAGTGACCAGTGTGGACATGATGTGTGTTATATAATAGATAGTGACCAGTGTGGACATGATGTGTGTTATATAATAGATAGTGACCAGTGTGGACATGATGTGTGTTATATAATAGATAGTGACCAGTGTGGACATGATGTGTGTTATATAATAGATAGTGACCAGTGTGGACATGATGTGTGTTATATAATAGATAGTGACCAGTGTGGACATGATGTGTGTTATATAATAGATAGTGACCAGTGTGGACATGATGTGTGTTATATAATAGATAGTGACCAGTGTGGACATGATGTGTATTGTATAATAGATAGTGACCAGTGTGGACATGATGTGTTATATAATAGATAGTGACCAGTGTGGACATGATGTGTGTTATATAATAGATAGTGACCAGTGTGGACATGATGTGTGTTATATAATAGATAGTGACCAGTGTGGATATGATGTGTTATATAATAGATAGTGACCAGTGTGGACATGATGTGTTATATAATAGATAGTGACCAGTGTGGACATGATAGTGACCGGTGTGGACATGATGTGTGTTATATAATAGATAGTAACCAGTGTGGACATGATGTGTATTATATAATAGATAGTGACCAGTGTGGACATGATGTGTTATATAATAGATAGTGACCGGTGTGGACATGATGTGTGTTATATAATAGATAGTGACCAGTGTGGACATGATGTGTGTTATATAATAGATAGTGACCAGTGTGGACATGATGTGTGTTATATAATAGATAGTGACCAGTGTGGACATGATGTGTGTTATATAATAGATAGTGACCGGTGTGGACATGATGTGTGTTATATAATAGATAGTGACCAGTGTGGACATGATGTGTTATATAATAGATAGTGACCAGTGTGGACATGATGTGTGTTATATAATAGATAGTGACCAGTGTGGACATGATGTGTTATATAATAGATAGTGACCAGTGTGGACATGATGTGTGTTATATAATAGATAGTGACCAGTGTGGACATGATGTGTTATATAATAGATAGTGACCAGTGTGGACATGATGTGTGTTATATAATAGATAGTGACCAGTGTGGATATGATGTGTATTATATAATAGATAGTGACCAGTGTGGACATGATGTGTGTTATATAATAGATTGTGACCAGTGTGGACATGATGTGTTATATAATAGATAGGGACCAGTGTGGACATGATGTGTTATATAATAGATAGGGACCAGTGTGGACATGATGTGTTATATAATAGATAGTGACCAGTGTGGACATGATGTGTGTTATATAATAGATAGTGACCAGTGTGGACATGATGTGTTATATAATAGATAGTGACCAGTGTGGACATGATGTGTGTTATATAATAGATAGTGACCAGTGTGGACATGATGTGTTATATAATAGATAGTGACCAGTGTGGACATGATGTGTGTTATATAATAGATAGTGACCAGTGTGGACATGATGTGTGTTATATAATAGATAGTGACCAGTGTGGACATGATGTGTGTTATATAATAGATAGTGACCAGTGTGGACATGATGTGTATTATATAATAAATAGTGACCAGTGTGGACATGATGTGTGTTATATAATAGATAGTGACCAGTGTGGACATGATGTGTATTATATAATAGATAGTGACCAGTGTGGACATGATGTGTTATATAATAGATAGTGACCAGTGTGGACATGATGTGTTATATAATAGATAGTGACCAGTGTGGACATGATGTGTGTTATATAATAGATAGTGACCAGTGTGGACATGATGTGTGTTATATAACAGATAGTGACCAGTGTGGACATGATGTGTTATATAATAGATAGTGACCAGTGTGGACATGATGTGTTATATAATAGATAGTGACCAGTGTGGACATGATGTGTTATATAATAGATAGTGACCAGTGTGGACATGATGTGTGTTATATAATAGATAGTGACCAGTGTGGACATGATGTGTTATATAATAGATAGTGACCAGTGTGGACATGATGTGTGTTATATAATAGATAGTGACCAGTGTGGACATGATGTGTTATATAATAGATAGTGACCAGTGTGGACATGATGTGTTATATAATAGATAGTGACCAGGGTGGACATGATGTGTTATATAATAGATAGTGACCAGTGTGGACATGATGTGTATTATATAATAGATAGTGACCAGTGTGGACATGATGTGTTATATAATAGATAGTGACCAGTGTGGACATGATGTGTATTATATAATAGATAGTGACCAGTGTGGACATGATGTGTTATATAATAGATAGTGACCAGTGTGGACATGATGTGTATTATATAATAGATAGTGACCAGTGTGGACATGATGTGTGTTATATAATAGATAGTGACCAGTGTGGACATGATGTGTTATATAATAGATAGTGACCAGTGTAGACATGATGTGTTATATAATAGATAGTGACCAGTGTGGACATGATGTGTATTATATAATAGATAGTGACCAGTGTGGACATGATGTGTTATATAATAGATAGTGACCAGTGTGGACATGATGTGTATTATATAATAGATAGTGACCAGTGTGGACATGATGTGTATTATATAATAGATAGTGACCAGTGTGGACATGATGTGTGTTATATAATAGATAGTGACCAGTGTGGACATGATGTGTGTTACATAATAGATAGTGACCAGTGTGAACATGATGTGTATTGTATAATAGATAGTGACCAGTGTGGACATGATGTGTTATATAATAGATAGTGACCAGTGTGGACATGATGTGTTATATAATAGATAGTGACCAGTGTAGACATGATGTGTTATATAATAGATAGTGACCAGTGTGGACATGATGTGTGTTATATAATAGATAGTGACCAGTGTGGACATGATGTGTTATATAATAGATAGTGACCAGTGTAGACATGATGTGTTATATAATAGATAGTGACCAGTGTGGATATGATGTGTATTATATAATAGATAGTGACCAGTGTGGAAATGATGTGTATTATATAATAGATAGTGACCAGTGTGGACATGATGTGTTATATAATAGATAGTGACCAGTGTGGACATGATGTGTTATATAATAGATAGTGACCAGTGTGGACATGATGTGTTATATAATAGATAGTGACCAGTGTGGACATGATGTGTGTTATATAATAGATAGTGACCAGTGTGGACATGATGTGTGTTATATAATAGATAGTGACCAGTGTGGACATGATGTGTGTTATATAATAGATAGTGACCAGTGTGGACATGATGTGTGTTATATAATAGATAGTGACCAGTGTGGACATGATGTGTGTTATATAATAGATAGTGACCAGTGTGGACATGATGTGTTATATAATAGATAGTGACCAGTGTGGACATGATGTGTGTTATATAATAGATAGTGACCAGTGTGGACATGATGTGTTATATAATAGATAGTGACCGGTGTGGACATGATGTGTGTTATATAATAGATAGTGACCGGTGTGGACATGATGTGTTATATAATAGATAGTGACCAGTGTGGACATGATGTGTTATATAATAGATAGTGACCAGTGTGGACATGATGTGTGTTATATAATAGATAGTGACCAGTGTGGACATGATGTGTATTATATAATAGATAGTGACCAGTGTGGACATGATGTCTATTATATAATAGATAGTGACCAGTGTGGACATGATGTGTTATATAATAGATAGTGACCAGTGTGGACATGATGTGTGTTATATAATAGATAGTGACCAGTGTGGACATGATGTGTGTTATATAATAGATAGTGACCGGTGTGGACATGATGTGTGTTATATAATAGATAGTGACCAGTGTGGACATGATGTGTTATATAATAGATAGTGACCAGTGTGGACATGATGTGTGTTATATAATAGATAGTGACCGGTGTGGACATGATGTGTATTATATAATAGATAGTGACCAGTGTGGACATGATGTGTGTTATATAATAGATAGTGACCAGCGTGGACATGATGTGTGTTATATAATAGATAGTGACCAGTGTGGACATGATGTGTGTTATATAATAGATAGTAACCAGTGTGGACATGATGTGTTATATAATAGATAGTGACCAGTGTGGACATGATGTGTTATATAATAGATAGTGACCAGTGTGGACATGATGTGTGTTATATAATAGATAGTGACCAGTGTGGACATGATGTGTGTTATATAATAGATAGTGACCAGTGTGGACATGATGTGTGTTATATAATAGATAGTGACCAGTGTGGACATGATGTGTGTTATATAATAGATAGTGACCAGTGTGGACATGATGTGTGTTATATAATAGATAGTGACCAGTGTGGACATGATGTGTTATATAATAGATAGTGACCAGTGTGGACATGATGTGTGTTATATAATAGATAGTGACCAGTGTGGACATAATGTGTGTTATATAATAGATAGTGACCAGTGTGGACATGATGTGTGTTATATAATAGATAGTGACCAGTGTGGACATGATGTGTGTTATATAATAGATAGTGACCAGTGTGGACATGATGTGTGTTATATAATAGATAGTGACCAGTGTGGACATGATGTGTTATATAATAGATAGTGACCAGTGTGGACATGATGTGTGTTATATAATAGATAGTGACCAGTGTGGACATGATGTGTTATATAATAGATAGTGACCGGTGTGGACATGATGTGTGTTATATAATAGATAGTGACCGGTGTGGACATGATGTGTTATATAATAGATAGTGACCAGTGTGGACATGATGTGTTATATAATAGATAGTGACCAGTGTGGACATGATGTGTGTTATATAATAGATAGTGACCAGTGTGGACATGATGTGTATTATATAATAGATAGTGACCAGTGTGGACATGATGTCTATTATATAATAGATAGTGACCAGTTTGGACATGATGTGTTATATAATAGATAGTGACCAGTGTGGACATGATGTGTGTTATATAATAGATAGTGACCAGTGTGGACATGATGTGTGTTATATAATAGATAGTGACCGGTGTGGACATGATGTGTGTTATATAATAGATAGTGACCAGTGTGGACATGATGTGTTATATAATAGATAGTGACCAGTGTGGACATGATGTGTGTTATATAATAGATAGTGACCGGTGTGGACATGATGTGTATTATATAATAGATAGTGACCAGTGTGGACATGATGTGTGTTATATAATAGATAGTGACCAGCGTGGACATGATGTGTGTTATATAATAGATAGTGACCAGTGTGGACATGATGTGTGTTATATAATAGATAGTAACCAGTGTGGACATGATGTGTTATATAATAGATAGTGACCAGTGTGGACATGATGTGTTATATAATAGATAGTGACCAGTGTGGACATGATGTGTGTTATATAATAGATAGTGACCAGTGTGGACATGATGTGTGTTATATAATAGATAGTGACCAGTGTGGACATGATGTGTGTTATATAATAGATAGTGACCAGTGTGGACATGATGTGTGTTATATAATAGATAGTGACCAGTGTGGACATGATGTGTGTTATATAATAGATAGTGACCAGTGTGGACATGATGTGTTATATAATAGATAGTGACCAGTGTGGACATGATGTGTGTTATATAATAGATAGTGACCAGTGTGGACATGATGTGTTATATAATAGATAGTGACCAGTGTGGACATGATGTGTGTTATATAATAGATAGTGACCAGTGTGGACATGATGTGTGTTATATAATAGATAGTGACCAGTGTGGACATGATGTGTGTTATATAATAGATAGTGACCAGTGTGGACATGATGTGTTATATAATAGATAGTGACCAGTGT
This sequence comes from Rhinoderma darwinii, assembly GCF_050947455.1. Lineage (NCBI taxonomy): Eukaryota > Metazoa > Chordata > Amphibia > Anura > Rhinodermatidae > Rhinoderma > Rhinoderma darwinii. The sequence goes on along the minus strand of NC_134690.1, from coordinate 11,605,116 downwards.
GGACATGATGTGTGTTATATAATAGATAGTGACCAGTGTGGACATGATGTGTTATATAATAGATAGTTACCGGTGTGGACATGATGTGTGTTATATAATAGATAGTGACCGGTGTGGACATGATGTGTTATATAATAGATAGTGACCAGTGTGGACATGATGTGTTATATAATAGATAGTGACCAGTGTGGACATGATGTGTGTTATATAATAGATAGTGACCAGTGTGGACATGATGTGTATTATATAATAGATAGTGACCAGTGTGGACATGATGTCTATTATATAATAGATAGTGACCAGTGTGGACATGATGTGTTATATAATAGATAGTGACCAGTGTGGACATGATGTGTGTTATATAATAGATAGTGACCAGTGTGGACATGATGTGTGTTATATAATAGATAGTGACCGGTGTGGACATGATGTGTGTTATATAATAGATAGTGACCAGTGTGGACATGATGTGTTATATAATAGATAGTGACCAGTGTGGACATGATGTGTGTTATATAATAGATAGTGACCGGTGTGGACATGATGTGTATTATATAATAGATAGTGACCAGTGTGGACATGATGTGTGTTATATAATAGATAGTGACCAGCGTGGACATGATGTGTGTTATATAATAGATAGTGACCAGTGTGGACATGATGTGTGTTATATAATAGATAGTAACCAGTGTGGACATGATGTGTTATATAATAGATAGTGACCAGTGTGGACATGATGTGTTATATAATAGATAGTGACCAGTGTGGACATGATGTGTGTTATATAATAGATAGTGACCAGTGTGGACATGATGTGTGTTATATAATAGATAGTGACCAGTGTGGACATGATGTGTGTTATATAATAGATAGTGACCAGTGTGGACATGATGTGTGTTATATAATAGATAGTGACCAGTGTGGACATGATGTGTGTTATATAATAGATAGTGACCAGTGTGGACATGATGTGTTATATAATAGATAGTGACCAGTGTGGACATGATGTGTGTTATATAATAGATAGTGACCAGTGTGGACATGATGTGTTATATAATAGATAGTGACCGGTGTGGACATGATGTGTGTTATATAATAGATAGTGACCAGTGTGGACATGATGTGTGTTATATAATAGATAGTGACCAGTGTGGACATGATGTGTGTTATATAATAGATAGTGACCAGTGTGGACATGATGTGTGTTATATAATAGATAGTGAAAAAGTGTGGACATGATGTGTATTATATAATAGATTGTGACCAGTGTGGACATGATGTGTATTATATAATAGATAGTGACCAGTGTGGACATGATGTGTTATATAATAGATAGTGACCAGTGTGGACATGATGTGTGTTATATAATAGATAGTGACCGGTGTGGACATGATGTGTGTTATATAATAGATAGTTACCAGTGTGGACATGATGTGTTATATAATAGATAGTGACCAGTGTGGACATGATGTGTGTTATATAATAGATAGTGACCGGTGTGGACATGATGTGTGTTATATAATAGATAGTGACCAGTGTGGACATGATGTGTGTTATATAATAGATAGTGACCAGTGTGGACATGATGTGTGTTATATAATAGATAGTGACCAGTGTGGACATGATGTGTGTTATATAATAGATAGTAACCAGTGTGGACATGATGAGTGTTATATAATAGATAGTGACCAGTGTGGACATGATGTGTGTTATATAATAGATAGTGACCAGTGTGGACATGATGTGTGTTATATAATAGATAGTGACCAGTGTGGACATGATGTGTGTTATATAATAGATAGTGACCAGTGTGGACATGATGTGTGTTATATAATAGATAGTGACCAGTGTGGACATGATGTGTGTTATATAATAGATAGTGACCAGTGTGGACATGATGTGTGTTATATAATAGATAGTGACCGGTGTGGACATGATTTGTTATATAATAGATAGTGACCAGTGTGGACATGATGTGTTATATAATAGATAGTGACCAGTGTGGACATGATGTGTGTTATATAATAGATAGTGACCAGTGTGGACATGATGTGTATTTATATAATAGATAGTGACCAGTGTGGACATGATGTGTGTTATATAATAGATAGTGACCAGTGTGGACATGATGTGTGTTATATAATAGATAGTGACCAGTGTGGACATGATGTGTGTTATATAATAGATAGTGACCAGTGTGGACATGATGTGTGTTATATAATAGATAGTGACCAGTGTGGACATGATGTGTGTTATATAATAGATAGTGACCAGTGTGGACATGATGTGTGTTATATAATAGATAGTGACCAGTGTGGATATGATGTGTTATATAATAGATAGTGACCAGTGTGGACATGATGTGTTATATAATAGATAGTGACCGGTGTGGACATGATGTGTTATATAATAGATAGTGACCGGTGTGGACATGATGTGTGTTATATAATAGATAGTAACCAGTGTGGACATGATGTGTATTATATAATAGATAGTGACCAGTGTGGACATGATGTGTTATATAATAGATAGTGACCGGTGTGGACATGATGTGTGTTATATAATAGATAGTGACCAGTGTGGACATGATGTGTGTTATATAATAGATAGTGACCAGTGTGGACATGATGTATTATATAATAGATAGTGACCAGTGTGGACATGATGTGTTATATAATAGATAGTGACCAGTGTGGACATGATGTGTGTTATATAATAGATAGTGACCAGTGTGGAAATGATGTGTGTTATATAATAGATAGTGACCAGTGTGGACATGATGTATTATATAATAGATAGTGACCAGTGTGGACATGATGTGTGTTATATAATAGATAGTGACCAGTGTGGACATGATGTGTTATATAATAGATAGTGACCAGTGTGGACATGATGTGTTATATAATAGATAGTGACCAGTGTGGACATGATGGGTGTTATATAATAGATAGTGACCAGTGTGGACATGATGTGTTATATAATAGATAGTGACCAGTGTGGACATGATGTGTGTTATATAATAGATAGTGACCAGTGTGGACATGATGTGTATTATATAATAAATAGTGACCAGTGTGGACATGATGTGTGTTATATAATAGATAGTGACCAGTGCGGACATGATGTGTTATATAATAGATAGTGACCAGTGCGGACATGATGTGTGTTATATAATAGATAGTGACCAGTATGGACATGATGTGTTATATAATAGATAGTGACCAGTGTGGACATGATGTGTGTTATATAATAGATAGTGACCAGTGTGGATATGATGTGTATTATATAATAGATAGTGACCAGTGTGGACATGATGTGTGTTATATAATAGATTGTGACCAGTGTGGACATGATGTGTTATATAATAGATAGTGACCAGTGTGGACATGATGTGTTATATAATAGATAGGGACCAGTGTGGACATGATGTGTTATATAATAGATAGTGACCAGTGTGGACATGATGTGTGTTATATAATAGATAGTGACCAGTGTGGACATGATGTGTTATATAATAGATAGTGACCAGTGTGGACATGATGTGTGTTATATAATAGATAGTGACCAGTGTGGACATGATGTGTGTTATATAATAGATAGTGACCAGTGTGGACATGATGTGTGTTATATAATAGATAGTGACCAGTGTGGACATGATGTGTATTATATAATAAATAGTGACCAGTGTGGACATGATGTGTGTTATATAATAGATAGTGACCAGTGTGGACATGATGTGTATTATATAATAGATAGTGACCAGTGTGGACATGATGTGTTATATAATAGATAGTGACCAGTGTGGACATGATGTGTTATATAATAGATAGTGACCAGTGTGGACATGATGTGTGTTATATAATAGATAGTGACCAGTGTGGACATGATGTGTGTTATATAATAGATAGTGACCAGTGTGGACATGATGTGTTATATAATAGATAGTGACCAGTGTGGACATGATGTGTTATATAATAGATAGTGACCAGTGTGGACATGATGTGTTATATAATAGATAGTGACCAGTGTGGACATGATGTGTGTTATATAATAGATAGTGACCAGTGTGGACATGATGTGTTATATAATAGATAGTGACCAGTGTGGACATGATGTGTGTTATATAATAGATAGTGACCAGTGTGGACATGATGTGTTATATAATAGATAGTGACCAGTGTGGACATGATGTGTTATATAATAGATAGTGACCAGTGTGGACATGATGTGTTATATAATAGATAGTGACCAGTGTGGACATGATGTGCTATATAATAGATAGTGACCAGTGTGGACATGATGTGTGTTATATAATAGATAGTGACCAGTGTGGACATGATGTGTTATATAATAGATAGTGACCAGTGTGGACATGATGTGTGTTATATAATAGATAGTGACCAGTGTGGACATGATGTGTGTTATATAATAGATAGTGACCAGTGTGGACATGATGTGTTATATAATAGATAGTGACCAGTGTGGACATGATGTGTTATATAATAGATAGTGACCAGTGTGGACATGATGTGTTATATAATAGATAGTGACCAGTGTGGACATGATGTGTGTTATATAATAGATAGTGACCAGTGTGGACATGATGTGTTATATAATAGATAGTGACCAGTGTGGACATGATGTGTGTTATATAATAGATAGTGACCAGTGTGGACATGATGTGTTATATAATAGATAGTGACCAGTGTGGACATGATGTGTTATATAATAGATAGTGACCAGTGTGGACATGATGTGTTATATAATAGATAGTGACCAGTGTGGACATGATGTGCTATATAATAGATAGTGACCAGTGTGGACATGATGTGTGTTATATAATAGATAGTGACCAGTGTGGACATGATGTGTTATATAATAGATAGTGACCAGTGTGGACATGATGTGTATTATATAATAGATAGTGACCAGTGTGGACATGATGTGTTATATAATAGATAGTGACCAGTGTGGACATGATGTGTATTATATAATAGATAGTGACCAGTGTGGACATGATGTGTGTTATATAATAGATAGTGACCAGTGTGGACATGATGTGTTATATAATAGATAGTGACCAGTGTAGACATGATGTGTTATATAATAGATAGTGACCAGTGTGGACATGATGTGTATTATATAATAGATAGTGACCAGTGTGGACATGATGTGTGTTATATAATAGATAGTGACCAGTGTGGACATGATGTGTATTGTATAATAGATAGTGACCAGTGTGGACATGATGTGTTATATAATAGATAGTGACCAGTGTGGAAATGATGTGTATTATATAATAGATAGTGACCAGTGTGGACATGATGTGTTATATAATAGATAGTGACCAGTGTGGACATGATGTGTTATATAATAGATAGTGACCAGTGTGGACATGATGTGTTATATAATAGATAGTGACCAGTGTGGACATGATGTGTGTTATATAATAGATAGTGACCAGTGTGGACATGATGTGTGTTATATAATAGATAGTGACCAGTGTGGACATGATTTGTGTTATATAATAGATAGTGACCAGTGTGGACATGATGTGTGTTATATAATAGATAGTGACCAGTGTGGACATGATGTGTGTTATATAATAGATAGTGACCAGTGTGGACATGATGTGTTATATAATAGATAGTGACCAGTGTGGACATGATGTGTGTTATATAATAGATAGTGACCAGTGTGGACATGATGTGTTATATAATAGATAGTGACCAGTGTGGACATGATGTGTGTTATATAATAGATAGTGACCGGTGTGGACATGATGTGTTATATAATAGATAGTGACCAGTGGGGACATGATGTGTGTTATATAATAGATAGTGACCAGTGTGGACATGATGTGTATTATATAATAGATAGTGACCAGTGTGGATATGATGTGTGTTATATAATAGATAGTGACCAGTGTGGACATGATGTGTGTTATATAATAGATAGTGACCAGTGTGGACATGATGTGTGTTATATAATAGATAGTGACCAGTGTGGACATGATGTGTATTATATAATAGATAGTGACCAGTGTGGACATGATGTGTGTTATATAATAGATAGTGACCAGTGTGGACATGATGTGTTATATAATAGATAGTGACCAGTGTGGACATGATGTGTGTTATATAATAGATAGTGACCAGTGTGGACATGATGTGTGTTATATAATAGATAGTGACCAGTGTGGACATGATGTGTGTTATATAATAGATAGTGACCAGTGTGGACATGATGTGTATTATATAATAGATAGTGACTAGTGTGGACATGATGTGTATTATATAATAGATAGTGACCAGTGTGGACATGATGTGTGTTATATAATAGATAGTGACCAGTGTGGACATGATGTGTTATATAATAGATAGTGACCAGTGTGGACATGATGTGTGTTATATAATAGATAGTGACCGGTGTGGACATGATGTGTGTTATATAATAGATAGTGACCGGTGTGGACATGATGTGTTATATAATAGATAGTGACCGGTGTGGACATGATGTGTGTTATATAATAGATAGTGACCAGTGGGGACATGATGTGTGTTATATAATAGATAGTGACCAGTGTGGACATGATGTGTATTATATAATAAATAGTGACCAGTGTGGATATGATGTGTGTTATATAATAGATAGTGACCAGTGTGGACATGATGTGTGTTATATAATAGATAGTGACCAGTGTGGACATGATGTGTGTTATATAATAGATAGTGACCAGTGTGGACATGATGTGTGTTATATAATAGATAGTGACCAGTGTGGACATGATGTGTGTTATATAATAGATAGTGACCAGTGTGGACATGATGTGTTATATAATAGATAGTGACCAGTGTGGACATGATGTGTGTTATATAATAGATAGTGACCAGTGTGGACATGATGTGTTATATAATAGATAGTGACCAGTGTGGACATGATGTGTGTTATATAATAGATAGTGACCGGTGTGGACATGATGTGTGTTATATAATAGATAGTGACCAGTGTGGACATGATGTGTATTATATAATAGATAGTGACCAGTGTGGACATGATGTGTTATATAATAGATAGTGACCAGTGTGGACATGATGTGTTATATAATAGATAGTGACCAGTGTGGACATGATGTGTTATATAATAGATAGTGACCAGTGTGGACATGATGTGTTATATAATAGATAGTGACCAGTGTGGACATGATGTGTGTTATATAATAGATAGTGACCAGTGTGGACATGATGTGTTATATAATAGATAGTGACCAGTGTGGACATGATGTGTGTTATATAATAGATAGTGACCAGTGTGGACATGATGTGTATTATATAATAGATAGTGACTAGTGTGGACATGATGTGTTATATAATAGATAGTGACCAGTGTGGACATGATGTGTATTATATAATAGATAGTGACCAGTGTGGACATGATGTGTGTTATATAATAGATAGTGACCAGTGTGGACATGATGTGTGTTATATAATAGATAGTGACCAGTGTGGACATGATGTGTGTTATATAATAGATAGTGACCAGTGTGGACATGATGTGTGTTATATAATAGATAGTGACCAGTGTGGACATGATGTGTGTTATATAATAGATAGTGACCAGTGTGGACATGATGTGTGTTATATAATAGATAGTGACCAGTGTGTACATGATGTGTGTTATATAATAGATAGTGACCAGTGTAGACATGATGTGTTATATAATAGATAGTGACCAGTGTGGACATGATGTGTTATATAATAGATAGTGACCGGTGTGGACATGATGTGTTATATAATAGATAGTGACCAGTGTGGACATGATGTGTGTTATATAATAGATAGTGACCGGTGTGGACATGATGTGTGTTATATAATAGATAGTGACCGGTATGGACATGATGTGTGTTATATAATAGATAGTGACCGGTGTGGACATGATGTGTGTTATATAATAGATAGTGACCAGTGTGGACATGATGTGTGTTATATAATAGATAGTGACCAGTGTGGACATGATGTGTGTTATATAATAGATAGTGACCAGTGTGGACATGATGTGTATTATATAATAGATAGTGACCAGTGTGGACATGATGTGTGTTATATAATAGATAGTGACCGGTGTGGACATGATGTGTGTTATATAATAGATAGTGACCGGTGTGGACATGATGTGTGTTATATAATAGATAGTGACCGGTGTGGACATGATGTGTGTTATATAATAGATAGTGACCGGTGTGGACATGATGTGTGTTATATAATAGATAGTGACCAGTGGGGACATGATGTGTGTTATATAATAGATAGTGACCAGTGGGGACATGATGTGTGTTATATAATAGATAGTGACCAGTGTGGACATGATGTGTATTATATAATAGATAGTGACCAGTGTGGACATGATGTGTGTTATATAATAGATAGTGACCAGTGTGGACATGATGTGTGTTATATAATAGATAGTGACCAGTGTGGACATGATGTGTGTTATATAATAGATAGTGACCAGTGTGGACATGATGTGTGTTATATAATAGATAGTGACCAGTGTGGACATGATGTGTGTTATATAATAGATAGTGACCAGTGTGGACATGATGTGTTATATAATAGATAGTGACCAGTGTGGACATGATGTGTTATATAATAGATAGTGACCAGTGTGGACATGATGTGTGTTATATAATAGATAGTGACCGGTGTGGACATGATGTGTGTTATATAATAGATAGTGACCGGTGTGGACATGATGTGTATTATATAATAGATAGTGACCAGTGTGGACATGATGTGTTATATAATAGATAGTGACCAGTGTGGACATGATGTGTTATATAATAGATAGTGACCAGTGTGGACATGATGTGTTATATAATAGATAGTGACCAGTGTGGACATGATGTGTTATATAATAGATAGTGACCAGTGTGGACATGATGTGTATTATATAATAGATAGTGACCAGTGTGGACATGATGTGTTATATAATAGATAGTGACCAGTGTGGACATGATGTGTGTTATATAATAGATAGTGACCAGTGTGGACATGATGTGTATTATATAATAGATAGTGACTAGTGTGGACATGATGTGTTATATAATAGATAGTGACCAGTGTGGACATGATGTGTATTATATAATAGATAGTGACCAGTGTGGACATGATGTGTATTATATAATAGATAGTGACCAGTGTAGACATGATGTGTTATATAATAGATAGTGACCAGTGTGGACATGATGTGTTATATAATAGATAGTGACCGGTGTGGACATGATGTGTTATATAATAGATAGTGACCAGTGTGGACATGATGTGTGTTATATAATAGATAGTGACCGGTGTGGACATGATGTGTGTTATATAATAGATAGTGACCGATGTGGACATGATGTGTGTTATATAATAGATAGTGACCGGTGTGGACATGATGTGTGTTATATAATAGATAGTGACCAGTGTGGACATGATGTGTGTTATATAATAGATAGTGACCAGTGTGGACATGATGTGTGTTATATAATAGATAGTGACCAGTGTGGACATGATGTGTATTATATAATAGATAGTGACCAGTGTGGACATGATGTGTGTTATATAATAGATAGTGACCGGTGTGGACATGATGTGTGTTATATAATAGATAGTGACCGGTGTGGACATGATGTGTGTTATATAATAGATAGTGACCGGTGTGGACATGATGTGTGTTATATAATAGATAGTGACCGGTGTGGACATGATGTGTGTTATATAATAGATAGTGACCAGTGGGGACATGATGTGTGTTATATAATAGATAGTGACCAGTGGGGACATGATGTGTGTTATATAATAGATAGTGACCAGTGTGGACATGATGTGTATTATATAATAGATAGTGACCAGTGTGGACATGATGTGTGTTATATAATAGATAGTGACCAGTGTGGACATGATGTGTGTTATATAATAGATAGTGACCAGTGTGGACATGATGTGTGTTATATAATAGATAGTGACCAGTGTGGACATGATGTGTGTTATATAATAGATAGTGACCAGTGTGGACATGATGTGTGTTATATAATAGATAGTGACCAGTGTGGACATGATGTGTTATATAATAGATAGTGACCAGTGTGGACATGATGTGTTATATAATAGATAGTGACCAGTGTGGACATGATGTGTGTTATATAATAGATAGTGACCGGTGTGGACATGATGTGTGTTATATAATAGATAGTGACCGGTGTGGACATGATGTGTATTATATAATAGATAGTGACCAGTGTGGACATGATGTGTTATATAATAGATAGTGACCAGTGTGGACATGATGTGTTATATAATAGATAGTGACCAGTGTGGACATGATGTGTTATATTATAGATAGTGACCAGTGTGGACATGATGTGTTATATAATAGATAGTGACCAGTGTGGACATGATGTGTATTATATAATAGATAGTGACCAGTGTGGACATGATGTGTTATATAATAGATAGTGACCAGTGTGGACATGATGTGTGTTATATAATAGATAGTGACCAGTGTGGACATGATGTGTATTATATAATAGATAGTGACTAGTGTGGACATGATGTGTTATATAATAGATAGTGACCAGTGTGGACATGATGTGTATTATATAATAGATAGTGACCAGTGTGGACATGATGTGTATTATATAATAGATAGTGACCAGTGTAGACATGATGTGTTATATAATAGATAGTGACCAGTGTGGACATGATGTGTTATATAATAGATAGTGACCGGTGTGGACATGATGTGTTATATAATAGATAGTGACCAGTGTGGACATGATGTGTGTTATATAATAGATAGTGACCGGTGTGGACATGATGTGTGTTATATAATAGATAGTGACCGGTGTGGACATGATGTGTGTTATATAATAGATAGTGACCAGTGTGGATATGATGTGTGTTATATAATAGATAGTGACCAGTGTGGACATGATGTGTGTTATATAATAGATAGTGACCAGTGTGGACATGATGTGTGTTATATAATAGATAGTGACCGGTGTGGACATGATGTGTGTTATATAATAGATAGTGACCGGTGTGGACATGATGTGTTATATAATAGATAGTGACCAGTGTGGACATGATGTGTGTTATATAATAGATAGTGACCAGTGGGGACATGATGTGTGTTATATAATAGATAGTGACCAGTGTGGACATGATGTGTATTATATAATAGATAGTGACCAGTGTGGATATGATGTGTGTTATATAATAGATAGTGACCAGTGTGGACATGATGTGTGTTATATAATAGATAGTGACCAGTGTGGACATGATGTGTATTATATAATAGATAGTGACCAGTTTGGATATGATGTGTGTTATATAATAGATAGTGACCAGTGTGGACATGATGTGTATTATATAATAGATAGTGACCAGTGTGGACATGATGTGTTATATAATAGATAGTGACCAGTGTGGACATGATGTGTATTATATAATAGATAGTGACCAGTGTGGACATGATGTGTTATATAATAGATAGTGACCAGTGTGGACATGATGTGTTATATAATAGATAGTGACCAGTGTGGACATGATGTGTGTTATATAATAGATAGTGACCAGTGTGGACATGATGTGTGTTATATAATAGATAGTGACCAGTGTGGACATGATGTGTTATATAATAGATAGTGACCAGTGTGGATATGATGTGTGTTATATAATAGATAGTGACCAGTGTGGACATGATGTGTGTTATATAATAGATAGTGACCAGTGTGGACATGATGTGTTATATAATAGATAGTGACCAGTGTGGACATGATGTGTTATATAATAGATAGTGACCAGTGTGGACATGATGTGTTATATAATAGATAGTGACCAGTGTGGACATGATGTGTTATATAATAGATAGTGACCAGTGTGGACATGATGTGTGTTATATAATAGATAGTGACCAGTGTGGATATGATGTGTTATATAATAGATAGTGACCAGTGTGGACATGATGTGTTATATAATAGATAGTGACCAGTGTGGACATGATGTGTGTTATATAATAGATAGTGACCAGTGTGGATATGATGTGTTATATAATAGATAGTGGCCAGTGTGGACATGATGTGTGTTATATAATAGATAGTGACCAGTGTGGACATGATATGTGTTATATAATAGATAGTGACCAGTGTGGACATGATGTGTGTTATATAATAGATAGTGACCAGTTTGGACATGATGTGTGTTATATAATAGATAGTGACCAGTGTGGACATGATGTGTGTTATATAATAGATAGTGACCAGTGTGGACATGATGTGTGTTATATAATAGATAGTAACCAGTGTGGACATGATGTGTGTTATATAATAGATAGTGACCAGTGTGGACATGATGTGTGTTATATAATAGATAGTGACCAGTGTGGACATGATGTGTTATATAATAGATAGTGACCAGTGTGGACATGATGTGTGTTATATAATAGATAGTGACCAGTGTGGACATGATGTGTTATATAATAGATAGTGACCAGTGTGGACATGATGTGTGTTATATAATAGATAGTGACCAGTGTGGATATGATGTGTTATATAATAGATAGTGACCAATGTGGACATGATGTGTTATATAATAGATAGTGACCAATGTGGACATGATGTGTTATATAATAGATAGTGACCAGTGTGGACATGATGTGTTATATAATAGATAGTGACCAGTGTGGACATGATGTGTTATATAATAGATAGTGACCAGTGTGGACATGATGTGTGTTATATAATAGATAGTGACCAGTGTGGACATGATGTGTTATATAATAGATAGTGACCAGTGTGGACATGATGTGTTATATAATAGATAGTGACCAGTGTGGACATGATGTGTGTTATATAATAGATAGTGACCAGTGTGGACATGATGTGTGTTATATAATAGATAGTGACCAGTGTTGACATGATGTGTGTTATATAATAGATAGTGACCAGTGTGGACATGATGTGTTATATAATAGATAGTGACCAGTGTGGACATGATGTGTTATATAATAGATAGTGACCAGTGTGGACATGATGTGTTATATAATAGATAGTGACCAGTGTCGACATGATGTGTGTTATATAATAAATAGTGACCAGTGTGGACATGATGTGTGTTATATAATAGATAGTGACCAGTGTGGATATGATGTGTGTTATATAATAGATAGTGACCAGTGTGGACATGATGTGTGTTATATAATAGATAGTGACCAGTGTGGACATGATGTATTATATAATAGATAGTGACCAGTGTGGACATGATGTGTGTTATATAATAGATAGTGACCAGTGTGGACATGATGTGTGTTATATAATAGATTGTGACCAGTGTGGACATGATGTGAGTTATATAATAGATAGTGACCAGTGTGGACATGATGTGTGTTATATAATAGATAGTGACCAGTGTGGATATGATGTGTTATATAATAGATAGTGACCAGTGTGGACATGATGTGTTATATAATAGATAGTGACCAGTGTGGACATGATGTGTGTTATATAATAGATAGTGACCAGTGTGGACATGATGTGTGTTATATAATAGATAGTGACCAGTGTGGACATGATGTGTTATATAATAGATAGTGACCAGTGTGGACATGATGTGTGTTATATAATAGATAGTGACCAGTGTGGACATGATGTGTGTTATATAATAGATAGTGACCAGTGTGGACATGATGTGTGTTATATAATAGATAGTGACCAGTGTGGACATGATGTGTGTTATATAATAGATAGTGACCAGTGTGGATATGATGTGTTATATAATAGATAGTGACCAATGTGGACATGATGTGTTATATAATAGATAGTGACCAGTGTGGACATGATGTGTTATATAATAGATAGTGACCAGTGTGGACATGATGTGTTATATAATAGATAGTGACCAGTGTGGACATGATGTGTGTTATATAATAGATAGTGACCAGTGTGGACATGATGTGTATTGTATAATAGATAGTGACCAGTGTGGACATGATGTGTGTTATATAAGAGATAGTGACCAGTGTGGACATGATGTGTGTTATATAATAGATAGTGACCAGTGTGGACATGATGTGTTATATAATAGATAGTGACCGGTGTGGACATGATGTGTTATATAATAGATAGTGACCGGTGTGGACATGATGTGTTATATAATAGATAGTGACCAGTGTGGACATGATGTGTGTTATATAATAGATAGTGACCAGTGTGGACATGATGTGTTATATAATAGATAGTGACCAGTGTGGACATGATGTGTTATATAATAGATAGTGACCAGTGTGGACATGATGTGTATTATATAATAGATAGTGACCAGTGTGGACATGATGTGTGTTATATAATAGATAGTGACCAGTGTGGACATGATGTGTTATATAATAGATAGTGACCGGTGTGGACATGATGTGTTATATAATAGATAGTGACCAGTGTGGACATGATGTGTGTTATATAATAGATAGTGACCAGTGTGGACATGATGTGTTATATAATAGATAGTGACCAGTGTGGACATGATGTGTTATATAATAGATAGTGACCAGTGTGGACATGATGTGTATTATATAATAGATAGTGACCAGTGTGGACATGATGTGTATTATATAATAGATAGTGACCAGTGTGGACATGATGTGTGTTATATAATAGATAGTGACCGGTGTGGACATGATGTGTGTTATATAATAGATAGTGACCGGTGTGGACATGATGTGTGTTATATAATAGATAGTGACCGGTGTGGACATGATGTGTTATATAATAGATAGTGACCAGTGTGGACATGATGTGTGTTATATAATAGATAGTGACCAGTGTGGACATGATGTGTATTGTATAATAGATAGTGACCAGTGTGGACATGATGTGTTATATAATAGATAGTGACCAGTGTGGACATGATGTGTTATATAATAGATAGTGACCAGTGTGGACATGATGTGTGTTATATAATAGATAGTGACCAGTGTGGACATGATGTGTGTTATATAATAGATAGTGACCAGTGTGGACATGATGTGTGTTATATAATAGATAGTGACCAGTGTGGACTTGATGTGTGTTATATAATAGATAGTGACCAGTGTGGACATGATGTGTTATATAATAGATAGTGACCGGTGTGGACATGATGTGTTATATAATAGATAGTGACCAGTGTGGACATGATGTGTGTTATATAATAGATAGTGACCAGTGTGGACATGATGTGTTATATAATAGATAGTGACCAGTGTGGACATGATGTGTTATATAATAGATAGTGACCAGTGTGGACATGATGTGTATTATATAATAGATAGTGACCAGTGTGGACATGATGTGTGTTATATAATAGATAGTGACCGGTGTGGACATGATGTGTGTTATATAATAGATAGTGACCGGTGTGGACATGATGTGTGTTATATAATAGATAGTGACCGGTGTGGACATGATGTGTGTTATATAATAGATAGTGACCAGTGTGGACATGATGTGTGTTATATAATAGATAGTGACCAGTGTGGACATGATGTGTATTATATAATAGATAGTGACCAGTGTGGACATGATGTGTTATATAATAGATAGTGACCAGTGTGGACATGATGTGTTATATAATAGATAGTGACCAGTGTGGACATGATGTGTTATATAATAGATAGTGACCAGTGTGGACATGATGTGTTATATAATAGATAGTGACCAGTGTGGACATGATGTGTGTTATATAATAGATAGTGACCAGTGTGGACATGATGTGTGTTATATAATAGATAGTGACCAGTGTGGACATGATGTGTGTTATATAATAGATAGTGACCAGTGTGGACATGATGTGTTATATAATAGATAGTGACCAGTGTGGACATGATGTGTGTTATATAATAGATAGTGACCAGTGTGGACATGATGTGTGTTATATAATAGATAGTGACCAGTGTGGACATGATGTGTATTATATAATAAATAGTGACCAGTGTGGACATGATGTGTGTTATATAATAGATAGTGACCAGTGTGGACATGATGTGTGTTATATAATAGATAGTGACCAGTGTGGACATGATGTGTGTTATATAATAGATAGTGACCAGTGTGGACATGATGTGTATTATATAATAGATAGTAACCAGTGTGGACATGATGTGTGTTATATAATAGATAGTGACCAGTGTGGACATGATGTGTGTTATATAATAGATAGTGACCAGTGTGGACATGATGTGTGTTATATAATAGATAGTGACCAGTGTGGACATGATGTGTGTTATATAATAGATAGTGACCAGTGTGGACATGATGTGTTATATAATAGATAGTGACCAGTGTGGACATGATGTGTTATATAATAGATAGTGACCAGTGTGGACATGATGTGTGTTATATAATAGATAGTGACCGGTGTGGATATGATGTGTTATATAATAGATAGTGACCGGTGTGGACATGATCTGTTATATAATAGATAGTGACCAGTGTGGACATGATGTGTTATATAATAGATAGTGACCAGTGTGGACATGATGTGTTATATAATAGATAGTGACCAGTGTGGACATGATGTGTGTTATATAATAGATAGTGACCAGTGTGGACATGATGTGTGTTATATAATAGATAGTGACCAGTGTTGACATGATGTGTGTTATATAATAGATAGTGACCAGTGTGGACATGATGTGTTATATAATAGATAGTGACCAGTGTGGACATGATGTGTGTTATATAATAGATAGTGACCAGTGTGGACATGATGTGTATTATATAATAGATAGTGACCAGTGTGGACATGATGTGTTATATAATAGATAGTGACCAGTGTGGACATGATGTGTGTTATATAAGAGATCTAAGATAAATATGAGAAGGGTAGATAGATAGATAGATAGATAGATAGATAGATAGATAGATAGATAGATAGATAGATAGATAGATAGATAGATAGATAGATAGATAGATAGATAGGATATGAGATAGATAGATATGAGATAGATAGATATGAGATAGATAGATAGATAGATAGATAGATAGATAGATAGATAGATAGATAGATAGATAGATAGATAGATAGATAGATAGATAGATAGATAGATAGATAAATAGATATGAGATAGATAGATAGAGATAGATAGATAGATAGATAGATAGATAGATAGATAGATAGATAGATAGATAGATAGATAGATAGATAGATAGATAGATAGATAGATAGATATGAGATAGATATGAGATAGATATGAGATAGATAGATAGATAGATAGATATGAGATAGATATGAGATAGATAGATAGATAGATGATAGATAGATAGATAGATAGATAGATAGATAGATAGATAGATAGATAGATAGATAGATAGATAGATAGATAGATAGATAGATAGATAGATAGATAGATAGATAGATAGATAAATAGATATGAGATAGATAGATAGAGATAGATAGATAGATAGATAGATAGATAGATAGATAGATAGATAGATAGATAGATAGATAGATAGATAGATAGATAGATAGATAGATTGATAGATAGATAGATAGATAGATAGATAGATAGATAGATAGATAGATAGATAGATAGATAGATAGATAGATAGATAAATAGATATGAGATAGATAGATAGAGATAGATAGATAGATAGATAGATAGATAGATAGATAGATAGATAGATAGATAGATAGATAGATAGATAGATAGATAGATAGATAGATAGATAGATAGATAAGTAGATATGAGATAGATAGATAGAGATAGATAGATAGATAGATAGATAGATAGATAGATAGATAGATAGATAGATAGATAGATAGATAGATAGATAGATAGATAGATAGATAGATAGATAGATAAATAGATATGAGATAGATAGATAGAGATAGATAGATAGATAGATAGATAGATAGATAGATAGATAGATAGATAGATAGATAGATAGATAGATAGATAGATAGATAGATAGATAGATATGAGATAGATATGAGATAGATATGAGATAGATAGATAGATAGATAGATAGATATGAGATAGATATGAGATAGATAGATAGATAGATGATAGATAGATAGATAGATAGATAGATAGATAGATAGATAGATAGATAGATAGATAGATAGATAGATAGATAGATAGATAGATAGATAGATAGATATGAGATAGATAGATAGAGATAGATAGATAGATAGATAGATAGATAGATAGATAGATAGATAGATAGATAGATAGATAGATAGATAGATAGATAGATAGATAGATAGATAGATAGATAGATAGATAGATAGATTGGTAGATAGATAGATAGATAGATAGATAGATAGATAGATAGATAGATAGATAGATAGATAGATAGATAGATAGATAGATAGATATGAGATAGATATGAGATAGATATGAGATAGATAGATAGATAGATAGATAGATAGATAGATAGATATGAGATAGATATGAGATAGATAGATAGATAGATGATAGATAGATAGATAGATAGATAGATAGATAGATAGATAGATAGATAGATAGATAGATAGATAGATAGATAGATAGATAGATAGATCGATCGATCGTTAGATAGATAGATATAATTATGGCAGAAAAGAAGGTGATGTCGGTCTCCCATAGACTCCATAAGACAATGGAAGTTGCAGCCACTGAGCTTTGACCTGTAACAGTAGATCCAGCCCTGGAGATAATAATTACCCCCCCCCCCCCCCCATCTTCCACCTGTAATAAATGTTCTCCGCACCTGCACCATAGACAATCATCACTAGTAACATGGACGGTGGAGATGAGGAGTGATTGTTCTATATACTGTAGTTGGCCGTTATATGACGTGTGCAGGAAATTCATTCCGGATAAGTGCACAGAATCTTGACACCCATCCAAGGTCTCGTTCCTGCTTCTCCTACTTCACTTTTAATCCTTTAGAGTCGACGTTATGACTCCTGGCAGACTCCTAAATCGTGTGATTTACAGATGACCCCAGTGAAATGTCATGTTAATGTAGAATATGTGGAGTTATGAGTGTAAGGAGGCGCGGCGGTAACACACTTATTAATATGGAGCCGGCTGGTGGTTGTAGTCCTTCCATGTGAAAATTGTACTGTGGTTAGTAAAGGGCGGGTAAGTTACATGAATTGCTTTTGTAATTTCTTAAACACATAATTTATTGACACTATATGGCCAAAAGTATGTGGACACCCCTCGTAATTTTGTAGTTCAGGTATTTCAGCCACAATCGATGCAAACAGGTGCTCAAAATACAGCACACAGCCATGTAATCTCTATAGAGAAACATTTCTATTAGTATGGGTTGTACTGAAGAGCTCAGGGAATTTACACGTGGCACTGTCGTAGGATGCCACTTTTACCACATGACCGCTTACAAAGTTTTGTCACCTGTAAGTGTTATAAATATCTAGTAGATATGCCCCGGTCACCTGTAAGTGTTATTATTATCTGCTAGATCTGCCCCGTCACCTGTAAGTTTTAATATTATCTTCTAGATCTGCCCCGGTCACCTGTAAGTGTTATTATTATCTGCTAGATCTGCCCCGCTCACCTGTAAGTGGTATTATTATCTGCTAGATCTGCCCTGGTCACCTGTAAGTGCTATTATTATCTGCTAGATCTGCCCCGGTCACCTGTAAGAGCTTTTATTATCTGCTAGATCTGCACTGGTCACCTGTAAGTGTTATTATCATCTGCTAGATCTACCCCAGTCACCTGTAAGTGTTATTATTATCTGCTAGATCTGCCCCGGTCATATGTACTTGTTATTTTTGTTATTTTTATCTGCTAGATCTGCTCTGGGCACCTTTAAGTGCTATTATTATCTGCTAGATCTGCCCCAGTCACCTGTAAGTGCTATTATTATCTGCTAGATCTGCCCTGGTCACTTGTAATTGTTATTATCTGCTGGATCTGCCCCAGTCACATGTAAGTGCTATTATTATCTGCTAGATCTGCCCCGGTCACCTGTAAGTGTTATTATTTTTTTCTAGATCCCCCCCCCCCATCACCTGTAAGTGTTATTATTATTATTTTCTAGCTCTCCCCCTGTCATGTGTACCTGTAAGTGTTATTGTTATCTGCCAGATCTCCCCCGCACCAGTAAGTGTTATTATTATTTGCTAGATCTGCCCCAGTCACCTGTAAGTGACTCCCTAATGTATGTACACAGTGACTCCACCAGCAGAATAGTGAGTGCAGCTCTGGAGTATAATACAGGATGTAACTCAGGATCAGTACAGGATAAGTAATGTAATGTATGTACATAGTGACTCCAGCAGCAGAATAGTGAGTGCAGCTCTGGAGTATAATACAGGATGTAACTCAGGATCAGTACAGGATAAGTAATATAATGTATGTACACAGTGACTCCACCAGCAGAATAGTGAGTGCAGCTCTGGAGTATAATACAGGATGTAACTCAGGATCAGTACAGGATAAGTAATGTAATGTATGTACACAGTGACTCCACCAGCAGAATAGTGAGTGCAGCTCTGGAGTATAATACAGGATGTAACTCAGGATCAGTGCAGGATAAGTAATGTAATGTATGTACACAGTGACTCCACCAGCAGAATAGGGAGTGCAGCTCTGGAGTATAATACAGGATGTAACTCAGGATCAGTACAGGATAAGTAATGTAATGTGTGTACACAGTGACTCCACCAGCAGAATAGTGAGTGCAGCTCTGGAGTATAATACAGGATGTAACTCAGGATCAGTACTGGATAAGTAATGTAATGTATGTACACCGTGACTCCTCCAGCAGAATAGTGAGTGCAACTCTGGAGTATAATACAGGATGTAACTCAGGATCAGTACAGGATAAGTAATGTAATGTATGTACACAGTGACTCCACCAGCAGAATAGTGAGTGCAGCTCTGGAGTATAATACAGGATGTAACTCAGGATCAGTACAGGATAAGTAATGTAATGTATGTACACAGTGACTCCACCAGCAGAATAGTGAGTGCAGCTCTGGAGTATAATACAGGATATAACTCAGGATCAGTACAGGATAAGTAATGTCATGTAGGTACAAAGTTACTCAACTTTTATGTAGATTCATTCTATATATAAACTGTAACATGGGATACGAATATGAACGCTGACCTGATAAAACATCTGTGAATGTCACTACATTTTGTGGCAGCTTGTAATGTTGTCAGGGCTCCACTTCTATTGATATCAGTAGAAGTGGAATCATCCTTGTAGTCATAGAGAGCAGGACCTCTGACCATGGTGCTGAATACAGTCCAGTGCTCGTAAGTGATATCAAGGAAGCACCACACGAGGCTTTACACAAATGTTCCAAATTCACAAGTCATTGCCTTTTAATATCTTTATGAAGAAAGTGTCAAAAATCACCTGGGGGATCTGTCGTTTAGGGTCTTCAAATACTCCATGGCTACTTAATGCAAATCCTTTCTTTATTGCCACGTGGGCTGATCCACCAAATCACGGTTCTGGCTATGATATTTTTTCAGGCCTGTAAAGTGGGGATTATGTTGGCACTGTATGGCAGTATTATGTTGGTGTGTTCACTGTATAGCACAAAGTTTCATCGTGTAGATATGATATGACAGAATTATGTGTCTGATTCTTGAGGATTTTGACCTCATCATTTAGTCTCTTCTCATGCAGGTTTTTGCTGGAATAGTCACATTGCTTGTTGACGTCCTTCAATGCCCAGGGAGAGTGTGACAAACCTTTAGGTGACCTGAGCAATAAACAATGAGAAAGAGAGCAACATCCTGTATTATACTCCAGAGCTGCAATCACTGTTGTGCTGGTAGAGTCACTGAGCAGAATAGTAAGTGTAGGTATAGAGCATAATACAGGATGTAACTCAGGATCAGTACAGGATAAGTAATGTAATGTATATACACAGTGACTCCCCCAGCAGAATAGTGAGTGCAGCTCTGGAGTATAATACAGGATGTAACTCAGGATCAGTACAGGATAAATAATGTAATGTATGTACACAGTGACTCCACCAGCAGAATAGTGAGTGCAGCTCTGGAGTATAATACAGGATGTAACTCAGGATCAGTACAGGATAAGTAATGTAATGTATGTACACAGTGACTCCACCAGCAGAATAGTGAGTGCAGCTCTGGAGTATAATACAGGATGTAACTCAGGATCAGTACAGGATAAGTAATGTAATGTATGTACACAGTGACTCCACCAGCAGCATAGTGAGTGCAGCTCTGGAGTATAATACAGGATGTAGCTCAGGATCAGTAAAGGATAAGTAATGTAATGTATGTACACAGTGACTCCACCAGCAGAATAGTGAGTGCAGCTCTGGAGTATAATACAGGATTACAGTCTCCCTTAAAGGGTCGGTATGCGCCAAATTCTTTCCAAGGGTATAAAAGGGACCACCCCTGTCCACCATTTCCTATGCAGTTAGGTTCCTCCTAGCTTGCTGGAAATACCCTGCATTTGTTGGCTTTCCTGTGTTTTGACCCTGCTTGTACCTTTAACTATCCTTGCCTGTCGCCTGCCCTACCCACTTGCTTTTTACCCGAGATGAACCTCTGCTGCCTGCCCTGACCCTTGGCCCTACCAACCATGAAGGCACATCTGCCACCTGCCCTATCCTATGCTATGTCTGACCTTGCATACTGTCTGCTAATTCTGTACTACACTATTAACGTCAGCCATTGCGATCGGGCGTTTCCAAATAGCAAAGTCAAGATCCCTGTATAGGGCTTAAAGGGTAAATACTTGGAATTTCCTTAGACTTCGATCCTTGGTTTAGTCCCACATCAAATCTTTTAGTGACATAGTGGGTTCACACCATCCTCTGTGGCCTGCACAGATACATCAGAGGAGAGGCCATTTTTTTTTGCACCACACGCATGTGAGTTTGTGTGGTCTACCGCTATGTGACTGAGCTGTTTATATTCCTAGACGCTTCCACTTCACAACAATAGCTCTAACAGGTGATCAGGACAGAACTAGAAGATAATAACACTTACAGATGACCGGGGCAGATCTAGCAGATAATAATAACACTTACAGGTGACCGGGGCAGATCTAGCAGATAATAACACTTACAGATGACCGGGGCAGATCTAGCAGATAATAATAGCACTTACGTGTGACCGGGGCAGATCCAGCAGATAATAATACCACTTACAGATGAACGGGGCAGATCTAGCAGATAATAATAGCACTTACAGGTAACCAGGGCAGATCTAGCAGATAATAATAACACTTACAGGTGACCGGGCAGATCTAGCAGATGATAATACCACCTACAGGTAACTGGGGCAGATCTAGCAAATAATAATAACACTTACAGGTAATTGGGTTAGATAACAATAACACTTACAGGTGACCGGGCCAGATCTAGCAGATGATAATACCACCTACAGGTAACTGGGGCAGATCTAGCAAATAATAATAACACTTACAGGTGACCAGGGAATTTCTAGCAGATGATAATACTACTTACAGGGGACCGGGGCAGATCTAGCAGATAATAATAACACTTAAAGGTAATTGGGGCAGATCTACCAGATAATAACACTTACAGGTGATCGGCGCAGAACTAGCAGATCAGAAATTTTATGCGCTGACCTGTGGTAAAGCTGGGATCCTATGACAGTGTACATATAAAGTCACTAAAATCTTCAATACTAATAGCAATGCTTCTCTATGAAATGTGTTAGCTGTGTGTAAATTCACCCTAACCCAGGAAACATATGAAATGTGCACAATGTCATGTGACTGATAAGCTCCTCCCACTAGCTGGCGGGTTTCACGCCACAATCCCTACTGTGATTCCTCATCTTCATACTTCTCATGGTTAAGATGATCACTCTTGTCTGTCCCAGCATTACTTACGTAAATATTTTGCATGGTGGATCTCACTTGGTCCTATTTACCCTACTGCATGGTTGACCAATGAGTTGAATGTAATCTACTGGATAACCACCAAGCTGTGATCAGCAGATCACAATGATTTATAATGGGAACCACCAGGTTTCCGGTGGAGATCCTCAACTGAGCAGAAGGCTGATGTCAACAGTCATTAACCAGAATAGAATTGCTCAACACAACCTCAGGAGTCTGACTACGTAACATATACAAGTCATCTACTCAAAAAGAAATGATCTAGAGAAATATATCATGACCTGGCCTGGCTGTATAGACAGTCCGACATGGGTGCCTCGCCCTTACAGCCAGATAATCATTCATTCATTGGGGGTTTAATTGAATTATTATATAAATGCAATGTCATCGTAAAGCCATAGCTTTACTCGAGGCATTTTGGGCTTTCGGGCTCTTGAGCTACTAGGCATGACCTGTGGTGTGGCCATCCCTACTGGTGCTGCCCAAATACAATGTATATAGGCCCCATATTACACCCATTGCTAGAACAAGACCTCTCTATAAGACCATTCATGATGGATTACCTCATAGACACAACTTTATTACCTATTTTTGGGCAACTTCACTTGATGTTATAGACCCTCACCTCCTTCATCCACTAGGTCAACGACCTATTGCTCCGAGAATTGTTGCTCAGTACTGGTGGAAATGGTCTTGGGAGGGGAGCTTGGCCTCCTCTTAGTTCAGTAAACCCCCTATAGTCTTTGTTCCATAGGGCATGTCTGCTTGTATTTCTTGACATGACCCCCGATGTTTTAAGTTGGTAATTCCCCCAATACATTGATGATACATTTCTCCCAAAAAATGAAAATATATCGAGATCGATTCACAGATCCAAATTTTCCACATTTTCTATAGACCTTTGGTCTGTAGGGTCCATGACCTCGTTCTGTCGTGATTATTACCATATTCTAACACAACATCCCACTGACACATTATGAAGAAAATCCTTTTTTAATTCCATTTTTATATGAAGCATACCTTCCTTTATTGTAACAAAGAAGCAAGGGGAGGAAGCCTCCAGCTCACCAGTCCGACGTCTGACACTCCAACTTCGCTCGGATCTCCGCGACAGTCCACGGTGGGTAACAATAGGAAGCATAAAATCGGACGAACCAACAGACGTGGTAACAAGGCAGTATTGGGTAGGTATTCAAAGCCTACGCGTTTCGAACACTTGCGGTGTTCTTAATCATGGCTATCAATGGTATGCTTTATACCCAATAAAAATAGGAACTTGATTCCTTTTTAAAACACGATAACAGCGCTGGATCAACTTTTTCTGCTTTCCTATTCCTTTATTGTACTACTACTACTACATTAATCTTCCATTTTTTTCTCGGTTGGTTTACACCAATTCTATGATCAGAGGGCAACCAATCATTTCCCATTCTCAGCGGTGCATTGCCTACGTGTGAGCGACACATGCGGCTGCTGTAAGTTCACGTGGTGTACCGGGGGATATATCGCCGCTGTGTTTCAGGCTGTTTATATTAGAGCGCAGTATGTGGTTTGGATCCTGGCCGGAGTTCAGAACCGCCCTTTCCATGTTGTGCACAGACTTTTTTTCTTTTCTTTTTGGCTATGTAAGTGGTGATTTTAATACAATGTGGTGCACATCATGTGTCTGAAAATAAACCAGGGGAAAAACACATTTAGGAACATTTAATAAATGCTTTGGAGAATTATTTCACCTATAATCAAGACTCTGTTGTAGTAGAGACGTACACTTTATATAGATTTACACTATATGGCCAAATGTAGGTGAACCTCGCTCCTAACTATTGAGTTCAGTTGTTTCAGTCACACCCATTGCAAACAGGTGCATAAAATAAAGCACACAGTCATACAATCTCCATAGAGAGACATTTCTATTAGTGTGGGTGATACTCAAGAGTTCATAGGATGCTTGTTTTCCCACAAGTCAGTTCATGACATTTTTGATCTGCTAGAACTGCTCTTGTTACCTGTAAGTGCTATTATTATCTGCTAGATCTGCCCTGGTCACCTGTAAGTGCTATTATTATCTGCTAGATCTGCCCCGGTCACCTGTAAGTGCTATTATTATCTGCTAGATCTGTCCCGGTCACCTGTAAGTGTTATTATTATCTGCTAGATCTGCCCTGGTCACATGTATGTGTTATTATTATCTACTAGATCCCCAGTCACCTGTCAGTGTTATTATTAACTGCTAGATCTGCCCTGGTCACATGTATGTGTTATTATTATCTGCTAGATCTGCCCCGGTCACCTGTAAGTGTTATTATTATCTGCTAGATCTGCCCCGGTCACATGTATGTGTTATTATTATCTGCTAGATCTGTCCTGCTCATCTGTAAGTGTTATTATCTGCTAGATCTGCCCTGATCACCTGTTAGTGTAATTATTATCTGCTAGATCTGTCTTGCTCATCTGTAAGTGTTATTATCTGCTAGATCTGCCCTGATCACCTGTTAGTGTAATTATTATCTGCTAGATCTGCCCCGGTCACCTGTAAGTGTTATTATTATCTGCTAGCTCTGCTCCGGTCACCTGTAAGTGTTATTATTATCTGCTAGATCTGCCCTGATCACCTGTTAGCGTAATTATTATCTGCTAGATCTGCCCTGGTCATCTGTAAGTGATATTATTATCTGCTCGATCTGCACTGCTCATCTTTAAGTGTTATTATCTGCTAGATCTGCCCTGATCACCTGTTAGTGTTGTTATTATTATCTGCTAGATCTGTCCTGCTCACCTGTAAGTGTAATTATTATCTGCTAGATCTGCCTCGGTCACCTGTAAATGTTGTTATTATCTGATAAATCTGCCCCAGTCACCTGTAAGTGTTATTATTATCTGCTAGATCTGCCCCGGTCACCTGTAAGTGTTATTATTATCTGCTAGATCTGCCCTGCCACCTGTAAGTGTTATTATTATCTGCTAGATCTGCCCCGGTCACCTGTAAGTGTTATTATTATCTGCTAGATCTGCCCTGATCAACTGTAAATGTTGTTATTATCTGATAAATCTGCCCCAGTCACCTGTAAGTGTTATTATTATCTGCTAGATCTGCCCCGGTCACCTGTAAGTGTTATTATTATCTGCTAGATCTGCCTCGGTCACCTGTATGTGTTGTTATTATTATCTGCTAGATCTGCCCAGATCACCTGTTAGGCCGGATTCACATGAGCGTGTGCGTTTTGCGCACTCAAAAAACGCGGCATTTTGCGCGCGCAAAAGGCACTTAACAGCTCCGTGTGTCATCCCCGTATGATGAGCAGCTGTGTGATTTTCGCGCAGCCGCCATCATTATGACACTCCGTTTGGATGTTTGTAAGCAGAAAAGCACTTGATGCTTTTCTGTTTACATTCATAGTTTTACAGCTGTTGCGCGAATCACGCTCGTCCC
Organism: Rhinoderma darwinii; assembly: GCF_050947455.1. Classification (NCBI taxonomy): domain Eukaryota; kingdom Metazoa; phylum Chordata; class Amphibia; order Anura; family Rhinodermatidae; genus Rhinoderma; species Rhinoderma darwinii. The sequence continues at coordinate 11,577,784 of NC_134690.1, read as the reverse complement.
ACGGAAGTGCTTTCGTGTGGTGCGCGTGATTTTCACGCACCTATTAACTTCAATGGGTGCGTAATGTGCGAAATACGCCCAAAGAACGGACATGTCGTGACATTTTCGCAGAGGACTCACGCTCTGCAAAAATCACGCAACTGTCTGCACGGCCCCATAGACTAATATAGGTCCGTGCGATGCACGTGAAAATCATGCGCGTTGCAAGGATGTATATCCCGTTCGTCTGAATAAGCCCTAAGTGTAATTATTTTCTGATAGATCTGCCCTGATCACCTGTAAGTGCTATTATTATCTGCTAGATCTGCCCCAGTCACCTGTAAGTGCTATTATTATCTGCTAGATCTGCCCCGGTCACCTGTAAGTGTTATTATCGGCTAGTTCTGCCCTGATCACCTGTAAGTGTTATTATTATCTGCTAGATCTGCCCTGGTTACCTGTAAGTGTTATTATTATCTGCTAGATCTGCCCTAGTCACCTGTAAGTGTTATTATTATCTGCTAGATCTGCTCTGGTCACCTACAGTTGCTATTCTTATCTGCTAGATCTACTCTACCCTAGTCACCTGTAAATGCTATTATTATCTGCTAGATCTGCCCTAGTCACCTGTTAGTGTTATTATTATCTGCTAGATCTGCCATTGTCACCTGTGAGTGTTATTGTTATCTGCTAGATCTGTCCTGGTCACCTGTAAGAGTTATTTTCTGCTAGATATTCCCCAGTCAACTGTAAGTGTTAATATTATCTGACAGATCTGCCCTGGTCATCTGTATGTCCTTATATTGTGTGCTAGACCTTCTCCGGTCTCCTGTAAGTGTTGTTGTTATTATTATTTGTTTGATCCGGTCACCTGTTAGTGCAATTAATGTGAAGTGGATCTAGGAGTAACATATTTTGGCCATACAGTATGAGTCAGAATTTAATCATTATCCTAATGGGTTTTCCACCTGCGAATAAAGACCTATTTCCATTAAGGACCGTTCCATCTGAAATAATATGAGAAATAAAAACTGCCCCATGTCAAAAGGATATTCCCATCTGATATGCCATAAATGTCTGGAAGGTGGTGGTCTGATCTTTGGAATTTCCACCTATGGACTGTGTTTAGTATTCTCTTGAATAGGGCTCAGCTGCAATACCAGGTATAGCCCATGGGCATGAGTGGCACTGTTTATGAAAAAGGCAGACCCTTCGTATTAATCTTGAATTACCCCTTTAACACTGGCCATACACATATAGAAATATTGTTAGGTTGACAACTGTTTTCCCTGGCTTCATCTTTTTCATTAGATCATCAGCGGATCCTGTCAAAAAACTTCTAATGTATATTTCTTATTAATTGTTTCAGGACTATAAACAGTGTCACTAATAAAAGGGTGTAGGGGCAGCCTGCAGGGGGCATCATTATACCCACCTAATACAATCACCGTTATCAGCACGGTGGCTCAGTGGTTAGCATTGTTGCCTTGCAGAGCTGGGGTCCTGGGTTCATCCAACCACGGACAACATCTGCATGGAGTTTGTATGTTCTCCCTGTGTTTGCGTTGGTTTCCTCCCACACCCCAAAAACATACCAATAGGGAATTTAGATTGTGAGCCCCAATGGGGACAGTAAAAAAGAGAACCTCTGTACAGTGCTGTGTAATATGTTGGCGCTATATAAGTAACTGAAATAAATAAATCACCACTCAAAAAGGATTGCACTGTTGGATGAAGGACACCCTCTTTTTTTGCCCTTCATGAACTGTAGTAAAATACATTAAACCACTAAACATCAGGAACTGTGGCACCAATTCACCAAACATCAGGGACTTGAAGACCAAACCACTAAGCGTCAGGGACTGGGACAACAAACATCAGGGATTCGAGCATCAAACCACTAGACTATATGGACTGGGCCATCAAACATCAGCAACCGGGACACCAAACCACTAAACATCGGGTACGGAGACCAAATTACTAAACGTCAGCGACTGGGCCCATAAAACCACCAGACATCAGAGACTGGGACATCAAACCGCTAAACATCAGGGACTGGTGCAGCAAACCACTAAACGTTAAAGACTGGAACATCAAAACACTAAACATAAGAGACTGGGGGACCAAACCACTAAACATCTGGGACTGGTGCATCAAACCATTAAAGATCAGGAACTCGAGCGTTAATGTACTAGACTACATGGACTGAGACATCAAACTATTGAACATCAGGGACTTAAGAATATAACCACTAGATCTCATGGACTGGAACTTCAAAGCACCAACATCACGGACTAGGACACAAAACCACTAAATTTTAGGTACTGGGGCATCGAACCACTAAACATAAGGGACTCGATCATTACACCACTAGACTACATGGACTGGGGCATCAAACCACTAAAAATCAAGGATTGGGGCATCAAAGCACTAAACATTAGTGACTCGAGCATCAAACCACTTGACATCATAGACTGGGGCAAAAAAACACAAATTATTAAGAACTGGGACATTAAACCAATAAACTTCAGAAACTGGGCTGTCAAATCACCAGACTACATGGACGGGGGCATCAAACTACCAGGTATCAGGGACTTGGACACCAAACCACTAAATATCAGAGACTAGGACACCAAACTACTAAACATCAAGGACTTGGATACCAAACCTCTAAATGTCAGGGACTGGGGCATAAAAGCACTAGACATTATAGACTGGGGCAGCAAACCACTAAACATCAAAGACTCGGGTTCCAAACCACTAGATTTCATGGACTGGAACATCAAATCACTAAACATCAGGGACTTGGACACCAAACTACTAGATATCTGGGACTGAGACACTCTATCACTTTACACAAGAGATGGGGAAGTAAACCATTCGACACCGGAGTGGTGGTTACACCATGGACATTAGGAACTAGACACTGGGCGCCAGAGTCTGGTGGTTTTCCTCCGTTTAACACCAATATAATCACATATTCATTTGCCTGTCCTGTTCTGGGATTTCGTCTCTATAAATCTTCATGTAATCGATCATTATTCTCTTGTCCTTATTTGTCCCTCTCGTTATTTTTCTCTCTTTCTTGACTCGTCCTGGTCTTTGTCCCACTCTTCCGCTATTGCCTTCTCCTCTGCCCCACCGCATACTATCATCTCCACATTGCTCACCTCTCACACTAACCTCTCAACCTGCCGTCCTCCACAAATTCTCATCATCGTTTCTTCCGGACTCCCCCATTTTATACCCGGTCTTACCCCAGTTCCTTCCATCTTCCTCCATTTCTACCCATTTCACTCCGTATTCCCTCTTCTTCTTCCACTTAACACCTTAGTGACCACCAATAGACCTTTTCATGGCGGTCACTAAGGCGCCTTAGGCCAGGCCGGGCTGCCGCCTTTTCACGGCACCCTTGTCTAAGTCCTGCACGGATGTCCCGTGGAGGCTGGAGCGGGTGCTCGGCTGTCTCATGAAAGCCGGGCTCCTACTCCAAGGTCCGCGATCGACGTTTCCATAGATCGCGGCCGTATAACCTGTTAAATTCTGCGGTCAACAGCGACCGCAGCATTTAAATAACTTACAGCTCCCTCTATCACCCATTGGCGGCCCGCAAATGCAATCGCGGGCCTCCGATGGGTGTCATGGTAGCCAGGGGCCAAGTAAAGACCCCCAGGTCTGCCCTAGGTATATGCCTATTCGGACGTGCCAGAACCTAATAGATTTACACTAACAGGCAATAATGTTTTCGTATACTAAGTATACCAAAGCATTATATCTGCGATCTAAAGATCGCACAGTGGCGTCCCCTAGTGGGACTAAAAAATAAGTAATAAATGTGAAATAAAAATTATTAATAAAGATTACAGTAAAAAAACAACACATTTTTTTCCATAAAAGGTGGTTTTATTCAGTTAAAAGTGTAAAACATAAATAAAAGTACATATATATCGGATCGCAACGACCGCAATGACCCAAACAATAAAGTTAATATGTAATTTAAACCGCAAGGTGAACACCATAAAAAAAACACAAAAAACAACGGCGTCATAATAAACGAAGAGTCATAATAAAAGTTAATTAATAAGTCCCATGTACCCCAAAGCAGGACCAATCAAACTACGTCTCGTCCCGCAAAAAACAAGCCCCCATATCACTACAGCGACGGAAAATTAAAAAACAAATACGGCTTCTTTAAAGCGACGATGCAAAAGCAAATAATTTCATTTCAAAGGAGTTTTTATTGTGCAAAAGTCGTAAAACATAAAAAAAACTCTACATATGTGGTACCGGCGTAATCTTACCGACCCATAGAATAAAGGTAACGTCTTATTTATTCCGCACGGTGAACGGACTGACTTTAAAACGCATAAAACAAGGACGGAATTTCCGTTTTCTTTCTATTCCCCCCACAATTTTTTAATAAAAGTTAATGATCTGTACCCCAAAATGGTGGCAATAAAAAATACAACTAATCCCACAAAAAACAAGTCCTCATACAGCTATGTCGACGGAAAAATAAAAAAGTTATATCTCTTTGAATGAGTCTATAGAAAAAAATAAATAAAAAATAGCTTGGTCATTAGGGCCGAAAATAGGCCGGTCCCTGTACTCATTGTCTTCTCTAACTTGTCCCTCAACGGTTTCATTTCTCCAATGTCCATTTGTCCCTCTTTGCTCCTTCTTGTTGTCTTACATAGTTACATAGTTACATAGTTACATAGTTAGTACGGCTGAAAAAAGACACATGTCCATCAAGTTCAACCAAGGGAAGGGAAAAGGGAAGGAAAAATTTCTACACATAGGAGCTAATATTTTTTTGTTCTAGGAAATTATCTAACCCTTTTTTAAAGCCATCTACTGTCCCTGCTGTGACCAGCTCCTGCGGTAGGCTATTCCATAAATTCACAGTTCTCACTGTAAAGAAGGCTTGTCGCCTCTGCAGCTTGAACCTTTTTTTCTCCAGACGGAGGGAGTGCCCCCTTGTTTTTTGAGGGGGTTTTACAAGGAACAGGATTTCACCATATTTTTTGTATGTGCCATTAATATATTTATATAAGTTAATCATGTCCCCCCTTAGTCATCTTTTTTCAAGGCTAAATAGGTTTAATTCTTTCAATCTTTCCTCATAACTTAAATTCTCCATGCCCCTTATTAGCTTCGTTGCTCTTCTTTGTATTTTTTCCAACTCCAGGGCATCCTTTCTATGAACTGGAGCCCAGAACTGAACTGCATATTCTAGATGAGGCCTCACTAATGCTTTGTAAAGTGGCATTATTACATCCCTGTCCCGCGAGTCCATGCCTCTTTTAATACACGACAATATCCTGCTGGCCTTTGAAGCAGCTGATTGACACTGCATGCTGTTATTGAGTTTATGATTTACAAGTACACCCAGATCCTTCTCAACAAGTGAATCCGCCAGTGTAGCGCCCCCTAGGACATATGATGCTGCAGATTATTACACCCAGATCCTTCTCAACAAGTGAATCCGCCAGTGTAGCTCCCCCTAGGACATATGATGCTGCAGGTTGTTGGTACCAAGATGCATAACTTTACATTTATCTACATTAAACTTCATTTGCCAAGTGGACGCCCAAACACTTAGTTTGTTTAAATCTGCCTGTAATTCATGAACATCTTCCATAGTCTGAACTATATTACATAGCTTGGTGTCATCTGCAAAAATAGAAATAGTGCTATTAATCCCTTCCTCTATATCATTAATAAATAAGTTGAATAATAGTGGTCCCAGCACTGAACCCTGGGGTACACCACTTATAACCGGTGACCATTCAGAGTAGGAATCATTGACCACAACTCTCTGGATACGGTCCTTGAGCCAATTCTCAATCCAATTACAAACTATATTTTCTAAACCTATAGTCCTTAATTTACCCATTAGGCGTCTATGGGGGACAGTGTCAAATGCCTTTGCAAAGTCTAAAAACACTAAATCCACAGCGGCCCCTCTGTCTAGACTTCTGCTCACCTCTTCATAAAAACAGATTAGGTTAGTTTGACAACTTCTGTCCTTAGTAAAACCGTGCTGGCTGTCACTTATAATGCTATTTATTGTCACATAATCCTGTATATAGTCCCTCAATAGCCCCTCAAACATTTTCCCCACGATGGATGTTAAGCTTACTGGTCTATAATTACCCGGGGAAGACCTAGAGCCCTTTTTGAAAATAGGCACCACATTTGCCCTGCGCCAGTCCCTTGGCACTATACCAGTCACTAGAGATTCTCTGAATATTATGAAAAGGGGGACAGAAATAACTGAACTAAGCTCTTTAAGAACTCTAGGGTGTAACCCATCTGGTCCCGGAGCCTTGTGCACATTTATTTTATTTAATTTAGCTTGGACCATCTCTACATTCATCCAATTCAGTATATCAACTGATAGATTAACAGCACTGGCACCGGCTACATCAGCTGCTCTTTCTTCTGTTGTATATACAGAGCTAAAGAACCCATTTAGTAACTCTGCCTTCTCTTGATCCCCTGTGATCAACTCCCCATTACCATTATCTAGGGGTCCTACATGTTCAGACCTTGGCTTTTTTGCATTTATATGCTTGAAGAATTTTTTAGGATTTGTTTTACTATCCTTGGCCACCTGCCTTTCATTTTGTATTTTTGCTAATTTTATTACATTTTTACAGATTTTATTAAGCTCTTTATATTTTACAAAGGCTACAGCTGTACCCTCAGATTTGTATTTTTTAAATGCCCTTTTTTTGTCATGTATTGCCCCTTTCACAGAAGGTGTAAGCCATGTGGGGTTTAATTTGAGTCGTTTATACTTATTACCTGTAGGAATAAATTTTGCACTATAATAACTCAAAGTAGATTTGAAAATCTCCCATTTATCATTTGTTCCATTATTTGACATTAGTTCTTCCCAGTCTATATCCTGAATTGCAGCCCTCATCCTGGGGAAATTGGCTTTCTTAAAATTAAATGTTTTTGCCCTCCCAGCCTGCGTTTGTTTTTTACAGTATAGGTAAAATGTAACTATATTATGATCACTGTTACCGAGGTTTTCACGAACATTGACATTCCCAACAAGATCTGCATTATTAGAAATGACCAGATCCAACAGAGCTTCACCTCTAGTCGGGTTTTCCACAAACTGGCCCATAAAATTTTCCTGCAACAGGTTGAGGAAATGTCTCCCCTTTGCAGTTGAAGCCGAACCATGACACCAATTAATATCCCGGAAATTAAAATCTCCCATTATCACTACAGTACCCGCCTGTGCAGCCCGCTCCATCTGTTTATATAGCTGACCTTCCATCTCCTCAGTTATATTGGGGGGTCTATAGATTACACCAAAAGTAATTTTTTCAGTGTTTACCTCTTTTTCTAGTTCCACCCACAAGGTTTCAACCTCCTCACAGTCTTCACCCACTATTGTCTCTTTCACACTCGCCTTCATATCACTTCTCACATACAGACATACACCACCACCTTTCCTATTTGTCCTGTCTTTACGAAAAAGTGTAAAACCCTGTAGATTTACAGCCCAGTCATGTGAAGAGTCCAGCCATGTTTCAGCAACACCAACTATATCTATATTTTCTTCCAGTATCAAGGCCTCCAGCTCCCCCATTTTGCTTGCTAGACTTCTGGCATTTGTGAACATACTCTTTAACTTGCCTGTCAGTTTTTCACTTTTATTATCAGAAATGTGATTTGACATTAATCGGTCCTTTTTATTTACACTGATGTTTTGTAACGAAAGGATCTCCTTATCTTGTTGTCTAGTCCTCTCCCCACATTCTGTTTCTCCCCCCACCAATATAGTCTGACCCCTCTCTAACCTGGCTACCCCTTTTTTTTCTACATTGACCTCCCTCCTCAGCCCTAGTTTAAATACTCCGCCACCCCAGCTAGAATTCTCTCCCCCAGCACAGCGGACCCCCTTCCATTTAGGTGCAAATCATCTGCAGAATACAGTTTGTACCCCAATGAAAAGTCAGCCCAGTGCTCTAGGAACCCAAATCCTTCTCCTCTACACCAAGACTTCAGCCATGCATTTAACTCCCTAAGCTCTTCACCTTAACTTTTGTATTTTGCCCTCTATTCTTTCTTTAGTCGTCCTTGCTCCACATCATTGATGACTCCTCGTGTCAACCTTCATGTCCTGTCTTCTCCTTTCTCCATCTACCCCAGTCTCCTACTTCATTCTACATACGTCCTTCACTCTCATCTCTTGACCCTTTCCCCCACACACATCTTCGGTTCCCTCTCGCTCCCTTTCCTTCACATAAACGTGTCTCTCGTCAGTGGGTTGTCCGTTTTATAAGGTCTATCCTAATAACTGGTTCTTTCCGAGAACATCCTTGGCCCACCTCACCCCATTCATGTCCTTGGTCATCCCTGTCCCACCTTCTCCAAGTCTTGGATCTCCTCCTTCCACTTGTTCTGCGATCATCTTCCCATGTCATCTGATGGCACACACATCCTAGTATGAGGAAAATAGCAAAGTTCTGTTTCTGATAGAAAACATACAGCTGGCAACAACCGTGATAACTCAAAATCTCCGTCCTGCTCTCATATTTGTGTCACTTTCTCCTCACAACAATTATTCTGATACATTATCACTTACAGATTTATATATTATTCAATGTCAATAAACTATATTTCTTTCAACACACTCAGTACTATAGAAAGCAGAATGCTTATATTCTTATACATAGGGGCAGTATTATAGTAGTTATATTCCTGTATATATGAGCAGTAATATAGTAGTTATATTCTTGTATATAGGAGCAGTATTATAGTAGTTATATTCTTGTATATAGGGGCAGTATTATAGTAGTTATATTCTTGTATATAGGGGGCAGTATTATAGTAGTTATAGTCTTGTATATAGGGGGCAGTATTATAGTAGTTATATTCTTGTATATAGGGGCAGTATTATAGTAGTTATATTCTTGTATGTAGGGGCAGTATTATAGTAGTTATATTCTTGTATATAGGGGGCAGTATTATAGTAGTTATATTCTTGTATATAGGGAGCAGTATTATAGTAGTTATATTCTTGTATATAGGGGCAGTATTATAGTAGTTATATTCTTGTATATAGGAGCAGTATTATAGTAGTTATATTCTTGTATATAGGAGCAGTATTATAGTTATATTCTTGTATATAGGGAGCAGTATTATAGTAGTTATATTCTTGTATATAGGGGGCAGTATTATAGTAGTTATATTCTTGTATATAGGAGGCAGTATTATAGTAGTTATATTCTTGTATATAGGGGGAGTATTATAGTAGTTATATTCTTGTATATAGGGGCAGTATTATAGTAGTTATATTCTTGTATATAGGGGGCAGTATTATAGTAGTTATATTCTTGTATATAGGAGCAGTATTATACTAGTTATATTCTTGTATATAGGGGCAATATTATAGTAGTTATATTCTTGTATATAGGAGCAGTATTATAGTAGTTATATTCTTGTATATAGGGGAAGTATTATAGTAGTTATATTCTTGTATATAGGAGCAGTATTAAAGTAGTTATATTCTTGTATATAGGAGCAGTATTATAGTAGTTATATTCTTGTATATAGGGGGCAGTATTATAGTAGTTATATTCTTGTATATAGGGAGCAGTATTATAGTAGTTATATTCTTGTATATAGGGGGCAGTATTATAGTAGTTATATTCTTGTATATAGGGGAGGTATTATAGTAGTTATATTCTTGTATATAGGAGCAGTATTATAGTAGTTATATTCTTGTATATAGGAGCAGTATTATAGTAGTTATATTCTTGTATATAGGGGGCAGTATTATAGTAGTTATATTCTTGTATATAGGGAGCAGTATTATAGTAGTTATATTCTTGTATATAGGGGGCAGTATTATAGTAGTTATATTCTTGTATATAGGGGAAGTATTATAGTAGTTATATTCTTGTATATAGGAGCAGTATTATAGTAGTTATATTCTTGTATATAGGAGCAGTATTATAGTAGTTATATTCTTGTATATAGGGGGCAGTATTATAGTAGTTATATTCTTGTATATAGGGAGCAGTATTATAGTAGTTATATTCTTGTATATAGGGGGCAGTATTATAGTAGTTATATTCTTGTATATAGGGGCAGTATTATAGTAGTTATATTCTTGTATATAGGAGCAGTATTATAGTAGTTATATTCTTGTATATAGGAGCAGTATTATAGTAGTTATATTCTTGTATATAGGGGCAGTATTATAGTAGTTATATTCTTGTATATAGGGGCAGTATTATAGTAGTTATATTCTTGTATATAGGAGCAGTATTATAGTAGTTATATTCTTGTATATAGGGGCAGTATTATAGTAGTTATATTCTTGTATATAGGGGCAGTATTATAGTAGTTATATTCTTGTATATAGGAGCAGTATTATAGTAGTTATATTCTTGTATATAGGAAAAGTATTATAGTAGTTATATTCTTGTACATAGGGTGCAGTATTATAGTAGTTATAATCTTGTATATAGGGGGCAGTATTATAGTAGTTATATTCTTGTATGTAGGGGCAGTATTATAGTAGTTATATTCTTGTATGTAGGGGCAGTATTATAGTAGTTATAGTCTTGTAGATCAGGAGCAGTATTATAGTAGTTATATTCTTGTATATAGGGGCAGTATTACAGTAGTTATATTCTTGTATATAGGAGCAGTATTAAAGTAGTTATATTCTTGTATATAGGAGCAGTATTATAGTAGTTATATTCTTGTATATAGGGGGCAGTATTATAGTAGTTATATTCTTGTATATAGGGAGCAGTATTATAGTAGTTATATTCTTGTATATAGGGGGCAGTATTATAGTAGTTATATTCTTGTATATAGGGGAGGTATTATAGTAGTTATATTCTTGTATATAGGAGCAGTATTATAGTAGTTATATTCTTGTATATAGGAGCAGTATTATAGTAGTTATATTCTTGTATATAGGGGGCAGTATTATAGTAGTTATATTCTTGTATATAGGGAGCAGTATTATAGTAGTTATATTCTTGTATATAGGGGGCAGTATTATAGTAGTTATATTCTTGTATATAGGGGAAGTATTATAGTAGTTATATTCTTGTATATAGGAGCAGTATTATAGTAGTTATATTCTTGTATATAGGAGCAGTATTATAGTAGTTATATTCTTGTATATAGGGGGCAGTATTATAGTAGTTATATTCTTGTATATAGGGAGCAGTATTATAGTAGTTATATTCTTGTATATAGGGGGCAGTATTATAGTAGTTATATTCTTGTATATAGGGGCAGTATTATAGTAGTTATATTCTTGTATATAGGAGCAGTATTATAGTAGTTATATTCTTGTATATAGGAGCAGTATTATAGTAGTTATATTCTTGTATATAGGAGCAGTATTATAGTAGTTATATTCTTGTATATAGGGGCAGTATTATAGTAGTTATATTCTTGTATATAGGGGCAGTATTATAGTAGTTATATTCTTGTATATAGGAGCAGTATTATAGTAGTTATATTCTTGTATATAGGAAAAGTATTATAGTAGTTATATTCTTGTACATAGGGTGCAGTATTATAGTAGTTATAATCTTGTATATAGGGGGCAGTATTATAGTAGTTATATTCTTGTATGTAGGGGCAGTATTATAGTAGTTATATTCTTGTATGTAGGGGCAGTATTATAGTAGTTATAGTCTTGTAGATCAGGAGCAGTATTATAGTAGTTATATTCTTGTATATAGGGGCAGTATTACAGTAGTTATATTCTTGTATATAGAGGGCATTATTATAGTAGTTATATTCTTGTATATAGGGGCAGTATTATAGTAGTTATATTCTTGTTTATAGGGGCAGTATTATAGTAGTTATATTCTTGTATATAGGAGCAGTATTATAGTAGTTATATTCTTGTATATAGGAGTAGTATTATAGTAGTTATATTCTTGTATATAGGGGCAGTATTATAGTAGTTATATTCTTGTATATAGGGGCAGTATTATAGTAGTTATATTCTTGAATATAGGAGCAGTATTATAGTAGTTATATTCTTGGATATAGGAGCAGTATTATAGTAGTTATATTCTTGTATATAGGAGCAGTATTATAGTAGATTTATTCTTGTATATAGGGGGCAGTATTATAGTAGTTATATTATTGTATATAGGGGCAGTATTATAGTAGTTATATTCTTGAATATAGGAGCAGTATTATAGTAGTTATATTCTTGGATATAGGAGCAGTATTATAGTAGTTATATTCTTGTATATAGGAGCAGTATTATAGTAGATTTATTCTTGTATATAGGGGGCAGTATTATAGTAGTTATATTCTTGTATATAGGAGCAGTATTATAGTAGTTATATTCTTGTATATAGGGGGCAGTATTATAGTAGTTATATTCTTGTATATAGGGGCAGTATTATAGTAGTTATATTCTTGTATATAGGAGCAGTATTATAGTAGTTATATTCTTGTATATAGGAGCAGTATTATAGTAGTTATATTCTTGTATATAGGGGCAGTATTATAGTAGTTATATTCTTGTATATAGGGGCAGTATTATAGTAGTTATATTCTTGTATATAGGAGCAGTATTATAGTAGTTATATTCTTGTATATAGGGGCAGTATTATAGTAGTTATATTCTTGTATATAGGGGCAGTATTATAGTAGTTATATTCTTGTATATAGGAGCAGTATTATAGTAGTTATATTCTTGTATATAGGAAAAGTATTATAGTAGTTATATTCTTGTACATAGGGTGCAGTATTATAGTAGTTATAATCTTGTATATAGGGGGCAGTATTATAGTAGTTATATTCTTGTATGTAGGGGCAGTATTATAGTAGTTATATTCTTGTATGTAGGGGCAGTATTATAGTAGTTATAGTCTTGTAGATCAGGAGCAGTATTATAGTAGTTATATTCTTGTATATAGGGGCAGTATTACAGTAGTTATATTCTTGTATATAGAGGGCATTATTATAGTAGTTATATTCTTGTATATAGGGGCAGTATTATAGTAGTTATATTCTTGTTTATAGGGGCAGTATTATAGTAGTTATATTCTTGTATATAGGAGCAGTATTATAGTAGTTATATTCTTGTATATAGGAGTAGTATTATAGTAGTTATATTCTTGTATATAGGGGCAGTATTATAGTAGTTATATTCTTGTATATAGGGGCAGTATTATAGTAGTTATATTCTTGAATATAGGAGCAGTATTATAGTAGTTATATTCTTGGATATAGGAGCAGTATTATAGTAGTTATATTCTTGTATATAGGAGCAGTATTATAGTAGATTTATTCTTGTATATAGGGGGCAGTATTATAGTAGTTATATTATTGTATATAGGGGCAGTATTATAGTAGTTATATTCTTGAATATAGGAGCAGTATTATAGTAGTTATATTCTTGGATATAGGAGCAGTATTATAGTAGTTATATTCTTGTATATAGGAGCAGTATTATAGTAGATTTATTCTTGTATATAGGGGGCAGTATTATAGTAGTTATATTATTGTATATAGGAGCAGTATTATAGTAGTTATATTCTTGTATGTTGGGGCAGTATTATAGTAGTTATATTCTTTTATATAGGAGGCAGCATTATAGTGGTTATATTATTGTATATAGGAGCAGTATTATAGTAGTTATATTCTTGTATATAGGGAGCAGTATTATAGTAGTTATATTCTTGTATATAGGGGCAGTATTATAGTAGTTATATTCTTGTATATAGTGGCAGTATTATAGTAGTTATATTCTTGTATATAGAGGGCATTATTATAGTAGTTATATTCTTGTATATAGGGGCAGTATTATAGTAGTTATATTCTTGTTTATAGGGGCAGTATTATAGTAGTTATATTCTTGTATATAGGGGGCAGTATTATAGTAGTTATATTCTTGTATATAGGGGCAGTATTATAGTAGTTATATTCTTGTACATAGGGGTAGTATTATAGTAGTTATATTCTTGTATATAGGGGCAGTATTATAGTAGTTATATTCTTGTATATAGGAGCAGTATTATAGTAGTTATATTCTTGTATATAGGGGCAGTATTATAGTAGTTATATTCTTGTATATAGGAGTAGTATTATAGTAGTTATATTCTTGTATATAGGGGCAGTATTATAGTAGTTATATTCTTGTATATAGGGGCAGTATTATAGTAGTTATATTCTTGAATATAGGAGCAGTATTATAGTAGTTATATTCTTGGATATAGGAGCAGTATTATAGTAGTTATATTCTTGTATATAGGAGCAGTATTATAGTAGATTTATTCTTGTATATAGGGGGCAGTATTATAGTAGTTATATTATTGTATATAGGGGCAGTATTATAGTAGTTATATTCTTGAATATAGGAGCAGTATTATAGTAGTTATATTCTTGGATATAGGAGCAGTATTATAGTAGTTATATTCTTGTATATAGGAGCAGTATTATAGTAGATTTATTCTTGTATATAGGGGGCAGTATTATAGTAGTTATATTATTGTATATAGGAGCAGTATTATAGTAGTTATATTCTTGTATGTTGGGGCAGTATTATAGTAGTTATATTCTTTTATATAGGAGGCAGCATTATAGTGGTTATATTATTGTATATAGGAGCAGTATTATAGTAGTTATATTCTTGTATATAGGGAGCAGTATTATAGTAGTTATATTCTTGTATATAGGGGCAGTATTATAGTAGTTATATTCTTGTATATAGGGGCAGTATTATAGTAGTTATATTCTTGTATATAGAGGGCATTATTATAGTAGTTATATTCTTGTATATAGGGGCAGTATTATAGTAGTTATATTCTTGTTTATAGGGGCAGTATTATAGTAGTTATATTCTTGTATATAGGGGGCAGTATTATAGTAGTTATATTCTTGTATATAGGGGCAGTATTATAGTAGTTATATTCTTGTACATAGGGGTAGTATTATAGTAGTTATATTCTTGTATATAGGGGCAGTATTATAGTAGTTATATTCTTGTATATAGGAGCAGTATTATAGTAGTTATATTCTTGTATATAGGGGCAGTATTATAGTAGTTATATTCTTGTATATAGGGGCAGTATTATAGTAGTTATATTCTTGTATATAGGGGGCAGTATTATAGTAGTTATATTCTTGTATATAGGGGCAGTATTATAGTAGTTATATTCTTGTATATAGGGGCAGTATTATAGTAGTTATATTCTTGTATATAGGGGGCAGTATTATAGTAGTTATATTCTTGTATATAGGGAGCAGTATTATAGTAGATTTATTCTTGTATATAGGGGGCAGTATTATAGTAGTTATATTCTTGTATATAGGGGCAGTATTATAGTAGTTATATTCTTGTATATAGGGAGCAGTATTATAGTAGTTATATTCTTGTATATAGGGGGCAGTATTATAGTAGTTATATTCTTGTATATAGAAGGCAGTATTATAGTAGTTATATTCTTGTATATAGGGGGCAGTATTATAGTAGATTTATTCTTGTATAAAGGGAGCAGTATTATAGTAGTTATATTATTGTATATAGGAGCAGTATTATAGTAGTTATATTCTTGTATGTTGGGGCAGTATTATAGTAGTTATATTCTTTTATATAGGAGGCAGCATTATAGTGGTTATATTATTGTATATAGGAGCAGTATTATAGTAGTTATATTTTTGTTTGTTGGGGCAGTATTATAGTAGTTATATTCTTGTATATAGGGGCAGTATTATAGTAGTTATATTCTTGTACATAGGGGTAGTATTATAGTAGTTATATTCTTGTATATAGGGGCAGTATTATAGTAGTTATATTCTTGTATATAGGAGCAGTATTATAGAAGTTATATTCTTGTATATAGGGGCAGTATTATAGTAGTTATATTCTTGTATATAGGGGCAGTATTATAGTAGTTATATTCTTGTATATAGGGGCAGTATTATAGTAGTTATATTCTTGTATATAGGGGCAGTATTATAGTAGTTATATTCTTGTATATAGGGGCAGTATTATAGTAGTTATATTCTTGTATATAGGAGCAGTATTATAGTAGTTATATTCTTGTATATAGGGGGCAGTATTATAGTAGTTATATTCTTGTATATAGGGGCAGTATTATAGTAGTTATATTCTTGTATATAGGGAGCAGTATTATAGTAGTTATATTCTTGTATATAGGGGCAGTATTATAGTAGTTATATTCTTGTATATAGGGGGCAGTATTATAGTAGTTATATTCTTGTATATAGGGAGCAGTATTATAGTAGATTTATTCTTGTATATAGGGGGCAGTATTATAGTAGTTATATTCTTGTATATAGGGGCAGTATTATAGTAGTTATATTCTTGTATATAGGGAGCAGTATTATAGTAGTTATATTCTTGTATATAGGGGGCAGTATTATAGTAGTTATATTCTTGTATATAGAAGGCAGTATTATAGTAGTTATATTCTTGTATATAGGGGGCAGTATTATAGTAGATTTATTCTTGTCTAAAGGGAGCAGTATTATAGTAGTTATATTCCTGTATATAGGGGCAGTATTATAGTAGTTATATTCTTGTATATAGGGGCAGTATTATATTAGTTATATTCTTGTATATAGGAGGCAGTATTATAGTAGTTATATGCTTGTATATAGGGGCAGTATTATAGTAGTTATATTCTTGTATATAGGGACAGTATTATAGTAGTTATATTCTTGTATATAGGAGCAGTATTATAGTAGTTATATTCTTGTATATAGGGACAGTATTATAGTAGTTATATTCTTGTATATAGGAGCAGTATTATAGTAGTTATATTCTTGTATATAGGGAACAGTATTATAGTAGTTATATTCTTGTATATAGGGATCAGTATTATAGTAGTTATATTCTTGTATATAGGAGGCAGTATTATAGTAGTTATATGCTTGTATATAGGGGCAGTATTATAGTAGTTATATTCTTGTATATAGGAGCAGTGTTATAGTAGTTATATTCTTGTGTATAAGAGCAGTATTATAGTAGTTATATTCTTGTGTATAGGAGCAGTATTATAGTAGTTATATTCTTGTATATAGGGGCAGTATTATAGTAGTTATATTCTTGTATATAGGGACAGTATTATAGTAGTTATATTCTTGTATATAGGAGCAGTATTATAGTAGTTATATTCTTGTATATAGTGACAGTATTATAGTAGTTATATTCTTGTATATAGGAGCAGTATTATAGTAGTTATATTCTTGTATATAGGGGCAGTATTATAGTAGTTATATTCTTGTATATAGGAGCAGTATTATAGTAGTTATATTCTTGTACATAGGGGGCAGTATTATAGTATTTATATTCTTGTATATAGGAGCAGTATTATAGTAGTTATATTCTTGTATATAAGGGGCAGTATTATAGTAGTTATATTCTTGTATATAGGAGCAGTATTATAGTAGTTATATTCTTGTATATAGGGGCAGTATTATAGTAGTTATATTCTTGTATATAGGAGCAGTATTATAGTAGTTATATTCTTGTACATAGGGGGCAGTATTATAGTATTTATATTCTTGTATATAGGAGCAGTATTATAGTAGTTATATTCTTGTATATAAGGGGCAGTATTATAGTAGTTATATTCTTGTATATAGAGGCAGTATTATAGTAGTTATATTCTTGTATATAGGAGCAGTATTATAGTAGTTATATACTTGTATATGGAGCAGTATTATAGTAGTTATATTCTTGTATATAGGAGCAGTATTATAGTAGTTATACTCTTGTATATAGGGGCAGTATTATAGTAGTTATATTCTTGTATATAGGAGCAGTATTATAGTAGTTATATTCTTGTATATAGGAGGCAGTATTATAGTAGTTATATTCTTGTATATAGGGGGCAGTATTATAGTAGTTATATTCTTGTATATAGGAGCAGTATTATAGTAGATTTATTCTTGTATATAGGGCGCAGTATTATAGTATTTATATTCTTGTATATAGGAGCAGTATTATAGTAGATTTATTCTTGTATATATGGGTTTTTTAATACTATACTCTACAATTATTAGCAATATTGTTACGTGTTTTGGGCAATAATTGGTCATTTTCTTATGGTTTGGAAAGCTTGCAACACGTAGCGACATAACTTATAGCTATGGCAATAAATCTTGACTTGCATAGAATATTTTGACAAATGTTGTCCCTAAATACACAAAAACATAATAGATATAGATGTAGCAGAGCTAAATGTGTCAATTCACAAATCTCTTGGTGATATTGTAATCATAGCCAGACTAAGACCTGCATCATTAGAAGCTACTTACTATACAAATAAGGCACCTTCTACGCAATGCAGCCCCATATGATAACCAGAGTTGTCTCTTCGCTTGGGAACCTTTGTCTTACTTGACACCAGTCCCAGATTCTGCTCTGGGATGGCTGATCTGTGGAACCAGTTAACAGTTAACATCTTCTTTCCTGGACCTTTTCCATGCAGCCAGCCCTATTCAATTAAGAATGTTAATTTTAATAGATCTCTATGGTGGTTTGTTGTCTTTAGTAGGTCAACCAGCAATTACCATTTCTATGTTTATGTAACCTGGTAATGTGGTTCTTACATTAAGGATGGAGCTAATCCTTCTATAAAGCTCATTCATTAGTTTAGAGGGGTCGATCTACCCCCCTCCGTTATTAGGATATGTTGAATACACTGGTTTGACCACTAGGGGCAGCTTACTGCATACACTGTTATTACTGACTTTTATGTATAAACTGTCTATAAGCTCCGACTACCCCAGACTCCAATAGACAATGCAGCAAAGCTGGAGTCACTGATCATGACTGTAGAGAAGAGCTATGCAAAAAAATTCCCAAATCGTAAAGTACAGCAGGGAATCATTTTTTCCCATAATAACAGGAAATTAACACAGATTTGGATGTAAGAAACCTTTACTCCTGCCGCATACCTGTTCTTGTAGAGTTTAGTTCTAGAAATCTGTGCCGTTTTTTTGTTTTGTTTTTTTTTAAATAAAAATGTCCGTCAGTGTGCTTGGTGCAACTTTGTAATTACATTTTATTAAAAATAATTGTAACTTTTTGAGATGCAGCTGCTTTGTATCCTGTATATAAAGCAGCTGTATCTGGCGCTGAATCCTGTATCCGTCAGATCAGCGGGACTGACGGGTTCAGTGACAGCGGGTCCTGTGTGTCTCTGACATGCAGTATCGAGCTGTTACCTATCACATCTAAGTTCATAACTTAGATGTGACCGATTTACAGGTGGATCCTGGGTGTCTAATGTCACTGAACCCGTCAGTCCCATTGACCTGATGGATACAGGACTCAGCGCTAGATAGAGCTGCTCTATTTACAATATACTAAGCAGCTGTATCTCAAAAAGTAAGAATATTTTTTAAGGGATTTTCCTGGACTTTAATATTGACCTTTTATTAAAATCGGCCATCAATATCTGATCAGTGAGGGGTCTGACTCCCGGCACCCATGTCGATCAGCTGTTTGAAGGGGCCACTGAGTTCGGCTTGAGACTTTACTATTAACCCCTTCACTATTTTGGCATTGTATGGCCGTATTATTTAGACACTGCAATATTGAATAGCAGTATTGTGGGAGAAATATATGTCAATGTTATATGGGCACTATACGGTATTATTATTTTGAAACTTTATGGCGGCATTACTTAGGGACTGAATAGCAGTATTGTGTGTGCTTTGAATTTGGCATTGTATGGCAGTATTCATGTCTCAATATTCGTGTAAGAAGAGCAGATATATTTGTGTTTTTATATGTACCCTAGTGGCAAGTGATTGGCTCCAAAGTCATCTCCAAATGTAGTTGTCTTCTGCAGGACCTTTGAGGCCCATTATTGTGTCAGAGCCCTTGGGTCCTCCCGAGGATCCTCCAGGACTTTGGTGGGTCAACCCAACCCTGGGCCAAAGATGCCGTAGAACAGTATGAACTGGGCGTTACTCAGTGGCGCCATCTTGAGATCCTCCCATTCTCCTGAATTTTCTTTTCTTTTTTTTGCTTAGTTTTTGTACTTCAGACCATAGCAGGTTAATATGACCCCAAAAAAAAGATTCAAGGACTGTTAACCTGAACACCTCATTATGGGATTCAATGGCCAATTTACATTCTAATTGGAACATTTTTATGGAACGGACCACCCACATGAATATCGCAAAAACGTTTCCTTTGCCAAATGAATTCTCTTCCACATTTGGTAAATACTTCTATAATTCCCCCTGCTGATACACGACGCCTATAATGAGCCGACTGAGCGCCATACGCCAAACACTGGGATACGTTAAAAGAGACGCCGGAGGGTGTTGTATATGAATGAATAGAATTTGAGGATGTGACTTAGTCGACAGAACGCTAAATCAACAAATGTCAACGCAAAAATGAAGACAACGTGTCGGAGCAATCCAAATATTATTCCACAAAGTCGCAGGAGGGTGGAAGAAAACATCTGGTCACCAAATTCTTTCTATGTACTGCATAGCGGACAGGAGCATAGCCAGGGGCGGACTGGGGAGGGGGCATGTGTCCAGGGTACTAGGTGCCATTGGGGTCTCAATTTATATTGGGGTCTGCCTGCAGTCTATATTTATTTTGGGGGCATGATCTGGTGTCTGTATTTATTTTGGGGTTTTAAAAAAAATGTAGGGGCACTTCAACTTTGGCAGGGTGTGGTGTATCAGGCCTTGCCTTGTTATTGGGCGTGGTGTATCAGGCAGTGCCTTGTTATTGGGCGTGGTGTATCAGGCTGATTTTTGTCATTGGGCGTGGTGTATCAGGCCGTGTCTTGTTATTGGACGTGGTGTATCAGGCTGTGCCTTGTTATTGGGTGTGGTGTATCAGGCCATGCCTTGTTATTGGGCGTGGTGTATCAGGCCATGCCTTGTTATTGGGCGTGGTGTATCAGGCCGTGCCTTGTTATTGGGCGTGGTGTATCAGGCCGTGCCTTGTTATTGGATGTGGTTTATCAGGTCGTGCCTTGTTATTGGGCGTGGTTTATCAGGCCGTGCCTTGTTATTGGGCGTGGTGTTTCAGGTCGTGCCTTGTTGTTGGGCGTGGTGTATCAGGCCCTGCTTTGTTGTTGGGTGTGGTGTATCAGGCCGTGACTTGTTATTGGGCGTGGTGTATCAGGCCGTGCCTTGTTATTGGGCGTGGTGTATCAGGCCGTGCCTTGTTATTGGGCGTGGTATATCAGGCCGTGCCTTGTTATTGGGCGTGGTGTATCAGGCCGTGCCTTGTTATTGGGCGTGGTGTATCAGGCCGTGCCTTGTTATTGGGCGTGGTGTATCAGGCCGTGCCTTGTTATTGGGTGTGGTGTATCAGGCCGTGCCTTGTTATTGGGCGTGGTGTATCAGGCCGTGCCTTGTTATTGGGCGTGGTGTATCAGGCCGTGCCTTGTTATTGGGCGTGGTTTATCAGGCCGTGCCTTGTTATTGGGCGTGGTGTATCAGGCCGTGCCTTGTTATTGGGGCGTGGTTTATCAGGCCGTGCCTTGTTATCAGACATAGTTTCAGGCTGCGCCTTGTTATTGGGCGTGGTTTGTTAGGGCGTGACTGGACAATATTCAGGCCGTGCCTTGTTGTTGGGCGTGGTGTATCAGGCCGTGCCTTGTTAATGGGCGTGGTGTATCAGGCCGTGCCTTGTTGTTGGGCGTGGTGTATCAGGCCCTGCCTTGTTGTTGGGTGTGGTGTATCAGGCCGTGACTTGTTATTGGGCGTGGTGTATCAGGCCGTGCCTTGTTATTGGGCGTGGTGTATCAGGCCGTGCCTTGTTATTGGGCGTGGTGTATCAGGCCGTGCCTTGTTATTGGGCGTGGTGTATCAGGCCGTGCCTTGTTATTGGGCGTGGTGTATCAGGCCGTGCCTTGTTATTGGGTGTGGTGTATCAGGCCGTGCCTTGTTATTGGGCGTGGTGTATCAGGCCGTGCCTTGTTATTGGGCGTGGTGTATCAGGCCGTGCCTTGTTATTGGGCGTGGTGTATCAGGCCGTGCCTTGTTATTGGGCGTGGTTTATCAGGCCGTGCCTTGTTATTGGGGCGTGGTTTATCAGGCCGTGCCTTATCAGACATAGTTTCAGGCTGCGCCTTGTTATTGGGCGTGGTTTGTTAGGGCGTGACTGGACAATATTCAGTCCGCATAATTCAAACCTCTAAATTTTAAATGTGGGCATTGCCCTTAAAAAATAGGGACAGTCCCAGCAAATTCAGGACTGTTGACAACTATACACTGAGCTTTCTCAGACTCCTGGATAAAAGATTTGCCTTGTTTTTTAATTTCACATCCTCCACTAATATCCCCACAAAAAGATGTATTCTGGGAGCGATGGGTGACACTCAGCTTTCCTAGAATCAGATAGGGGTGAATAGAATATAACAGTTTAGTAGAGGAAAAGGGAAACATTTATAATACTGGTGACCTCCATCGTGGTATAGGGTCCCTCAGGCCCCCTCAGTGACCAGGGCCCAGGGGCGACTGCCTTTAATTGACGACATGAACTCCTTCCTAAAATCTCATCTGAGCTGATTCCCTGTATAACAATCGGTAACTTTACTTCTCTTGTACTGATCTTAAGTTACATCATGTCTTATACTCCAGTCACATCCAGAGCTGCACTCAGATTTCTGATGACTTCCCCTTGACCTCATTTTTATTTATATCACCGTACATATCAGTCACACAGATTTCGTGGTAACCAAGTACTGAATATCAAATTTCAGACTTTGGAACGAGCTTATTTGGTCGCCGGGCCCCCGCACCTCCCAGGGCCCATGTTGTAAGTGGATCCCAATCTCTTCCCTCAAAGCAGCCAAGAAATCCCAACATAGAAAAAAAAAAAGCCTCCGGAAAGCAAAAGCTCCAATTCCCCCCACACACGACATCATGAGCCCCCGCCTGCGGCCGTCCTGGTAGAGGGTTTTATGGACTCGCTTGGCGGGACGAGGCCGTTTTTGCCCATTTTATAGGGATTTGTTATAAATCTGTTCACTTAAAGGGTCTCGAAAACCCACAAGAATTTTTTACCAACATTAGTGATGCCAGACAAGACGCCGCCTCCTGTGCCAGGCTCTAGACCACCGCCTGCTTCTCTTTATATTTCCTCTCTCCTAATCTGGAGCAATTTCCCGGGTTTATATCCTAGAATGTGCACGGGAGGTGCCGGTATTCGACTGTGCCAGAGATTTCGGGCCATGTATGAACATGATGCCACCCTGGTGATGGGATCCTTGTGTTTTTAGGGACATCTCACGTAGACAATATAATATGATCAGCAGGTAAGAAGTCGCTCGTTTAATGTATACAGCGGCACTGCACAATGGCTTCTTTCATCTAGAGTTCGGATGGGATCTTGGTAAGAGGAAGTCCTCAGGTCTCCGCCGTTGCCTCAAAAGCTGGCAAACCCATCCGGGCCGTGGACTTGGTGTGGCTGATAGGACAACACGTTAAAGCCGATCTCCAGTCATGGTTATAAAGTCTCTGGTGGAGATGTTCCTCTGGATTTATCATGGTTTACCTGATCCATCGAGCTCTTCACTTCTCGGGTCTGAATTTAATTGAATTTAAGACCTAATAGAAGGATCACGAGAGAGAGGGAGGAGTGAGCAGGGGCTATGCATTTGTTTGAAGCTTGGGTGACTCTGTGACCAGGGACAAACATAAAGCCTGTGCAGTTGCACAAGGGCCCAGATGTTGGGGGTTAAAACAAGTGTTTTTCTTCTCTAATCCTCTACCCCGCTTACATTTTCTATCGGTCTCTCATTGATTATACAGACACTTCATCATCCCAGTCAGCCAATCGCTGAGTGTCTATGGTTGTCTGGGCTGTTCTATGATTGGCTGCTGGTACGCTGCGTGTATGGACAGTCCCAGATGGAGTAGCAAGAGGAGTTTTGCAGCCTTTTACAGATAGTTAAAGGGGTTATCCGGGACTTTAAAAATTGTTAGCAGGACAGGGGACGGTTTACAGCGAGTCAAGTGCCATGTAACGGTCACGTGCCGCAGCAGCCAATCGCTGGCCTCAGAAGTGATTCTGCCATGTACGCATGACCGATGCAGGAGCTTCCGGGACTGGCACCGTGAAGAACCTCAGTGCTGGAGCAGGGGGCACTTCACGAGTGAGAATCTGCCAGTTAATTATTTTACACCTTCCCCTTTTATTAACCCCTTACTACCCTATACCCCCAGAGATGTTTTCACTAACCCCTTCACAGTCCTAGATCACCAGGGATGTTATCATTAAGCCCTTTACTACCCTAGACCACCAGGGATGTTATTATTAAACCCTTCACTGCCCTAGCCCACCAGGGATGTTATTATTAACCCCTTCTCTGCCCTAGCCCACCAGGGATGTTATTAACCCCTTACTACCCTAGACCACCAGGGATGTTATTATTAAACCTTTCACTGCCCTAGACCACCAGGGATGTTATTAACCCCTTACTACCCTAGACCACCAGGGATGTTATTATTAAACCTTTCACTGCCCTAGACCACCAGGGATGTTATTATTAACCTCTTCACTGCCCTAGCCCACCAGGGATGTTATTAACCCCTTACTACCCTAGAGCACCATGGGTGTTATCATTAACCCTTTCACTTACCTAGACCACCAGGGATGTAATCATTAACCCTTTACAATCCTAGACCACCAGGGATTTAATCATTAACCCCTTACTACCCCCAGACCACCAGGGATGTTATCATTAACCCCTTCACTGTCCTAGACCACCATGGATATTATCATTAACCCCTTCACTGTCCTAGACCACCAGGGATGTAATCATTAACCACTTACTACCCTAGACCACCAGGGATGTTATCATTAACCCCTTCACTACCCTAGACCACCAGGGATATTATCATTAACCCCTCCACTATCCTAGACCACCAGGGATGTGATCATTAACCCCTTTACTGCCCTAGACCACATGGGATGTTATCATTAACCCCTTCACTTACCTAGACCACCAGGAATGTTGTTGTTATTATTAACCTCTTTACTGACCTAGACCACCAGGGATGTTATCATTAACCATTTTCCTGCCCTAGACCATCAGAGATGTTACCCATTGCTGTAGGGAAAAGTATGACTGGTTTTTTTTCTGGAGAAATAACAGCAAACAATGTATTTTTTTACAGTCAACATTTATTTTAGATAAGAGAGGATGTACGTGGTGGGTATGTTAGCGCAGTCTGGTTTTGCACTGGGGCCCTCAGTTGTCTGGTTTTGCTCCTGTCTGTGACTAAATGATGTTATCTATTAAAAATAGCTAAAAAGAAATGAAAAATTAAAAATGTCTGTTGGTACTTGGACCCAGTTACAAGAGGATCAGGAGAAAAAGTGGCCTCATGTGTAGGGACATTTTATTGTGACGTAGCATGGGTGTACAATAGTGATGATGATGATGATGATTGATGATGATGATTTAGTGTTTACCAAATTGCAATAAAAAAGTTATTTAAGTAAACAATACAAATAAAAATTGTTATATCAGCGTTGAGATATCTGATCATTAAGGGTTTAAAATTATTTTCCGGTTCTGTATAAATAAAGCTTAAAAAAAACAAAAACAATATAAATGAAGCTTAGTCACTGAATAAATGAACATTTCTACAACTTTCTAATATATTTTTTATTTCAAATCCTCACTGGTTTCAAGATCTTTGTTTGCTGTCAGTGAATAAGAACACTTATTTGCATTCAGAGGCTGAAAACCTGTACATATCTAGTCCTGCTCTCAGTTGGTTACAATTGTATCCAATCTAGACCATGCTCTGCAAGCTAAACACCTCAGCCGCAGCTGCACAATCTCTCTGGTAGTTTGTTACAATGTATCAGTTTGGAGTCCAGGTCGTTTAGCGATACACAAAGGATATTAGAAAGTTGTGGAACTTTTCATTTATATAGTGATTAACATTTATTTATATAAAACCAGAAAAGCGCTTTAAGAATGGGTCAGAATACTACATGGTGAAATTTAGTAGGGTGATGGGTGCACGCTGGTGATTCATGGGCATTGTGATTTACATATTGTACCCCTCGAGGACATGTACCACTGCCAACACTCTCCATGGTGGTAAGCTCCATTACTTGCCATCTGTAGCACATCAATACATGGGAAAGTTTTTTCCCCAATTAAAGCCACGCTTAACTATTTATATTGTGCAAGTGACCAATTATACACAACGAAAATATAATAAACCACAAAAAAAAAACCTCAACCATCCCTGGTGACCCGGGGGGCAGTGAGTGTGGTCCGAGCCAATCTCAATAAGGTTGAAGAACGGCACAGGTCAAGTTCATCTAATCAGACGTTATCCTACAAGGTTCATCCACGATCGTGTCATAGTATAATCTTCCTGGTGATCAGTGACACAATATGAGATCCAGTGTTCTCAGACCCAGTGTAGCTTCAGTCACCTGGTGATCCAGTGTGTTGCGCTCTTCTATGATGATCCAGTGGTTTAGTGTTCATCTTTTGTGGCCATTCTTTGTTGCTCATTGGTTCTTGGTGATTTTTAGTTATTCCTGATAGTTCAGTAGTTATGTATAGTGACCCAATGGTCATCTGAGGTGATCCAGAGGTTTTGTAGCCATCCTTAGTGACCCAGTGGCTTAACAGTCATCTCTGGTGGTCATATAGCCATCGTCGGTGATCCGGTAGCTATCCCTGGTGATCTAGTGGTTGTGTAGCCATCCTTAGTGACTCATCCTCTATGGTGGTCATATAGCCATCCCCGGTGATCCCGTAGCTATCCCTGGTAATCTAGTGCAATTCTAAGGCCATCCTTAGTAACCCAGTGGCTTAATATTAATCTCTGGTGATCCGGTAGCTATCCCTGGTGATCTAGTAGTTGTGTAGCCATCATTTTTGACCCAGTGCTTCAACAATCATCCTTTGTGGTCATATAATCACCTCTGGTGATCCAGTGCAGTTCTGTAGCCATCATTAGTGACCCAGTGGTTTGACCTTTATCCTTTGTGGTCATAGAACCATCCCCGGTGATCCAGTAGCAATCCCTTGTGATCCAGTGGTTCATCAATCATCCTTTATGGTCATGTAACCATCCCCGGTGATCCGGTAGCTATCCCTGGTGATCCAGTGGTTCATCAATCATCCTTTTATGGTTATATAACCATCCCCGGTGATCCAGTAGCTATCACTGGTGATCCAGTGGTTCATCAAGCATCCTTTATGGTCATATAACCATCCACGGTGATCCAGTAGCTATCCCTGGTGATTCAGTGGTTCATCAATCATCCTTTATGGTCATATAACCATCCCCGGTGATCCGGTAGCTATCCCTGGTGATCCAGTGGTTCATCAATCATCTTTTATGGTCATATAACCATCCCTGGTGATCTGGTAGCTATCCCTGGTGATCCAGTGGTTCATCAAGCATCCTTTATGGTCATATAACCATCCAGTAGCTATCCCTGGTGATTCAGTGGTTCATCAATCATCCTTTATGGTCATATAACCATCCCCGGTGATCCGGTAGCTATCCCTGGTGATCCAGTGGTTCATCAATCATCTTTTATGGTCATATAACCATCCCTGGTGATCCGGTAGCTATCCCTGGTGTTCCAGTGGTTCATCAATCATCCTTTATGGTCATATAACCATCCTCGGTGATCCGGTAGCTATCCCTGGTGATCCAGTGGTTCATCAATCATCTTTTATGGTCATATAACCATCCCTGGTGATCCGGTAGCTATCCCTGGTGTTCCAGTGGTTCATCAATCATCCTTTATGGTCATATAACCATCCTCGGTGATCCGGTAGCTATCCCTGGTGATCCAGTGGTTCATCAATCATCCTTTATGGTCATATAACCATCCTCGGTGATCCGGTAGCTATCCCTGGTGATCCAGTGGTTCATCAATCATCCTTTATGGTCATATAACCATCCCAGGTGATCCAGTAGCTATCCCTGGTGATCCAGTGGTTTATCAATCATCCTTTATGGTCATATAACCATCCCTGGTGATCCCGTAGCTATCCCTGGTGATCCAGTGGTTCATCAATCATCCTTTATGGTCATTTAACCATCCCCGGTGATCCGGTAGCTATCCCTGGTGTTCCAGTGGTTCATCAATCATCCTTTATGGTCATATAACCATCCTCGGTGATCCGGTAGCTATCCCTGGTGATCCAGTGGTTCATCAATCATCCTTTATGGTCATTTAACCATCCCCGGTGATCCGGTAGCTATCCCTGGTGTTCCAGTGGTTCATCAATCATCCTTTATGGTCATATAACCATCCTCGGTGATCCGGTAGCTATCCCTGGTGATCCAGTGGTTCATCAATCATCCTTTATGGTCATATAACCATCCCCGGTGATCCAGTAGCTATCCCTGGTGATCCAGTGGTTTATCAATCATCCTTTATGGTCATATAACCATCTCTGGTGATCCCGTAGCTATTCTGGTGATCCAGTGGTTCATCAATCATCCTTTATGGTCATTTAACCATCCCCGGTGATCCGGTAGCTATTCCTGGTGATCCAGTGTTTCATCAATCATCCTTTATGGTCATAACTTTTCCCGGTGATCCGGTAGCTATCCCTGGTGATCCAGTGGTTCATCAATCATCCTTTATGGTCATTTAACCATCCCCGGTGATCCGGTAGCTATCCCTGTTGATCCAGTGTTTCATCCATCATCCTTTATGGTCATATAACTTTTCCCGGTGATCCGGTAGCTATCCCTGGTGATCCAGTGGTTCATCAATTATTCTTTATGGTAATATAACCATCCCCAGTGATCAGTGGTTGTGTAGCCATCCTTAGTGACCCAGTAGTTAAATAATCATCGTTGGTAACCTAGTAGCCATCTTTGGGGATCCAGTTATTCTGTTGCCAACTGTATTTATTCAGATTCCCAATGTTGGCCCATTCACTTCTCTAGGATTAAGCAAGAGCTTTTTGTTTTCCTCTCTCTCTCTCTTTCATCCTGTACCCAGGGACGGCCTGAGGGGTGAAGACTTCACTAAAAAGGAAAATATAGGAACTACTGAAGCGGGAGACTTTATAGTACTGTCCCTATAGTCCGGAACCTGCGCTCTGATCATGGACTTGGTTCAGAAACTCCTATATTTAGCTGTTATTTTCTACTTCTGTTCCACACCTCATTTTACAGGGATCGCGGCAGATGTAGCAAAGCACAACTTTTTAGTGGTACAATGCTTATTGACGGCTCTCTGGTAAATAAGAATGTAGTTGTACCTGCAGTCCTATGTAAACCACAGATGTGTTACTTCCAAGAGATCTGCCAAATGACACAGTCTGTCTTTATGTGACAAACTCACCCCTGCTTCACGTGATAGGCTCAGCTCTAATACATCTGAGAAGCTCAACTTTGTTACATCTGTTCTACTATTTCTGATAATCTTGAGAAAACTAGGCTCAGATACATTTGACAGCTCAGTACTACTACATCTAACAACCTTAGCTCTGCTACATCTAACAAGCTTAGCTCTACTATATTAGATATTTTTTCACTGATACATCTGACAAACTCAGATCTGCTACATCTGAAAAACTCAGTACTATTATGTCTGGCCAAATTTAGTTATACTATACTCGTAAAACTTAGCTCTGCTACATCTGACAAACTCAACTTTTTAAAAAAAAAAATCTGTCAAACACAAACTTTCTACTTTTGACAAACTTAGTTCTGCTACGTCTGACCAATTTAATAATTATACTTCTGCCAAATGTATTTCTAATACATCCGACAAGCTCAAACTAATTTCTACTGTATCTGTCAAACCAGCACTGCGTCCCGTTTACAAATTAGCTCTGCTACATGTACATAGTGCTTTCTCCATCTGACGAACCTTTCCACACCTGACAAACTAATCTCTTCTTCAGCTGACAAAATCAGCTTTACTACATCTACATACTCAGCTCTGCTGTATTTCACAAACTCCGCTTCGTAAAACCTGGCAAACTCAACCTCTCTACAAATGTAGCTCTGCTATATCTGACAAACTAAACCTTTCTGCACCTGACAAACTTGGCTCTTGATTATCTAACAGTCTCGGCTCTGCTACATCTGGAGGGCTTTAGTCGGTATCCCGTTAACTTGCTGCAGGGGTTAAGGCAATCTTAGTAAATCACATAACACTTTGAAGGCATTTGTGTTTTGTGCTGCGCTGGCGCTGTGCCCGACTACATGAAGGCATTTGTGTTTTGTGCTTCGCTGGCGCTGTGCCCGACTACATTAAAGATTCCTGGCTGGACGCGGAGCCTCGTGTTTCTGTGTATGGGATTGATAGGACTGAACATAAGAGTCGCGTTCCTGGTGACTGGCGACTGATTGTGCTGCCGGCGATGCCACTGATGGCCATTACATTATGAATACAACCAGGATCGGCTTAAGTGGGGCAAACTAGGCAACTGCCCATGGCGCCCATCTTCTAGGTGGCACACTAAGGATGGGACCCTAAGTGAACCCTGAATTTACCAGTAAATTGGACCGCCAGGGAACTTAAAATTAACCCTTACAATACCCTGGACCACGAGGAATTTTGAGAATAACTGACCAAAATTTGCAACAAGGGCCAAATTTTCTATAAAACGGACCCTGAAAGCGACCAAATGTAACGATTGGAGCAATAAAATAGAGAGAAAATGTGCGTTTCAGCTCCTCACAATTTTCAAGATCTCTGCTTGCTGTCCACAAATGGAAACATGTTACATTTGGAGACTAGAGAACATCCTTGATGTAGTTCCGCTGACACAGCTACAGTTTGTTACAATGTATCACTGTGACCTAGAGTCCAGGGCAGTAAAGAGATTTGTGCAGATGCTGGGTTTAATCTACAGACTATTGTCTGCACTGATACATTGTACCAAACCTCCAGCTGTGTGAGCAGGATTGCTCTCTGCCAGACTACTTTAGAGAGCTAGCTACCTGTGTCTTGGGGCTGCACCACGTTGTACCTTACGGCCACATAATGAGTGTAGGGTTGTGGTAAGACATTAAGACTTATTCTAGACCACGATGCAACTGGGTATCATATATACAAGGTAACAGGAATATTTCTAGTGCAGGTTATTAGCGTCATAATGTGATTGGTTGATTCATTGTAGCAGGAGACTTGTATAACTGATCGCCCTTACTAGGGCAGCACAAGACCATGCAAGAATGGACTGTATATCTGACAAAATGCTTCTCCCCCTGGTGTCAGGGAAGAGTACTGCAAACTTCAACTTATTCTTATTGCACCTGTGGACACTATCCTGGGTAGGTGCCATGTCCGGAAGTGTAAGAGGTGCTCTTTACTGTGAGTTTCTATTCTGGTTAATAGGGAGGGATCTTCAATGGGACCACTCTCTATTCCACTCCCTATTACATTTATATGTCCTAATAGAACATATGGATAGGGGTTATCCTCCCTTCCCTTACCCGGGAATAAATTATACTCATAATTTTATTTCTTTATTAATAACTATTAGTAATAAATTAGTCTGTTATTGATGTTCATATTACTTCAATTCATGATGGATTATTCTACAACTTTGCTGCTCTTACTGTAAAGAACCCCCAACATTATTGACGTTCAAACTGCCCTTCCTCCTATGGCAAACGCAAAGTAAATGCTTAATATTAACACTCAGTGATTATTTATTTCCTAATGCATTATTATACAGGTGGAGGTCTGGATATATATATATATATATATATATATATATATATATATATATATTATATATATAGGGCTCCAAATAACATTACTTGATGCAATTCTGATTGCCTGCAACCACCACTAGAGGGAGCTGAGGAGCTTACTGCATACAGAGATAGAATTGAGTTCAATGTATAAACAGTATGCAGTACGCTCTTTAGCTCCCTCTATTGGTGACTCCACACAGACAGAAATGTTTCATTAACTCTATGTGTGCGCAGGAGTTTTGGAGCTCTGTAACCGACCTATTAAAATCTATTTAGATGAATAAACCTTAATGATGTTTAAGGGTGGACATTTTACTTTAGCAACCCCCCTTCCACCAATTATAGATGAAGTAATGGATCTCTATCTTTTGGGGTCTTTTTGAGATGCCAAGATCTGGAGGCACTCGAGACTATGTCTATGCTACATGTCAGAGCCATAGCTTGAAGCTCCTGACCCAGGTTAGCAAAATATTCAGAAAGATATCCATATATAAAAAGGGGCCCATGGCAAAAGTCAAAATGGGTCCCCCTTCTGATGATGGTTCATAAACTCCACCTTCCATGACTTATAGGAGAAAAGGGTGGTATAGGCTGGTTCTGCTCTTCCTTGTTTTCAAATGGTGAGGTCCTTATGGTGAGGAGGAGCCAAAAGTATGTTAGCACCGCCCATGAGGAAAAGGCATGTGGTCAAACTGAACTAAAGGACTCCCCATGTGTGGATCTCCATAGCTTGTAGCTTTGGGCCCATAGTGCAAAAGCTATGTGATTTTAGGAACAACCATTATTTAGCAGAATGTTGGAATCAAAGAGGTGTTCATATATAAAAAGGGACCCATAGCAATGGTCTAAATGGGGCCCTTTTTGGACGCTGGTTCACATAGTCCACCTTACATCCCTTGTTGGAGAATAGGGTGGTATGACCCTTGGGCTGGTCCTACTCTACCTGTGTGGGATTGAAACGTCATAAACCAAATGCTCCCTTGATCAGCTGGGTTTGATAGTCCAAAAGTGGTGAACTTGGACTGCAAGACGGCCATTCGAGGGCTTTTTGAAGAATATTTTGAATGTTTTGAATATTTTTATAGCCATTTTAGGACTGACAAAAACAATTGGTGGAAGTTTTATCACCAGTAATGAAATAATGCCTCCTCTATTACTCTCGAGAACAATCTGATATATGGAGAAATATAGGATAAACTATAAAAATCCTACATCCTCGCCGCCCATAGCAGGTCCGGCACTAACATGTCAAAATAAATCAGTAAAACTTGGAAATGGCTCTAGTACAAATTTCGTCTTATTTCACGGAAGATATACATTAATTGCATTTGGAGCCCGGCCAGGCTCGCTTGACATG
The DNA here is from genome assembly GCF_050947455.1 of Rhinoderma darwinii. NCBI lineage: Eukaryota > Metazoa > Chordata > Amphibia > Anura > Rhinodermatidae > Rhinoderma > Rhinoderma darwinii. Next base: position 11,544,741 of record NC_134690.1, on the reverse strand, counting down.
TGACTCCTGTTTTGCATTAGGTCAGAGAATGTTCCTGAGGAATTTGGGGCCTTTTTTCCTTTTAGCGTTTTCCTATCTCAACTTAAATAACCTAATCCATTTGGCATCACAACAAAGTAGAAGTAGTAACCTCGGATGTTCGGACTCCATGATGCATTATTGATTGGGAAAATAATAAGTTCCGTTCCCCGGGATTCAGTAACTAATCATCACATGAAGGACAAGACAACATCCAGAAGGTGTCCAGACTCGCTTCTCTGGTGAACCTTGTCCTCAGATTATTATTCTAAGATAATAATGTAGAGAAAATGTTATTTACTGGAATAAATTCTCAGGACCTCAATATGTTGTGGATGGAGGCCAGGGTTTAGGGTTTACATAATTTCCCATGCTGTCGCCATGTCACAAATCATATATGGGACTTTTGGGTGAGAAGACCCAGATAGCTTCTACAAAAACATATAGGACAATTACAGGCTGATCCCATTCTGCTTCTATTAATGAAATCGAGAAAAGAGTGGCTGTCATCTGACAGCTGTTCCTTTTTCTTTAGGTAGAAGCGGTATGTGACTTAGATAGGAACTTCCCACCAATCATTTTAAATTAACGGGGTATTCACATCTTAGACATTTATGCCACATTCATGCCTTAAATGTCTGACAGATTCGGGTCCCTTCTGGGACCCGCACCGATCCCCAGAATAGGGGTCCCCCTGATCCAGTCTCGCCTGGTAAAGCTGCCACTGGCCACCCCACCGATGCAGAGAATCAGTGGAGAGGTGGCCGGGATTGTGGAAACAGCCAAGCTCGCTGTAATATGTTGTTTCCTTAGCTTGGGATCACAGGTTGGACGGGGCGGGGGAACCCCATTCTGGGGATAGGTGCTGTCCCAAAGTTGTTGTTTTTTTTGGGGGGGGGAGGGGTTTCATCATCAAGAGCAATGTGCCTGCCGGTTAATATAGTATTTAGACATATATAATTTTTATAATTCATATATCTTTTTGTCTTTTTTTTACTCTAGTTTCGAGACCTCAAAGTGCTCCAGAAGATCTAAAGGTGCTAACCAGCAATGTCAATCGTCTGAATGAAAGCTACAGGGACCTTCAATTTAAGCTCATGCAGCTCACCTTCAAAGGAGACTTCATGGACCATATCTGGAAGCTGCAGGATCTTTTCCAGAACCATACAGACTCATTGTTCCAGTTGACAGAATCCTTGCAGAAACTTGATCAGAACCTCAATGGTGTCCAAGACATGGCCTCCAAAACAGACACAATTGTCTCAAGCCTTGGTGTGCGCCTAAACCAGATCAGTGACTCGCACAACTTGGACATCTATAGACTATCAGCAGAAGTCAACAGCAGCCACTATGTGTGGGGTCACCATGACACCGTGTTGAAGACACTGACGACTAAAGTCGAAGGACTCAACGAGCAGATAAGTGACCTGATGATCACCTTGAATTCTATAAATGGGACCTTTTCCTATGACATAGGAATCCATCATTCAAGGTTACAAGAACTTCAGGGTCTCATAACCAATGTGTCTGATGATACGAGACAGACGAGGCTTCTTCATATAGTGATGGAACAGCAGCTAAAGCATGAGATGGCTCTCATCAATAACGTGACCGAAGATCTGCGCCTGAAAGACTGGGAGCATTCAATAGCCTTGAAGAACATCACGTTTGTAAGAGGTAGGTCATCACCTAATGTCTAGATATTTAATACTGGGCGATAACCTGTAGTCAAGAGAGTCCACCCTCACCTGAAGAAGAGCATATCAGCTCTTCCTCCTTTAAACTAGACTATATGAAAGGGTCTGTGTTAATTAATCCTGACAATTTTGGTGGGATCGACCGACTATGTAATGTGTATGGCAGATCCCACTGAAAAGAAGGAATCCAACATGGCCAATGTTGGAGGTAAGTCGTTGCCACAGGGGTCAGGCAGCAACATATTCTCCCCTCGCCATTGAAAACATACACACTCTAAAGGAGTTCCCAACTTTGGACATTCTGTACTTGTTAAAAGGGTCCCTAGAAAAAAAGCTGATCATAAAGTATCTCCTTGTCAGGACCTCTTGAGGTCATCTGTGAGAAGACCTGGCAGTAAGTGTTCAATTTCACTGCAGCGCCACCACAGGTGAAATGTATAATTACACAGTGTCCATTTATATCAATGTGTTGTCTGTGTAAAACAGGACAGGACAGGTCCTCCAGAGAGAGAGAGACTCTTATTCACCTCTGAAAATACTTTTTAGAGACGGGATTTATGTCAAACCTATGAAATTATACCAGATAAGAAATAGAAATGATCTCCTTCGTCTTGACCACTTGAGATGTAATGTGTGGGTCTTGGTTGCCCACCCATCTTGGCACAAGACATGAAATGGCATGTTGAGATCGGTTTTCTGTCATTACGACAGTGATATTGTCATGACCTGTAGATGTCGCTTTTATGTTTTTTTTGGTTCCTTGTCAGAACCAATGAAACACGTCCAGAATTCATAGCCCCGAGAAGTCAAACATTTAAGCCATGCTGTGCTCAGATCTTATCAGTGCTATGTCAGACAACCAGATGTTGACGTTCTGCTGTAATTGTCTTCTATGTCTTCTGGTTCCACTTTACGAGAGGATAGCAGTTAACAAGCTGACTTGGCCTCCTGGTGTATTAATTCCATTGTCCTATCTACATGTCATATGTGGTGGAGTTCCCAGACCAGTGGATCAGTAGAAACGTGTGTCCCTAGGCCAGGCCTCCCTGGATGTCTTCTCAGTTGTTGACAGTGGCACCAGGGATATCATACCACTACAAGAACTTGATACCCATGTCCATACCATATCACTGGCAGTTACCACCAGGAGAAGAGTCGTGTCACTTGGTCATGTCTTTAATTCTTTAATAGTCTTTTTTCACTGGTTTGGAGCCTACGTCTAGCTATATATATATATATATATATATATATGTATATATATATATATAAAATTCATACATTATGGATATAGTTTGAGCAGAAAACGTATTTAGATTATTTTTATATATAAGTAACAAGGATATCCATAGAATTAGACCCTGTTGGCCACTTGACCATTCCTCTTTCCGTTGGATTGTTTAAACACATGCACAAGATCTCCGCCCTGTGTGTCGGAGTGAACTTAATGGTCACAATATTCTTCTGTCCTACATGGAGTAGGAAGACTGGGAGAAGAACAAGTGTCCTAGGATGTGGGGTGTTGTATGGTATGAACCAGGTCTGGACACGGTTCTGTTATGTTGTTATACCTCCTCCCCCTTATTTTCTATGTATGTCTCTTAGATCAGATCTTAGTGTATATTATTCAGATTTTGTGTGTAATAATAGCCAAGTAGTAAGGTTATAGCACAAAATAGGCAGTCTTTTCTTTTTACATAATGAATGAGGCAGTTATTTTTCCCTCTCTCCCAGCAGGAAGTCCCAGCAATCTCAAACACTAATCAGTATCTGAATTACATCCTGCCATTAAGTTGCATATATCCAAAACGTTATTTCTCGAAGACCTAATAATACAAGTGTATGGGCCTTTTTAGATCAGATTTTGGTGTATATTGTCCAGATCTTTTTTTGTAGCAATAGTCAAGTTATAAAGTTAGAACTTAATACCGTACAGTAAGCCCTGCCAAAACATAAAACATAAAATAACACCTTATGATGTGATTTGTATGGAATGTAGCCTGCGCCAGACAAAATAGGCCATCTTTTACTTTTAGACAATAAATGAGGCAGTTCTCTTTTTTCCCCTCTCTCCCAGCAAGAAGTCCCAGCAATCTCAATCAGTGTCTGAATTACATGTAGCCTATCAGTAAATGTTACCAAATCATTATTTATCTAAGGCCTCATAATACAAGTGTATGGGTCCTTGCTGTACCTCAAACAGAGTTTTTTTTTCTGTTGGATTCTGTATGAAAAGACATGGTATGCTCCATCACATGTACAGTGGAGGAAATAACTATTTGATCCCTTGCTGATTTTGTAAGTTTGCCCACTGTCAAAGTCATGAACAGTCTAGAATTTTTAGGCTAGGTTAATTTTACCAGTGAGAGATAGATTATATAAAAAAAAACAGAAAATCACATTGTCAAAATTATATATATTTATTTGCATTGTACACAGAGAAATAAGTATTTGATCCCCTACCAACCATTAAGAGTTCAGCCTCCTCCAGACCAGTTACTGCTCCAAATCAACTTGGTGCCTGCATTATAGACAGCTCTTACATGGTCACCTGTATAAAAGACTCCTGTCCACAGACTCAATGAATCAGTCTGACTCTAACCTCTACAACATGGGCAAGACCAAAGAGGTTTCTAAGGATGTCAGGGACAAGATCATAGACCTGCACAAGGCTGGAATGGGCTACAAAACCATAAGTAAGACGCTGGGTGAGAAGGAGACAACTGTTGGTGCAATAGTAAGAAAATGGAAGACCTTCAAAATGACTGTCAATCGACATCGATCTGGGGCTCCATGCAAAATCTCACCTCGTGGGGTATCCTTGATCCTGAGGAAGGTGAGAGCTCAGCCGAAAACTACACGGGGGGAACTTGTTAATGATCTCAAGGCAGCTGGGACCACAGTCACCAAGAAAACCATTGGTAACACATTACGCCGTAATATATTGAAATGCTGCAGTGCCCGCAAGGTCCCCCTGCCCAAGAAGGCACATGTACAGGCCCGTCTGAAGTTTGCAAATGAACATCTGGATGATTCTGAGAGTGATTGGGAGAAGGTGCTGTGGTCAGATGAGACTAAAATTGAGCTCTTTGGCATTAACTCAACTTGCCGTGATTGGAGGAAGAGAAATGCTGCCTATGACCCAAAGAACACCGTCCCCACTGTCAAGCATGGAGGTGGAAACATTATGTTTTGGGGGTGTTTCTCTGCTAAGGGCACAGGACTACTTCACCGCATCAATGGGAGAATGGATGGAGCCATGTACCGTCAAATCCTGAGTGACAACCTCCTTCCCTCCACCAGGACATCAAAAATAGCTTGTGGCTGGGTCTTCCAGCACGACAATGACCCGAAACATACAGCCAAGGCAACAAAGGAGTGGCTCAAAAAGAAGCACATTAAGGTCATGGAGTGGCCTAGCCAGTCTCCAGACCTTAATCCCATCGAAAACTTATGGAGGGAGCTGAAGATCTGAGTTGCCAAGCGACAGCCTCGAAATCTTAATGATTTACAGATGATCTGCAAAGAGGAGTGGGCCAAAATTCCATCTAACATGTGTGCAAACCTCATCATCAACTACAAAAAACGTCTGACTGCTGTGCGTGCCAACAAGGGTTTTGCCACCAAGTATTAAGTCTTGTTTGCCAAAGGGATCAAATACTTATTTCTCTGTGTACAATGCACATAAATATATATAATTTTGCCAATGTGATTTTCAGTTTTTTTTTTTTATATAATCTATCTCTCACTGGTAAAATTAACCTAACCTAAAAATTCTAGACTGTTTATGTCTTTGAAAGTGGGCAAACTTACAAAATCAGCAAGGGATCAAATACTTATTTCCTTCACTGTATGTAAGTATAAGGGAGCAATTCGTCTAGAACATGCAGAACCTGTCAAAGCCTGTACAAGAGCACACGGGGACCATTCAGGTTCTTACTAGGGAGTAATATCCCCCCTTCCCCGTGTGCTGCTGTACAGGCTCTGTGCACACTGCTCTACCGTGTACTTTGGGCCTATATACCCGAAAGGAAAATTTTCTTTGACAGGAGGAGGGACTCTTCATAATATAAACATGCCTTGTGTGTGTGTCTGTGTGTATATATGTATACATGCCTCCTGTGTGTTTGTGTATATATATATATATATATATATATATATATATATATACATACATGCCTCGTGTGTGTGTGTGTGTGTGTGTGTGTGTGTTTGTGTGAGTATACATGCCTCGTCTGCGTGTGTGTGTGTGTGTGTGTGTGTGTGTGTGTGTGTGTGTGTGTGTATAGGTATAAATGTCTACTGTGTGTGTGTGTGTGTGTGTGTATATACATGCCTCCTGTGTGTGTGTTTGTGTGTGTGTGTGTGTGTGTGTGTGTATATACATGCCTCCTGTGTGTGTGTGTGTTTTGTGTGTGTGTGTGTGTGCGTGTGTGTGTGTGTGTGTGTATACATATATATCTTTATGTACAGTATATTTGTGGTTAACTTTTTTTTCTTTGTGGAGGGCAGCAATAGAGAGGCCGACACTGGATGCACCATAGACTGGAGTAGATCATAGTGGAGTTGTCAGGTAACAGGAATCAGAATACACAATACTAAAAACAGGAGATGGAGGTCAGACAAAGCCAGAGGAAGAACCAAGTCTAGGCCAAAATACTTGAGACAGACACCAATGTAGAACTAAAGCTCAAGTGGTTACCTCTTGGGATTGGGGGCTGCACTGCTTTGTTTCTGTTAAGGGGCAGCTTGCTGCATTAGAAACCTCCTCACTGCTCCTCTGTCTGCAACAAGAGACCGGGCAGGAGAATCTCCACCCCTTTATCTAAGCCCCACCTCTTGATGGTTTTTCTTCAAAATGGAGGGGGCCGAAAGGAGTTTTTTTTTTTGCCAATTGTTTGAAGTACGGACTGTGGTGTGTAGTTGCACTCTGCATGTTTCTAAGTTGAATGACCCTTTAAATTACTGCCATGTTACGATCCCAATCCATGTGGGAGATTTAATGGTCGCCATGCTCTCTCCAAAACGGATATCACTGAAAAATAAATGACAGAAGAAGATGACTTCACGACTTAAATGTGCTTCAAAATTAGTCCTGTAGAACAGGGGGGCAGAGGAGGACTACATGGGGTCTCTGCGTAAACTGAGGCGGGTTGTACCGGGTCACACGAGGTGAATACTGAAGGAACAAGTTGTTTAAATTGAGGAGATCCTGAGCCACAGATCTGAGCGGATGATATCACAAGACAGAAACATTACAAGCTGGAGGACAGATGCTGCATGTGGGGTCACCCCCATAATCCACAGACCGAGGAGAGAAATATCCACCAGATATCTGCACCTACCAGCTCCACTATCTATCTATCTATCTATCTATCTATCTATCTATCTATCTATCTATCTATCTATCTATCTATCTATCTATCTATCTCATATCTATCTATCTATCTATCTATCTATCTATCTATCTATCTATCTATCTATCTATCTATCTATCTATCTATCTATCTATCTATCTATCTATCTATCTATCTATCTATCTATCTATCTCATATCTATCTATCTCATATCTGTCTATCTGTCTGTCTGTCTGTCTGTCTGTCTGTCTGTCTGTCTGTCTGTCTGTCTGTCTGACTGTCTGTCTATCCTCATATCTATCCTCATATCTATCCAGGGTTGCCAACCTCCACTTCAGAAATTTCTGGACAACTGAGCTAAAATTCACAGACAGACCAAAATTTTTACGGACACATTACTAAATTGTTGCCTGTGCACTGCGCCGCTTTCCCCGCTAACTCAGGTGATGTTTTCTCTGATTAGAGTCGTTCACTTTCCCTTTTTTTTCTCCATCCGGCCCAGACCGCTGTGACGATTTATTCCAGCCACGTTTCATCTCTGCAGAATTTTACACAGACATGTTGGTTTCTCGCTTTTCCAGCACCTTCCCCATCTATACCCCATCCTCTAAACAAACTCGTGATCCAGATGGTAATAATGATCCCTCAGTGCTCGACACAATAAAAGTGCCCCATCAGTAACTGTACCTCCTGAGATAACACCACACACAACCTCCCTTGTAGATAGCCACACAGCCCCCCCTTGTAGATAGCCACACACAGCCTCCCTTGTAGATAGCCACACACAGCCCCCCTTGTTGATAGTGCCACATACAGCCCCTCATGTAGATAGAGCCACACACAGCCCCCATTCTAGATAGCCACATACAGTTCCCCTTTGTAGATAGCCACACACAGCTCCCTCTTGTAGATAGCCACACACAGCCCCACTTGTAGATAGCCACACACAGCCCCCCTTGTAGATAGCCACACACAGCCCCCTTGTAGATAGCGCCACACACAGCCCCCCTTGTAGATAGCCACACACAGCCCCCCTTGTAGATAGCCACACACAGCCCCCCTTGTAGATAGCCACACACAGCCCCCCTTGTAGATAGCCACACACAGCCCCCTTGTAGATAGCGCCACACACAGCCCCGCTTGTAGATAGCCACACACAGCCCCGCTTGTAGATAGCAACACGCAGCCCTCCCTTGTAGATAGCCACACACAGCCCCCCTTGTAGATAGCCACACACAGCCCTCCATTGTAGATAGCCACACACAGCTCCCCCTTGTAGATAGCACCACACACAGCTCCCCTCTTGTAGATAGCCACACACAGCCCTCCCTTGTAGATAACCACACACAGCTCCCCCTTGTAGATAGCCACACACAGCCCTCCCTTGTAGATAACCACACACAGACCCCCTCTTGTAGATAACCACACACAGACCCACCTTGTAGATAGCCACACACAGCTCCCCCTTGTAGATAGCCACACACAGCTCCCCCTTGTAGATAGCCACACACAGCCCTCCCTTGTAGATAACCACACACAGACCCCCTCTTGTAGATAACCACACACAGACCCACCTTGTAGATAGCCACACACAGCTCCCCCTTGTAGATAGCCACACACAGCTCCCCCTTGTAGATAGCCACACACAGCTCCCCCTTGTAGATAGCCACACACAGCTCCCCCTTGTAGATAGCCACACACTGCCCCCCTTGTAGATAGCAGCACACTGCCCTCCCTTGTAGATATCCACACACAGCCCTCCTTTGTAGATATCCACACACAGCCCTCCCTTGTAGATATCCACACACAGCCCCCCTTGTAGATAGCCACACACAGCCCCCCTTGTAGATAGCCACACACAGCCCCCATTGTAGATAGCGCCACACACAGACCCACCTTGTAGATAGCCACACACAGCCCCCCTTGTAGATAGCCACACACAGCCCTAGATAGCGCCACACACTGCCCCCCTTGTAGATAGCAACACACAGCCCTCCCTTGTAGATATCCACACACAGCCCTCCTTTGTAGATATCCACACACAGCCCTCCCTCGTAGATATCCACACACAGCCCTCCCTCGTAGATATCCACACACAGCCCCCCTTGTAGATAGCCACACACAGCCCTCCATTGTAGATAGCCACACACAGCCCCCATTGTAGATAGCGCCACACACAGCCCCCCTTGTAGATAGCCACACACAGCTCCCCCTTGTAGATAGCCACACACAGCTCCCCTCTTGTAGATAGCCACACACAGCTCCCCCTTGTAGATAGCCACACACAGCCCTCCCTTGTAGATATCCACACACAGCCCTCCCTTGTAGATATCCACACACAGCCCCCCTTGTAGATAGCCACACACAGCCCCCCTTGTAGATAGCCACACACAGCCCCCCTTGTAGATAGCCACACACAGCCCCCATTGTAGATAGCGCCACACACAGACCCACCTTGTAGATAGCCACACACAGCCCCCCTTGTAGATAGCCACACACAGCCCTAGATAGCGCCACACACTGCCCCCCTTGTAGATAGCAACACACAGCCCTCCCTTGTAGATATCCACACACAGCCCTCCTTTGTAGATATCCACACACAGCCCTCCCTCGTAGATATCCACACACAGCCCTCCCTCGTAGATATCCACACACAGCCCCCCTTGTAGATAGCCACACACAGCCCTCCATTGTAGATAGCCACACACAGCCCCCATTGTAGATAGCGCCACACACAGCCCCCCTTGTAGATAGCCACACACAGCTCCCCCTTGTAGATAGCCACACACAGCTCCCCTCTTGTAGATAGCCACACACAGCTCCCCCTTGTAGATAGCCACACACAGCCCTCCCTTGTAGATAGCCACACACAGCTCCCCCTTGTAGATAGCCACACACAGCTCCCCTCTTGTAGATAGCCACACACAGCTCCCCCTTGTAGATAGCCACACACAGCTCCCCCTTGTAGATAGCCACACACAGCTCCCCTCTTGTAGATAGCCACACACAGCTCCCCTCTTGTAGATAGCCACACACAGCTCCCCCTTGTAGATAGCCACACACAGCTCCCCTCTTGTAGATAGCCACACACAGCTCCCCTCTTGTAGATAGCCACACACAGCTCCCCTCTTGTAGATAGCCACACACAGCTCCCCCTTGTAGATAGCCACACACAGCTCCCCTCTTGTAGATAGCCACACACAGCTCCCCTCTTGTAGATAGCCACACACAGCTCCCCTCTTGTAGATAGCCACACACAGCTCCCCCTTGTAGATAGCCACACACAGCTCCCCTCTTGTAGATAGCCACACACAGCTCCCCTCTTGTAGATAGCCACACACAGCTCCCCCTTGTAGATAGCCACACACAGCCCCCCTTCTAGATAGCTCCCCCTTCCCTTGTAAGTTGCGCCGCTCATCCTCCACCCCTTCCCTTCCCTTGTACTTAGTGCAAACAGAGCGGAGAGTGGTAATCTACCGCTACCACTCTCCGCTCTGCCTGACATGACTCACCGTCAGGAGCAGGAGGCGGTCATGCGGCGAAGCAGCGGAGGATCAGTTTTGACTAGGGGCGGGTGACTGAATTGGTCCACTCCCGGCACCAACCTCACTTGGCAGCGGCCGGCCTGCATATTTTTAGTTTCCGCAGAATCTGAAAATATGCCTGGCCGCAGCCTACTATTCCTTTGCACTGCGCATGTACATTTTGGCGCATGCGCAGTGCAAAGTTTCGGGAAACTGCAGAAAAACCCGGACAGTGTTTTTTTCTGACGGATGCTACGGACGGCAGAGAAAAAACATCCGTTGTAGAGGAATGTCCGTAAACTATCTATCTATCTATCTATCTATCTATCTATCTATCTATCTATCTCATATCTATCTATCTATCTATCTATCTATCTATCTATCTATCTATCTATCTATCTATCTCTGTGAAGTACTCCACCTTGTGACCCCTCCTGTAATTATTATGTAACTCTGCTGTACAATAGACGTCTCTGAAGCATGGCGAAGCCCCTGGCGACCAGCGCTGCTCCTTCTACAACACATACGGCTGTAATAAATGTTTACTGTTTCCAGGACTCGCCATAAAGCACCATGTGCTGCGAACTGATGAGAACCCGGGGAAGGAGAATTTTTGGCTTGATCTTTGGGCTTATAATTAGGTGGAGAACTTCTACATTATTTCCACCACCATAAAATTGAGAAGTTCTCCCACCGAGTTTAAAGTATCTCAAACTTCTCCTTGTGTTTTCCTTCAGGAGGAGATTTTTTTTCCATGGCGGAGTTTTCCCAATTTTATGTTGAATATTCATAACACGATAACCATTGCCAGAAAACGAAAAACAGAGATCTTGGCAGGAGTCGCTCACCAGCGCTCTTGTAATGAGGCAGCAGATTTTTTTTTTAGCTCACCCCATAATCTGACTGCGCTTGTGTCCCTAAAAGACATTGAAATACAATACAGGATGGCAGCTCTGAAAAACCGTGAAATTCCTTTAATCCGGCATCCAGTCATCCAGAATTTCGGATAACCCTTCACTATTCCGCACTAGATCAGCTCTCTTCTTCAAGCCTCTGTAACCTGATATACTTCTCTATTACTGTCCAATAATCTGGCACCCATGATCTTTATATTTCTGGATTAAAGGAATTTTACTGTATTAATTAAACAGACAACCCCTAACAGCCTCGTAAAACAGCTGATTTTGCTGCGGGAAGTGGCAGTAATCTAGACATTTGTTCTGCCGTGGCTGCTACATGCGGACATGTAGTATTAGATGGACCGCCGTTCATCTGGCAGCTCGGGGAGAGGGGTACCTTCCTCTATGGTGTCCAAATGCCCTAATAGGATGACATTATATGTCTCGTGTGAAGAGCTTTTTTTTCCCTACAAAGTAAAACTTCCTCTGACGAAGGAGAAACCCATTACAACCAATCAGATTCCAGATATTTTAAGATTTCTTAGCACCGGTTAGAAAATGAATGCTCGACTGGGACAGGAAGTGTTGTCATAGCAAAACCACCACGTCACCTCTTCTGTCAGGAGGTCTGTAACTTAACCTGATGATAACCGGGCACAGGAAAAGCCTATTAAAATATCACAATATAGAAATATAGTAAATTTATGTGGAACTTCTTCTTTAAAAAGGATCAATTACTATAGGACAACTTTAATGTAATAATAAAATATGTCCGGCCAGACCCAGGAGCTCTTCACCAAAGAAAATGACTGATATACTGTATTATATGATCTAAAAAAGGTGTTATTCATGTGCATACGCCATGACTGTGGTTCCAAACTTTTCCACCATAGAGGAACCGCTACCAATATGTATCCCATACCAGGAAAACCCATCAATGGAAAAGTAAGGCTCGTATATACCACAGTAAGTACAGGAGTACAGAGTAACAGAGCCATACAGGACACGGATAGCAGAGCCATACAGGACACATATAGCAGAGCCGTACAGGACAGATATAGCAAAGCCGTACAGGACACATATAGCAGAGCCTTACAGGACATGTATATCAGAGCCATACAGGACACATATAGCAGAGCCGTACCGGACACATATAGCCGAGCCGTACCGGACACATATAGCAGAGCCATACAGGTCAGATATAGCAGAGCCGTACAGGACACATATAGCAGAACCGTAGAGGGCACATAGAACAGAGTTGTACAGGGCACATATGACAGGGCCATACAGGGCACAGATAACAAGCTATACAGGGCACAGATAACAAGCTATACAGGGCACAGATAACAAGCTATAAAGGGCACAAATAACAGAGCCATATAGGGCACAGATAACAGAGCCATAAAGGGCACATATGACCGGGTCATACAGGGTACAGATAACAGAGCCATACAAGGCACATACAACAAGCTATAAAGGGCATAGATAACAAGGCACAGATAACAGAGCCATACATGGCACATATAACAAGCTATAAAGGGCACAGATAACAGGGCACAGATAACCGAGCCATACATGGCACATATAACAAGTTATAAAGAGCACAGATATCAGAGCCATACAGGGCACACTTGACAGAGTAGTACGGGACACTGATAACAGTCATAGAGGGCACATATAACAGGGCCATCAGTGGGCACAGATATCAGAGACATACAGGGCACATATAACAGGGCCATCAGTGGGCACAGATATCAGAGACATACAGGGCACATATAACAAAGCCATACAGGGCACATATAACAAAGCCATACAGGGCACATATAACAGGGCCATACAGGGCACAGATAACAGGGCCATACAGGGCACATATAACAGGGCCATCAGAGGGCACAGATAACAGGGCCATAAAGTGCATAGATAACAGGTCATTCATGGCACAGATAACCAAGACGTACAGGGCACATATAACAAGCCATACAGGGCACAGATAACAGAGACATACAGGGCACAGATAACAGAGACATACAAGGCACATATAACAAGCCATACAGGGCACAGATAACAGAGACATACAGGGCACAGATAACAGAGACATACAGGGCACAGATAACAAGCCATACAGGGCACAGATAACAGAGACATACAGGACACAGATAACAGAGACATACAGGGCACAGATAACAGAGACATACAGGGCACAGATAACAAGCCATACAGGGCACAGATAACAGAGACATACAGGGCACAGATAACAGAGACGCACAGGGAAAAGATAACAGAGACGGACAGGGAAAAGATAACAGAGACGTACAGGGAAAAGTTAACAGAGACGTACAGGGCACAGATAACAGAGACCTACAGGGCACAGATAACAGGGCCATACAGGGCACAGATAACAGGGCCATACAGGGCACAGATAAAAAATGACATACAGGGCACAGATAACAGAGTCATACAGGGCACAGATAACAGAGACATACAGGGCACAGATAACAGAGACCTACAGGGCACAGATAAACGAGTCATACAGGGCACTGATAAACGAGTCATACAGGGCACAGATAACAGAGTCATACAGGGCACAGATAACAGAGTCATACAGGGCACAGATAAACGAGTCATACAGGGCACAGATAACAGAGTCATACAGGGCACAGATAGCAGTGCCGCCCCGGCACATTTAACAATGCCAATCATCAAAGGTCATTTATGGAGCAACCCTTTAAAAACATTTCTAAATAAAACATCGTTTTTATCTTCTGCTTCTATTAAAACCAGATTTGTCTCCTTTGCCCTGTGGTGTGTCAAGACGTCTTCAGTATGTTTTGGTAACCGGGTTGTGAACTGTTTTTATTGTATTTACGTGAAGACGATAAAACCAAGATTTGTTTCGGAGCGGCCTTTATGTGATCGCTCTGGCTTTAAGCGCTGGTTCCCTCCCATCACTCTTCAATGATTTTTCGCTTTTCTTGGATTGTTTCTTATTTTCTGCTGAGTGCGTCCAAATTGAAGGCTGAGGGCACTTAGAGCGAAGACGAGAGCTTGTTGGATGGTGGCCACCTCTGAAACATGTTTTATCTGCTGATGGTTTTGAATTTCATCGCTGTTTACTGAAAGAGGTTTCAGGGCCATTGAATTGGTGTGTAAAGACCCCCGCCAGCATTGTCGATCATCCTCGTACCTCTAGGGGGTGCAGAGGTTGTAGTTGTACTTTCTTCGACTCAAAGATCCCTCCGTCACATGTGGCAATCTGCAGGGATGTGGGGCGGGCTCTTTGCGCCACCCCTTCCGCCCCGGGTCCAGTTGCAATATGGTAACGCTACTAAGTGGGCCCCGGTCCGCGGTCCCCTCTGCCCACCGCTAGCTTTGCCTCTGGGTTGACAGGTTATCTCATGAAGACCATCTCTGTCTATATTTCCTATTAGGGCATATGGATGTCATATAGAGGGGGTAATGCTACCAAGTGGGCCGCCCAAGTGTAAGTAGGCCCAAATCCGTGGCCCCCTCTGCCCACCGCTAGCTATAATTCTGGATTTAGTAATTATCTCATGAAGACAACTTCTGTCCATATTCACTATGGACGTCATATAGAGGTGGTTTCAATATTCCCTGAGTTAGGACCCCCTCTCTGGCAGACTCGGGCCGTCCATGTATTACTTGGATTTCCATTCATTTGAATGACCACAATGTAATACTACATTTCCGCTGTAGATACAGGAGGGGTCTCGTAAGCCTGTCCCGTAATGATCAGGTAATCACCATGCCGGCTCCCATATGAAAAAGTTTGTATGTGATGAGACGACCCCTCTAAAGAAGCCAGTAGGGTGCTCAAAGCCCATTACATAGCCACAGTATATGGATGTTCAGCTCCCTGTCGCGCTAGGCTTCGTATAGAGGTTACTGGTGAGCTATAGACCTAAAGACGGAGATAAAATATGAATTGTTACCCCCTTCGTCCAGATAAAGCCTCTTAATATGGATGCCCACTTTTTATAGTGTAGGACATGCTGCCTTCCTGGGTGTCTCCGATACATGTAAGTCGCTCATACATTGGTAGCTGTTGATTGGATAGGGTGGCATGACATGTTATATGGCGGTCATGGTGTTGTAACTTCCATGTTTGGCTGCTGGGAGTCTCTGGGAAGTAATGGAGTGCACTGGATGGTGGATGCCACTATGTTGTGGAGGCCCTGGGCAATTGCCCTTTCTGTCCTACCTAGCACCGATTAAAAACAATAAAGTCCATGCAGGGCTTTGCACTCTAACTTAGAGAGGTGGTCCTGAATGGGCGATCCCTACCTATGGCGTACAAATGCCAATGAGACAACACCTCTTATGTTAATCCTAATTAACGACCGGGAGCTGGCTTGTGTTGGACGATCGGACCCTGGCTTGTGCCAGAAGATCGGGAGCCGGCTTGTGCCGGACGATCGGGAGCCGGCTTGTGCCGGACGATCGGGAGCCGGCTTGTGTCGGACGATCGGGAGCCGGCTTGTGTCGGACGATCGGGCCCTGGCTCGTGCCGGACGATCGGGTGCCGGCTCGTGCCGGACGATCGGGAGCCGGCTCGTGCCGGACGATCGGGAGCCGGCTCGTGCCGGACGATCGGGAGCCGGCTCGTGCCGGACGATCTGGAGCCGGCTCGTGCCGGACGATCGTGAGCTGGCGTGTGCCGGACGATGGGAGCCTGCTCGTGCCGGACGATCGGGAGCCGGCTCGTGCCGGACGATCGGGAGCCGGCTCGTGCCGGACGATCGGGAGCCGGCTCGTGCCGGACGATCTGGAGCCGGCTCGTGCCGGACGATCGTGAGCTGGCGTGTGCCGGACGATGGGAGCCTGCTTGTGCCGGACGATCGGGAGCCGGTTTGTGCCGGACGATCGGGAGCCGGCTTGTGCCGGACGATCGGGAGCCGGTTTGTGCCGGACGATCGGGAGCCGGCTTGTGCCGGACGATCGGGAGCCTGCTTGTGCCGGACGATCGGGAGCTGGCGTGTGCCGGACGATCGGGAGCTGGCTTGTGCCGGACGATTGGGAGCTGGCTTGTATTGATGCGTCACGTAAATTCGTGAGTATGTGTGATCTATAACTTGACCCATGACCATCGTACATTCCGGTTGTCACTGTGGGGAACGTAGACTCACTGGGCCACTCCGCTGTAACGGAGTAGCAGCTGGTCAAAAGAAATGTCAATAACAGTCACTGGGGCGAGAGTACCTGGATAGCTGGCTTGTGCCGGACTATCGGGAGCTGTTATAGATGTTCTGCCAGAAAGATCACTTTGGTTTTGACAATATGACAGAACCTGTTGTTGGTCGGGCCGCGCTGTTTACCCCCATTCAAAAAGTCCACAACAGAAAGTAAAAAGTTTTTTACATAAATACGTCGTAGATGGAGAACATTGAATGGTCCAATTTGATCCATCACTTTTTGTTTTTAGGGGAAGTTTCTACAGGCCGTTACATTTAGGAAGAGACGACTATATTTACAAAAATATTCATGATAAGCTTCATGATATTTTTTCTCAACTTGACCTGGAGGGAAGGCTCTATGACTAGTTTAGGCTATTGAATGTTTATAATGATGTTTATCTAAATGGGGTAATACATTGTACAGTTCCAGCTGCTGAGTCGTCCAATTATTTTTATGTTTTTTTATGTTTTATCAGAATTTAAGGGCGAAAATGGAGCCATACCTTTCAACCGCCATATATTCTGACCTGTTTGCACCATTTTCCTAATTGATATAGGGGCCTCAATATTTTACAATTTCACATATTATGAAATTAGAAAAAGGGAGACGAGCTGCTGCCGTTTAAACTCAAAATTCCTGATCTTTCTTTTTCTCACCATCTCCTGCCAGGAAGAGTTGAGAGGTCCCTTCAAACACATTAGATTGTCAGCAGATCCTATTGATCCACCAACATTAATCTAACGTGTATGGCCAGTTTAGGGCAGAAAAAAAATGTATTGACTTCAATGGGAGAATGTAGTGGGCATGCTCTGTGGTTTATGCAGAAGGTTACTGTGCGGGGAGAGGGATGAGGAAGGATCTGTCATCATCACATATGGTCATTGGTGGGATCCTGTGTTATTTTCTTCCAGCTTTATAATAGAGATGTTACCTTTCATTGTAATCCAGCCGCCCTCGGATAATAATGAGCAGATAATGATCCTGCTCTCCGGACTGGGTCCATATTTCATCAATGTTGACATCCTTGTGAATCTTGTATGTTTGCTTGAACCATTCCCACTTCATGGGTGATAATATGCTTTGAAGATATAATAGTAAAGATTAAAAATGTAGTCTTAGGTTTATACTGAAAAAAATAATAATACTAAAACGGAATATTATGCTGAATATTATATATCTGTAAATAATTCTCCACAATTTACTTATTTTCTAGGTCCACCAGGACCAAAGGGAGACCAAGGTCATGAAGGAATGGAAGGAGAACCTGGCGTTCCTGGGCTTCCTGGGTTTAGAGGTGGCAACAATTCATCCTACGTCTCCAAACATATTGTTTGTGCCCCCTATTCTTTCTTTGGCTTCTGTCTTCCTCTCCTCTGACTCCGGCATGCCTTATGACTATGTTTTCAACTTCATCCTTTGGTGCTACATCAGTTTTTACCTGGTTAGTTGAATACGAGACCCCCATAGTCACTGGGAACGACCTGCTGCTTTACCCGCCCAATTTTGGTTTCCATTGACATAACTTGAAGCTCCTAGGCACCTACCTACCATGTCCCATTTATGCTACTGGCATCTTCATATGGCAAAGGGACCGTTGGGCCCTCTCTATCACTAGTGCCGGGTGCGACTACTACCTATGCGCGCCTTATTGCTATACACTTGCTGTTTTCGATGTATGCTATTCAGAAAATTAACTACCAGATAACCAGCATGCCATGAAGATCTGGGGCCAACAGAAACCAAGACCTTAAACAAAGTCACAAGAAAAGGGAGTCCTATAAGTGAAAAGTTTATGTTTCCAGTATAATACTGTCTCTGGGTATCACAGAACCAGTTTCATTACAGAATATTGGATCTATCTATCCTATCTATCTATCTATCTATCTATCTATCTATCTATCTATCTATCTTTGTAATATTGTACATTTTACGGGTATTTACTGGTATATTTAATTGACGTTCAACATAAAGTCCAGTTAATGAACAGGTTTGGTAACGATGGATGATCTTATAAAACACAGTGACATTTGTAATAAGCAACACAAATCCAGTAAACTGCCACATTCTGTACAAGAATATAACTACTATAATACTGCTCCTATATACAAGAATATAACTACTATATTACTTCTTCTATATACAAGAATATAACTACTATAATACTGCCCCCTATATACAAGAATATAACTACTATAATACTGCTCCTATATACAAGTATATAACTACTATAATACTGCCTCCTATATACAAGAATATAACTACTATAATACTGCTCCTATATACAAGAATATAACTACTATAATACTGCTCCTATATACAAGAATATAACTACTATAATACTGCTCCTATATACAAGAATATAACTACTATAATACTGCTCCTATATACAAGAATATAACTACTATAATACTGCCCCTATATACAAGAATATAACTACTATAATACTGCCCCCTATATACAAGAATATAACTACTATAATACTGCCCCCTATATACAAGAATATAACTATTATAATACTGCCTCCTATATACAAGAATATAACTACTATAATACTGCTCTTGATCTACAAGAATATAACTACTATAATACTGCCCCCTATATACAGGAATATAACTACTATAATACTGCCCCTATATACAAGAATATAACTACTATAATACTGCCTCCTATATACAAGAATATAACTACTATAATACTGCTCCTATATACAAGAATATAACTACTATAATACTGCCCCTATATACAAGAATATAACTACTATAATACTGCCCCCTATATACAAGAATATAACTACTATAATACTGCCCCCTATATACAAGAATATAACTATTATAATACTGCCTCCTATATACAAGAATATAACTACTATAATACTGCTCCTGATCTACAAGAATATAACTACTATAATACTGCCCCCTATATACAGGAATATAACTACTATAATACTGCCCCTATATACAAGAATATAACTACTATAATACTGCCTCCTATATACAAGAATATAACTACTATAATACTGCTCCTATATACAAGAATATAACTACTATAATACTGCTCCTATATACCAGAATATTACTACTATAATACTGATCCTATATACAAAGTATATAACTACTATAATACTGCCCCCTATGTACAATAATATAACTACTATAATACTGATCCTATATACAAGAATATAACTACTATAATACTGCTCCTAGATACAAGAATATAACTACTATAATACTGCTCCTATATACAAGAATATAACTACAATAATACTGCCTCCTATATACAAGAATATAACTACTATAATACTGCTCCTATATACAAGAATATAACTACTATAATACTGATCCTATATACAAGAATATAACTACTATAATACTGCCACTATATACAAGAATAAAACTACTATAGTACTGCCCCTATATACAAGAATATAACTACTATAATACTACTCCTATATACAAGAATATAACTACTATAATACTGCTCCTATATACAGGAATATAACTACTATAATACTGCCCCTATATACAAGAATATAACTACTATAATACTGCCCCTATATACAAGAATATAACTACTATAATACTGCCCCCTATATACAAGAATATAACTACTATTATACTGCCTCCTATATACAAGAATATAACTACTATAATACTGCTCCTATATACAAGAATATAACTACTATAATACTGCTCCCTATATACAGGAATATAACTACTATAATACTGCCTCCTATATACAAGAAAATAACTACTATAATACTGATCCTATATACAAGTATATAACTACTATAATACTGCCCTAATATACAAGAATATAACTACTATAATACTGCCACTATATACAAGAATAAAACTACTATAATACTGCTCCCTATATACAAGAATATAACTACTATAATACTGCTCCTATATACAAGAATATAACTACTATAATACTGCTCCTATATACAAGAATATAACTACTATAATACTGCCCCCTATATACAAGAATATAACTACTATAATACTGCCCCCTATATACAAGAATATAACTACTATAATACTGCCCCTATATACAAGAATATAACTACTATAATACTGCCTCTATATACAAGAATATAACTACTATAATACTGCCCCCTATATACAAGATTATAACTACTATAATACTGCTCCTATATACAAGAATATAACTACTATAATGCTGCCCCCTATATACAAGAATATAACTACTATAATACTGCTCCTATATACAAGAATATAACTACTATAATGCTGCCCCCTATATACAAGAATATAACTACTATAATACTGCTCCTATATACAAGAATATAACTACTATAATACTGCCCCTATATACAAGAATATAATTACTATAATACTGCCCCCTATATACAAGAATATAACTACTATAATACTGCTCCTATATACAAGAATATAACTACTATAATACTGCCTCTATATATAAGAATATAACTACTATAATACTGCTCCCTATATACAAGAATATAACTACTATAATACTGCCTCCTGTATACAAGAATATAACTACTATAATACTGCTCCTATATACAAGAATATAACTACTATAATACTGCTCCTATATACAAGAATATAACTACTGTAATTCTGCCTCCTATATACAGGAATATAACTACTATAATACTGCCTCCTATATACAAGAATATAACTACTATAATACTGCCCCTATATACAAGAATATAACTACTATAATACTGCCACCTATATACAAGAATATAACTACTATAATACTGCTCCTACATACAAGATTATAACTAATATAATACTGCCTCCTATATACAAGAATATAACTACTATAATACTGCCTCCTATATACAAGAATATAACTACTATAATACTGCTCATATATACAAGAATATAACTACTATAATACTGCTCATATATACAAGAATAGAACTACTATAATACTGCCCCCTATATACAAGAATATAACTACTATAATACTGCCTCCTATATACAAGAATATAACTACTGTAATACTGCTCCTATATACAAGAATATAACTACTATAATACTGCTCCTATATCCAAGAATATAACTACTATAATACTGCCCCCTATATACAAGAATATAACTACTATAATACTGCCCCCTATATACAAGACTATAACTACTATAATACTGCCTCTATATACAAGACTATAACTACTATAATACTGCCTCTATATACAAGAATATAACTACTATAATACTGCCCCCTATATACAAGACTATAACTACTATAATACTGCCTCTATATACAAGAATATAACTACTATAATACTGCCTCTATATACAAGACTATAACTACTATAATACTGCCTCTATATACAAGACTATAACTACTATAATACTGCCTCTATATACAAGACTATAACTACTATAATACTGCTCCTATATACAAGAATATAACTAATATAATACTGCCTCCTATATACAAGAATATAACTACTATAATACTGCCCCCTATATACAAGAATATAACTACTATAATACTGCTCCTATATACAAGATTATAACTACTATAATACTGCCTCCTATATACAAGAATAGAACTACTATAATACTGCCTCCTATATACAAGAATATAACTACTATAATACTGCTCATATATACAAGAATATAACTACTATAATACTGCTCATATATACAAGAATAGAACTACTATAATACTGCCCCCTATATACAAGAATATAACTACTATAATACTGCCCCCTATATACAAGAATATAACTACTGTAATACTGCTCCTATATACAAGAATATAACTACTATAATACTGCTCCTATATCCAAGAATATAACTACTATAATACTGCCCCCTATATACAAGAATATAACTACTATAATACTGCCCCCTATATACAAGACTATAACTACTATAATACTGCCTCTATATACAAGACTATAACTACTATAATACTGCCTCTATATACAAGAATATAACTACTATAATACTGCCCCCTATATACAAGACTATAACTACTATAATACTGCCTCTATATACAAGAATATAACTATTATAATACTGCTCCCTATATACAAGAATATAACTACTATAATACTGCCCCCTATATACAAGAATATAACTACTATAATACTGCCCCCTATATACAAGAATATAACTACTATAATATTGCCCCCTATATACAAGAATATAACTGCTATAATACTGCTCCTATATACAAGAATATAACTACTATAATACTGCCCCCTATATACAAGAATATAACTACTATAATACTGCCTCCTATATACAAGAATGTAACTACTATATTACTGCCCCTATATACAAGAATATAACTACTATAATACTGCCCCTATATACAAGAATATAACTACTATAATACTGCTCCTATATACAAGAATATAACTGCTATAATACTGCTCCTATATACAAGAATATAACTACTATAATACTGCTCCTATATACAAGAATATAACTACTATAATACTGCTCCTATATACAAGAATATAACTACTATAATACTGCTCCTATATACAAGAATATAACTACTATAATACTCCTTCTATATACAAGAATATAACTACTATAATACTGCTCCTAACTACTATGATAATGTCTTGAGGGGAATCTTCCCGGCAAGGTCTTGCAGATTGACATTAGCTGTGGAGTGGAGATCAGCTGTAATTCCTCGGGTTTCTCTCCTTGGCTCCATCTTCTGCACCTGTTTTCTGGCACTGGACTTGAGGCCACCACACAATCTCTCGCTGCTTCCAGAATCTCTTTCCCATCTTGTTTATTTAACACGTTATAAATATGTCGGCAGCTGCTGCCATCGCCCTCAGTCATGGAGAAGTCATTCACACTGCTTCTTCCATAGAACTTGGACTTGCCTCTTGCTTCTTCTAGGATATCATCTGTGCACTGGCACTGGTTATAAGGTGCATAATACAGCAAGATAAGTACCAGACAATGCACACAATGGGGCCCCAAACAATAAAAAGGGTCTTCTACAAGTTTGGACTGTCCTAAAAAACACAACCGTTTTCCGGTCAGTCCCTATAGACAACAGGATGAGATGGAAAAGTGAGGTCCTACCTAGACCAAAGCACTGGCTTCCAAAGGGGAGATTTATTAAAGTTTGTTTTTTTTGGCCATTGCGTCCCCCACCACCCTATGCCCGTATTAGCAGTGAAGTTTTATTATAAGGCAGCCATATCATGAGTTCCTGGCGTAATCGGGGTGTCCTCTATTTAATACCGATTCCCTGTCATACAGGAAAGACATTAATTCGATTGAATTCTCCTCAGGGTGGAGCACAGATATCACCGCTTCTTTACTCTGTTTTGCCCTCTGCTCACTGTCGCCCCCTGCTGTGTAATGTACCGTGTATGAGCTGCCAAGAGGAGTGGGGGAAGGGAAGTGACAACTGTCAGGGGTCAATTTCTGCCTCATATAATTGGTTATCAACAGATTGTTTATTTTTGATCTAATCAGACCCCTCTTTATTTTACAGGTATTTCGGGTGAAAGAGGTCTTCCTGGTCTGCCCGGCCTGAAAGGCGATCAGGGAGATATCGGGGTTGCCGGTAGTATGGGGGTACGTGGAGTTAAAGGTACATTGTATTCATTTACTTCCTTTTATACCATATGTGAATTTGATTTGAGAGTAGGGGTGATGGTTCTTTACCTCCTGCCTCCAGAAGGAGTGGTTTAGTATGTTGAGTCAACTTTCAAATTCTTGGAAAGTCCATGGCCTATAGAAATAGTTTTAAAGAGGTCTTGCCGCCATAAAAAGTGTTAGTGTATCACTATAGGGTCTGACTGCTGGGATTCCTACCGATCCCTATAGCCCCTTCACAGTGTTTCCATTGCTTCTATTCAGCCAGGTCCCGTTCACGGTCCCCTTCACAGCTGGTGACCGGGAGCACTACTATCTCGAAGGAAGGGGGGACCAAGGTTTTCTAGATCTTCAGAGGTCAGATCCCACCGATCACAATCTTAGTGATTGCCATAACGTTCTATGATTAGAATACACCTTTAATTTGCAACCCTTTGATGTGATAGGCTTTGTAAGAGCTATATCTAAGAAGGGTCCAATTTTCTACCAAGGGACTATGGGGGGGGGGGGAAGCCTTGGGTGTAACTGTCCTTCGAAAGTGGCAGCTTCAACCATGATGACCTCTTCTCTGTACATAATCCTCTAGCACCAGACAGGTCATCCCATATATCACTGTTGAGGTCTTATAAGGCAGACAAAAGGAATTAAGTATCTGAGATCTTTTTGATGTTTTTGGATCTTCTGCTTCTTCTTACATTAGGCTCATGTAAAAAAAAATAAAAAATCTTAAATCCTTGAGAAAGTAACTTGAAGTGACCTTCTAATCTAGTAAAATATCTGGGGCTCTTGACATAGTCTGATGATGAGACGATGGGAGTAGAGGCCAGAGGATCTGAGAATGTTCCTGGACAATGGGTGTAACTGTCCTTCGGAGGTGGCAGCTTCAATCATGATGACCTCTTCTCTGGTGCTAGAAGATCATGTACAGACAGGCTGTTCCATATATCACTGATGAGGTCTTATAAGGCGGAAAAAAAAGGAATTAAGTATCTGAGATCTTTTTGATGTTTTTGAATCTTCTGCTTCTTACATTAGGCTCATGTGAATTTTTGTTTTTTCTTAAATCCCTGAGAAAGTAACTTGCAGTGAACTTTCTAATCTAGTAAAATATCTGGGGCTCTTGACATAGTCTGATGATGACACGATGGGAGTAGAGGCCAGAGGATCTGAGAATGTTCCCGGACAATGGTAAAAATAAATGCAATTAATACCAATGTTCCTGAGATGACATAAAATGAACATGGTGGTTCCTGGCTCGGACCTTCTGGCCTTCTCCCCAGGATCAACGAGAGCGCGCACGCACCACAATCTCTGCCTTTCTGTTACATAAGGACTAGTGCCTGAGGCAGCTTGACGAAGATTAATACTAATGGGGCGGTGGACTTTAGTGGTCTGAGTGTTACAACGGCCTACAGTATATATGTACTGTATGTAACCACGCTCCAAGGTGGCTGCCAAGATCTTACAGTGCCAAGGAGAAGAGACTGGCCAAATGACTGAAATACTATTAGCTGCGTACAAATGTTTTCGGGGTATGATGTTGAATTATTGAATTTGCCTGTGAAGGACTAGTCATAAAATCGTATACTGAGCCATACAGTGGATGGATTAAGGTGGTGAAGGTGGCATTGTTGGGTATTAAAGGGTGACAAAATTATGAGATGCATCTATAGGGCGCTATTGAATAGTTATCTTCTAAATATCCACAATTATAGGTAAAGTGCAGAATATAGACATAGCTGGCGCTAGGAAGAGGACTCAATCCCCTCGTGCCCAAGACTGGTTTTCGTAATATACTCAATCATTTTTGGTTCCTGAAGGTCAGCGAAATAGGTATCAAACGGACAGTCATTTGTTTAATTGTGCCCCCCCCCCAATGGCACCCTAGAAAGCCGCCTACTCTGCCTGCCCATCATCCCACCTTGTCCGGCACCTACTGCACAGTAATATTACAATATGGATGTGGCAAATGCTTATTAACCCATGTTATGCAACTGGTCCTTCAGAAATACATTAAAGGAAGAAGTGCACCAAATGTATCACAATGGCACACACTGTATTATAAATTTGGAACAAATCGTTAGGCACTTTTTTCTTTTTGTATCACTTTTTGTAATTGAAAACAGTCAGCAAGTTGAGCTCAGCTTCTATAATGCAGAGGGTATGGAGCACCTCCCAGAATAGAAATCACCAGAACAGGTATTAAATAATCAGGAAATGCAGGGAGATTTTAGCTCTGAAGCCTGCAGAATTGTGAGTGCAGCTCTGGAGTATAATATAGTAAAACTCCGGATCAGTAAAGTATGAGTATTGTAATGTACGTACACAGTGACTCCACCAGCAGAATAGTGAGTGCAGCTCTCGAGTATAATACAGGATGTAACTCAGGATCAGTACATGATAAGTAATGTAATGTATGTACACAGTGACTCCACCAGCAGAATAGTGAGTGCAGCTCTGGAGTATAATAAAGGATGTAACTCAGGATCAGTACAGGATAAGTAATGTAATGTATGTACACAGTGACTCCACCAGCAGAATAGTGAGTGCAGCTCTGGAGTATAATAAAGGATGTAACTCAGGATCAGTACAGGATAAGTAATGTAATGTATGTACACAGTGACTCCACCAGCAGAATAGTGAGTGCAGCTCTGGAGTATAATACAGGATGTAACTCAGGATCAGTACAGGATAAGTAATGTAATGTATGTACACAGTGACTCCACCAGCAGAATAGTGAGTGCAGCTCTGGAGTATAATACAGTATGTAACTCAGGATCAGTGCAGGATAAGTAATGTAATGTATGTACACAGTGAATCCACCAGCAGAATAGTGAGTGCAGCTCTGGAGTGTAATAAAGGATGTAACTCAGGATCAGTACAGGATAAGTAATGTATGTACACAGTGACCCCACCAGCAGAATAGTGACTGCAGCTCTGGAGTATAATACAGGATATAACTCAGGATCAGTACAGGATAAGTAATGTAATGTATGTACACGGTGACTCCACCAGCAGAATAGTGAGTGCAGCTCTGGAGTATAATACAGGATGTAACTCAGGATCAGTACAGGATAAGTAATGTAATGTATGTACACAGTGACTCCACCAGCAGAATAGTGAGTGCAGCTCTGGAGTATAATACAGGATGTAACTCAGGATCAGTACAGGATAAGTAATGTATGTACACAGTGACTCCACCAGCAGAATAGTGAGTGCAGCTCTGGAGTATAATACAGGATGTAACTCAGGATCAGTACAGGATAAGTAATGTAATGTATGTACACAGTGACTCCACCAGCAGAATAGTGAGTGCAGCTCTGGAGTATAATACAGGATGTAACTCAGGATCAGTACAGGATAAGTAATGTAATGTATGTACACAGTGACTCCACCAGCAGAATAGTGAGTGCAGCTCTGGAGTATAATACAGGATGTAACTCAGGATCAGTACAGGATAAGTAATGTAATGTATGTACACAGTGACTCCACCAGCAGAATAGTGAGTACAGCTCTGCAGTATAATACAGGATGTAACTCAGGATCAGTACAGGATAAGTAATGTAATGTATGTACACAGTGACTCCACCAGCAGAATAGTGAGAACAGCTCTGACATTGTATGATACATAATTAATATATTTAAAAAGAAGCATGTGCGTGCAGATTCAGAGGTTGGTTTGGAGAATGTGACTTTTATATTTCTTGTTGTGTCCTAAGGAGCCAAATCTGATTAATATATTAATAAATGGAGGAGCCGCCGGGGAGTTGGCACCTGAATAGTCCTGATCCCTCCAGGATTGTGTCCCACATCTCAGACCCCACAGCAGTTTAGGTGACTCGGCCGCTGCTCTCGTTGTGGGATATGTATTGGCCACCACCACCGTTCTCTGTCTTCTTGATACCATTTGAGTTATAACTTATTTTATGTTGATTCTATCGCCATCTCCATTGCGGGAATAGTCTATGAGGTGCATTACTTAAAATAACTAAGTGTTTATCGAATTTGGGGAGAAGAACTTGGAAATCATTTGCCATCCCGAAATGCTTTGGTGGCCAGGAATGTTAGGTCACTATGACTGGAAATCCTTACAGAGACCTCAGCCAAGAAGAAGAAGAAGTGCTGGGGTTTTATGAGCGTGATGTAAGTGCGGCGTCTCATGACGGATGTTTACTGGTGATCTTCATGTCCAGCTAGTGGTGACATTTATCAGGTTTTTCCTCCTTCTGCTTCTGGGGCGATCTATGCGCGTGGCACGGACTCTCATTCTCTAGTCAGATGTGCCATGTTTCCAGGTCCTGAGAGTGGTGGAGCAATCTGCAGGTTGGAACACAAAATTCAGCCCAGAAATTTACTCCTATAAATCCACTTTTGATGCTTGGGCAGTAAATTTAATTGCAACAGGATTATCGCTAAGAAAATACAGGGTAATGATACACTGACACTTGGGGTACAGGATACTGACACTTGGGGCATAGGATAATGATACACTGACACTTGGGGTACAGGATAATGATGCACTGACATAGGGTAGAGGATAATGATACACTGACACTTGGGGTATAGGATAATGACACACTGACACTTGGGGTACAGGATAATGATACACTGACACTTGGGGTACAGGATACTGACACTTGGGGTATAGGATAATGATACACTGACACTTGGGGTACAGGATAATGATGCACTGACATAGGGTAGAGGATAATGATACACTGACACTTGGGGTACAGGATAATGACACTGACACTTGGGGTATAGGATAATGACACACTGACACTTGGGGTACAGGATAATGACACTGACACTTGGGGTACAGGATAATGACACTGACACTTTGGGTATAGGATAATGATACACTGACACTTGGGGTACAGGATAATAATACGCTGACACTTGGGATACAGGATAATGATGCGCTGACACTTGGGGTACAGGATAATGATACACTGACACTTGGGGTAGAGGATAATGATACACTGACACTTGGGGTACAGGATAATGATACACTGACACTTGGGGTACAGGATAATAATACGCTGACACTTGAGGTACAGGATAATGATGCACTGACACTTGGGGTAGAGGATAATAATACGCTGACACGGGGTACAGGATAATGATACACTGACACTTGGGGTACAGGATAATAATGTGCTGACACTTGGGGTACAGGATAATAATATGCTGACACTTGGGGTACAGGATAATGACACACTAACACTTGGGGTACAGGATAATGACACTGACACTTGGGGTACAGGGTAATAATATGCTGACACTTGGGGTACAGGATAATGATACACAGATACTTGGGGTACAGGATAATGACACACTGACACTTGGGGTACAGGATAATGATACACTAACACTTGGGGTACAGGATAATGATACACTGACACTTGGGGTACAGGATAATGACACACTGACACTTGGGGTACAGGATAATGATACACTAACACTTGGGGTACAGGATAATGACACTGACACTTGGGGTACAGGATAATAATATGCTGACACTTGGGGTACAGGATTATGATGCACTGACATGGGGTAGAGGATAATGATACACTAACACTTGGGGTACAGGATAATGACACTGACACTTGGTGTACAGGATAATGATACACTGACACTTGGGGTACAGGATTATGATGCACTGACATGGGGTACAGGATAATGATACACTGACACTTGGGGTACAGGATAATGATACACTGACACTTGGGGTACAGGATAATTACACACTGACACTTGGGGTACAGGATAATGACACACTGACACTTGGGGTACAGGATAATGACACACTGACACGGGGTACAGGTTAATGATACTCTGACACTTGGGGTAGAGGATAATGATACACTGACACTTGGGGTACAAGATAATGATACACTGACACTTGGGGTGCAGGATAATGAGACACTGACACTTGGGGTACAGGATAATGACACACTAACACTTGGGGTACAGGATAATGACACTGACACTTGGGGTACAGGATAATAATATCCTGACACTTGGGGTACAGGATAATGATACACAGATACTTGGGGTACAGGATAATGATACACTAACACTTGGGGTACAGGATAATGACACTGACACTTTGGGTACAGGATAATAATATGCTGACACTTGGGGTACAGGATAATGACACTTGGGGTACAGGATAATGATACACTGACATGGGGTAGAGGATAATGATACACTAACACTTGGGGTACAGGATAATGACACTGACACTTGGGGTACAGGATAATGATACACTGACACTTGGGGTACAGGATTATGATGCACTGACATGGGGTACAGGATAATGATGCACTGACACTTGGGGTACAGGATAATGATACACTGACACTTGGGGTACAGGATAATTACACACTGACACTTGGGGTACAGGATAATGACACACTGACACTTGGGGTACAGGATAATGACACACTGACACGGGGTACAGGATAATGATACACTGACACTTGGGGTAGAGGATAATGATACACTGACACTTGGGGTACAGGATAATGACACTGACACTTGGGGTACAGGATAATGATACACTGACACTTGGGGTACAGGATTATGATGCACTGACATGGGGTACAGGATAATGATGCACTGACACTTGGGGTACAAGATAATGATACACTGACACTTGGGGTGCAGGATAATGAGACACTGACACTTGGGGTACAGGATAATGACACACTAACACTTGGGGTACAGGATAATGACACTGGCACTTGGGGTACAGGATAATAATATCCTGACACTTGGGGTACAGGATAATGATACACTAACACTTGGGGTACAGGATAATGACACTGACACTTGGGGTACAGGATAATAATATGCTGACACTTGGGGTACAGGATTATGATGCACTGACATGGGGTAGAGGATAATGATACACTAACACTTGGGGTACAGGATAATGACACTGACACTTGGGGTACAGGATAATGATACACTGACACTTGGGGTACAGGATAATGACACACTGACACGGGGTACAGGATAATGATACACTGACACTTGGGGTAGAGGATAATGATACACTTACACTTGGGGTACAGGATAATGACACTGGCACTTGGGGTACAGGATAATGATACACTGACACTTGGGGTACAGGATTATGATGCACTGACATGGGGTACAGGATAATGATGCACTGATACTTGGGGTACAGGATAATGATACACTGACACTTGGGGTACAGGATAATGATACACTGACACTTGGGGTACAGGATAATGATACACTGACACTTGGGGTACAGGATAATGATACACTGACATGAGTTACATTGCAACATTTAATAATTGTTCAACACATGTCAGATTTGCATAGGATACAACTTTATATAAGGAGCTATTATTTGAGCACTGTATAGTGGTATTATTTGGGCACTGTATGGTGGTATTATTTGGGCACTGTATGGTGGTATTATTTGGGCACTGTATGGTGGTATTATTTCTGCACTGTATGGGGATATTATTTTAGCACTGTATGTTGATATTATTTCAGCCTTGTATGGCGGTATTATTTCAGCACTATATGGTGATATTATTTGAGCACTTTATAGTGGTATTATATGAGCACTGTATGGTGGTATTATATGAGTACTGTATGGTGGTATTATATGAGCACTGTATGGTGGTATTATATGAGCACTATATGGTGATATTATTTGAGCACTGTATGGTGGTATTATATGAGCACTATATGGTGGTATTATTTGAGCACTTTTTTGTGGTATTATATGAGCACTGTATGGTGGTATTATATGAGCACTGTATGGTGGTATTATATGAGCACTGTATGGTGGTATTATATGAGCACTGTATGGTGATATTATTTTAGCACTGTATGGTGGTATTATATGAACACTGTATGGTGGTATTATTTGAGCACTGTATGGTGGTATTATATGAGCACTGTATGGTGGTATTATATGAGCACTGTATGGTGGTAATACAGGAGCTCTGTATGGTGGTGTTATATGAGCACTGTATGGTGGTATTATATGAGCACTGTATGGTGGTATTATATGAGCACTGTATGGTGATATTATATGAGCACTGTATGGTGGTATTATATGAACACTGTATGGTGGTATTATATGAGCACTGTCTGGTGGTATTATATGTGCTCTGTATGGTGGTATTATGTGAGCACTGTATGGTGATATTATATGAGCGTTGTATGGTGGTATTATGTGAGCACTGTATGGTGGTATTATATGAGCGTTGTATGGCAGTATTTTGTGAGCACTGTATGGTGGTATTATATGAGCACTGTCTGGTGGTATTATGTGAGCGTTTTATGGTGGTATTATATGAGCGTTGTATGGTGGTATTATGTGAGCTTTGTATGGCAGTATTATGTGAGCACTGTATGGTGGTATTATATGAGCACTGTCTGGTGGTATTATATGAGCTCTGTATGGTGGTATTATGTGAGCTCTGTATGGTGGTATTATGTGAGCACTGTCTGGTGGTATTATATGAGCTCTGTATGTTGGTATTATGTGAGCACTGTCTGGTGGTATTATGTGAGCGTTGTATGGTGGTATTATGTGAGCACTGTATGGTGATATTATGTGAGCACTGTCTGGTGGTATTATGTGAGCTCTGTATGGTGGTATTATGTGAGCACTGTCTGGTGGTATTATATGAGCACTGTATGGTGGTATTATGAGCATTGTATGGTGGTATTATATGAGCACTGTATGGTGGTATTATATGAGCTCTGTATGGTGGTATTATGTGAGCACTGTCTGGTGGTATTATGTGAGCACTGTCTGGTGGTATTATGTGAGCGTTGTATGGTGGTATTATGTGAGCACTGTATGGTGGTATTATATGAGCACTGTATGGTGATATTATGTGAGCACTGTATGGTGGTATTATATGAGCACTGTCTGGTGGTATTATATGAGCTCTGTATGGTGGTATTATGTGAGCACTGTCTGGTGGTATTATGTGAGCGTTGTATGGTGGTATTATGTGAGCAGTGTATGGTGGTATTATGTGAGCAGTGTATGGTGGTATTATGTGAGCAGTGTATGGTGGTATTATGTGAGCACTGTATTGTGATATTATGTGAGCACTGTCTGGTGGTAATATGTGAGCACTGTCTGGTGGTATTATATGAGCACTGTATGGTGGTATTATGAGCATTGTATGGTGGTATTATATGAGCACTGTATGGTGGTATTATATGAGCTCTGTATGGTGGTATTATGTGAGCACTGTCTGGTGGTATTATGTGAGCGTTGTATGGTGGTATTATGTGAGCACTGTATGGTGGTATTATATGAGCACTGTATGGTGGTATTATGTGAGCACTGTATGGTGGTATTATATGAGCACTGTATGGTGGTGTTATGTGAGCTCTGTATGGTGGTATTATGTGAGCACTGTCTGGTGGTATTATGTGAGCACTGTCTGGTGGTATTATGTGAGCTCTGTATGGTGGTATTATGTGAGCACTGTCTGGTGGTATTATGTGAGCACTGTCTGGTGGTATTATGTGAGCGTTGTATGGTGGTATTATGTGAGCACTGTATGGTGATATTATGTGAGCACTGTATGGTGGTATTATATAAGCACTGTATGGTGGTATTATATGAGCACTGTATGGTGGTATTATGTGAGCTCTGTATGGTGGTATTATGTGAGCACTGTCTGGTGGTATTATGTGAGCACTGTCTGGTGGTATTATGTGAGCGTTGTATGGTGGTATTATGTGAGCACTGTATGGTGATATTATGTGAGCACTGTATGGTGGTATTATGTGAGCACTGTATGGTGGTATTATGTGAGTGTTGTATGGTGGTATTATGTGAGCACTGTATGGTGGTATTATGTGAGCGTTGTATGGTGGTATTATGTGAGCACTGTATGGTGATATTATGTGAGCACTGTATGGTGATATTATGTGAGCACTGTATGGTGGTATTATGTGAGTGTTGTATGGTGGTATTATGTGAGCACTGTATGGTGGTATTATGTGAGCACTGTATGGTGGTATTATGTGAGCACTGCATGGTGATATTATGTGAGCACTGTATGGTGGTATTATGTGAGTGTTGTATGGTGGTATTATGTGAGCACTGTATGGTGGTATTATGTGAGCACTGTATGGTGATATTATGTGAGCACTGTATGGTGGTATTATATGAACACTGTATGTTGGTATTATTTCTGCACTATATGTTGATATTATGGGAGCACTGTATGCTGGTATTATGTGAGCACGGTCTGGTGGTATTATTTCTGCACTGTATGTTGGAATTATTTCTGCACTGTATGGCGTTAGTATTTCTGCACTGTATGTTGGTATTTGTATATACAGGCAGTGTACAGTACATAATATTTGCAGTGTATGGTAGGGGTGGCTGCACTGTATACCATTGGTATTTAGACAATTGTATGGGGGTGGCCAGATTTTGATACTAATATTTGTGTATATTACTTTGTAGCACTTATATTCATACTCTATATGACCATATTGGAGTGCACCAACAGAAAGTACCATATAGGGCACCATCCAACATATGATCAACACGGCTATCAAGGTGTCTATTGGATGACCTAAAGAATTATTTTTTTTCTTAGATGAAAACCTCTAGAATAATTTCCTCTATTGCTACGGTTAGAACAGTGGAGCCTCTGTGCCAGCTCTTCATCCATGGCCCACAGACATGTTGTTGTAACTTCTAGCTGAGGAACGTTACCCCCCCCCCCCTCTGCCCGGTAGACCAGCAGGTTTGTGTCTTATCTTTGGTGAGTTTCCCAGTAACTCATTGGGTTGTGACCATGTTATTTCAGATTTTGCATTCATCTTGGTGATTTCAAAACCATTCCTGGTAAACCAAGGGTCTACAAAGTGAATTAATGAGGTCCAGTATGGATGAGCCGGGAGCGGGCAGTGCCAAGGACAGGGGAGCACAGTGTGAGCGCTGATACCTGAGAGCAAAAACAAACACCCTGATCCTCCGAGTCTCTGGCTCTCTCCGCACCTCTCCCTGCAGAACAAAAAGTCACTGACTCCTCGGCCAACTTTGTGCTCTCACAATGAGAGGATTATACAGGATAAACGTGACAGACTTTATATTTATACATCAACCAAATGTATCGAGGAGAAGAAGAAAAAATATTTTCATTTTCCCATTCTTTACGGAAGACTTGGCTTTATAGTGGATATAACTGACATCTAGGATATACAGCAGGTAATCTCAGGACAGGGGGCGAGTCAGGACGGGATGAGGAGCCAGAGGTTTGAATTGCCCCGTAAGGTTTGTTTCTGACCACTAGGGGGCACCACATGTGAGTGCAGTATGTAAAGACCTGTAACATTGACCCTATAGTCAGCAATTTGCTGTTTTCACTTCCTATTTTTCTGTTCAATTACATCTTGTGTAGCGTAAATGTGAAAAATTATTATTCTACATGGAAACCATCAGCAAGCAGGTTTGCTGCCAATGACTTATCTCATAAGCATCTAAATAGTCTGAGCAACATAGGTTTTTATATGTCAATTATTTGGGTTGCAGGGGGTTTAATTAAAGGGGTTCTCTTGTCTAGGAACCCCCTATCTATATGTGCAATTAGGGCATATAGACTTCGGAGAGCACCCCCTCCTCTTTAGCACGAGTTACTACAAAGACTGGACTCTCTCGGTATAACTATGGTCACCATTTACCTGGATGATCGTCAGGGATTATTGCAGCCGATACTCGCTGGCATACCTTCCAACGTCCCGTTTTTTCGGGATTGTTCGAAAAAATGGACCTGGAAGGGGCGGGGTTTATGCAAATATGCCCCGAAATTAGCGTTTCTGAAATGGATCAATTTATTTCTTTACATAATCAGCCGCAGAGTCTATTTATAGAAAAACACCATTAAGCAAACTGTGATACATAGAATGATTAACTTAATATGAAAGGATAACAAATCAGTCAGCGGCAGCTTGTTGACGGTTTCCATGTAGCTACAGAAGCTGCACCGCAAAACACAAACTGAAAACATGTAAGAAAACAAATCAATTACAAAGATGATCATCAATGGCAAAGCCTCATTTTTCGATATGAAAGCCTGGCTACTGGTACCGGTGCTAGTCTGGATTTTTTGGCACCCTATATATATATATATATATATATATAAGCTGACACCATTTGTAGTTGTGGTTTGTATTTTGCACCACACATAGGTGCTGAAAATATATCAATAAAACACTTTATGAAGCTCATGAATGGTGTCCGCTAAGAAATACATGGCTTGGCTACAGTACTAGTAGTGACGACAACAACCCCTGTGTCATGAACGGGCAGACTGAATGTCCACCTTAAAGGGGTTGTCCACTTTAAACAATCCTTTGTGATTAAAACGTTCCCCTGATAATAAAGCTGAGACCCCCATTAATCAACTATAATTTGTGGGGGAATCTGGCAACAAATTATTAATTTCCCTGTAGCGCCACCACAGGGGTAATAAGGAATTACACATTTCCTTTTTACATTAATAGGCTGTCCTTATAATGCAAGACAGGACAGGTCCTCCAGAGCGAGAGACACTCTTTGTAGCCACTCTTTGCTCTGGCCAAGAGATGAGGACCTCAGAATTACCTAAGAGGATATCTGGATATGGGTTTCCTAGACTAGACAAGATCTTTAACAGACTCAATGTAAAGCAAATCCCATCAGAACAACCCCATTTCCTAATGTAGCTTTCATGGGCTGATGGCCGGGGGTTGGACTGCTGGTGTATATGGTGGACATTACCTGGTAGTTTCTACTCAACGTCCAATCCCTACAACAGAAGAGAAGTCTTCTCCTACACACCAACTAGGTGGAAGAACAAGACTGAAAAGGGATTGTCCAAAAAGGTCTAAAAATCAGAATTGTTTGGGGCAGCAGCCCTGATAGAAGGTCATGGAAGAAGATTTTATGAAATTGATATGTTATATTAAGCTTGGACTCGTAAGTGCGTAAGTCAACAGTTGAATGAATCTAACCCTTTAAAGAGGGTCTCTAGTTTCAAAATTTGGTTTCAGCCCCTCAACGCCCAAACGCCTCTTAGAAATGGCATTTGCCTCCCTCTATGGCCACTGGGATCTAGACAACATCTCAAATTCTCGATTTATAGTCTACCATTGATCTGATAACAAATTGCTTACTTTAGTTTTAGGGGGTATCTAGTTTAGAAAACCCAATTCCATACACCCTATTAGGGAATTCTGAGTTAATAGCGGGGGTCCTCTGTTCAGGATCCTCATCTCTTGGTCAGAGTGGAGAGCGGTTACATAGAGCGTCTCTGGAGGACCTGCCCTCTCCTGCATTACACAGACAAACACATTGATATGAATGGACACTGTGTAATACTTAATTTCCCCTGTGGCGGCGCTGCAGGGAAGCTGAAGAATTACTGATAGATTTCATCACAGATCGCAGCTGATCGCTTGGGATCCCAGCAGGGGGGAGACACTTTGTGATGTAAAGAGCTTGATTGACACGACGAGAAAAGAAAACGTCCTACAGCTACATCGACAGAAAGGTAAAAAGGGATGAAAAACTGCTCTGGTTGGGATGTCCAATATTAACCCTTTTAGGGGTTGTTCAAGACTATTTACCAGTGGGTTTGCAGATCAGAAGAATGGCCGAACACTTTACCGTAGAGACGAGCCTGGAAACCATTCCCATGGAGTTTTCTTGATAGGGTATCGGGTTAATCTGGTGGGAATGATGAAACGCGTTGACATCGTACGAGGTTTTAGGTGCCTCTCG
Organism: Rhinoderma darwinii; assembly: GCF_050947455.1. Classification (NCBI taxonomy): domain Eukaryota; kingdom Metazoa; phylum Chordata; class Amphibia; order Anura; family Rhinodermatidae; genus Rhinoderma; species Rhinoderma darwinii. The sequence continues at coordinate 11,506,675 of NC_134690.1, read as the reverse complement.
CTCTTTAAGTCGGATCTTTAATCACATGACAGATACTTGAAATGTTTGCATTGGAACAATTTTAGCACTAAAAAGTTTTCGAGACTTTGGGGAATCCTTAATGTTGTAGAACATAGAATAATATCCACCAGGGGAAAGAAACATGTAACCTCATTCCATCCTCCTTGAATGCTTCCTCTCTATCATTAGATACAGATAATATAAACCAGGGATGAAGGACTCGCACATTCACAGTCATCGCCTCCGATAAAAATGCTAAATATTCAGGTTCAGAAGGTCATAAATACATTTTGTCCAATTGATAGCAACTCAGACTATGTTCCTCAGATTGTGAGTAGTGGCCTCGTCTCAATGTGGTAACAAGGTCACCCGTAGAGCACAAACTACATTTTTTTGTGACCGAAAAATAGAAAAATATAAAAAAAAAAAATATTTTTTTTATGCCATACATTGTACGGGATAAATATTTTGTTATATAGTATTAGTTCAGACTTTTACGGATGCAACAATTCCAATTATGTTTCTTTTTTTATTGTTTGAAATTGTAAGATTTTTTTTCTATATTCCTATATTTTTATATTTAATTATTTCTTACATTATTTTTGTCCGATAGATGCGGGTCCCACCTCTGGGACCGCACCTCTCTCTATTATGGGGCGCCCTAAACCCTGTTCTAGCTTTGTCTGCTATCGCTGAATCCCGGCCACTTTCTGACTTCATGGTCGGGAGTTACGAAAACAGCGCAGGCCACTGAGCACTCCGTAACTCCCATAGTAGTGAATGGCAGTTAGGGAAGGAGCGCGGCATGCGAGCTACGCTGTGTCTGTAACTTCCATTCAGTTCTATGGGGTTTACGGAAAAAGCGTAGCTCAGCGAGTTACGCTGTTTTCACCTTCATGGTCGGAAATCAGCCGACACACAAAGAGGTACAATGGGGTTTAGGGGCCCTGTTCTATAGATAGGTGCGGGTCCCAGAGGTGGGACCGCATCTATCTGACATTTATGACATATCCTGTGGATGTGTCATAAATGTCCCTCGTGGGAAGACCGAGGAATGGTGAGGTGTCAGCTAACACCTGCGGCATATGAAGCGCGTGAACCTGCTCCGTATTTCCACCCCTCTCCCCATTGACTATGATGTACATGTACGACAAATGTCGGGAAAGGGTAAACTGAGGGAGTTTAGCCCAGGATCTCACTACTATTCAAGAATGGAGGGTTGGAAGATGTGACTTCTCTAGAGGCTGCCTGAATAATACATAAGTCTATAGTGGAATTAAGTTTTTTAGCACAGGAACAATGGAGGACGGAAAATTCCAATCATATGGCATCCAGTAGTCCACCACCATCAATGACCCAACTAGTATTTCAAAGCAGAAGCAAACATACTGAGCATGCTAGTTATAACAGTCTGACTCCTGCCAAACCCAGGGAAAAAGCCAACCGGGCGGCACAATTTCACCTTGAGCACCCCCTTCCCCACGACTTCGGCTTAGGGTCGAGGTACTGGGCTGGCCCTAGAGCGTATTTGCCTCTTATTAGTCCGGTGGTTAGTTCTCTGGATAACATTTAGTAGGTGGGAATTAGACCAGAAGATTTAATAGGAGATACGGTGGTACGAGCAGGCGGTCCAGAAGTCGGCAACGGGAGTCAAACAGATACAGCTACGATACAAAAACCATAAAGCTAGATTAGCCGATGTTATAGACATAGACAGTAACTATCCACAGATCAATAAACATAGACATAGACAGTAACTATCTACAGAACTATAGACATAGACAGTAACTATCTACAGAACTATAGACATAGACAGTAACTATCTACAGGACTATAGACATAGACAGTAACTATCTACAGAACTATAGACATAGACAGTAACTATCTACAGGACTATAGACATAGACAGTAACTATCTACAGAACTATAGACATAGACAGTAACTATCTACAGAACTATAGACATAGACAGTAACTATCTACAGAACTATAGACATAGACAGTAACTATCTACAGAACTATAGACATAGACAGTAACTATCTACAGGACTATAGACATAGACAGTAACTATCTACAGAACTATAGACATAGACAGTAACTATCTACAGAACTATAGACATAGACAGTAACTATCTACAGAACTATAGACATAGACAGTAACTATCTACAGAACTATAGACATAGACAGTAACTATCTACAGAACTATAGACATAGACAGTAACTATCTACAGGACTATAGACATAGACAGTAACTATCTACAGGACTATAGACATAGACAGTAACTATCTACAGAACTATAGACATAGACAGTAACTATCTACTGAACTATAGACATAGACAGTAACTATCTACAGAACTATAGACATAGACAGTAACTATCTACAGAACTATAGACATAGACAGTAACTATCTACAGAACTATAGACATAGACAGTAACTATCTACAGATCCATAGACATAGACAGTAACTATCTACAGAACTATAGACATAGACAGTAACTATCTACAGGACTATAGACATAGACAGTAACTATCTACAGAACTATAGACATAGACAGTAACTATCTACAGGACTATAGACATAGACAGTAACTATCTACAGAACTATAGACATAGACAGTAACTATCTACAGAACTATAGACATAGACAGTAACTATCTACAGGACTATAGACATAGACAGTAACTATCTACAGAACTATAGACATAGACAGTAACTATCTACAGATCCATAGACATAGACAGTAACTATCTACAGAACTATAGACATAGACAGTAACTATCTACAGAACTATAGACATAGACAGTAACTATCTACAGAACTATAGACATAGACAGTACCTATCTACAGAACTATAGACATAGACAGTAACTATCTACAGAACTATAGACATAGACAGTAACTATCTACAGGACTATAGACATAGACAGTAACTATCTACAGAACTATAGACATAGACAGTAACTATCTACAGAACTATAGACATAGACAGTAACTATCTACAGAACTATAGACATAGACAGTAACTATCTACAGGACTATAGACATAGACAGTAACTATCTACAGAACTATAGACATAGACAGTAACTATCTACAGGACTATAGACATAGACAGTAACTATCTACAGAACTATAGACATAGACAGTAACTATCTACAGAACTATAGACATTGACAGTAACTATCTACAGAACTATAGACATAGACAGTAACTATCTACAGATCCATAGACATAGACAGTAACTATCTACAGAACTATAGACATAGACAGTAACTATCTACAGAACTATAGACATAGACAGTAACTATCTACAGAACTATAAACATAGACAGTAACTATCTACAGAACTATAGACATAGACAGTAACTATCTACAGAACTATAGACATAGACAGTAACTATCTACAGATCCATAGACATAGACAGTAACTATCTACAGAACTATAGACATAGACAGTAACTATCTACAGATCCATAGACATAGACAGTAACTATCTACAGAACTATAGACATAGACAGTAACTATCTACAGAACTATAGACATAGACAGTAACTATCTACAGAACTATAGACATAGACAGTAACTATCTACAGAACTATAGACATAGACAGTAACTATCTACAGAACCATAGACATAGACAGTAACTATCTACAGAACTATAGACATAGACAGTAACTATCTACAGAACTATAGACATAGACAGTAACTATCTACAGAACTATAGACATAGACAGTAACTATCTACAGAACTATAGACATAGACAGTAACTATCTACAGAACTATAGACATAGACAGTAACTATCTACAGAACTATAGACATAGACAGTAACTATCTACAGAACTATAGACATAGACAGTAACTATCTACAGAACTATAGACATAGACAGTAACTATCTACAGGACTATAAACATAGACAGTAACTATCTACAGAACTATAGACATAGACAGTAACTATCTACAGAACTATAGACATAGACAGTAACTATCTACAGGACTATAGACATAGACAGTAACTATCCACAGATCAATAAACATAGACATAGACAGTAACTATCTACAGAACTATAGACATAGACAGTAACTATCTACAGGACTATAGACATAGACAGTAACTATCTACAGAACCATAGACATAGACAGTAACTATCTACAGAACCATAGACATAGACAGTAACTATCTACAGAACTATAGACATAGACAGTAACTATCTACAGAACTATAGACATAGACAGTAACTATCTACAGAACTATAGACATAGACAGTAACTATCTACAGAACTATAGACATAGACAGTAACTATCTACAGGACTATAGACATAGACAGTAACTATCTACAGAACTATAGACATAGACAGTAACTATCTACAGGACTATAGACATAGACAGTAACTATCTACAGAACTATAGACATAGACAGTAACTATCTACAGAACTATAGACATAGACAGTAACTATCTACAGAACTATAGACATAGACAGTAACTATCTACAGGACTATAGACATAGACAGTAACTATCTACAGGACTATAGACATAGACAGTAACTATCTACAGAACTATAGACATAGACAGTAACTATCTACAGAACTATAGACATAGACAGTAACTATCTACAGGACTATAGACATAGACAGTAACTATCTACAGAACTATAGACATAGACAGTAACTATCTACAGAACTATAGACATAGACAGTAACTATCTACAGATCCATAGACATAGACAGTAACTATCTACAGAACTATAGACATAGACAGTAACTATCTACAGAACTATAGACATAGACAGTAACTATCTACAGAACTATAGACATAGACAGTACCTATCTACAGAACTATAGACATAGACAGTAACTATCTACAGAACTATAGACATAGACAGTAACTATCTACAGGACTATAGACATAGACAGTAACTATCTACAGAACTATAGACATAGACAGTAACTATCTACAGAACTATAGACATAGACAGTAACTATCTACAGAACTATAGACATAGACAGTAACTATCTACAGGACTATAGACATAGACAGTAACTATCTACAGAACTATAGACATAGACAGTAACTATCTACAGGACTATAGACATAGACAGTAACTATCTACAGAACTATAGACATAGACAGTAACTATCTACAGAACTATAGACATAGACAGTAACTATCTACAGATCCATAGACATAGACAGTAACTATCTACAGAACTATAGACATAGACAGTAACTATCTACAGAACTATAGACATAGACAGTAACTATCTACAGAACTATAAACATAGACAGTAACTATCTACAGAACTATAGACATAGACAGTAACTATCTACAGAACTATAGACATAGACAGTAACTATCTACAGATCCATAGACATAGACAGTAACTATCTACAGAACTATAGACATAGACAGTAACTATCTACAGATCCATAGACATAGACAGTAACTATCTACAGAACTATAGACATAGACAGTAACTATCTACAGAACTATAGACATAGACAGTAACTATCTACAGAACTATAGACATAGACAGTAACTATCTACAGAACTATAGACATAGACAGTAACTATCTACAGAACTATAGACATAGACAGTAACTATCTACAGAACTATAGACATAGACAGTAACTATCTACAGAACTATAGACATAGACAGTAACTATCTACAGAACTATAGACATAGACAGTAACTATCTACAGAACTATAGACATAGACAGTAACTATCTACAGAACCATAGACATAGACAGTAACTATCTACAGAACTATAGACATAGACAGTAACTATCTACAGAACTATAGACATAGACAGTAACTATCTACAGAACTATAGACATAGACAGTAACTATCTACAGAACTATAGACATAGACAGTAACTATCTACAGAACTATAGACATAGACAGTAACTATCTACAGAACTATAGACATAGACAGTAACTATCTACAGAACTATAGACATAGACAGTAACTATCTACAGAACTATAGACATAGACAGTAACTATCTACAGGACTATAAACATAGACAGTAACTATCTACAGAACTATAGACATAGACAGTAACTATCTACAGAACTATAGACATAGACAGTAACTATCTACAGGACTATAGACATAGACAGTAACTATCCACAGATCAATAAACATAGACATAGACAGTAACTATCTACAGAACTATAGACATAGACAGTAACTATCTACAGGACTATATACATAGACAGTAACTATCTACAGAACCATAGACATAGACAGTAACTATCTACAGAACCATAGACATAGACAGTAACTATCTACAGAACTATAGACATAGACAGTAACTATCTACAGAACTATAGACATAGACAGTAACTATCTACAGAACTATAGACATAGACAGTAACTATCTACAGAACTATAGACATAGACAGTAACTATCTACAGGACTATAGACATAGACAGTAACTATCTACAGAACTATAGACATAGACAGTAACTATCTACAGGACTATAGACATAGACAGTAACTATCTACAGAACTATAGACATAGACAGTAACTATCTACAGAACTATAGACATAGACAGTAACTATCTACAGAACTATAGACATAGACAGTAACTATCTACAGGACTATAGACATAGACAGTAACTATCTACAGAACTATAGACATAGACAGTAACTATCTACAGAACTATAGACATAGACAGTAACTATCTACAGGACTATAGACATAGACAGTAACTATCTACAGAACTATAGACATAGACAGTAACTATCTACAGAACTATAGACATAGACAGTAACTATCTACAGGACTATAGACATAGACAGTAACTATCCACAGATCAATAAACATAGACATAGACAGTAACTATCTACAGAACTATAGACATAGACAGTAACTATCTACAGGACTATAGACATAGACAGTAACTATCTACAGAACCATAGACATAGACAGTAACTATCTACAGAACCATAGACATAGACAGTAACTATCTACAGAACTATAGACATAGACAGTAACTATCTACAGAACTATAGACATAGACAGTAACTATCTACAGAACTATAGACATAGACAGTAACTATCTACAGAACTATAGACATAGACAGTAACTATCTACAGGACTATAGACATAGACAGTAACTATCTACAGAACTATAGACATAGACAGTAACTATCTACAGGACTATAGACATAGACAGTAACTATCTACAGAACTATAGACATAGACAGTAACTATCTACAGAACTATAGACATAGACAGTAACTATCTACAGAACTATAGACATAGACAGTAACTATCTACAGGACTATAGACATAGACAGTAACTATCTACAGAACTATAGACATAGACAGTAACTATCTACAGAACTATAGACATAGACAGTAACTATCTACAGGACTATAGACATAGACAGTAACTATCTACAGAACTATAGACATAGACAGTAACTATCTACAGAACTATAGACATAGACAGTAACTATCTACAGAACCATAGACATAGACAGTAACTATCTACAGAACTATAGACATAGACAGTAACTATCTACAGAACTATAGACATAGACAGTAACTATCTACAGAACTATAGACATAGACAGTAACTATCTACAGAACTATAGACATAGACAGTAACTATCTACAGAACTATAGACATAGACAGTAACTATCTACAGAACTATAGACATAGACAGTAACTATCTACAGAACTATAGACATAGACAGTAACTATCTACAGAACTATAGACATAGACAGTAACTATCTACAGGACTATAGACATAGACAGTAACTATCTACAGAACTATAGACATAGACAGTAACTATCTACAGAACTATAGACATAGACAGTAACTATCTACAGGACTATAGACATAGACAGTAACTATCCACAGATCAATAAACATAGACATAGACAGTAACTATCTACAGAACTATAGACATAGACAGTAACTATCTACAGGACTATAGACATAGACAGTAACTATCTACAGAACTATAGACATAGACAGTAACTATCTACAGAACCATAGACATAGACAGTAACTATCTACAGAACCATAGACATAGACAGTAACTATCTACAGAACTATAGACATAGACAGTAACTATCTACAGAACTATAGACATAGACAGTAACTATCTACAGAACTATAGACATAGACAGTAACTATCTACAGAACTATAGACATAGACAGTAACTATCTACAGGACTATAGACATAGACAGTAACTATCTACAGAACTATAGACATAGACAGTAACTATCTACAGGACTATAGACATAGACAGTAACTATCTACAGAACTATAGACATAGACAGTAACTATCTACAGAACTATAGACATAGACAGTAACTATCTACAGAACTATAGACATAGACAGTAACTATCTACAGGACTATAGACATAGACAGTAACTATCTACAGAACTATAGACATAGACAGTAACTATCTACAGAACTATAGACATAGACAGTAACTATCTACAGGACTATAGACATAGACAGTAACTATCTACAGAACTATAGACATAGACAGTAACTATCTACAGAACTATAGACATAGACAGTAACTATCTTCAGAACTATAGACATAGACAGTAACTATCTACAGAACTATAGACATAGACAGTAACTATCTACAGAACTATAGACATAGACAGTAACTATCTACAGGACTATAGACATAGACAGTAACTATCTACAGAACTATAGACATAGACAGTAACTATCTACAGAACTATAAACATAGACAGTAACTATCTACAGAACTATAGACATAGACAGTAACTATCTACAGAACTATAGACATAGACAGTAACTATCTACAAAACTATAGACATAGACAGTAACTATCTACAGGACTATAGACATAGACAGTAACTATCTACAGAACTATAGACATAGACAGTAACTATCTACAGAACTATAGACATAGACAGTAACTATCTACAGAACTATAGACATAGACAGTAACTATCTACAGAACTATAGACATAGACAGTAACTATCTACAGAACTATAGACATAGACAGTAACTATCTACAGATCCATAGACATAGACAGTAACTATCTACAGAACTATAGACATAGACAGTAACTATCTACAGAACTATAGACATAGACAGTAACTATCTACAGAACTATAGACATAGACAGTAACTATCTACAGAACTATAGACATAGACAGTAACTATCTACAGAACTATAGACATAGACGGTAACTATCTACAGATCCATAGACATAGACAGTAACTATCTACAGAACTATAGACATAGACAGTAACTATCTACAGATCCATAGACATAGAGACATAGACAGTAACTATCTACAGACCTATAGACATAGACAGTAACTATCTACAGAACTATAGACATAGACAGTAACTATCTACAGAACTATAGACATAGACAGTAACTATCTACAGAACTATAGACATAGACAGTAACTATCTACAGAACTATAGACATAGACAGTAACTATCTACAGAACTATAGACATAGACAGTAACTATCTACAGAACTATAGACATAGACAGTAACTATCTACAGAACTATAGACATAGACAGTAACTATCTACAGAACCATAGACATAGACAGTAACTATCTACAGAACTATAGACATAGACCGTAACTATCTACAGGACTATAGACATAGACAGTAACTATCTACAGAACTATAGACATAGACAGTAACTATCTACAGAACTATAGACATAGACAGTAACTATCTACAGGACTATAGACATAGACAGTAACTATCCACAGATCAATAAACATAGACATAGACAGTAACTATCTACAGAACTATAGACATAGACAGTAACTATCTACAGAACTATAGACATAGACAGTAACTATCTACAGAACCATAGACATAGACAGTAACTATCTACAGAACTATAGACATAGACAGTAACTATCTACAGAACTATAGACATAGACAGTAACTATCTACAGATCCATAGACATAGACAGTAACTATCTACAGAACTATAGACATAGACAGTAACTATCTACAGAACTATAGACATAGACAGTAACTATCTACAGGACTATAGACATAGACAGTAACTATCTACAGAACCATAGACATAGACAGTAACTATCTACAGAACTATAGACATAGACAGTAACTATCTACAGGACTATAGACATAGACAGTAACTATCTACAGAACTATAGACATAGACAGTAACTATCTACAGGACTATAGACATAGACAGTAACTATCTACAGATCCATAGACATAGACAGTAACTATCTACAGAACTATAGACATAGACAGTAACTATCTACAGAACTATAGACATAGACAGTAACTATCTACTGAACTATAGACATAGACAGTAACTATCCACAGATCAATAAACATAGACATAGACAGTAACTATCTACAGAACTATAGACATAGACAGTAACTATCTACAGAACTATAGACATAGACAGTAACTATCTACTGAACTATAGACATAGACAGTAACTATCTACAGATCCATAGACATAGACAGTAACTATCTACAGAACTATAGACATAGACAGTAACTATCTACAGGACTATAGACATAGACAGTAACTATCTACAGAACTATAGACATAGACAGTAACTATCTACAGGACTATAGACATAGACAGTAACTATCTACAGAACTATAGACATAGACAGTAACTATCTACAGAACTATAGACATAGACAGTAACTATCTACAGATCCATAGACATAGACAGTAACTATCTACAGAACTATAGACATAGACAGTAACTATCTACAGAACTATAGACATAGACAGTAACTATCTACAGAACTATAGACATAGACAGTAACTATCTACAGGACTATAGACATAGACAGTAACTATCTACAGAACTATAGACATAGACAGTAACTATCTACAGAACTATAGACATAGACAGTAACTATCTACAGAACTATAGACATAGACAGTAACTATCTACAGGACTATAGACATAGACAGTAACTATCTACAGAACTATAGACATAGACAGTAACTATCTACAGAACTATAGACATAGACAGTAACTATCTACAGAACTATAGACATAGACAGTAACTATCTACAGGACTATAGACATAGACAGTAACTATCTACAGAACTATAGACATAGACAGTAACTATCTACAGAACTATAGACATAGACAGTAACTATCTACAGATCCATAGACATAGACAGTAACTATCTACAGAACTATAGACATAGACAGTAACTATCTACAGAACTATAGACATAGACAGTAACTATCTACAGAACTATAGACATAGACAGTAACTATCTACAGAACCATAGACATAGACAGTAACTATCTACAGAACTATAGACATAGACAGTAACTATCTACAGGACTATAGACATAGACAGTAACTATCTACAGAACCATAGACATAGACAGTAACTATCTACAGAACTATAGACATAGACAGTAACTATCTACAGAACTATAGACATAGACAGTAACTATCTACAGAACTATAGACATAGACAGTAACTATCTACAGGACTATAGACATAGACAGTAACTATCTACAGAACTATAGACATAGACAGTAACTATCTACAGGACTATAGACATAGACAGTAACTATCTACAGAACTATAGACATAGACAGTAACTATCTACAGAACTATAGACATAGACAGTAACTATCTACAGAACTATAGACATAGACAGTAACTATCTACAGAACTATAGACATAGACAGTAACTATCTACAGAACTATAGACATAGACAGTAACTATCTACAGAACTATAGACATAGACAGTAACTATCTACAGATCCATAGACATAGACAGTAACTATCTACAGAACTATAGACATAGACAGTAACTATCTACAGAACTATAGACAGTAACTATCTACAGAACTATAGACATAGACAGTAACTATCTACAGAACTATAGACATAGACAGTAACTATCTACAGAACTATAGACATAGACAGTAACTATCTACAGAACTGTAGACATAGACAGTAACTATCTACAGAACTATAGACATAGACAGTAACTATCTACAGGACTATAGACATAGACAGAAACTATCTACAGGACTATAGACATAGACAGTAACTATCTACAGAACTATAGACATAGACAGTAACTATCTACAGACCTATAGACATAGACAGTAACTATCTACAGGACTATAGACATAGACAGTAACTATCTACAGAACTATAGACATAGACAGTAACTATCTACAGAACTATAGACATAGACAGTAACTATCTACAGAACTATAGACATAGACAGTAACTATCTACAGAACTATAGACATAGACAGTAACTATCTACAGAACTATAGACATAGACAGTAACTATCTACAGGACTATAGACATAGACAGTAACTATCTACAGGACTATAGACATAGACAGTAACTATCTACAGGACTATAGACATAGACAGTAACTATCTACAGGACTATAGACATAGACAGTAACTATCTACAGAACTATAGACATAGACAGTAACTATCTACAGAACTATAGACATAGACAGTAACTATCTACAGAACTATAGACATAGACAGTAACTATCTACAGAACTATAGACATAGACAGTAACTATCTACAGAACTATAGACATAGACAGTAACTATCTACAGGACTATAGACATAGACAGTAACTATCTACAGAACTATAGACATAGACAGTAACTATCTACAGGACTATAGACATAGACAGTAACTATCTACAGAACTATAGACATAGACAGTAACTATCTACAGAACTATAGACATAGACAGTAACTATCTACAGAACTATAGACATAGACAGTAACTATCTACAGAACTATAGACATAGACAGTAACTATCTACAGAACTATAGACATAGACAGTAACTATCTACAGAACTATAGACATAGACAGTAACTATCTACAGGACTATAGACATAGACAGTAACTATCTACAGGACTATAGACATAGACAGTAACTATCTACAGAACTATAGACATAGACAGTAACTATCTACAGAACTATAGACATAGACAGTAACTATCTACAGAACTATAGACATAGACAGTAACTATCTACAGGACTATAGACATAGACAGTAACTATCTACAGGACTATAGACATAGACAGTAACTATCTACAGGACTATAGACATAGACAGTAACTATCTACAGGACTATAGACATAGACAGTAACTATCTACAGAACTATAGACCTAGACAGTAACTATCTACAGAACTATAGACATAGACAGTAACTATCTACAGAACTATAGACATAGACAGTAACTATCTACAGGACTATAGACATAGACAGTAACTATCCACAGATCAATAAACATAGACATAGACAGTAACTATCTACAGAACTATAGACATAGACAGTAACTATCTACAGGACTATAGACATAGACAGTAACTATCTACAGAACTATAGACATAGACAGTAACTATCTACAGAACCATAGACATAGACAGTAACTATCTACAGAACCATAGACATAGACAGTAACTATCTACAGAACTATAGACATAGACAGTAACTATCTACAGAACTATAGACATAGACAGTAACTATCTACAGAACTATAGACATAGACAGTAACTATCTACAGAACTATAGACATAGACAGTAACTATCTACAGGACTATAGACATAGACAGTAACTATCTACAGAACTATAGACATAGACAGTAACTATCTACAGGACTATAGACATAGACAGTAACTATCTACAGAACTATAGACATAGACAGTAACTATCTACAGAACTATAGACATAGACAGTAACTATCTACAGAACTATAGACATAGACAGTAACTATCTACAGGACTATAGACATAGACAGTAACTATCTACAGAACTATAGACATAGACAGTAACTATCTACAGAACTATAGACATAGACAGTAACTATCTACAGGACTATAGACATAGACAGTAACTATCTACAGAACTATAGACATAGACAGTAACTATCTACAGAACTATAGACATAGACAGTAACTATCTTCAGAACTATAGACATAGACAGTAACTATCTACAGAACTATAGACATAGACAGTAACTATCTACAGAACTATAGACATAGACAGTAACTATCTACAGGACTATAGACATAGACAGTAACTATCTACAGAACTATAGACATAGACAGTAACTATCTACAGAACTATAGACATAGACAGTAACTATCTACAGAACTATAGACATAGACAGTAACTATCTACAGAACTATAGACATAGACAGTAACTATCTACAAAACTATAGACATAGACAGTAACTATCTACAGGACTATAGACATAGACAGTAACTATCTACAGAACTATAGACATAGACAGTAACTATCTACAGAACTATAGACATAGACAGTAACTATCTACAGAACTATAGACATAGACAGTAACTATCTACAGAACTATAGACATAGACAGTAACTATCTACAGAACTATAGACATAGACAGTAACTATCTACAGATCCATAGACATAGACAGTAACTATCTACAGAACTATAGACATAGACAGTAACTATCTACAGAACTATAGACATAGACAGTAACTATCTACAGAACTATAGACATAGACAGTAACTATCTACAGAACTATAGACATAGACAGTAACTATCTACAGAACTATAGACATAGACAGTAACTATCTACAGAACTATAGACATAGACGGTAACTATCTACAGATCCATAGACATAGACAGTAACTATCTACAGAACTATAGACATAGACAGTAACTATCTACAGATCCATAGACATAGAGACATAGACAGTAACTATCTACAGAACTATAGACATAGACAGTAACTATCTACAGAACTATAGACATAGACAGTAACTATCTACAGAACTATAGACATAGACAGTAACTATCTACAGAACTATAGACATAGACAGTAACTATCTACAGAACTATAGACATAGACAGTAACTATCTACAGAACTATAGACATAGACAGTAACTATCTACAGAACTATAGACATAGACAGTAACTATCTACAGAACTATAGACATAGACAGTAACTATCTACAGAACCATAGACATAGACAGTAACTATCTACAGAACTATAGACATAGACCGTAACTATCTACAGGACTATAGACATAGACAGTAACTATCTACAGAACTATAGACATAGACAGTAACTATCTACAGAACTATAGACATAGACAGTAACTATCTACAGGACTATAGACATAGACAGTAACTATCCACAGATCAATAAACATAGACATAGACAGTAACTATCTACAGAACTATAGACATAGACAGTAACTATCTACAGAACTATAGACATAGACAGTAACTATCTACAGAACCATAGACATAGACAGTAACTATCTACAGAACCATAGACATAGACAGTAACTATCTACAGAACTATAGACATAGACAGTAACTATCTACAGGACTATAGACATAGACAGTAACTATCTACAGAACTATAGACATAGACAGTAACTATCTACAGGACTATAGACATAGACAGTAACTATCTACAGATCCATAGACATAGACAGTAACTATCTACAGAACTATAGACATAGACAGTAACTATCTACAGAACTATAGACATAGACAGTAACTATCTACTGAACTATAGACATAGACAGTAACTATCCACAGATCAATAAACATAGACATAGACAGTAACTATCTACAGAACTATAGACATAGACAGTAACTATCTACAGAACTATAGACATAGACAGTAACTATCTACTGAACTATAGACATAGACAGTAACTATCTACAGATCCATAGACATAGACAGTAACTATCTACAGAACTATAGACATAGACAGTAACTATCTACAGGACTATAGACATAGACAGTAACTATCTACAGAACTATAGACATAGACAGTAACTATCTACAGGACTATAGACATAGACAGTAACTATCTACAGAACTATAGACATAGACAGTAACTATCTACAGAACTATAGACATAGACAGTAACTATCTACAGATCCATAGACATAGACAGTAACTATCTACAGAACTATAGACATAGACAGTAACTATCTACAGAACTATAGACATAGACAGTAACTATCTACAGAACTATAGACATAGACAGTAACTATCTACAGGACTATAGACATAGACAGTAACTATCTACAGAACTATAGACATAGACAGTAACTATCTACAGAACTATAGACATAGACAGTAACTATCTACAGAACTATAGACATAGACAGTAACTATCTACAGGACTATAGACATAGACAGTAACTATCTACAGAACTATAGACATAGACAGTAACTATCTACAGAACTATAGACATAGACAGTAACTATCTACAGAACTATAGACATAGACAGTAACTATCTACAGGACTATAGACATAGACAGTAACTATCTACAGAACTATAGACATAGACAGTAACTATCTACAGAACTATAGACATAGACAGTAACTATCTACAGATCCATAGACATAGACAGTAACTATCTACAGAACTATAGACATAGACAGTAACTATCTACAGAACTATAGACATAGACAGTAACTATCTACAGAACTATAGACATAGACAGTAACTATCTACAGAACCATAGACATAGACAGTAACTATCTACAGAACTATAGACATAGACAGTAACTATCTACAGGACTATAGACATAGACAGTAACTATCTACAGAACCATAGACATAGACAGTAACTATCTACAGAACTATAGACATAGACAGTAACTATCTACAGAACTATAGACATAGACAGTAACTATCTACAGAACTATAGACATAGACAGTAACTATCTACAGGACTATAGACATAGACAGTAACTATCTACAGAACTATAGACATAGACAGTAACTATCTACAGGACTATAGACATAGACAGTAACTATCTACAGAACTATAGACATAGACAGTAACTATCTACAGAACTATAGACATAGACAGTAACTATCTACAGAACTATAGACATAGACAGTAACTATCTACAGAACTATAGACATAGACAGTAACTATCTACAGAACTATAGACATAGACAGTAACTATCTACAGAACTATAGACATAGACAGTAACTATCTACAGAACTATAGACATAGACAGTAACTATCTACAGATCCATAGACATAGACAGTAACTATCTACAGAACTATAGACATAGACAGTAACTATCTACAGAACTATAGACAGTAACTATCTACAGAACTATAGACATAGACAGTAACTATCTACAGAACTATAGACATAGACAGTAACTATCTACAGAACTATAGACATAGACAGTAACTATCTACAGAACTGTAGACATAGACAGTAACTATCTACAGAACTATAGACATAGACAGTAACTATCTACAGGACTATAGACATAGACAGAAACTATCTACAGGACTATAGACATAGACAGTAACTATCTACAGAACTATAGACATAGACAGTAACTATCTACAGACCTATAGACATAGACAGTAACTATCTACAGGACTATAGACATAGACAGTAACTATCTACAGAACTATAGACATAGACAGTAACTATCTACAGAACTATAGACATAGACAGTAACTATCTACAGAACTATAGACATAGACAGTAACTATCTACAGAACTATAGACATAGACAGTAACTATCTACAGAACTATAGACATAGACAGTAACTATCTACAGGACTATAGACATAGACAGTAACTATCTACAGGACTATAGACATAGACAGTAACTATCTACAGGACTATAGACATAGACAGTAACTATCTACAGGACTATAGACATAGACAGTAACTATCTACAGAACTATAGACATAGACAGTAACTATCTACAGAACTATAGACATAGACAGTAACTATCTACAGAACTATAGACATAGACAGTAACTATCTACAGAACTATAGACATAGACAGTAACTATCTACAGAACTATAGACATAGACAGTAACTATCTACAGAACCATAGACATAGACAGTAACTATCTACAGAACTATAGACATAGACAGTAACTATCTACAGAACTATAGACATAGACAGTAACTATCTACAGAACTATAGACATAGACAGTAACTATCTACAGGACTATAGACATAGACAGTAACTATCTACAGAACTATAGACATAGACAGTAACTATCTACAGGACTATAGACATAGACAGTAACTATCTACAGAACTATAGACATAGACAGTAACTATCTACAGAACTATAGACATAGACAGTAACTATCTACAGAACTATAGACATAGACAGTAACTATCTACAGAACTATAGACATAGACAGTAACTATCTACAGAACTATAGACATAGACAGTAACTATCTACAGAACTATAGACATAGACAGTAACTATCTACAGAACTATAGACATAGACAGTAACTATCTACAGATCCATAGACATAGACAGTAACTATCTACAGAACTATAGACATAGACAGTAACTATCTACAGAACTATAGACATAGACAGTAACTATCTACAGAACTATAAACATAGACAGTAACTATCTACAGAACTATAGACATAGACAGTAACTATCTACAGAACTATAGACCTAGACAGTAACTATCTACAGGACTATAGACATAGACAGTAACTATCTACAGAACTATAGACATAGACAGTAACTATCTACAGAACTATAGACATAGACAGTAACTATCTACAGAACTATAGACATAGACAGTAACTATCTACAGAACTATAGACATAGACAGTAACTATCTACAGAACTATAGACATAGACAGTAACTATCTACAGAACTATAGACATAGACAGTAACTATCTACAGAACTATAGACATAGACAGTAACTATCTACAGAACTATAGACATAGACAGTAACTATCTACAGAACTATAGACATAGACAGTAACTATCTACAGATCCATAGACATAGACAGTAACTATCTACAGAACTATAGACATAGACAGTAACTATCTACAGATCCATAGACATAGAGACATAGACAGTAACTATCTACAGAACTATAGACATAGACAGTAACTATCTACAGAACTATAGACATAGACAGTAACTATCTACAGAACTATAGACATAGACAGTAACTATCTACAGAACTATAGACATAGACAGTAACTATCTACAGAACTATAGACATAGACAGTAACTATCTACAGAACTATAGACATAGACAGTAACTATCTACAGAACTATAGACATAGACAGTAACTATCTACAGAACCATAGACATAGACAGTAACTATCTACAGAACTATAGACATAGACAGTAACTATCTACAGGACTATAGACATAGACAGTAACTATCTACAGAACTATAGACATAGACAGTAACTATCTACAGAACTATAGACATAGACAGTAACTATCTACAGGACTATAGACATAGACAGTAACTATCCACAGATCAATAAACATAGACATAGACAGTAACTATCTACAGAACTATAGACATAGACAGTAACTATCTACAGGACTATAGACATAGACAGTAACTATCTACAGAACTATAGACATAGACAGTAACTATCTACAGAACCATAGACATAGACAGTAACTATCTACAGAACCATAGACATAGACAGTAACTATCTACAGAACTATAGACACAGACAGTAACTATCTACAGAACTATAGACATAGACAGTAACTATCTACAGAACTATAGACATAGACAGTAACTATCTACAGAACTATAGACATAGACAGTAACTATCTACAGGACTATAGACATAGACAGTAACTATCTACAGAACTATAGACATAGACAGTAACTATCTACAGGACTATAGACATAGACAGTAACTATCTACAGAACTATAGACATAGACAGTAACTATCTACAGAACTATAGACATAGACAGTAACTATCTACAGAACTATAGACATAGACAGTAACTATCTACAGGACTATAGACATAGACAGTAACTATCTACAGAACTATAGACATAGACAGTAACTATCTACAGAACTATAGACATAGACAGTAACTATCTACAGGACTATAGACATAGACAGTAACTATCTACAGAACTATAGACATAGACAGTAACTATCTACAGAACTATAGACATAGACAGTAACTATCTTCAGAACTATAGACATAGACAGTAACTATCTACAGAACTATAGACATAGACAGTAACTATCTACAGAACTATAGACATAGACAGTAACTATCTACAGGACTATAGACATAGACAGTAACTATCTACAGAACTATAGACATAGACAGTAACTATCTACAGAACTATAGACATAGACAGTAACTATCTACAGAACTATAGACATAGACAGTAACTATCTACAGAACTATAGACATAGACAGTAACTATCTACAAAACTATAGACATAGACAGTAACTATCTACAGGACTATAGACATAGACAGTAACTATCTACAGAACTATAGACATAGACAGTAACTATCTACAGAACTATAGACATAGACAGTAACTATCTACAGAACTATAGACATAGACAGTAACTATCTACAGAACTATAGACATAGACAGTAACTATCTACAGATCCATAGACATAGACAGTAACTATCTACAGAACTATAGACATAGACAGTAACTATCTACAGATCCATAGACATAGAGACATAGACAGTAACTATCTACAGAACTATAGACATAGACAGTAACTATCTACAGAACTATAGACATAGACAGTAACTATCTACAGAACTATAGACATAGACAGTAACTATCTACAGAACTATAGACATAGACAGTAACTATCTACAGAACTATAGACATAGACAGTAACTATCTACAGAACTATAGACATAGACAGTAACTATCTACAGAACCATAGACATAGACAGTAACTATCTACAGAACTATAGACATAGACAGTAACTATCTACAGGACTATAGACATAGACAGTAACTATCTACAGAACTATAGACATAGACAGTAACTATCTACAGAACTATAGACATAGACAGTAACTATCTACAGGACTATAGACATAGACAGTAACTATCCACAGATCAATAAACATAGACATAGACAGTAACTATCTACAGAACTATAGACATAGACAGTAACTATCTACAGGACTATAGACATAGACAGTAACTATCTACAGAACTATAGACATAGACAGTAACTATCTACAGAACTATAGACATAGACAGTAACTATCTACAGAACTATAGACATAGACAGTAACTATCTACAGAACTATAGACATAGACAGTAACTATCTACAGAACCATAGACATAGACAGTAACTATCTACAGAACCATAGACATAGACAGTAACTATCTACAGAACTATAGACATAGACAGTAACTATCTACAGGACTATAGACATAGACAGTAACTATCTACAGAACTATAGACATAGACAGTAACTATCTACAGGACTATAGACATAGACAGTAACTATCTACAGGACTATAGACATAGACAGTAACTATCTACAGATCCATAGACATAGACAGTAACTATCTACAGAACTATAGACATAGACAGTAACTATCTACAGAACTATAGACATAGACAGTAACTATCTACAGAACTATAGACATAGACAGTAACTATCCACAGATCAATAAACATAGACATAGACAGTAACTATCTACAGAACTATAGACATAGACAGTAACTATCTACAGGACTATAGACATAGACAGTAACTATCTACAGAACTATAGACATAGACAGTAACTATCTACAGAACTATAGACATAGACAGTAACTATCTACAGAACTATAGACATAGACAGTAACTATCTACAGAACTATAGACATAGACAGTAACTATCTACAGAACTATAGACATAGACAGTAACTATCTACAGAACTATAGACATAGACAGTAACTATCTACAGAACTATAGACATAGACAGTAACTATCTACAGAACTATAGACATAGACAGTAACTATCTACAGGACTATAGACATAGACAGTAACTATCTACAGAACTATAGACATAGACAGTAACTATCTACAGAACTATAGACATAGACAGTAACTATCTACAGAACTATAGACATAGACAGTAACTATCTACAGGACTATAGACATAGACAGTAACTATCTACAGAACTATAGACATAGACAGTAACTATCTACAGGACTATAGACATAGACAGTAACTATCTACAGAACTATAGACATAGACAGTAACTATCTACAGAACTATAGACATAGACAGTAACTATCTACAGATCCATAGACATAGACAGTAACTATCTACAGAACTATAGACATAGACAGTAACTATCTACAGAACTATAGACATAGACAGTAACTATCTACAGAACTATAAACATAGACAGTAACTATCTACAGAACTATAGACATAGACAGTAACTATCTACAGAACTATAGACATAGACAGTAACTATCTACAGATCCATAGACATAGACAGTAACTATCTACAGAACTATAGACATAGACAGTAACTATCTACAGATCCATAGACATAGACAGTAACTATCTACAGAACTATAGACATAGACAGTAACTATCTACAGAACTATAGACATAGACAGTAACTATCTACAGAACTATAGACATAGACAGTAACTATCTACAGGACTATAGACATAGACAGTAACTATCCACAGATCAATAAACATAGACATAGACAGTAACTATCTACAGAACTATAGACATAGACAGTAACTATCTACAGGACTATAGACATAGACAGTAACTATCTACAGAACTATAGACATAGACAGTAACTATCTACAGAACTATAGACATAGACAGTAACTATCTACAGGACTATAGACATAGACAGTAACTATCCACAGATCAATAAACATAGACATAGACAGTAACTATCTACAGAACTATAGACATAGACAGTAACTATCTACAGGACTATAGACATAGACAGTAACTATCTACAGAACTATAGACATAGACAGTAACTATCTACAGAACCATAGACATAGACAGTAACTATCTACAGAACCATAGACATAGACAGTAACTATCTACAGAACTATAGACACAGACAGTAACTATCTACAGAACTATAGACATAGACAGTAACTATCTACAGAACTATAGACATAGACAGTAACTATCTACAGAACTATAGACATAGACAGTAACTATCTACAGGACTATAGACATAGACAGTAACTATCTACAGAACTATAGACATAGACAGTAACTATCTACAGGACTATAGACATAGACAGTAACTATCTACAGAACTATAGACATAGACAGTAACTATCTACAGAACTATAGACATAGACAGTAACTATCTACAGAACTATAGACATAGACAGTAACTATCTACAGGACTATAGACATAGACAGTAACTATCTACAGAACTATAGACATAGACAGTAACTATCTACAGAACTATAGACATAGACAGTAACTATCTACAGGACTATAGACATAGACAGTAACTATCTACAGAACTATAGACATAGACAGTAACTATCTACAGAACTATAGACATAGACAGTAACTATCTTCAGAACTATAGACATAGACAGTAACTATCTACAGAACTATAGACATAGACAGTAACTATCTACAGAACTATAGACATAGACAGTAACTATCTACAGGACTATAGACATAGACAGTAACTATCTACAGAACTATAGACATAGACAGTAACTATCTACAGAACTATAGACATAGACAGTAACTATCTACAGAACTATAGACATAGACAGTAACTATCTACAGAACTATAGACATAGACAGTAACTATCTACAAAACTATAGACATAGACAGTAACTATCTACAGGACTATAGACATAGACAGTAACTATCTACAGAACTATAGACATAGACAGTAACTATCTACAGAACTATAGACATAGACAGTAACTATCTACAGAACTATAGACATAGACAGTAACTATCTACAGAACTATAGACATAGACAGTAACTATCTACAGATCCATAGACATAGACAGTAACTATCTACAGAACTATAGACATAGACAGTAACTATCTACAGAACTATAGACATAGACAGTAACTATCTACAGAACTATAGACATAGACAGTAACTATCTACAGAACTATAGACATAGACAGTAACTATCTACAGAACTATAGACATAGACAGTAACTATCTACAGAACTATAGACATAGACAGTAACTATCTACAGAACTATAGACATAGACAGTAACTATCTACAGAACTATAGACATAGACAGTAACTATCTACAGAACTATAGACATAGACAGTAACTATCTACAGAACTATAGACATAGACAGTAACTATCTACAGAACTATAGACATAGACAGTAACTATCTACAGAACTATAGACATAGACAGTAACTATCTACAGAACTATAGACATAGACAGTAACTATCTACAGAACTATAGACATAGACAGTAACTATCTACAGAACTATAGACATAGACAGTAACTATCTACAGAACTATAGACATAGACAGTAACTATCTACAGAACTATAGACATAGACAGTAACTATCTACAGAACTATAGACATAGACAGTAACTATCTACAGAACCATAGACATAGACAGTAACTATCTACAGAACTATAGACATAGACAGTAACTATCTACAGGACTATAGACATAGACAGTAACTATCTACAGAACTATAGACATAGACAGTAACTATCTACAGAACTATAGACATAGACAGTAACTATCCACAGATCAATAAACATAGACATAGACAGTAACTATCTACAGAACTATAGACATAGACAGTAACTATCTACAGAACTATAGACATAGACAGTAACTATCTACAGAACTATAGACATAGACAGTAACTATCTACAGAACTATAGACATAGACAGTAACTATCTACAGAACTATAGACATAGACAGTAACTATCTACAGAACTATAGACATAGACAGTAACTATCTACAGAACCATAGACATAGACAGTAACTATCTACAGAACTATAGACATAGACAGTAACTATCTACAGGACTATAGACATAGACAGTAACTATCTACAGAACTATAGACATAGACAGTAACTATCTACAGAACTATAGACATAGACAGTAACTATCTACAGGACTATAGACATAGACAGTAACTATCCACAGATCAATAAACATAGACATAGACAGTAACTATCTACAGAACTATAGACATAGACAGTAACTATCTACAGAACTATAGACATAGACAGTAACTATCTACAGAACCATAGACATAGACAGTAACTATCTACAGAACCATAGACATAGACAGTAACTATCTACAGAACTATAGACATAGACAGTAACTATCTACAGGACTATAGACATAGACAGTAACTATCTACAGAACTATAGACATAGACAGTAACTATCTACAGGACTATAGACATAGACAGTAACTATCTACAGGACTATAGACATAGACAGTAACTATCTACAGATCCATAGACATAGACAGTAACTATCTACAGAACTATAGACATAGACAGTAACTATCTACAGAACTATAGACATAGACAGTAACTATCTACAGAACTATAGACATAGACAGTAACTATCCACAGATCAATAAACATAGACATAGACAGTAACTATCTACAGAACTATAGACATAGACAGTAACTATCTACAGGACTATAGACATAGACAGTAACTATCTACAGAACTATAGACATAGACAGTAACTATCTACAGAACTATAGACATAGACAGTAACTATCTACAGAACTATAGACATAGACAGTAACTATCTACAGAACTATAGACATAGACAGTAACTATCTACAGAACTATAGACATAGACAGTAACTATCTACAGAACTATAGACATAGACAGTAACTATCTACAGAACTATAGACATAGACAGTAACTATCTACAGAACTATAGACATAGACAGTAACTATCTACAGGACTATAGACATAGACAGTAACTATCTACAGAACTATAGACATAGACAGTAACTATCTACAGAACTATAGACATAGACAGTAACTATCTACAGAACTATAGACATAGACAGTAACTATCTACAGGACTATAGACATAGACAGTAACTATCTACAGAACTATAGACATAGACAGTAACTATCTACAGGACTATAGACATAGACAGTAACTATCTACAGAACTATAGACATAGACAGTAACTATCTACAGAACTATAGACATAGACAGTAACTATCTACAGATCCATAGACATAGACAGTAACTATCTACAGAACTATAGACATAGACAGTAACTATCTACAGAACTATAGACATAGACAGTAACTATCTACAGAACTATAAACATAGACAGTAACTATCTACAGAACTATAGACATAGACAGTAACTATCTACAGAACTATAGACATAGACAGTAACTATCTACAGATCCATAGACATAGACAGTAACTATCTACAGAACTATAGACATAGACAGTAACTATCTACAGATCCATAGACATAGACAGTAACTATCTACAGAACTATAGACATAGACAGTAACTATCTACAGAACTATAGACATAGACAGTAACTATCTACAGAACTATAGACATAGACAGTAACTATCTACAGAACTATAGACATAGACAGTAACTATCTACAGAACTATAGACATAGACAGTAACTATCTACAGAACTATAGACATAGACAGTAACTATCTACAGAACTATAGACATAGACAGTAACTATCTACAGAACTATAGACATAGACAGTAACTATCTACAGAACTATAGACATAGACAGTAACTATCTACAGAACTATAGACATAGACAGTAACTATCTACAGAACCATAGACATAGACAGTAACTATCTACAGAACTATAGACATAGACAGTAACTATCTACAGAACTATAGACATAGACAGTAACTATCTACAGAACTATAGACATAGACAGTAACTATCTACAGAACTATAGACATAGACAGTAACTATCTACAGAACTATAGACATAGACAGTAACTATCTACAGAACTATAGACATAGACAGTAACTATCTTCAGAACTATAGACATAGACAGTAACTATCTACAGAACCATAGACATAGACAGTAACTATCTACAGAACTATAGACATAGACCGTAACTATCTACAGGACTATAGACATAGACAGTAACTATCTACAGAACTATAGACATAGACAGTAACTATCTACAGA
Organism: Rhinoderma darwinii; assembly: GCF_050947455.1. Taxonomy (NCBI): domain Eukaryota; kingdom Metazoa; phylum Chordata; class Amphibia; order Anura; family Rhinodermatidae; genus Rhinoderma; species Rhinoderma darwinii. Next base: position 11,479,644 of record NC_134690.1, on the reverse strand, counting down.
ACTATAGACATAGACAGTAACTATCTACAGGACTATAGACATAGACAGTAACTATCCACAGATCAATAAACATAGACATAGACAGTAACTATCTACAGAACTATAGATATAGACAGTAACTATCTACAGAACTATAGACATAGACAGTAACTATCTACAGAACCATAGACATAGACAGTAACTATCTACAGAACCATAGACATAGACAGTAACTATCTACAGAACTATAGACATAGACAGTAACTATCTACAGGACTATAGACATAGACAGTAACTATCTACAGAACTATAGACATAGACAGTAACTATCTACAGGACTATAGACATAGACAGTAACTATCTACAGAACTATAGACATAGACAGTAACTATCTACAGGACTATAGACATAGACAGTAACTATCTACAGAACTATAGACATAGACAGTAACTATCTACAGGACTATAGACATAGACAGTAACTATCTACAGATCCATAGACATAGACAGTAACTATCTACAGAACTATAGACATAGACAGTAACTATCTACAGAACTATAGACATAGACAGTAACTATCTACTGAACTATAGACATAGACAGTAACTATCCACAGATCAATAAACATAGACATAGACAGTAACTATCTACAGAACTATAGACATAGACAGTAACTATCTACAGAACTATAGACATAGACAGTAACTATCTACTGAACTATAGACATAGACAGTAACTATCTACTGAACTATAGACATAGACAGTAACTATCTACAGAACTATAGACATAGACAGTAACTATCTACAGAACTATAGACATAGACAGTAACTATCTACAGAACTATAGACATAGACAGTAACTATCTACAGAACTATAGACATAGACAGTAACTATCTACAGGACTATAGACATAGACAGTAACTATCTACAGAACTATAGACATAGACAGTAACTATCTACAGAACTATAGACATAGACAGTAACTATCTACAGAACTATAGACATAGACAGTAACTATCTACAGGACTATAGACATAGACAGTAACTATCTACAGAACTATAGACATAGACAGTAACTATCTACAGAACTATAGACATAGACAGTAACTATCTACAGAACTATAGACATAGACAGTAACTATCTACAGAACTATAGACATAGACAGTAACTATCTACAGAACTATAGACATAGACAGTAACTATCTACAGGACTATAGACATAGACAGTAACTATCTACAGAACTATAGACATAGACAGTAACTATCTACAGAACTATAGACATAGACAGTAACTATCTACAGAACTATAGACATAGACAGTAACTATCTACAGAACTATAGACATAGACAGTAACTATCTACAGGACTATAGACATAGACAGTAACTATCTACAGAACTATAGACATAGACAGTAACTATCTACAGAACTATAGACATAGACAGTAACTATCTACAGAACTATAGACATAGACAGTAACTATCTACAGAACCATAGACATAGACAGTAACTATCTACAGGACTATAGACATAGACAGTAACTATCTACAGGACTATAGACATAGACAGTAACTATCTACAGAACTATAGACATAGACAGTAACTATCTACAGGACTATAGACATAGACAGTAACTATCTACAGAACTATAGACATAGACAGTAACTATCTACAGAACTATAGACATAGACAGTAACTATCTACAGATCCATAGACATAGACAGTAACTATCTACAGAACTATAGACATAGACAGTAACTATCTACAGAACTATAGACATAGACAGTAACTATCTACAGAACTATAAACATAGACAGTAACTATCTACAGAACTATAGACATAGACAGTAACTATCTACAGATCCATAGACATAGACAGTAACTATCTACAGAACTATAGACATAGACAGTAACTATCTACAGATCCATAGACATAGACAGTAACTATCTACAGAACTATAGACATAGACAGTAACTATCTACAGAACTATAGACATAGACAGTAACTATCTACAGAACTATAGACATAGACAGTAACTATCTACAGAACTATAGACCTAGACAGTAACTATCTACAGAACTATAGACATAGACAGTAACTATCTACAGAACTATAGACATAGACAGTAACTATCTACAGAACTATAGACATAGACAGTAACTATCTACAGAACTATAGACATAGACAGTAACTATCTACAGAACTATAGACATAGACAGTAACTATCTACAGAACTATAGACATAGACAGTAACTATCTACAGAACCATAGACATAGACAGTAACTATCTACAGAACTATAGACATAGACAGTAACTATCTACAGAACTATAGACATAGACAGTAACTATCTACAGAACCATAGACATAGACAGTAACTATCTACAGGACTATAGACATAGACAGTAACTATCTACAGAACTATAGACATAGACAGTAACTATCTACAGAACTATAGACATAGACAGTAACTATCTACAGGACTATAGACATAGACAGTAACTATCTACAGGACTATAGACATAGACAGTAACTATCTACAGGACTATAGACATAGACAGTAACTATCTACAGAACTATAGACATAGACAGTAACTATCTACAGAACTATAGACATAGACAGTAACTATCTACAGAACTATAGACATAGACAGTAACTATCTACAGAACTATAGACATAGACAGTAACTATCTACAGGACTATAGACATAGACAGTAACTATCTACAGGACTATAGACATAGACAGTAACTATCTACAGGAATATAGACATAGACAGTAACTATCTACAGAACTATAGACATAGACAGTAACTATCTACAGAACTATAGACATAGACAGTAACTATCTACAGAACTATAGACATAGACAGTAACTATCTACAGAACTATAGACATAGACAGTAACTATCTACAGAACTATAGACATAGACAGTAACTATCTACAGAACTATAGACATAGACAGTAACTATCTACAGATCCATAGACATAGACAGTAACTATCTACAGAACTATAGACATAGACAGTAACTATCTACAGATCCATAGACATAGACAGTAACTATCTACAGAACTATAGACATAGACAGTAACTATCTACAGAACTATAGACATAGACAGTAACTATCTACAGAACTATAGACATAGACAGTAACTATCTACAGGACTATAGACATAGACAGTAACTATCTACAGAACTATAGACATAGACAGTAACTATCTACAGGACTATAGACATAGACAGTAACTATCTACAGAGCTATAGACATAGACAGTAACTATCTACAGAACTATAGACATAGACAGTAACTATCTACAGGACTATAGACATAGACAGTAACTATCTACAGGACTATAGACATAGACAGTAACTATCTACAGAACTATAGACATAGACAGTAACTATCTACAGGACTATAGACATAGACAGTAACTATCTACAGAACTATAGACATAGACAGTAACTATCTACAGGACTATAGACATAGACAGTAACTATCTACAGGACTATAGACATAGACAGTAACTATCTACAGGACTATAGACATAGACAGTAACTATCTACAGAACTATAGACATAGACAGTAACTATCTACAGAACTATAGACATAGACAGTAACTATCTACAGAACTATAGACATAGACAGTAACTATCTACAGATCCATAGACATCGACAGTAACTATCTACAGAACTATAGACATAGACAGTAACTATCTACAGGACTATAGACATAGACAGTAACTATCTACAGGACTATAGACATAGACAGTAACTATCTACAGAACTATAGACATCTATCTATCTATCTATCTATCTATCTATCTATCTATCTATCTATCTCATATCTATCTATCTATCTATCTATCTATCTATCTATCTATCTATCTATCTATCTATCTATCTATCTATCTATCTATCTATCTATCTATCTATCCATCCATCCATCCATCCACAGTAACTACAGATCAGTGTGATGACCTTAATGAAGTTCTGAGGGGGGGTGGCATCTTTAGAGGTGAGATATTAACCACTGTTTTCTCTCGATTACTGGATTCGGCGTTTTATTCTCATTTATACATTTAGATGAGATTATCTGTGAGGAACGCCATAGAGACGTTACATAACTTCTGACATTTCTCATGCATGTTCAGCTGAAGAGCAGCCAAAATAAACCCAGCATGGACGACCCTCATCTCCTGAGAATATTCCGTTGGTCGAGTCTGCCAAAACCCATAAATAAACCGTTTGCTTGCAGATCCCACTATTTTTGGTAGGAACTTATACTAAAAAATTATAAGGCCTATGGGCATTCAATTTCAGTGGAATTACTATAAAGTTAAAATATAATTGTCCCGGATTTTACATACAATATTTCTCTTCCGGTGAGAAACAACTTTTTTCGTCGCGCTCTTCTGTAGAGTAAATTCTTTGTATCCTTTTTGCTGTTGGGATCAGTCTTTCAATCCGGATCGGTAGTTCTAGCGTTTTTCGGACCTTGCTCATAGGGCCTCTTCTCCAGCGCTCGCTTGAATCCTCCGCCTAGACACTACGGTTGTCGTAGAGCGGACAAATTCACCTCCTTCGACTCTATATCTCTGCCTCCAGTCAACCCTGCGTCCTGTGTGAATGTGGCTTCCGCTCTAAGAGAGAAGCCGAACACTGTGAAGAAACCTCCGTTTTCTTGTCCGCGCTTCGTTCAATATTATACCTACAATATAAGAGGCGCAGTCATTCCAAGGCATAAAACACATTCATTATATTCCACTACTTTAGTAAAACTCAGATCATGCTTGACGTCCCAATTGGTTTCGCCTTTCCGGCTTTCTCAAGGGATCTAATCACGGCATTATCCTTTCCTTTTTGAAAATCCAATGCCCGTTTTTTTTTTGTATGGAAAAAGTCCTTCTAATCCTAAACCTCCTCCATCCGTCATCAACAACTTTTCTCCAATCTGTTTTTGATTGTCCCAGCTCTTTTATACACCACCCTCCGTTTGATCGGTAGCGTAAAGCCCAATATTGGATAACTTTTTACTGTGCCAATATTTAAGAATTGGCCCATAGTAAATATTACCCAGTATTGGGCTCTGCGCTACCGATCAGACCGACGATAGTGCATGAAATAACTTGGACAACCAAAAACAGATTGGAGAATAGTTTTTGGTGACGGATGGAGGAGTTTTAATTTTACAAAAAATTTTCAGTACACAAAAAATGTACAGCTGGCAAAACAACGAAAACCAAAAACATCTAGATTTTCCTTAAAATAAAATAGAAACAAGAACTAGAATTACAAACATGATAACAGGTGACACCAGTAATGAGGTGGACTTGTCGGCGTGTCCTGTAAAAAATTGGTCTCAGAAACGGAAGGAGGGGAAGGGACTAGGATTTTGGAAATTTTTGGATAATGCAATGGTCAGATCCCTTTTGAAAGCCGGAAAGCCGAAACCGGTCAGGACATCACGAGCCACCCGAGTCTTACTACTGTGGTGGATTATAATGAATGCATTTAATGTCCTAGAATGACCGGACCTCTTATATTATAAGTATAATAATGAAAGAAGCGTGGACGAGAAACCTAAGGGTTCTGCGCAGTACTCCGCTTTCGTTTTTGAGACCGGTGTCGAGTGGGAGCCGCATCAAGGTGTACGCAGGATTGACTGGAAGCGGAGATCTAGATCCGGATGTGGTGAATTTGTCGGCTCTCTGACATCTGTAGTGTCTAGGTGAAGGGTTCACGGGAGCTTTGGAAAGGAGACCTTATGAGGAAGGTCCGAAAAACTCTAGACCTACCGATCCCGATGGAAAGACTGATCCCGTAGAATAAAGGATATGATTAACTGACACTACAGAAGTTGTTTCTGACCGGAAGAAAGATATTTTGTGTAAGCTCCGGGATAACCGTATTTTATTTTTCTGCTATTACTCACTGGGGTAACGGGGTACCGGTAGCCCGGTGGTGGATTGAGCACTCCCTGTATATTCCGGCCTTTTTGTTTTAACCTGGAATAATCAACCCACCGACTGATGTCTCCTGCACGTGTCCACGATCAATGTGCCCATCCCGGTGCCGCCGCGGATCATTTAGGCTCCTATTCCATTTCGTAGACTACAATACAAGAAAGGAATGTCGCTCCCCTGAGGGCCGGTCCTGGTCATTAGTGTCGTATTTCACAACGTCCGTAGATATGTCTCTGGGACTTTTCTTGTTTTCTAATTTGACTGTTTCCAATGTGCTCCGCTAGAGACCATCAGACACCTCATTAAAATAAACAGACAAGCATGGCAGGCCGAAAATGGCCAACGGGGAGGGATCGGCATGTGCTTGTATTATGAAAGCAAGCGAGCCGTGAACGCAACAGGTTAAAGAGGGAAAAGTAAAGAAACAAAGAGGGAAACAGCTGAGAGAATGAAAAGCACGATCCTCAAAATGTACGAGGAGGAAGATGTTTGGGATAGGAAGACGTGAGGAAGAGGCGATGGTGGAATAAAGAGTTATAGGGGCTCTGAAGAGAAAACTGACCCCTCTATTAGGGCGTATGGACAAGGCTTGTCTTTGTTAGACAACCCCTTTAAGAACACGGACATTTTTGGCCTTAAAGGGGTTCTCCACTTTGGGCAATGTCTACTTGTTACAAGGGACAATAAGCTGATCACAAAGTCTCCTCCTGCTGGGACCCCCAGCCATCAGCTCTAATCTATGGGGAAACCTTACAGTAAATGTTCCATTTCCCTGCAGCGCCACCACAGGAGAAATGAAGTATTACACACAATGGATTGTCTGTATAATGCAGGACAGGACAAGTCCTCCAGAAAGAGAGACACTCCTTATAGTCCCGTTCTCCACATTGGCTAGGAGATAAGGATACTGAACAGAAGACCCCCCTCTATTAACTTAGAATTCCCTAGTAGAGTGTATGAAATGGGTTCTAAACTGGACGGCCCCTTTAATGATAACCGGTCACCTCTCCTGACATGTCTGTTTTAGTAAATACTTGTATTCCCCACAAAATAACAATTTGAAAACATATTTTATTATAACTCTCGTTGTGCCGTTCCTCTGTTATTCCTCCTAGAAATGTATGAATAAATTAACAACTGGGTGTTACCATTCCACTTATTAAAGGGGTGTGTCCCTACAGTCTCACTGTCAGCACCGATTGGACAGTGTCAGACTGTGTAGCGACACACCGCCAACTAGTAACAACCAGTTGTCAATTTTTTCATACATTTCTAGGAGGAATAACAGAGGATCAGCAAAAACAGAGTTCTAAGAAAACATGCTCCAGGATTGTTATTTTATGGGGAATACAAGTATTTACTAAAATAAAGACATGTCAGGAGAGGGGACAGGTCCTCTGTAAGGACCAGGAGAATATTTAATGTTTTTGCCTTGCGGAGTTCCGGCAGCTTTTAGTGATTTTATTTTTACGTCATCTGCCTTGATTTTTGCAGGAGAAATTGTAGCTTTTTAGATTCTAATCTGAGGTTTATATTTGTTGTCATTAACTGATTGTGGAATTTATATTGGTGGTTTCTCATATCCCGGACCATTTGGGCAATCACAGCAGCTCCTCTGTTACTGGGACGGACTGTATACAGAATAGACAAGAGTCCCACATCTGCAGTGTACAAATATGTATTAGCGTGGAAAGGAATAGAAGATGAGACACAAACGTGAGGAAATACGAAGACGGAAAGTAATATCCATGATCTAAAGGGAATAAGGGGGAGATCCAAGAGGTGGGGAGGAGTAGGAGTCCTGATCATAGGAGCTTACAATCTATAAGAGGAGATACAAGAGGTGGTGGAGGAGTAAGAGTCCTGATCATAGGAGTTTACAATCTATAAGAGGAGATACAAGAGGTGGTGGAGGAGTAGGAGTCCTGATCATAGGAGCCTACAATCTATAAGGGGAGATACAAGAGGTGGGGGAGGAGTAAGAGTCCTGACTATAGGAGCTTACAATCTATAAGAGGAGATCCAAGAGGTGGGGGAGGAGTAAGAGTCCTGATCATAGGAGCTTACAATCTATAAGGGGAGATACAAGAGGTGGGGGAGGAGTAAGAGTCCTGATCATAGGAGCTTACAATCTATAAGAGGAGATCCAAGAGGTGGTGGAGGAGTAAGAGTCCTGACCATATGAGTTTACAATCTATAAGAGGAGATATAAGAGGTGGGGGAGGAGTAAGAGTTCTAACCATAGGAGCTTACAATCTATAAGGGGAGATACAAGAGGTGGGGGAGGAGTAAGAGTCCTGACCATAGGAGCTTACAATCTATAAGAGAAGATACAAGAGGTGGGGGAGGGGTAAGAGTCCTGACCATAGGAGCTTACAATCTATAAGGGGAGATACAAGAGGTGGGGGAGGAGTAAGAGTTCTAACCATAGGAGCTTACAATCTATAAGGGGAGATACAAGAGGTGGGGGAGGAGTAAGAGTCCTGACCATAGGAGCTTACAATCTATAAGGGGAGATACAAGAGGTGGGGGAGGAAGAAAAATCCTGACCATAGGAGCTTACAATCTATAAGGAATAAGAGGAGATACAAGAGGTGGGGGAGGAGTAAGAGTGCTGACCATAGGAGCTTACAATCTATAAGGAATAAGAGGAGATACAAGAGGTGGGGGAGGGGTAAGAGTGCTGACCATAGGAGCTTACAATCTATAAGGAATAAGAGGAGATACAAGAGGTGGGGGAGGGGTAAGAGTGCTGACCATAGGAGCTTACAATCTATTAGAAATAAGAGCAGGGCCGGTCTTAGGATAGATGGCTCCCCGTGCAAAATTATCTTTCGGCACCCCACGCTATCATAAAAAAATGCCCCATAAAAAAAGTATAATGCCCTCACACAGTATGATGCCCCTTTAGTTCCCCCCATACAGTATAATAATATTTAATAATTTAATATATTATAACCCCTTCAGGGATACAGTATTATGCCCCATAAGTGCCACACACAGTATATTTTCCCCTGTAGTACCCCTACACAGTATAATACCCACTTAGTGGCCCCCACACAGTATAATGCCCCCTCCCCTGGCTTCCACACAAAGCCCCCCCCTTGTAGATAGTTCCCCACTGTAGATTCTGCCGTGCAGCCTCCCTGTAGACAGTGCCATACCGCCCTACCTCCCCCTTGGTAGTCGGTGCCCCCAAATAAACAAAAAAATTGTACTCCCCTCCCACGACAAACTGAGCTGCTCCACGACGGGATCCTTGCGTAGGCCGGCGTGATCCTGTAGCCTAGTACAGAGTTTCCCAACCTTTTTGGACTCGAGGCACCAATGGAAAAATAAAATTTCCTCAGGGCCCCCCTACCAAAAATTGTTTCCAGAAAGACAGAAAACGGCTAAGAACAAGCACTACACTCGTAGGGTCTGTTCACACACATATTTTGTAAGGCTAAAAAAATCTGCCTCAAAATTCTTTCAGGAAGTGACAGCGTTGTGTGGCCTTTTTATGACGTTTTTTTTAAAGTCGTTGAAGCGAATGCAAAAGACGCAGAAAAAAAGCTCCAAGCGAGCGACGCAGGAATTTACTGCCTCCTATTAATTTCAATTGGAGCTCAGAGGCGGAAACCACTTGAAGACCATCAGCCCCCAACTCACAGTAATGACCATCAGCCCCCCACTCACAGTAATGACCATCAGCCCCCCACTCACAGTAATGACCATCAGCCCCCACTCACAGTAATAACCATCAGCCCCCACTCACAGTAATGACCATCAGCCCCCACTCACAGTAAAATGACCATCAGCCCCCCACTCACATTAAAATGATCATCAGCCCCCCACTCACGGTAAAATGACCATCAGCCCCCACTCACAGTAAAATGACCATCAGCCCCCACTCTCACTAAAATGACCATCAGCCCCCACTCACTTTAAAATGACCATCAGCCCCCCTACTCACAGTAAAATGACCATCAGCCCCCCACTCACAGTAAAATGACCATCAGCCCCCACTCACAGTAAAATAACCATCAGCCCCCCACTCACAGTAAAATAACCATCAGCCCCCCACTCACAGTAAAATGACCATCAGCCCCCACTCACAGTAAAATGACCATCAGCCCCCTACTCACAGTAAAATGACCATCAGCCCCCCACTCACATTAAAATGGCCATCAGCCCCCCACTCACAGTAAAATTACCATCAGCCCCCCACTCACGGTAAAATGACCATCAGCCCCCACTCACAGTAAAATTACCATCATCCCCCCACTCACAGTAAAATGACCAACAGCCCCCCACTCACAGTGAAATGACCATCAGCCCCCCACTCACAGATTCCCCTGTAGATAGTGCCATTCAGCCCCCTGGTAGGTAGTGCCACACAGCCACTTGTAGGTACAGTATAGACAGTGCCAATCAGCCCCCTGTCTACCCCTTGTAGACAGTGCCCCCCAAACAAAAAATTGTACTCACCTCCCACGACGAACTAAGTTGCTCCACGATGAGATCCTTGCGTAGGCCGGCGTTATCAGCCCCCCACTCCCAGTGAAATTACCAATAGCCCCCCACACACAGTAAAATGACCCTCAGCCCCCTCTACCAGATTTCCCCTGTAGATAGTGCCACTCATCCCCAATGTAGGTAGTGCCTCACAGCCCCCGTGTAGATAGTGCCACACAGCCCCTGTAGGTAGTACCACACAGCCCCCTTGTAGGTAGTGCCACACAGCCCCCTGTAGAAATTGCCACACAGCCCCCTCGTAGATAGTGCCACACAGCCCCTGTAGGTAGTACCACACAGCCCCTGTAGGTAGTACTACACAGCCCCCTTGTAGGTAGTGCCACACAGCCCCCTGAAGATATTGCCACACAGCCCCCTTGTAGGTAGTGCCACACAGCCCCCTGTAGGTAGTGCCAAACAGCACCCTTGTAGGCAGTACCACACAGCCCCCTGGTAGGTAGTGCCACACAGCCCCTTGTATGTAATGCCACACAGCCCCCTGTAGATAGTGCCACACAGCTCCTTGTAGGTAGTGCCACACAGCTCCTTGTAGGTAGTGCCACACAGCCCCCTTCTATGTAGTGCCACACAGCCCCCTGGTAGGTAGTGCCACACAGTATCCTGGTAGGTAGTGCCACACAGCCCCTTGTAGGTAGTGCCACACAGCCCCCTGGTAGGTTGTGCCACACAGCCCCCTTGTAGGTGGTGGCAGACAGCCCCTTGTAGATAGAGCCACACAGCCCCCTTGTAGGTGGTGCCAGACAGCCCCTTGTAGATAGTGCCACACAGCCCCATTGTAGGTAGTGCCACACTGCCCCCTTGTAGGTAGTGCCACAAAGCGCCTTGTAGATAGTGCCATACAGCACCCTGTAGAACTCCTGAAGCGGAATCCCCGTCCACAGCGTTGCCGACTGTCCATTTATGTACAGAGACATGAAGCAGAGCACTCCAGGAATTCTCCTTCAGGGAACTACAGTGACGCTAGTAGGTAGCAGAGCAGGGAGATACCTCCCTGCTCTTCTATAGTGGCATCGCCACCCATGGGGGGGCTATCAGCGCCACCGTCCATGGGGGAAACCGCCCCGACAGGCGCCCTCATGCCCGGTGTCGCCGCTATCAGCCACTGTGGCTGCTACAGCGGTAGCGACGCCACTGATTGAAGAAGCGCCCGGCTGCTGAGTCGCCGGGCCAGGCCCTTCTGAAACAAGCAGGGGAAGGGAGCCAGCTCAGCGCCCCCTTCTACCTGCTGGACTGATGCGTCCTGTGCAATGGCACAGGTCGCACACCCCTAAGACTGGCCTTGAATAAGAGGAGATACAAGAGGTGGGGGAGGAGTAAGAGTCCTGACTAAAGGAGCTTACAATCTATAAGGAACAAGAGGAGGTACAAGAGGTGGGCAAGGAGTCAGTGTCCTGAGCATGGGAGCTTACAATCTATAAGAGTATATACAAGAGGTGGGCGAGGAGTAAGATTCCTGACCATAGGTAGCTATGGGGGCATTATACTGTGTGGGGGTTCTATGGGGCATTATACTGTGGGGGTTCTATGGGGCATTATACTGTGTGGGGTTCTATGGGGGCATTTTACTATGTGGGGGTTCTATGGGGGCATTTTACAATGGGGAGGCACTATGGGAGCATGACACTGTGTGGGCTGAATCGGGTGTGTATGAGCGGGGATTGGGTTAGAGGCGCCCGGCATGGAAAAAATGTGTTCGTCTTTGTGATACTTGAAAGTCGGGAGGTTTGCTTTACTGCATCTGGTTTTTACTGGACCTAAAAGAAACAAATGCTAATATGAAGCAGAAATGATCGGGAGAGAGGGAAAGAGCGGAGACGTTACTTCATGATAATTAGATGATTGTTTCATAAAGTCAATTTTAATTTTATGAACTTTTTACTGGAAAAGAGAACTGGGAATTCTTGTAATCTGAGAAGGACATTGTATCCCAGCCTGACCAAGGTCTGAATACATATGACCAGGGCCGCCATCAGGAATTTCAGGGCCCCATACAGCTAAATTTTCTGGGCCCCCCCTACCGTGGCACCGCCTGTTAACGGTACTCCGTCCAGCACTATATCATGCTACCCCTTCATTTCTACTTGCTCTCTGAGAATCGTCGACACAGATGTAGTGCAATTCAGAGTATTGCAGCCTCCTCACATTCACTTCATTGTGAGAAGGCTGCAATACTGTGAATCGGCGCTACATCCGTGACGACCATTCACAGTGAGCAAGTAGAAATGAAGAGGAAGCAGCGCACGGACCGACCCATCAGCTATTGATGGCCTATCCTGAGGATGTAACTACATTGTGCTGCGCCACACGAACGTATTTCGGCCGCAAGTCCCGAACCGAACACACTGCAGGGAGCCGGGCTCCTAGCATCATAGTGATGTACGATGCTAGGAGTCCCTGCCTCGCTGCCAGACAACTGTCCCGTACTGAAAACATGTTTTCAGTACGGGACAGTAGTTCCACGGAGAGGCAGGGACTCCTAGCGTCGTACATAACTATGATTCTAGGAGCCCGGCTCCCTGCACTGAGTTCGGTCCGGGACTGGCGGTCGAAATATGTTCCGTCCTTTACGGACCGAACATGCTCGTGTGAATCCGGCAGCCTCAAGTTTTGTATTTTTTTAAGCTGGTTCACAGAAAAAAATAATTCCAAATTCTACTGGACCAACTGCCTATTTAGAGACCGGCAGCAGCTCCAGGAGCGACATCATAAGGGACACACTAGGCGGATATGCTGAGTAAAACTCCACAGCTTATCCGCCCTGGTAGCCGCAGGGAATTCCGCCAGCAAAACAGTACCAAATAGTGGCTCAGGTTTCGTGAGGCATGTCCGCTGCGGGAATCCTGCAGGGAAAAAAAGTTTAGACTTGCCCCGGCCGTAGTTTAGGCGACGCGTCTCTCTCTTCTGAACGTAGCCCCGCCTCCTGGGATGACGCTGTAGACCATGTGACCGCTGCAGCAGTCACATGGGATGAAACGTCATGACAGGAGGCGGGGCTGCGCTAAGAATAGAGGATCGCGTCACCAGGACTACGGCCGGGGCAAGTCTAAACTTTTTTATAAATGAAAAAAAATACATTTTCAGGGCCAAAACACATCCAAAACCGCCTCCCATTGATTTAATCTGAAATCAATGGGAGCCAGTCGCGGAAAAAATAAAAAGCAGCACGTCCTTTCTTGCCGCGGTTCTGCCTCTGACCTCCCATCGAAATCAATGGGAGGCAGAAAATGCATTTTTCGCTGCGTTTTTTGTCTGCTGTCCTCAATCGCCGCGGGCAAAAAACGCAGCAAAAAAAACGCGGCAAGATAGTGTGGGCAGGTCAAAATCTGCCTCAAAATTCTTTAAGGAATATTGAGGCAGATTTTTTCTGCCTGCAAAATACTCTGTGTGAACAGGGCCATACTTAAACAGCACTTTGAGACACTTTACTCACCGTGTCAGAAGAGCTGCTCCCACTCCAGTGCTCGTTGTCAGGCGATGTCTTCCAGGCGATGCCTTCGGTCCAGACATCCAGTCCTTCACTGCCAGCGAGGCTCCAGAAAATGGTGTGGATTGTAGAACGCCTGCCGCTGCGCTACATTTGGACTCCCCCTCTCCTTACGCAGCTACACGGAGGCGGAGGACGAGGACGAGGCGGAGGAAGACGAGGCGGAGGAAGACGAGGTGGAGGAGGAGGCGGAGGAGGACGAGGCGGAGGAGGACGAGGCGGAGGAGGACGAGGCGGAGGAGGACGAGGCGGAGGAGGACGAGGCGGACGAGGAGGACGAGGCGGATGAGGAGGACGAGGCGGCGGAGGAGGCTTAGGAGGACGAGGCGGAGGACGAGGCTTAGGAGGTGGAGGAGGACGAGGCGGAGGAGGACGAGGCGGAGGAGGACGAGGCGGAGGAGGACGAGGCGGAGGAGAACGAGGCTTAGGAGGACGAGGCGGAGGAGGACGAGGCTTAGGAGGCGGAGGAGGACGAGGCTTAGGAGGCGGAGGAGGACAAGGTGGCGGAGGAGGAGGCCGAGGCTTAGGAGGTGGAGGAGGACAAGGCTTAGGAGGAGGAGGCTTAGGAGGAGGAGGACGAAAGAGGACGAGGCTTATTAGGAGGAGGAAGACGACGAGGCTTAGGACGAGGCTTAGGAGGAGGAGGAGGACGAGGCTTAGGACGAGGCTTAGGAGGAGGAGGACGAGGCTTAGGAGGCGGAGGAGGACGACTCCGAGGCTTAGGAGGCGGAGGACGAGGCTTAGGAGGACGAGGCTTAGGAGGCGGTGGAGGACGAGGCTTAGGAGGCGGTGGAGGACGAGGCGATGGAGGACGAGGCTTAGGAGGCGGAGGAGGACGAGGCGGCGGAGGAGGCCTAGGCGGAGGAGGCAGAGGAGGCCGAGGTGGCGGAGGAGGACGAGGCTTAGGAGAAGTAGGAGGCGGAGGAGGACGAGGCTTAGGGGGTGGAGGAGGACGAGGAGGAGGCTTAGGAGGAGGAGGAGGCAGAGGAGGAGGCTTAGGAGGCAGAGGAGGAGGAGGAGGAGGCCGAAAGAGGACGAGGCTTAGGAGGAGGAGGAGGACGAGGCTTAGGAGGAGGACGAGGCTTAGGACGAGGAAGACGAGGCTTAGGAGGAGGAGGACGAGGCTTAGGAGGAGGAGGAGGAGGAGGAGGCGGCCCAGGTAAGCTGTCTCTGCGTCGCTGTCCTTGTGTGCCCGTCGGTGTCTCGTTCGCGGGTGTGCGCTCCGGCGCTCGCGGTTACGCGCGCGGGCACGCACGAGCGGGCGCACGCGCAAGCGGGCGGGGTTTGACGGCCCCCACGACGAGAGGGGGGCCCGCAGCTCACGACATTACTTTGGTGAAAAGAACAGACCCCATTGCAGGGGCCTGTTTTTTCTACCAAATGCAAGTCGTGGCAGTGGCCGGGCCCCCCTTTCAATTAGGGTTGGCCGGGCCCCTTACAGAAGTACCCCTAATACCCCCCTGATGGCGGCCCTGCATATGACACCTGTGGGAAGCATCTTACCAGACCATGATGAGGTATACATGAAATATTCATCTTGTCCTAAACCAGATCTACTAACCCAGGGCCAGATTATCATGGATCCGATGAATAACTCGCTCTGGTCATTGGATGGTAGGATTTTTTGACTACTGGATTCAGAGAGTGTATAATACTATATGGATTACAGGGAGAAGGCAGACAGAGTGTGATGTAATATTTGTAACAAACCCCCACTGTCATGTGCCATTTATAAGGAGACATGTACGTCATAGAGGGGAACCCGTCTGCATTAGTGACCACCATGCAATGCTGCATTTCCCCTGTAGTGGCCGCCACACTCATCTGTCCCTGACGAGAACAGCTGATGGCCGGGGGTTAGAAAAGCCAAACCCGTAGCGAACAACTTTGGGAGACCATCCCATTAAAGAATCAATGTCTTGTTATGTGGTGGAGGGTCCGTGGGCTTCCAGAACCCAGGTGGAACGGCAACCTCTGAACCCGTTATCATTATGCCCTTGAGGTCCCCTCTGTTCTATATTCACCCTACTGTAAATTTCATTCTTCGTACACATAATAGACAATCTACCGCTATTACAGGATCCAGTAAAAGCAAAAATATTCTGATTTCCAATGAGTTTACGAGAAATTTAACTTTGAACTGTGGGCTCTCCAGATTTATTACTCCCATGTGCTGACAAGAATGATGGTTTTGTACTTTTTCTATCACATACAAGATCCTCAATGTTCTAATGTGGAATCATCATGTTCTTACTTTTGTCCTAAGGATTAACTGTGCTGTGTTATATAAAAGAGTTACATATAGTTACATATAGTTACATATAATTACATAGTTATATATAGTTACATATAGTTACATAGTTATATATAGTTCCATATAGTTACATAGTTATATATATGTTATGGCAGGAAGGAGGTGAAGGGAAGAAGTGAGCCCTAATCTACCCACCGCCCTGTCCCTGCCTACTTGCAACGACCCGCCCTAGGCGACGGGGTACAACTTGGCGGCGGTCCCTACGCTGTCTAAGTGCAAGGGAATACAAACAGGGAACATCAAGGGAAGGGGCAGTAGCCCACGGAACACCGTGAGGAAACGGAGTGGTGAACGAGCAGTCAGGATCAGGATGTAGTGGAGTATACAAACGCAGAGCACGGAGCAGGAAGCAAGCCAGGGGCAGAGCGAAGCAGGATAAGCGGAACTGAAGCAAGGCAGAAGCACGGCAGAAGCAGGCTGGAGCAAGGCAGCAGTGGGGCCAGGAATCCAAGAAGAATAACAAGCAATGAGGAAGAGAAAACGGCAGGTATAAATGGACAGGGGGCGGAGCGAACTCCGACTGACCAGGCCGCGATAGGCTCTCCCACTCCTGAGCCTGCCACCCTGATTGGTGGGAGCCGGTGTCAGTCTAAGAGGTCTGGCCTCAGGTGTCGACTGATTCATCCTGGGAGTATACACAGACGTAGTGCCTGGCAGATCCTTTACAATATAGTTACATATAGTTACATAGTTAGTACGGTTAAAAAAAACAACACATGTCCATCAAGTTCAACCAAAGAATGGGAAAGGGGAAGTAAACATTTTCTACACATAGGAGCATTTTTTTGTTCTTTTCATTTTCTTTGCCTTTTTTGCAGCATCTCCTGTCCCTGCTGTGACGGCTCCTGCGGTGACTATTCCATAGATTCACCGTTCTCACAGTAAAGAATACTTGTCGCCTCTGCAGGTTGAACCTTTTTTTCTCATAACTTAGATCCTCCGCGCCCCTTATTAGCTTCGTTGCTCTTCTTTGTATTTTTCATCCTTTCTATGAACTGGAGCCCAGAACTGAACTGCATATTCTAGATGAGGCCTCACTAATGCTGTGTAAAGTGGTAATATTACATCCCGGTCCCGCGAGTCCAGGCCTCTATAATACACGACAATATCTTGCTGGCCTTTGTAGCAGCTGATTGACATTGCATGCTGTTATTTAGTTTATGATTTACAAGTTCACCCAGATCCTTCTCAACTAGTGACTCCCCCAGTGTAGCGCCCCCTAGGACATATGATGCTGCAGATTATTACACCCAGATCCTTCTCAACAAGTGACTCCCCCAGTGTAGCTCCCCCTAGGACATATGATGCTGCAGATTATTACACCCAGATCCTTCTCCACAAGTGACTCCCCCAGTGTAGCGCCCCCTAGGACATATGATGCTGCAAATTATTACACCCAGATCCTTCTCAACAAGTGACTCCCCCAGTGTAGCTCCCCCTAGGACATATGATGCCTGCAGATTATTATACCCAGATCCTTCTCTGCAAGTGACTCCCCCAGTGTAGCTCCCCCTAGGACATATGATGCCTGCAGATTATTACACCTAGATCCTTCTCAACAAGTGACTCCCCCAGTGTAGCTCCCCCTAGGACATATGATGCATGCAGGTTGTTCGTACCCAGGTGCATAACTTTACATTCATTAACATTAAACCTCATTTGCCAAGTGGATGCCCAAACACTCAGTGTGTCCAAATCAGCTCGTAATTTACTAACATCTTCCATAGACTGAACATTACTACATAGCTTGGTGTCATCTGCAAAAATAGAAATAGTGCTATTAATCCCATCCTCTATATCATTAATAAATAAGTAGAATAATAGTGGTCCCAGAACTGAACCCTGGGGAACACCACTTATAACCAGGGACCATTCAGAGTAGGAATCATTGACCACAACTCTCTGGATACGGTCCTTGAGCCAATTCTCAATCCAATTACAAACTATACTTTCTAAACCTATAGTCCTTAATTTACCCATTAGACGTCTATGAGGGACAGTGTCAAATGCCTTTGCAAAGTCCAAAAACACTATATCCACAGCGGCCCCTCTGTCTAGGCTTCTGCTCACCTCACATATAAACACTATATCCACAGCGGCCCCTCTGTCTAGGCTTCTGCTCACCTCTTCATAAAAACACTATATCCACAGCGGCCCCTCTGTCTAGGCTTCTGCTCACCTCTCATATAAACACTATATCCACAGCGGCCCCTCTTTCTAGGCTTCTGCTCACCTCTTCATAAAAACACTATATCCACAGTGGCCCCTCTGTCTAGGCTTCTGCTCACCTCTTCATAAAAACACTATATCCACAGCGGCCCCTCTGTCTAGCCTTCTGCTCACCTCTTCATAAAAACACTATATCCACAGCGGCCCCTCTGTCTAGGCTTCTGCTCACCTCTCATATAAACACCATATCCACAGCGGCCCCTCTTTCTAGGCTTCTGCTCACCTCTTCATAAAAACAAATCAGGTTGGTTTACAACTTCTGTCCTTAGTAAAACCGTGCTGGCTGTCCCTTATAATACTATTTTTTGTCACATAATCCTGTTGTCCCACCTTAGACATTTATGTACTATCCATAGGATATTGGGAGAATGGCGGCGGAGAGGTTTTCTGTGTTGTCCCACCTTAGCCATTTATGGCCTATCCATGAGATATCGGGAGAATGGCGGTGGAGAGTTGGTCTTTGAGCCATTCATTATTGGTTTGGATTCTGACACCTCTGGCTGCCCTGGCGTGGAGAACGGGGGTAAGATCAAATGTTTTTTGGCCAGCAGCTGTCAACCCTTGAATTTTCCCCCAATTTCCCTTAATCGAAAGTGAACAATAAGTTCTAAGAAGGGGGAAGGCCCTGATTCTATCCTAGGGAAATTATTAGGCAAAAAAATCCAACATGGTCAATTCACTTTCTCCTTAGACAGCAAACATCTGAGGAGGCCTCCAAGATGATAGGTCCCACCAAAAATGACAAGATCTGCTGACTTTAATCTATGGTAATACTGAAACGATAGAAGAGAAAGATTCAATATTAGCAAATATAGGCCCAGACGTATGGAAGAAATAATCCAATAGACAAGAAATCTTGGGAAATTGTGTCCATGGTTGAGGCTTACTTGGATAACGTTGGGTTAACGGATACAAGGTCCATTATTGTCCTACATGAAACGTGAGTTATGGGGTATTCAGCATTGTAGCAGCAGATAGAATCAGACTGTGTGTATGTTGTAACATCAGATGTCTCTCCAGGGACCGTATCCCAGCCGGTGGTACATCTGTATCTGATAGTGGACAACACCGGAGTTCCGGATTCTAGGCGTGAATAAAAACAAACATGGTTTATCTATTGTGGAAATCCACAGGGTAGAAGTGACCTGCCTGGAAACAATGATTTGTTGTAAGTTTTTCCTTCTCTGTCGATGTGGAAGTTTTTACTCGGTTCACACATATGTAAGGGTCAGAAAAAGACCACATCTCCCCAAGTATTTATCACAAGTCCCAGCTCTGTGTACAGAAATTTAAAGGGGTTCTCCACTTATTTTATTGTAGATCAATCAGATTAATACGGCACTAAGAACTAGAAAACATTATGGTTTTAGTCCCTCCAAGCCTCTGTGTCCTTTCTCTGCCCACAGCCTTGATCCATAGCCCTGCGTAATCTTAAACAGATGGTTGCTAAGCATGGGCTACCTGCAACCCCATATAAATGCCTGTAGTTGTTCGATTGTGTATCCAAAGCAACCAGTCTGTATTGATTAACTGAGCTTTCTCACAGCTAGCTGGCACTGTGCTGCAAACTGAGAGGAGGATAAGCCTCATGCATGGCCGGACAAGTTCCAGAACCCACGGGGCAATGCACCTACAAAATTGCTGCAGGTGCCTAACTTTTAGTCCTTTTTTGTTTTTTTACAGGGATATCTATAGAAGCTCGTCTTGTTTGGCTACTAAAAAATCAAATTGATTCTTGGCGTGAGATGTCTTTTTTTATCGTGACCTTCTATGACATATGAGCAGGGTCATATTTAGGTCAAAAGGGACAAATGCCCTTTGGCCCCCACCTTGAAGGGACCTCTACCGCCCTTCTCAAGTAATTTACATGAATGAGTAGCCAATAAGTGCTTTCTAGGTGGCATTTAATGGTGTTATTAGTGCACTGATTGGCGTTGTTATTCATTATTATTATTATTTGAGCATAGTGTTGGCATCGTTTTGTACACTGTAGGAATTATCAAGTTTCATCTATAGCCTAGTTTGTAGTTAAGGTGTCCATACATCTTAGATATTTGTTAGCCAAATGCTTGTTTGACTCACAGGGATTCCTCATGACCCCTCATGCACATGGACGCTCGATGGGAAGAGGGGAATGAACCACTGTCCTGTGGCAGTGGCTTATCTCCAGAGAGAACAAAGGATAAGGCATATTGAAATCTAAGGCTTCATTCACATCTGTGTCAGGGTCCCGTTCTGGCGTTCCATCAGAGCTTTCCGACAGAACGGGACCCAGACTGAAATGAACAGAAACCATAGATTTCCGTTGGCATCACCATTGATTCCAATGGTGACGGATCCGGTGCCAATGGTTTCCATTCGTCACCGTTGTTTAAAGGTTCCGTCGTTTTGACTAAGTCAATAAGGTAGTCGACTACGGTATTGATTCCGTCAAAACGACAGAACCCTTGCACAACTGAGACAAACGGAGACGATTGGCACCGGATCCGTCACCATTAAAATCAATAGTGATGCAAACGGAAACCTATGGTTTCCGTTCGTTTCAGTCAGGGTCCTGTTCTGACGGAAAGATCTGACGGAACGTCAGAACGGGACCCTGACGCAGATGTGAACAAAGCCTAACATGCCGATTTTTTGTTCCCCCCGACAGTTGCCGCCAGGGGAGAAAAAGGACACCCTCATGCGCATTAGACGCTCAGTCGGTCCTGCTGGAGTCGGTGGGATCAGCTGATGTTCATCTGATGTGTATCAGCACCTTTAGTCTTTTCCTCCTTCCAAAAAAAGGAGATGCCATGACACAATATTTTGTAAGGGCCTCAACAGACCTTGGTCCAGAGTGTGTAACAATTAGGACAAACTCAATAGATTATGAACAAGGACATCCACCAGTCTTTATGTCGGTATTCGACAACCGGTAATACAAAGGGTGTCCTTTGGGTGGAGCACATAGGACCTCTTCTCCTAGTAGACCTAGATCGATGCGCAGATGGTACAGACATGGAGGCTATGCTAATGGCATCTTATGTGTGAATGTAATCTTCAATCGTGATAAAAAAAGAACATTATGTAACTATTGTACCAAATGCCGATTGTGTTTCTATTTGTTCGACAGTCGTCTGTCCAGAGTAGGAAACAAACAAACAAACAAACTCATAGAAAAAGTTAAAGAGCCGATGTGAAGGAAATGAGAGCTTGGGATGGAAGCCAGGACAAATAAATCCAATCCAATAGAAATGAAACATAAACAGCCTCAATCTAGAAATAATCAATACAACCACATGCGAGGAAAAGCAGGCTCCTATAAAGTCTCCATGTTGGTGGATTTGGCAGGTGGAGTCAGTAGTTAGATGAACGGTACCACAGATAAGGACTTGGCAGGATATTGATGATGTAAGGGTTGAGGGCTTCTTGGCAAGTCAAGAGATGAGGAAGAAGAAGGAATGAGAAAATCTTGGCCAACATCTTGGCTTGAAAATTTTAGTGTGGTAACTGAGGCTGAGATGTTGGGTAACAAGACGTCTGCTCAACACATTTTCAATTAGACACTTGTTTTGAATCAAGATAGTGCGTTATAATGAGAAGCGTTACTAATTCGGTGGTTCTGCCTCCTCCGAGCAAACAAATTGACTAATTTAATGGGCGATGATTTGACAATGCTGCAGTTTATGGTTACTGATCCTAATGAAATGTGGAAGGGAAGCTCATTATACCAGATATTAACCACAGAGAATGTAACATTCGCCATTGGAAATACAAACACGATTATAATGTGCGGTTCCCAGTTCAGAAAGTCCAGTTGTACCATCCGTACTATACGGATAGCGGATATAGACTTAGCTGGGAAAACTGGAATCACATGAATGAGAATGACCTGGGGTTATATTCATCATCACAGTCACGATCTCCGTGAGACAAGAAATGTGAAGTGGACTGGGACTTGGAAGAGCAACGATGACCCAGCACGTAGTATTTTTGTAGCTCCGAATTTATGTGAATACAGGACAACGGGGGAAAGGAGTTTTCTAAGTGTTGATGTTGCTGGAGACATTTGAGAAAGGAAAAGCTGTACATGGACTGTAGATAAAGCTGAACCTTCCATGGAGTAGCAGATGGCCATACTGAATATGAATGGACATATTATGGGACGACGAAGATGGAAGGAATAAGGGAAAAGGACCGGCACCAACAAGATATATGGAGAAGGTCACAGAAATGATGACCGCAGCAAAGCTTTATAGGGTTTTCAGAGATATTGCATTCATGGCCTATTGGTCCTTAAGATAAGCCATCGATGTGTGAATGATGGTGTTCGACTCCCCACCAATTAGCAGAATAAAGGGGCTGCTGTAATGAACTTGCCTGTCCAGATGCCACGTGACTGGGCGGCTTGTCTGACTGCGCTTCTGCTCCACCGTACCTCATCCGGGATCTGCCTAAACTCCGTTACCAATCTCTGCTATTCTAAGTGCATATTCCTTCACCATTACATTTATTTATTTATTTTTGTTTAGATTCTTTATTTTTTTATTTTATAATTTTTTAGTCATCAAATATAAATCCAGCCGGACAATAAATAGAATGAAAAAAGTTCTCACCGGATTTCTGAAATTCCATCCAGGGTGTCACGGCTATTGGGTATGTGGACCCACTAGACCGCTCTACTGTAGTGGAGGAGCAGCGGGCCAAAACTAATTTAATAACAGTCTCTAGGATAAGAGTACCTGGATAGATGATTTGGTAGACACACGGCGTGGCAGACACTCGGCGTAGCAGACACTTGGCACAGATGACACTTGGCACAGATGACACTTGGCACAGATGACACTTGGCACAGATGACACATGGCACAGATGACACTTGGCACAAATGACACTCGACTCCGACACTAGATTACGCACTGGAACAAACACAATTATTGTATACGGGATACAGGAAATGGGAACACTGGATATAGGCTACAACTAAGGGACCATTTGCAAAGATGAACATGGGCAGACAAAACAACGCTCAGGCAAGGTAAGGATGGGCTGAGCCCTTTTTAAAGCCCAGGATGTATAGGGATTGTTTTCAGAACTTTGCACTGTTGCGCGTGCTGGCCCTTTAAGGCCAGAAACGAGCGCACACGCACACCCTACAGGATTCAGTGAGGGAGCTGAAGCTGCGTGCGCCGGCATCTCCGGGGAGGGAGACGCCGGCATGAAGAATGTGTCCTGCCGCGGCTGCCGGTAAGTAGGATGTGCCGGCGGTCAGTGACCGCGGGCAAAACACTGGGGCACCATATCTTATAGAATCTGTCATATACCTCATTCATAGTAGAGGTTACATTTCCCATTTACATAATGTCATTAACTTTGGACACCCATAGGGAAAGCCAGGGAGCTACGGTGTTCTTCCACATTAGAGGGATACACGTTCTTGCTGCCATGGTTAAAAAACAGAGCAGCGAGCGTTTGAAAGAAGTAACTGGGGTCTGAGAAGGAACAGTGCAGGGTTCAGGTCTAACCCAACTCCGAGAATTCCCATTACATGTCTACATTGATTTTCTGTTATCTTTACTGAAGTACTGGGGCCAGTTGAGTATATTTGACACGTAGGGTTCGTGGACCCAGTGGGCGGTACCGTCTTGGCGGTAAGATAGCTGGCCAACAGGACGCAGGTAAAAGTCTATAATTCGTATAGGGTACCTGTGGCAGCTCGGACAGTAGCATGGCAGGCTTGGCAGGAACTTGGCAGCAGGTGGACGTCAGGCGTGGAGAAGCAGGACAGGCGTGGTATACAGCACAGCACGACTACAGCTCAGCACGGCACTAGATCAGGATACAAGTATAGGATACAGGAAAACTGGGAGCAGAAAAAACTAGGGGGCCATATGCAAGACAGACTAGGAATACACAACAAAGCACAGGCGTGGGAGGATGGGCTGGAACCTTCTTATAGCTCAGGGTACTCTGGACCAATTAGCTCAATCACAAACTTGCTTGCGCTCTGGCTTTTCAAGTCTGGACTGAGCTCGTGACCGCACCCTGGTGGTCACTGTGGAGCAGGACGGCCGTATATGCAAACATCTCTTGAGAGAAGGGCGTCGACTGGATGGAAGGATTTTGTGGTCAGCGACCACGGACGTTACAGTATCCCCCCTCTTACGCCCCCTCCTCTTGGGACCAGAACGAGAGATAAACGTCTTAATGAGGGTAGGATATTGAGATTCTCCTCTGGCTCCCAGGACCTCTCTTCTGGACCAAACCCCTTCCAATCTACTAAATAAAAGGTTCTTCCTCGTACTTTTTTAATGTCCAAGATCTCCTTAACCTCAAAGGTGTCTGAAGGGCCGCTGGAGGCAACCACAGGGCTTGGAGTCTTGGTAAAGCGGTTCAGAATCACTGGCTTCAGGAGAGAAACATGGAAGGAGTTGGGGATCTTGAGGGTAGGAGGCAGCCGAAGCTTGTAGGCGACAGGGTTGATTTGCTGCAGGATCTCGAAGGGACCGAGGAACCTGGGAGCAAATTTGTACGACGGACCTTCAGTCGAATATTCCTGGATGACAGCCAGACCTTCGTGCCAGGAAGAAACTGAGGAGGTTCTCTTCTCCTTGTGTCCGCCTTCCGCTTCATGCGGTCGACCGCCAGCAGGATGGGGGATCGGGTCTGCTGCCAGATCTGCAGAAAGTCCCCAAAGGCCGTGTCAGCAGCTGGCACCTCGGACGTAACAGGGACCGGGACAAGAATTTGTGGGTGCTGGCCATAGACAATAAGGAACGGTGTCTTCTGTGTGGACTCGCTGGTATGATTGTTATAAGAGAACTCAGCCCACGGAAGCAACTGCACCCAGTCATCATGCTGCTTGGAGATGAAGTGGCGTAGGTAGTTCTCCAAGATCTGATTGATCCTCTTGACCTGACCATTGGACTGAGGATTGTAGGCCGAGAAAAAGTCCAACTTCATACCCAGGAGTCCACAGAGGGCTCTCCAGAACTTCGAGGTGAACTGAACCCCCCGATCAGATGCAATATGGTGCGGCAAGCTGTGCAGGCGGAAGATGTGTTGGATGAACAGCTTGGCCAGCAGAGGAGCAGAAGGAAGACTGGTCAGAGGAACGAAGTGGGCCATCTTAGAAAATCGATCCACCACCACCCAGACAGCGCTGCATGCAGCAGAGAGAGGCAGGTCCATAATAAAGTCTATAGCTATATGCTGCCAGGGGGCATTGGGCACAGGCAATGGCTGGAGCAGACCAGCAGGTCTGGAGTGAGCGACCTTGTTGGCTGCACATACTGAACATGAAGACATGAAGAAACAAAGTCCATAATGTCCTTGGGCAGCGTGGGCCACCAGAAATGACGAGCAATCAGGTCCCGAGTCTTACGGGTATCCGCGTGACCTGCCAGTCTAGAGGAGTGTCCCCAGCGGAGCATTCTTCCACGATCAGCCAGACGCACAAAAGTCCTCCCTGGAGTAATGTCCCCAATTTGCAGGGGATTGACGGAGACAATGCAAGACGGATCAATAATGTTCTGTGGAATCTCCATGGTGCCTTCTGTCTCGAAAGACCTGGACAAGGCATCGGCCCTCACATTCTTGTCGGCTGGGTGATAATAGAGCTCAAACTGGAACCTGGTAAAGAACAGTGACCACCTGGCCTGACGAGGGTTCAGCCGTTGGGCCGTCTGAAGATAGGTAAGGTTCTTATGGTCCGTAAAAATAAGGATGGGATGAGCTGCGCCCTCTAGTAGATGTCTCCACTCCTCCAGAGCCAATTTGATAGCCAGTAACTCCCGATCCCCAATCGAGTAGTTGCGTTCTGCGGAAGAGAAGAGCTTAGAAAAATATCCACATACCGTTGACTTGCCCTTGGAGCCTCTCTGGAACAGGAGTGCACCAGCACTGACAGAGGATGCATCCACCTCCAACGAGAAATGTAGAAAGACATCTGGATGATGGAGGATAGAGGCTGACGTGAAGGCACTCTTCAGGCTATTGAATGCGGACTCTGCCTCGGGAGTCCACACCTTGACGTTCATGCCCTTCTTGGTGAGGCTAAAGATAGGAGAAGTCAGTGAGGAGAAGTTTGGGATAAACTGTCTGTAATAATTGGCGAATCCCAGAAAGCGCTGTATGGCCCTCAAGCCTTGAGGGCGTGGCCATTCCAGAACATACTTTACCTTTTCAGGATCCATCTCGAGACCTCGATTCGAGACGATATAGTCCAGGAAGGGTAGAGCATCTTTTTCAAACACGTACTTTTCCAACTTAGCGTATAGGCGATTCTCTCTTAACCGCAGCAAAACTTGACAGACATGTCTCTGATGAGCCACAGGATCTGGAGAAAAAATCAAGATATCTTTAAGGTAGACTACAACACAAACATAGAGGAGGTCACGGAAAAGGTCATTAACAAACTCCTGGAAGACCGCGGGAGCATTACACAGGCCGAAGGGCATTACTAGATATTCATAGTGTCCATCACGGGTGTTAAATGCAGTCTTCCATTCATCACCCTGGAGAATCCGGACTAGGTTGTAAGCCCCACGCAGGTCTAGTTTGGAAAAAATCTTGGCACTACGTATACGTTCAAACAGTTCTGAGATCAGCGGCAACGGCTATTTATCTTTCACAGTGATCTGGTTGAGACCTCGGTAGTCAATACAAGGACAAAGAGAACCATCCTTCTTTTTGACGAAGAAGAACCCGGCTCCTGCCGGGGAGGAAAACTTTCGTATGAAGCCTCTCTCCAAGTTCTCTTTCACATAGGCGGACATGGACAGAGTCTCTGGCAAGGAGAGAGGATTTACCCTACCAAGGGGTAGGGATGCACCAGGAGTCAGCTCGATAGGGCAGTCATACGCCCGGTGTGGAGGCAATGTCTCCACCTCCCTCTTGCTGAAGACGTCCGAAAATGCAGCATCATGACCCGGCAATCCTGCCAATGACCGAGACAGCAAAGGCTGAGCCGAACGAATCCACACCAGTAATCGACTTTGACACTCAGGACCCCACTGGAGAGTTCTCCAGAGTTCCAGGACTGGGGCATGTAGTCGGAGCCAAGGCAGGCCCAGCAACACAGGGTTAACGGCTTTGGATAGGACATAGAACGACAGGAGTTCGAAGTGAAGAGCTCCCACTTGGAGCCTCAGCGGCTTGGTCACAGCTAAAACTGGGTCTGGTACAGGTAGACCATTCACTGATGCAACTGTCAATGGCCTCTCCAGAGGGGTAGTGGATAGAAGAAGATCCACCAAGTCTCTACGGATTAAATTAGCAGTGAATCCAGAGTCCAGATACGCAGAGACCTGATGCGTTCTCTCGCCGGACACTATGGTCACTGGTATGGACAATTTAGACAGAATCCTTTCTTACCCAAGGTTGCCTCTCCTAGCAACCCTAGGCTTTGGGATTTTTGGGGACACAGGCACACAAGATGGCCACCAAGGCCGCAATATAGTCCCGAAGTGCGTCTGCGTTGTCTCTCCTGGGTGGATAGTTTACACTGGTCCATCATCACAGACTCCTTAGGAGGATCGACATATGAGGACAGCAGGGGTTGCTGCAAAGTAGGGACCAGACTTGGAAGGTCTCCCTCTCGACGAACCTCTTGCAGGCGTTCTCGGATCCGCATATCAATCCGGCGGACAGAAGGATGAAGTCATCCAGGGTAGATGGCAGGTCTCGAGCAGCAAGTTCGTCCTTAATCTTAGGAGACAGTCCATGCCAGAATGCAGCCACCAGAGCCTCATTGTTCCATGCGAGCTCTCCCGCCAGGGTGCGGAAGTGGATGGTGTACTCGCTCACGGAGGTGTCTCCTTGGCGAAGGTTAATCAAGGAAGCCGCTGCAGATGAGACTCGTCCAGACTCCACAAACAGCGTGCGAAATGTCCGAAGGAACCCCTGGAAGTCACGGGTCTCTGGTCCCTGTCTCTCCCAGATAGGGTTCGCCCATGCAAGAGCCTTGCCAGTGAGGAGAGAGATGATGAAAGCGACCCTTGCACCGTCAGATAAAAATGTCCTACTATACAGGCTGAAGTGGATCTGGCACTGGTTAAAAAATCCACGACAGGTACCTGCCTCATCATAGCGGTCCGGAAGTGGCAAAGAAAAACGCGGATTGACACTGCCAGGAGGTGTATTCTGAGGATCAACACTGCCAGGAGGTGTACTAGGAGGAACGGCAGCTCGTGCCTCCTGCCGACGTGCGAGAATGTTCGAAGCCTGGAGGAGTTGGTCCTGTCGAGACCGGAGGTCTAGCATATCCGCCCGCATCTCTTGTGACGTCGTCATGGTCTTGGATCGACCAGCGGGGTCCATGGCCTGAGCTTACTATCACGTGGGGTTCATGGACCTACTGGGCTGTACCATCTTGGCGGTAAGGCAGCTGGCCAACAGGACGCAGGTAAAAGTCTATAGTTCGTTTAGGGTACCTGTGGCAGCTCGGACAGTAGCAAGGCAGGCTTGGAAGGAACTTGGCAGCAGGTGGACGTCAGGTGTGGAGAAGCAGGACAGGCGTGATATACAGCACAGCACGACTACAGCTCAGCACGGCACTAGATCAGGATACAAGTATAGGATACAGGAAAACTGGGAGCAGGAAACACTAGGGGGCCATATGCAAGACAGACTAGGAATACACAACAAAGCTCAGGCGTGGGAGGATGGGCTGGAACCTTCTTATAGCCCAGGGTACTCTGGACCAATTAGCTCAATCATAAAGATGCTTGCGCTCTGGCTTCTCAAGTCTGGACTGAGCTGTTGACCGCACCCTGGTGGTCACTGTGGAGCAAACATCTCTTGAGAGAAGGGCGTCGACTGGATGGAAGGATTTTGTGGTCAGCGACCACGGACGTTACAACATTAACCCAAACGGCAGTCTTGGGATACAAGGGTCCATTAGGTCAATTGTGCTGTCAGGATTGGTTCTTTTTCTGGGAACCAATGTTTGCCTGGAACGAGAACATTACAGCTGTGGTGGTTACTGGGTTAGGCCATTCATTTTATACCCCTTGAAGGCTCAAATAACAAACTCGAACCGGTCCTCCACAGTGACCATTGACTACTTTAAGTTTATCAATGTCCTTAGTAGATGTGAACGTGACATCATTGATAAGTTCCCTTCCTGTCATGCACCTGGGTAGTTATGGGAATGTTTAAATGCGTTACAAATTGAGAGATTTCTTCTGTTTTGGTCTTCACTTCGCAAATTTCTACCTTCAAGTGCCCCAGTAGTTGAGCAGATGGAGGGACATCAGTTCCTTGGAGACACTTCTGTTGGTTGTATGTCACATTAGTGCCGGACTTTGGTTCTTTGAGTCCACCAGAGGAGATGATTCTGAAGGCCCACCCTCCATCTATACAGAACATGTGCCCGCAGGACATATCATTAATAAAATCTATCAGGTTATTTGTGAATCGTCCCATAAGAAATAGACGCTAGTAGCAAGTAGGCTCCAAAGTCACCTCTAAATGGGCTTGTCTTCTGCTGGACCTTTGGGGCCCATTATTTTGTCAGTGCCCAGGCTCACCGGAGGATCCTCTAGTCCAGCCCGATCCTAAGTCATGTGATCAGCTTAATATATATAACTGGAATGGGATATTAATCAAGGTACAGTAGGGCTACTTAGAGGCGTAGCTAGGGGAGTTCAGATGGGACATGTGCCCTGGGAGCAACCACAGTGTAGGTAAAGGGGGGCCACAGAGCAGCCGTATCAAAACAGCTTATCACTGCTAATAGGAGCCCTGTATGCCGTCGGCCGCAGCAGCGATTAGCTGGCTGATCGCTGCTGCAGCCGCCCGGCATACAGGGCGTCTATCAGCAGCAATCAGTTGTTTTGATATGGCTGCTCTGCTCCCATCCTCTCAGGGCCCGTGCCGCCCGGCAGATTACATTTTTAGACTGGTCCCCCTCATGCCTGGTGGCGTCGCTCCTCAGGACGCAGATACAATCGAATACTATGGCGGAGCAGCTCCCTCATATACAGGGTGGGCTGTGTGGCATCATCTACAGGGGGGGCTGTGTTGCACCATCTACAGGGGGCTTTGTGGCACCATCTACAAGAGGGGGCTGTGTGGCACTATCTACAAGGGAGGGATGTGTTGCACTACCTACAGGGGGGCTGGGTGGCACCATCTACAAGGAACGGCTGTGTGGCACCATCTAAAGGGGGGCTGTGTGGCACTATCTACAAGGGGGGCTGTGTGGCACTATCTACAAGAGGGGGCTGTGTGGCATTATCTACAGGGGGCTGTAAGGCACAATCTACAAGGGGGGGCTGTATGTGGTGCTATCTACAAGGGGTCTGTGTGTGGTGCTATCGACAGGGGGGGCTGTGTGGTACCATCTATGGGTGGCCTGTGTGCAGCACTATCTACAAGGGGGAGCTGTGTGTGGCACTATCTACAGGGGGCTGTGTGTGGCGCTATCTACAGGGGGCTGTGTGTGGCGCTATCTACAGGGGGCAGTGTGTTGCGCTATCAACAGGGGGCAGTGTGTGGCGTTATCTACAGGGGGCTGTGTGTGGCGTTATCTACAGGGGGCTTTGTGTGGCGCTATCTACAGGGGGCTGTGTGTGGCGCTATCTACAGGGGGCTGTGTGTGGCGCTATCTACAGGGGGCAGTGTGTGGCGCTATCTACAGGGGGCTGTGTGTGTCGTTATCTATAGGGGTTGCGTGTGGCGCTATCTACAGGGGGCTGTGTGTGGCGTTATCTACAGGAGGCTGTGTGTGGCGCTATCTACAGGGGGCTGTGTGTGGCGCTATCTACAGGGGGCAGTGTGTGGCGCTATCTACCGGGCGCTGTGTGTGTGACATTATCTACCAGGGGCTGTGTGTGTGGCGTTATCTACAGGGGGCTGTGTGTGGCGTTATCTACAGGGGGCAGTGTGTGGCGCTATCTACAGGGGGCAGTGTATGGCGCTATCTACAGGGGGCTGTGTGTGGCGTTATCTACAGGGGGATGTGTGTGGCGCTATCTACCAGGGGCTGTGTGTGGCGCTATCTACAGGGGGCTGTGTCTGGAGCTATCTACAGGGGGCTGTGTGTGGCGTTATCTACAGGGGGCAGTGTATGGCGCTATCTACAGGGGGGCTGTTTGTGGAGCTATCTACAGGGGGCAGTGTGTGGCGCTATCTACAGGGGGCTGTGTGTGGCCTCTTTAATTTATTTTATTTTCATTTATTGTTATGGTAACTTCCTTATAGAACTAAATCGCTTGTAAAATGTAGAAATGCTTTCATGCTCAAGTTACATTTAAAAAAAGTGAAAAAATTGACATCTCATTGATTGATAGGGAAAGCAAACTCGGCGAGGGGGAAGGGGATGTCAGGAAAGAAGTTGGGGGGCAATCTGAGTCTTTGCCCCGGGTGCAGAAAATCCTAGCTACGCCTCTGATGCCACCTCCTGGCCAGCCGTTGCATCAACATAAAGTGAACTTAGGGTGGTCATCTTTGTTTTCGAAAGTTTTGTTTAAACACCTGTTATGTGATGACACCATAGTGATCCCAATTGGTTATAATAATCCCGATTTAAATGGGAAAGTTTTTAGGAAAATGTGGTGGGAAAGTGATGACTATGGACCATTTTGTGGTCATCACTATCTACGTTGAGTAACTGAATACCACCAGTTGGCACATTCGAGGCTTTCCTCATGCTTGATTAGACAATATGTCTTCTGGGGGAAGTAATTCATGTGTGCACAGGTTCAGTGACCTCAAACCATTAGAGTATTACCAAATAGCTGGAGAAAAGGGCATGTGTGATCTACAACGTGCCAACGTGGGCAGGTTCAGCAGATAAATCTTCTATCAACACATAGCGGTTTAACCACCAACCACAAGAATTTCCATGAGTTCAAATCCACCTCCGCGGGTGAGAAGAGAGTCTTTTCCACTAAAATGTTCAATTTATGTTACTGATTATGAACACATAGCCCCCCCCCCACATTACAGTCCTCATTTTTCCACATCACAAAAGTTCTCTCGTAATCCTCTAACTTTTTTGGAACTCATCGCTCATATTCCCGATACCACAAAACACAAATTTTCCTCAAGTTAAAAACCACAAAGGTTCTCGCCGTCCGTTTGTCCTTTATCACAAAGCAGAAAATTCTTTACAAATGCGCCTGGGAAATTTTTTTTTCCAAAAATTCACATATCGAAAGGAACATTGAGCAATTTGTATTCTTGAAACCGCAATACTTTCCGGTTGGCCGGGCTAATGAGAGCCATTCATGGAAGAAGGAAAGTTGGATTGTATTTTTTGTATCGCGAGTGATTTGTTATTAATTGACAATTATTATATACTTGAGAAATATTATTCTTCCTGGACTTCATATCGATCCTTTTCTGCCAGATGAGGCTCGGCCAAGAGAAGCTTCCTTTGGCCTCTCGAGCTCATAATTCAAAAACATTCAGTGTGTGCAGATCTGTATCAGGGTTGTTCACTGGATATAAAGCTTGACTAATATAATGTATAAAAGTACGGGGGGTAGGATTTGTAGGATTTCTCTATTACCTAATTCATTACAATACATTTGTATCAGGTTGAAGTCAAGGTCCATGGAGACCCCTCAGAAAGAGTCTGTTTAGCTCTTCTTTTTTTTTTTTTTTTTTTTATGGATCCTAATATTTGCATTGGCTTTTGCAGCTGCCATCTGGCATTGAGTGCTATTGCTTAGATTGCTGTAATGCATTACACTGCATACACATTCTATATAATATAAACTATTTATCTGGTGTTATATAGTATATTTGTTGCCTATCCTGTACGCTATACGCTATAGTACGTAATAATACACAACATTTTAACAAAAGATGGATGCCATCACTGGTATAGTTTGCAAATGCAGCGATGTGGCTACGTAGGTGTCCTGGTGCCTTCCAAGAATAAAAAGATAATTAGCAAAGAACCCGCCATGTGCTTCAGGGTTGACGGAAGGTATATTATTACATATGGGTATATAGTACAGATGTAGCAGTGCTGAGTTTGTCATTTGGTAGTCGTGATATCACAATAGGATATCTATGGTTAGATAGAGGATTGTAGCTACACCTACTATAGTAATATAACTGGAGAGTTATTTTAGTGTGCAAATATTGGAGTACCAAGAATGACAAAATCAGCTCTGCTACATCTGCTTGCCAATATAGTTCATGCGAGCAGCATTTGTCTATGAATTGGAGAAAAGATTTCGTAATACGACACTCATGAAAGCGTTTTCTTGTGATCATTTCCATTCTATTTTTCTTTTAACATTTTGGAACCTAAATCCCCCACCCCTCAGCCTGAAACCCCGCACTTGCCCATATACAATGCTATATAAATATACAATGTGGCTGTATATCCCAGTGCCAGAAATGATATGTGCTGGATCTGTAGATGTCCTGCTCCCCCTCCCCACAAATAAAGAAAGTGGGTCAGGCCGTGTATATTTTTGTATTTTGATGCTGAGCAGCGATGGCGGCCCTGTGGTCCCCGCACAATAGGACCCACAGTCTGTACAGTGGAGACGGGGACTGGGGCGCGGGGTCTCCGGGGACCCTCTCCCTTTCTTGTTTATTTAGTCTCGGGGGTTATTGTGAATGTAAAACCTTAGTCCGCCGTTGTATATGGAAAGTAAAGTGTTTTTCTAGAGGAAGATGTTTTGCTAAGTCCTCGGAGACGTGTTTGTTATCTTACCCCGAACCGCCCGGGAGAATGTGGAGACCATCGGAGTCTATCCCAGGATCATATAACGCAGCGTTAACCCTACAATATTCCGCAGATCCAGAGGACCCCCCATGATAAGTTCTAAGCTACGTACTGTATGCGGTTATAGGTAGACCCCAATGTATTCCATCATGTATATCTATCTATCTATCTATCTATCTATCTATCTATCTATCTATCTATCTATCTATCTCATATCTATCTATCTATCTATCTATCTATCTATCTATCTATCTATCTATCTATCTCATATCTATCTATCTCATATCTATCTATCTATCTATCTATCTCATATCTATCTATCTCATATCTATCTATCTCATATCTATCTATCTCATATCTATCTATCTATCTATCTATCTCATATCTATCTATCTATCTATCTATCTATCTATCTATCTATCTATCTATCTATCTATCTATCTATCTATCTATCTATCTATCTATCTATCTCATATCTATCTATCTCATATCTATCTATCTATCTATCTATCTCATATCTATCTATCTATCTATCTATCTATCTATCTATCTATCTATCTATCTATCTATCTCATATCTATCTATCTATCTATCTATCTATCTATCTATCTATCTATCTATCTATCTATCTATCTATCTCATATCTATCTATCTATCTATCTATCTATCTATCTATCTATCTATCTATCTATCTATCTATCTATCTATCTATCTATCTATCTATCTATCTATCTATCTATCTATCTATCTATCTCTATCTAATATCTATCTATCTATCTATCTATCTATCTATCTATCTATCTATCTATCTATCTATCTATCTATCTATCTATCTATCTATCTATCTCATATCTATCTATCTATCTATCTATCTATCTATCTATATATCTCATATCTATCTATCTATCTATCTCATATCTATCTATCTATCTATCTATCTATCATCTATCTATCTATCTATCTATCTATCTATCTATCTATCTATCTATCTATCTCATATCTATCTATCTATCTATCTATCTATCTATCTATCTATCTATCTATCTATCTATCTATCTATCTATCTCATATCTATCTATCTCATATCTATCTATCTATCTATCTATCTATCTATCTATCTATCTATCTATCTATCTATCTATCTATCTATCTATCTATCTATCTATCTATCTATCATCTATCCATTCCATATTCTTACCCCTTCTCATCTATACCTCCCCCGCGATACCCATCGTTAACCAACCGGTGTTTCCCGGGCAGACAGCCCCTTACAATCATTATAAGACATAGCCTATACTCTACCCACCCAACTAACCCCCGCCCACCCTCTGCCAATGGCTGCGGAGAAAAAAAAAAGGGGAGAACAAAAAATAAAGAGGGAGGGGAAAAAACACCACGTAAATAAAACAAAATACATATTTCTTTCCCTCCCAAAACTTAGTCCATAATAACCATCGCTGTTTAATTGCTGAATAATTTATAACTACCTCATAGGCCATAATATTATCGACCAAATTCCTCCATTCCCTCTGAACTGGCGCGGTCTCCGTTAGATGTAATTCAGCCATGTTCAGACCAGGCGCAAAACATATTTTATAAATTACCGATAATTCAGTCCAATTCCCACTCATATCTCCAAATATTCCACATGCAACACAGTTGATTGGGAGGAATTTCTATCTCCCTTCTATGATTTTGAATATATTTTTCCAATATCCTATTACTTTGGTACAGCGCCACCGCTCATGTTCTACATCAGCTCCTTCCTTTTCTTTTTCTTCTCTCATTCTGGAGACTGGGAGCTGGGACACCCCAATAGGACATTAGCTAAATGAGAAATGACTATAGTCTAAGGCTTCATGCACACGAACGTGTTTTTGCGACCGCAATTCACCGGCAAATCTGTGGGTAAATAGCGGTCCCATTCATTTCAATGGGCCCATGCCCACGACCGTGGTTTCCATGGTCCGTGCTTTGCCCGGGAGCCTGGACCGCAAAAAGGTCGGCCATGTCTTGTTGCTGACGCATTTTGCGGTCCAAGCTCATTGAAATGAATGCACGCGGCCATGTGCACGGCCCGTGATTTGCGGGTGGCACTCCGCGGCCATCCGAGCCGCGAATCACGGCTGTGTACACCACTACGGTCATGTGCATGAGGCCCAAGAGAAATCTAGCAGTGACGGAGAAATATTCGCAGCTGGTCTGATTAAAAAAAAAATAACAAAAGTGGAAGAAATGTAATATAAGTATAAGACGAATATCCCGTTAGGGGAAAAGGCAAATTGGCACTTGAACTCTTCACCTCTCATACGTGGGGGGAGAGGGCTAGGAGCCCCCAAGAGCTGGGCCCACCTCATACTGATATATTGTGAGGGGGAACAGACAAATTGGGGTATGCCACCCCTGGTAAGTGATATATGATGTATAATGGTGGAAGTGAAGGAGGAAAGAGAAAAAGGAAATAGAGAAGAACAGGCAACGACCCAATCTGGTGCACCTCGGACCGCCAACCCTAGGATAATAATCTGACAAGAAAAAAAGAAAATAACATTCCTGGATGTCTAAGGCAGTGACTGGATTAATAATAACATTGGTGGTGGTCTAGGGTATTGAAGGGTTAATTATAACATTCCTGGTGGTCTAGGGTATTGAAGGGATTAATAATAAAAGTGTTGGTCGTCTAGGGTAGTAGAGAGGTGAACGGTAACATCACTGATGGTCTAGGGTATTGAAGAGATTAACAATAACATTGCTGGTGGTCTATGGAAGTAAACTGGTTAATGATCACAACCCTAGTGGTCTAGGGCAGTAAAGGGATTAATAATACCATTGCTGGTGGTCTAGGGTAGTGAAGGGGTTAGTGATAACATCCCTGGTGGTCTAGGGCAATGACAGGTTTAATAATAACATCGCTGGTGGTCTAGGGTGGTGACGAGATTATTAACATCCATGGTGGTCTAGGGCAATGATGGGACGAATGATAACATTCCTGGTGGTCTAGGACAATGATGGGCTTAATAATAACATCGCTGGGTGTCTAGGGCAGTGTCAGGATTAATAATAACATCCCTGGGGGTCTAGAGCAATCATGGGACGAATGATAACATTGCTGGTGGTCTAGGGCAGTGACAGGATTAATAATAACATCGCTGGGGGTCTAGGGCAATGGCGGGATGAGTTATAATATCCCTGGCGGTCTAGGGCAATCATGGGACGAATTATAATATGTCTGGTGGTCTAGGGCAGTGACAGGATTAATAATAACATCCCTGGTGGTCTAGGGCAATGGTGGGACGAGTTATAACATCCCTGGTGGTCTAGGGCAATGGTGGGACGAGTTATAACATCCCTGGTGGTCTAGGGCAGTGACAGGATTAATAATAACATCCCTGGTGGTCTAGGGCAATGGTGAGATGAGTTATAACATCCCTGGTGGTCTAGTGCAGTCATGGGACAAATTATAACATTCCTGGTGGTCTAGGGCAATCATAGGATGAATTATAACATTCCTGGTGGTCTAGGGCAGTGACAGTATTCATAATAACATCCCTGATGGTCTAGGGCAATGACAGGACGAGTTATAACATCCCTGGTGGTCTTGGGCAGTTTCTGTGATTGGCTGACAGGGATAATGCAGTGTCTGTACGGTGTATAAGAGACCCCTGGAGAGTGTGAGCAGGGGCAGGGGACCAGAGAAGCAGGGTACTTGTTGAACTGCCTATGGCAACAGCGGGCCCATCTCTCCTTTGCACTCCGGTGCAGCTATATGACCGCCCTGAGGTCATCTGAAGGTTCATGTTACTATTGCATAGGACTCTGCAGTTTCATTGAATTAACCAGAATAATCCTTGATTTGGTTTTTTGGAATGTGGGCTGAAGCGCTGATTAATATGATGTCTACATTGTGTACTCGCTCTGTGGTGAGATGATACAGGACACTGATTGGAGGAATATTTTACAGTATAATAACAGTCCTCATAACTAATTTACTCTAACGATATTCATCAGCCCCACGCCGGTACCCAAGTTTAATAGATCTGTCATTGAGAAGTTGATGATAAGTGAGATGAACACGGGGTAGAGTAAACTCTACTATTTTCTTTACAGAAAATCCCACCAATTATGATTGCAGTCAATCAAGGAAGAGTTCTTGACCTCTCCAGCTGGCCGAGGATGTAGAAATAGTTGATGATTTGACATATTGACGAAATATCTTGTGTTGTTGGAACATTTGGCTTTGAGTCATGTTCACACAGAGGTTTTCCTCTACAATCAGAAGATACAAATTGGCCGTAGCTGCATTCCCCCACGTAGAGAACCATCGACTTGATTGGATTTCGATTTTTTGCAAAAAAAGTACAACATGGACCAGACAGATGGACTTTCTACCAATCATGTTGGGTAGGGTTGAGGGAATGGATCACTGTATCCATTGGACATCAGACCAGAAGGAGCCACTTGCTTGGGAAATATTGACCCTTTTAAACTACGTATTTGATATTGGAGGATCTGAACAAAGTAAGACGCAATGTAGAGTGAAGGGTATAGAAAATGTAGAACAATTTGACGCAGAAATAATGGAACCCTCTCAGTTAAGAGGATGATGTGGGTTTGCAACCCCCGTTCTTACGATCGGTCAGTGTTTCAGCGGTGGGGCCCCCGGAGATTAGACAATTATCACCTATACTGTGGATAGGTGATAATTGTCGATTCTAGGACAACCCCTTCAAATATTTGGCCTACTGATACAGCTTTTAACATAGTGTTAGATGCCAGTGATTTAGTTTTGACCCTCGTACCAAATTCTAGTAATGCTATGACCTCCCCAGTGCCACTAATATACAAAATGTTCTAGAGCTGTCAACAGCTTGAAGGCCACATGCGGAGGGTCCAAGAGCTACATGTGATATCTGAGCCACTGGTTGAGGAACACTTGGGTAGAGAGATCTTTTCGATCACCTTAGGCTATAGGTCCCAGGAGTGACTGCCCCCTCTGCAACCCCTATATAATAAGATTATCTCCATCCCACATTGGGCCTCTCCCACATTCACACAGCTGGACTGATGGTCTATATTCCAGGTTATATTTTTGGGGGATTTCGACAGATAAGACCAAAAACTCTTACAAATTGGAAGGGAAAACTGACTTGTAAAGTATCTCGAAAGCTTGAGAAAATCCATTACTTCAATAGTATACCTACATGGACATCGAAAGAGCTGACCTGGTCAGGAATCGAGGTCCACCTGCCATAGAAGCTAGACATGGCACGTCTAGGCGGTGAGGGAACCACAGCATTGACCTACAGTATGTCTGTCCAAAGCACGAATCCCTGATACCTGAGCAAAAGGTCCAATGTTGTTGTCCATGTGAGACTCCACATTTTTATTGCATGTTCATATCAGTACTTCCCGGTGGCAGTACTGACCATTGGGCCACCATGCCAACTTCAGAGATGCAAAATTGACCAAAATATTTGCCAGACGGGTACATTTGGCTTACAAAGAGAAGATCATGAGGACATATTTTATATTTCTGGTTGATGCCTTGGAAAGTGGCTACAAGAACTTTAATCTTTTCAAGGCAACTTGGGTTTCAAGCTAAGATCCAGCCCCCTAATGGAGTAGAGATGTCCGTCCCGTCTGGTCTTTATGGTGTTCATTAACATCTTTTCATGTGCCGCCCGCACTTCTTACCCCTCAGTAAATGTGCAGCATCTAATAACTGGAGCAACACTCATCTGCTCCTCATCAGGGCTGGAGGCCTCGACGTTGTCTTGGTGTATTCGACACAGCTGACAAGGACTCCCGAGAACAATTCTTTCCCGGAGTCTTTGAGTTTAAGAATTTCCTGTACGTTTTTATTACAATTTTTATATTTAAGCTTAAACAATATAGAGCAAGGCATAAAAGTGATGATGGGGTCTGGGATATTTAATGAAGAACAGTTTATGGAGCTCCATGAGATTGCTCGGACTGGGTTTAAGATGTTGTGGCTTCCATATGTTATAAGTATGGAGAGAATACTGGGCTGCAACTGGGACCATCTCAAAATGATCACAGATATAATAATTGTCCACTATACTCTTACTCGGAATAATCCTCTTTACAATTTGAGGAAACATCTCAAAGTCCATAGAGCCGGAAAAAAAAGTCCTGTTACGGCTGGGTCAACGGGCAGCCAGGAGAGGTAGTGGCTTAGGAGACAACTGCTTAGACTACGGGTGATATGGATGGTGTACATGGGTAGTGTGACTGGTACTGTTATATTAGCTCTGTGAAGAGTATTATTACACGGATGCTATGGATGGTATACAGTGTATATGGGTACTGTAACTGGTCTTATTATATAGACACTATGAATAGTATTATTGTATGAATGGTGTGAATGATATACACATGGGTACTATGACTCGTACTATTATATTAGCACTGTGAAGAGTATTATTATATGGAGGATATACATGGGTATTGTGACTGGAACATTATATGAGCACTATGAGTAGTATTATTGAACGGATACTATGGATGGTATATATGGGTACTGTGACTTGTACTATCATATAAGCACTATAAATAGAATTATATGGATGTTATACATGGGCACTGTAACTGGTATTATTATACTGCACATAAATAGTATTATTATACGGATGTTATGGATGATATACATGGGCACTGTGACTGGTACTGGTATGAGCACTATGAGTAGTATTATTATACGGATACTATGGATGATATACAGGAGTACTATGATGAATACTATTATATAAGCACTATGTCGAGTATTATTATACGGATACTATGGATGATATACAGGGGTACTGTGATGGATACTATTATATGAGCACTATGTAGAGTATTATTATACGGATACTATGGATGATATACAGGGGTGCTGTGATGGATACTATTATATGAGCACTATGTAGAGTATTATTATACGGATACTATGGATGATATACAGGGGTACTGTGATGGATACTATTATATGAGCACTATGTAGAGTATTATTATATGGATACTATGGATGATATACAGGGGTACTGTGATGGATACTATTATATAAGCACTATGTAGAGTATTATTATACGGATACTATGGATGATATACAGGGGTACTGTGATGGATACTATTATATGAGCACTATGTAGAGTATTATTATATGGATACTATGGATGATATACAGGGGTACTATGATGGATACTATTATATAAGCACTATGTAGAGTATTATTATACGGATACTATGGATGATATACAGGGGTACTGTGATGGATACTATTATATTAGCACTAGGTAGAGTATTATTCTATGGTAACTATGGGTGATATACAGGGGTACTGTGATGGATACTATTATATGAGCACTATGTAGAGTATTATTATACGGATACTATGGGTGATATACAGGGGTACTGTGATGGATACTATTATATGAGCACTATGAGTAGTATTATTATACGGATACTATGGATGATATACAGGAGTACTATGATGAATACTATTATATAAGCACTATGTCGAGTATTATTATACGGATACTATGGATGATATACAGGGGTACTGTGATGGATACTATTATATGAGCACTATGTAGAGTATTATTATACGGATACTATGGATGATATACAGGGGTGCTGTGATGGATACTATTATATGAGCACTATGTAGAGTATTATTATATGGATACTATGGATGATATACAGGGGTACTGTGATGGATACTATTATATGAGCACTATGTAGAGTATTATTATATGGATACTATGGATGATATACAGGGGTACTATGATGGATACTATTATATAAGCACTATGTAGAGTATTATTATACGGATACTATGGATGATATACAGGGGTACTGTGATGGATACTATTATATTAGCACTAGGTAGAGTATT
The DNA here is from genome assembly GCF_050947455.1 of Rhinoderma darwinii. Taxonomy (NCBI): domain Eukaryota; kingdom Metazoa; phylum Chordata; class Amphibia; order Anura; family Rhinodermatidae; genus Rhinoderma; species Rhinoderma darwinii. Next base: position 11,437,587 of record NC_134690.1, on the reverse strand, counting down.
ATTCTATGGTAACTATGGGTGATATACAGGGGTACTGTGATGGATACTATTATATAAGCACTATGTAGAGTATTATTATATGGATACTATGGATGATATACAGGGGTCCTATGATGGATACTATTATATGAGCACTATGTAGAGTATTATTATATGGATACTATGGGTGATATACAGGGGTACTGTGATGGATACTATTATATGAGCACTATGTAGAGTATTATTATACGGATACTATGGGTGATATACAGGGGTACTGTGATGGATACTATTATATGAGCACTATGTAGAGTATTATTATATGGATACTATGGATGATATACAGGGGTCCTATGATGGATACTATTATATGAGCACTATGTAGAGTATTATTATATGGATACTATGGGTGATATACAGGGGTACTGTGATGGATACTATTATATAAGCACTATGTTGAGTATTATTATATGGATGATATACAGGGGTACTGTGATGGATACTATTATATGAGCACTATGTAGAGTATTATTATATGGATACTATGGATGATATACAGGGGTCCTATGATGGATACTATTATATGAGCACTATGTAGAGTATTATTATACGGATGATATACAGGGGTCCTATGATGGATACTATTATATAAGCACTATGTAGAGTATTATTATATGGATGATATACAGGGGTCCTATGATGGATACTATTATATAAGCACTATGTAGAGTATTATTAAATGGATACTATGGATGATATACAGGGGTACTATGATGGATACTATTATATGAGCACTATGTAGAGTATTATTATATGGATGATATACAGGGGTACTATGATGGATACTATTATATGAGCACTATGTAGAGTATTATTATATGGATACTATGGATGATATACAGGGGTACTATGATGGATACTATTATATGAGCACTATGTAGAGTATTATTATATGGGTGATATACAGGGGTACTGTGATGAATACTATTATATGAGCACTATGTAGAGTATTATTATATGGATGATATACAGGGGTACTATGATGGATACTATTATACGAGCACTATGTAGAGTATTATTATATGGATACTATGGATGATATACAGGGGTACTGTGATGAATACTATTATATGAGCACTATGTAGAGTATTATTATATGGATACTATGGATGATATACAGGGGTACTATGATGGATACTATTATATGAGCACTATGTAGAGTATTATTATATGGATAATATGGGTGATATACAGGGGTACTATGATGGATACTATTATATGAGCACTATGTAGAGTATTATTATATGGATAATATGGGTGATATACAGGGGTACTATGATGGATACTATTATATAAGCACTATGTAGAGTATTATTATTTGGATGATATACAGGGGTACTGTGATGGATACTATTATATAAGCACTATGTAGAGTATTATTATACGGATACTATGGATGATATACAGGGGTACTATGATGGATACTATTATATGAGCACTATGTAGAGTATTATTATATGGATACTATGGGTGATATACAGGGGTACTATGATGGATACTATTATATGAGCACTATGTAGAGTATTATTATATGGATACTATGGATGATATACAGGGGTACTGTGATGGATACTATTATATAAGCACTATGTAGAGTATTATTATACGGATACTATGGATGATATACAGGGGTACTATGATGGATACTATTATATGAGCACTATGTAGAGTATTATTATATGGATACTATGGATGATATACAGGGGTACTGTGATGGATACTATTATATAAGCACTATGTAGAGTATTATTATACGGATACTATGGATGATATACAGGGGTACTATGATGGATACTATTATATGAGCACTATGTAGAGTATTATTATATGGATACTATGGGTGATATACAGGGGTACTGTGATGGATACTACTATATGAGCACTATGTAGAGTATTATTATATGGATGATATACAGGGGTGCTGTGATGGATACTATTATATGAGCACTATGTAGAGTATTATTATATGGATGATATACAGGGGTGCTGTGATGGATACTATTATATGAGCACTATGTAGAGTATTATTATACAGAGGCTATACATGTGACTGGTACAGATGGCCACTATGGCTCTGATGTGGATAATATAACATAATGTGGATTGTATTATAATTGTAACTGGCTGAGTTGATTCTGATATTATATTACAGGGCACTAATGTTATCGGTAGTATTAACATCCAGTAATCCGGAAGGGTCCAATAATCTGGTATAGTGTTAATCCTGTGCAGAGATTACCATTATTTTCATGTAATAAAATACAATTGTCTCCTGTAAATTATATTGCGCAGTTTTATGTGTTTCTGGGAAAGCTGCATGACAGCTACTATGGCCGCCAGTACAGCTCTTATAGGGTTCTCATCCAGCTTTCCTAGTGCCCTGAAGGGCAAATCTGTCTAGTTTTCCTGCGAAACCTTCCCTGAACTAGGCAGATTGGTCATTCAGGATTCTAAGAAAGCTGGATGAGTGCTGTGATGACAGTCAAAAGTTGAATCCACGCCAACCCCTTCTTCTTTTCTCTCATAGGTTCACTTTAAAGATTTAAAGGAACATTCCCAGTAACCCAAATCTATAGTGAGAATAATTCCCCAGGATTTTCCTAGTAAATCGCTATTTATTGCGGACTGTTCGGAACAAGTGCAGATCTAGAATAGATGTATATAGATATAGAGGAAGCAAAGCCGCGTCCTGAGTGAGGATTTACTCATTCCAGAGGAGACCCGCTCCCAATAAATATCCCAACACTCTCAGTGTTATGTAATCGGACCCTTCTCGCTGCGGCTCCGGGACTTTATGCTGCCTCGAGATAATCACCGCTGATCGCACACAAAGACCCCGGTGTAGGAACGTTCTGGAGACGCACCCATGTTTTGTAATGCTATCTGTATACATAGCGGGGGATGGGGGTATAGGCGGGGGGCTCGAGGGGGAATATTGGCTTTACATTATGCAGTCCTGATTGTTTGACATCAGATTTCTCATACTCCATGTTTATATTCAACTAGGATCTGGCGGGGGAGGGGCGTGTTTGCAATTTGGAGTATGTTTAGAAGCAGGTAGGGGGTTCCAAGGTGACATGGGTCTCATGAGTCATATCTAGGCTTTTCCTCACCCGGGGCAAAGATTTAATTTTCTGACATAGCCCTGAAATTAAGTAACTTGGCCAAGGCAGACTGGCTTTTTGACGTCCCACCCTGGCACCTCGCCGGTTAAGTCATTTAAGACCATTTTTAAAGTGGATCTCCACTTTTTAACCCTATGCCATTTTTAGGTTCAATATTCTGCGCTGAATAATTTTTTAACATATCTTTAAAGCGGTTATACAATTCTGGCTGCCTGCAGTCACCACTAGAGGGAGCTCACTGCATACTGTGTTGAATTCAGTCGTTTATAGTGGGCTCCCCCTAGTGGTGACTGCAGGAATTGTACCATGTAACTCTATGGGGCTAAGGCTGGTGTTTTTCATACATCATTCGTAGCTTTTGATTAAGATGCGACAGATTTATTAAGAAAAGCGCGTCTCTTAGTAAATATGTTGCATCTTTCCGCTAGCTGTGCGGGGCAATTGTGGTGCAACGACCGCGGCTGTCCGCTATACATTCCCCATCATCGGACATAAAATAAATGGATGCTCATCTCACCGCTCCTCCCACCGTGTCCACTCAGCACCAGGCCTTATATGCGACGCAGCACTCAACATCATGAGTGCTGCATTGCATGCAAAGTCCTGACCCGCCCTTTTGTAAGCCACGCCCCCTTTTCAAATAGTGTCAAGTATGGTGTAAAAGACTCCAATTGCAACTTTTGGGTCTTTTTGTGACTTTTCTGCGCCAGAAAACTGACGCAGAAAGCTTGATAAAGTCCCCCTATGACTACGCAGGGGATTTGGAATTCAGGATATTGGAGCACCAACCCCTATAAAACTATTTTAAGATATTAATCAGCTCAGAATATTCAATCCTCCAAATCTGGACATTTTTTAGACCCCGCCCCGGGAATGCTCTAACTAGATGGAAATGCCAATTTTCCCTGCAAATTTGCATAACCACGCCCCTTTTGTGATTCAGTTCGTGGGATTGTCCCACCAAAGTAAGGACTGTTGACAAGTATGGGTACTGTGGCTACTAAGGTTTATTAGGGGCACCCTACTGGAAATGTTTATGTCGGGGAAATTTACTGGTAATGTTGTTTTTGGGGACAGTCTGATGGTCCTGTTATATTTGGGGACAGTCTGATGGTCCTGTTAATTTGGCTGTCATTATGGGGGTGCAGCTATTACTTATGGGAGGGGTAACATATAACAAATTTGCTACATTATAAGTCTCTGTGACAAAAAGTTGGCAAGTATGGATGGGAACGTGAATGGGAAACTTCAGGGCTCACTTATCAGTTGTGGAATAAGGTTGGGTCACACAATTAGTAATTATCACTGCTTTGTGACAAACTGTCTCTCTAGTGCCACCTATAGGTGGGGAAGTAAGTTAATGTCCGACCCTTTAAGGAACCTTAAAACAAGACGACGAGGAGGAGCAATTTTTGAAACCGTGCTGTCTACAGATGGGCGTCCTCAGTGGCTGATAATCCGAGTCATGCTTCAATGCTCTAAAAAAGGTTCAGACATTGATTTACAGGTTTGTGACCTATAGGTGGCACTAGAGAGCCAGTTTTTTTTACCTTCTGCAGCTATTTTGCATACTTTTTCCCAGGGAGCATTGCTCTCCCTTCCAGCTAGATCTCTGTAAGTTAGATACATACATTCCTTATACAGTCAAACCTCTCAAGCCTGCCAGGAAGAAGAATTCTGAAAACAAGAGGAATCTGAGATACCGGTTGTCCATTACAGACAAGTCAAATTCCATCCTAGATTATTAGATGCTGGATAATTGGAATTTTATAGACATGGAACTTGCTGGAGACTTCAAAGAAAGCTTCAATGATTATATTACAGCATAGAAGAAGGTTTCCAGTATTAGGAACAGGGTAATTGGGGGCAGTCTGAATCTGTCACCATGTGGAACCTTGTCATTATACAACAAGACCAGTCAGGTGAAAGGCAGATGTGGCCCTGGGCAGGCACCCGGCTACACTTTTAATCAATCTTGTCTTTTCTTTTTAGGTGACCGTGGGCAAAAAGGAGAGAAGGGCGAGAGAGGAGACCGAGGAGAAATAGGTAAGAGATGACCAATTATTTTTCACTGGTTTTTTTCCCACAATGAATGACCACTGTCAACATGAAGGGTTACTATATGATACACATTTGGCCAGCATTAGGTAACCTGCACAGTAATTTGCATGACTTTTAATTGTTTTTTTTAATGTTCCAAAACAGTTTTTCACCTTTTTTATTTGTTTTTATTAGTGTTTCTTACAGTCTCTTACCAGGGCTTCATAGGAGTACAAAAGATGGTAGACCTGGGGGCCTTCATTAGGCCCCCAGGCTGCCATGACGGCTATTGGCCCCCTATCTTGTCACGTGGGGGCCGATGGCACGTCATAGATGGCCGCCACCCTCATTCTAACACTTTAGATGCCGCAGCCGCGCCATCTAAGGGGTTAGATGGGTGGAATCAAAATGATCAATGATTCCGCCCGTTGCAGTGAGGTGTTGTCTGTATTACACAGCCGTCACCTGCTAAGTATGGAGCGAGCTCAGCACGTGCTCCTTCTCCATACTTCCCCTTAACCGCTGTCACTTGCATGTACATGACATGTTGTTAAGGGGTTAAAGAGGGTGTCTTTAGAAAAGCTATTGTCATACACCCTATTAGGGATTTCGGGGTAAATAGAGGGGGGGTCTCTTGTCCAGAGTGGAGAGCGGTCACATAGAGCGTCTCTGGAGGACCTGTCCTGTATTACACAGACAACACATGATATGAATGTGCAATGCTTTATCTCTCCTGTGGTGGAGCTGTAGGGAAAGTGAACACTTACTGCCAGATTTCCCCACAGATCACAGCTGATCGCTGGGGTCCCAGCAGGGGGACACTTTGTGATTAGCTTTGAAGGGTCCCTACTAACAAGTAGAGAATTTCCAAATCAAAGAACCGCTTTAACACAGATTTTGAATTAATTGTATAGTAAAGGGGATGTTAGTCTGTAGGATTGAACACCTTTTTGTCCATCTGGCCCAGCAGTCACATTATCCACGGGCCGACGTGTCAGAGAAGGGAGCCTAGAACGAAACACGTGCGTAACTATAGCCTAAGCCATGTAATCCTATCCAGTAACAGGAGAAAGGTCACATCCCCGGTGAACGCGTTTCGATTCAGCCACTCTCATTTTTTCTTTATTCTTTTATTCGTGAACAAAACCTCATTGTGTTGATGTGTCTCAGGACAAAAACAGACACTTACACTTCCAAAAGGAAAACGGCGAAAAATGTGCATCTGTTTTATCCTCACGAATGTCTCGTTTTTCAGCAATTTCCTGGTGCCTTTATAGGTGACGGGCTAGGACAGGGCTGGTTGTTTCTAGATCTGCTGCCTGCTGTGCCAGGCATCCTACTCCGTCTCGATGATGGCGATAAAGTCGGCGCTACGTGTGACGTATTTCTAGAATGTCGCACAGAACTTCATCGCAACTTGAACTATCAGGAAGCCAGTAGGGCGAGGTTGATTGTCCTGGGTATATATGCCACAATATTTTAACTGTATAGATGGTACATAGTGAACATATTGTCCATATTTGCCCATAGACCAGAGATTTTAGTTGTCAGATCCCAACCAATTTTGTCTGGATCCAATCTCTTGTCCATGGTGGCCAGTAGACTAGATGTTGAAGGAAACAGGGAATGGACAAGCTGGACTTCATCTCCTCCGATCCTACTATTTTCCCCCGAGATAATCAATATCAGAGGTGTATGGGGGCTGCTTATCCTGGTTCCCATCGTAAAATGAGGTTTGACCAACCTGAGTGGGCATGGTTATGGTGGATTCGATAGAGATCGTTATTTCTAGTCTTCGGCCAACATAAGACAAATGGTCCACATAGGAGTATACTCTCTGCACTCAACCGTCTGGCATCAGTTAAGATGATCGGGGGCTCGGCTGGTCTTTGGGGTATGCGACCTTTGCGGTTGTACCCCCTGAAAGGGCACTTCAGAAGGCCTGGCACCCGAGGCTTGTGACCACCATGAAACTTAGTATGAACTGTATAGCAGTACTATTGAGACATTGTTAGTGCTGTTATTAGATTACTTTATGTATGGAGCGGTTATGGGGTCACTGTATGTAACTATAGGAGCACTGTATGGTGGTAGTTACAGTATGTGGCACTGCTACTTGGCACTGTATATTAGATTTTTAGTATATGGTGTTGGCAATTTATTTAGGCAGCTGTATGAACGTGTTTATTGACCCACATATGGCACTGTTATTTGTGCACCATACTATATATCGATTATAATAGACACAGTGTGATCTGATTATTTGTACACTGTATAACCGTACACCATATGAGGGGCGCCAACAGAAGGTGTGTAAATATATGCATATATATATATATATATATATATAGTGGAAAAAAATATGAAGAACTCACCTAAGGCAGTGATAGGTCTTAGAGATAACTTGGTAGAGTGATAGTAACTAAAAAGGACCCCGGTGAGATGCCTCCAGTAATGGACTTTATATGTAAAGATTATGGGATAATTACAGAATGGCAGAGTTGCATTTTCACCTTTTTAAACCATCACAAAATTGTATTTGCTTTTGCAGCAGCTGCTTGACACTGAGTGCTCATCTGATATCCAACTTGTTATATAACCGTCAAATGCTGTGGTTTATACTATTTAAGGAATACGTAGACACCTATCCTCTGCACCCTGGCTGCAACATTGATATTCAGTCTGAGCTTATATACTGCAACAAAGAGATATTTGTCCCCAGCCCATAGAGCATCATCAGTCCTGAGCATAGATGGATAGTAATGGAATGGATTTGCAGCATTTTTCCTTCTTGCATAAAGTTTATGCTTTGCCAAACAAAAAAATATAATAAATATTTAGAGTACAGATAAAAAAGTTTATTGTCTCAATTTCAACATCGTAAAAATTACAGACAAAATGTATAATTATGTCGCTTTAGATCCACATTCTGTGCTGAATAGTATATCTTTCTGTTTTTCTCATATAAAGCTTGAAATTCCCTACAGAGACATAGCGTTCCATAATAAAAATCTGGCTGCCTGCAGCCACCACTAGGGGGAGCTTAGTGCATACAGGTTTACTGTTGAGTTCAGTGTATAAACCCTATCCACTAAGCTCCCCCTAGTGGTGAATTCATGGTTTTCATGGCAGCTGGGGACCTAGTTCTGCCTCTTCGTACTCCTCCGGAGGCAGGACTTAGGATAGGAGAACGCTAAAAAGGACAATATACTGCGGTACATAAATATTGCAGTCACACAAGAGATCAAGCCGATCGCATGTCCAAGTCTTGAAGTAAGAAAAAAAAATTTAAAAATATTTTTAAGCAGGTTTTTAAGACTATATATAGAAAGAGAAAACATGAAAAGTTCAAAAACACTTCTTTTCCCATTTTTTTAACTTAAAATAATGTAGACAATAGAAAAAGAAACATAATGTAATAAACTGCAGTTCGCCAAACAAAAAAACAAGCCCTCTGCCTGATCCATCGACGGAAAAATTAAAAATGTATGGGGTCACAGAAAAAAAAGAAACATATTGTTAATTTTTTGTGTTTTTATTATGTAAAAGTAACAAAAACATAAAAACAATCCTATCCGTTGGGCATATTTTGACCCAAAGAATAAAGTTCACACGTTTCTATTCCACTCCACAAAAAGTTTTTCAGTACATTAAATGGTGCCATTAAAAAATACAACTGGTCCCGCAGTAAACAAGCCCTGGTACGGCAAGTGGACAGAAAAAGTCAAAAAGTTATGGCCCTTGAAAGGCGGGGAGTGTAAAATAAAAAAACTAAAAAAAAAAAATTGGCTGCGGCGTGAAGGGGTGTGCTACGGAATCACTGATATAGCGCAAAGGGCCAGCTCCTTTATATCCACCCCTGTCCTGTTCTCATATTATAGAGTAAAGACGCAACCCCTTAACTTTTTGACTTTTTTGTTTGTGACACAATCCAGACGCCGGGCGTCCTGCAGCAGATATCACTTTGGTTTTGGCGTCTGTGACGTCTTTGCAGACAGCGGGTGATGGGCCACAGACGATCCTTGCAGAATGATAACAGATTCTCGTGATCTGGGCCCCCCGTTATCTGAGAACTGGATGACATAAACATGATAGCGGCGCCCCCTGGGGATCAGAGGATCATGGGATATATTAACGGTGTGAGGACTGCAATTGGGACCATTTTTCTTAACATCGCAAGTGTGAAAACCCAAACAGACCGAAGACTTCTTACAGATGAGGGTTTGGAACAATTGTATCCAATCTAAACAATCACCTGGACTCCAAACTGCTACATTTTATCTGCACTGATCGATTGTTTCAAACTACCAGGAAACGACAGATATTTCTGCTGCTGAAAAGCCGGATACAATTGTAGCAAACCCTCAGCTGTGAGAAATATATTAGGTGTGTACAGATTTTAAACCTTTTTCCGATAAAACATCCATTCTGACTGCAAGCAAAGATCTTAAAAATGGTGAAAAACTAAATACAAAGTATTATACAATGGTTAACCCCTTCCCACCCTGCGTCATAAACATACAGCGCTGGGATCCCGGCCATTTAACCCTTGTTATGCTGCAATCTCCATTAAAAAAAATAAGAAAAATGTAAAAGTTCTCTTGTAAGACAAAAAAAATACCGTCTGTCAACCAATTTACCCACAATGATCCAGGACGACATCTTAGATTCTGGGAGGGGCAAGAGTCCTTCCTCCAGCGCCACCTATAGGACCCCCATCCTACAGGACATAGCAGTACGTACCCCCTAGTGACAACACACAGCACTCCCTAGTGACAACACACAGCACCCCCTAGTGACAACACACAGCACCCCCTAGTGACAACACATAGCACCCCCTAGTGACAACACACACAGAGCACCCCCTAGTGACAACACACACAGCACCCCCTAGTGACAACACACACAGCACCCCCTAGTGACAACATACACAGCACCCCCTAGTGAGAACACACAGCACCCCCTAGTGACAACACACAGCACTCCCTAGTGACAACACACAGCACCCCCTAGTGACAACACACAGCACCCCCTAGTGACAACACACACAGCACCCCCTATTGACAACACACACAGCACCCCCTAGTGACAACCCACACAGAACCCCCTATTGACAACACACACAGCACCCCCTAGTGACAACACACAGCACCCCCTAGTGACAACCCATACAGCACCCCCTATTGACAACACACACAGCACCCCCTAGTGACAACACACACAGCACCCCCTAGTGACAACACACACAGCACCTCCTAGTGACAACACACACAGCACCCCCTAGTGACAACACACACACCACCCCCTAGTGACTACACACATAACACCCCCTAGTGACAACACACACAGCACCCCTTAGTGACAACACACATAGCACCCCCTAGTGACAGCACACAGCACCCTCTAGTGACAGCACACAGCACCCCCTAGTGACTACACACAGCACCCCCTAGTGACAGCACACAGCACCCCCTAGTGACAGCACACAGCACCCCCTAGTGACTACACACAGCACCCCCTAGTGACAACACATACAGCACCCCCTAGTGACCACACACACAGCACCCCCTAGTGACCACACACACAGCACCCCCTAGCGACAACACACATAGCACCCCCTAGTGACAACACACATAGCACCCCCTAGTGACCACACACACAGCACCACCTAGCGACAACACACATAGCACCCCCTAGTGACAACACACACAGCACCCCCTAGTGACAACATACACAGCACCCCCTAGTGACAACACACAGCACCCCCTAGTGACAACACACACAGCACCCCCTAGTGACAACATACACAGCATCCCCTAGTGACAACACACACAGCACCCCCTAGTGACCACACACACAGCAGCCCCTAGTGACCACACACACAGCACCTCCTAGTGACAACACACAGCACCCCCTAGTGACAACACACACAGCACCCCCTAGTGACAACACACACAGCACCCCCTAGTGACAACACACACAGCACCCCCTAGTGACAACACACATAACACCCCCTAGTGACAACACACACAGCACCCCCTAGTGACAACACACGTAGCACCCACTAGTGACAACACACACAGCACCCCCTAGTGACCACACACACAGCACCCCCTAGTGACCACAGACACAGCGCCTCCTAGTGACCACACACAGCACCCCCTAGTGACCACACACATAGCACCCCCTAGTGACAACACACGTAGCACTCCCTAGTGACACACACAGCACCCCTAGTGACAACACACACAGCACCCCTAGTGACAACACACACACACACACAGCACCCCCTAGTGACAACACACATAGCACCCCCTAGTGACAACACACACAGAGCACCCCCTAGTGACAACAAACATAACACCCACTAGTGACAATACACAGCACCCCCTAGTGACAACACACAGCACCCCCCTAGTGACAACACACACAGCACCCCCTAGTGACAACACACATAGCACCCCCTAGTGACAACACATGTAGCACCCCCTAGTGACAACACACACACACAGCACCCCCTAGTGACCACACACACAGCACCCCCTAGTGACCACACACAGCACCCCCTAGTGACAACACACGTAGCACTCCCTAGTGACAACACACACAGCACCCCCTAGTGACAACACACACAGCACCCCCTAGTGACAACACACAGCACCCCCTAGTGACAACACACCACAGCACCCCCTAGTGACAACACACCACAGCACCCCCTAGTGACAACACACACACACACCACCCCCTAGTGACAACACACACACAGCACCCCCTAGTGACAACACACACAGCACCCCCTAGTGACAACACACACAGCACCCCCTAGTGACAACACACCACAGCACCCCCTAGTGACAACACACCACAGCACCCCCTAGTGACAACACACAAAGCACCCCCTAGTGACAACACACACACACCACACCCTAGTGACAACACACACACAGCACCCCCTAGTGACAACACACACAGCACCCCCAAGTGACAACACACACAACACCCCCTAGTGACAACACATAGTACCCCCTAGTGATACACACAGCACCCCCTAGTGACAACACACACAGCACCCCCTAGTGACAACACACACAGCACCCCCTAGTGACAACAAACAGCACCCCCTAGTGACAATACACAGCACCCCCTAGTGACAGCACACACAGAGCACCCCCTAGTGACAACACACACAGCACCCCCTATTGACAACACACACAGCACCCCCTAGTGACAACACACACAGCACCCCCTAGTGACCACACACAGCACCCCCTAGTGACCACACACAGCACCCCCTAGTGACCACACACAGCACCCCCTAGTGACAACACACACAGCACCCCCTAGTGACCACACACAGCGCCCCCTGGTGACCACACACAGCACCCCCTAGTGACAACACACAGCACCCCCTAGTGACAACACACACAGCACCCCCTAGTGACAACACACAGCACCCCCTAGTGACAACACACACAGCACCCCTTAGTGACCACACACAGCACCCCGTAGTGACAACACGCACAGCACCCCCTAGTGACAACACACAGAGCACCCCCTAGTGACAACACACACACCACCCCCTAGTGACAACACACACACAGCACCCCCTAGTGACAACACACACACAGCACCCCCTAGTGACAACACACACAGCACCCCCTAGTGACAACACACAAAGCACCCCCTAGTGACAACACACACAGCACCCCCTAGTGACAACACACACAGCACCCCCTAGTGACAACACATAGTACCCCCTAGTGATACACACAGCACCCCCTAGTGACAACACACACAGCACCCCCTAGTGACAACACACAAAGCACCCCCTAGTGACAACAAACAGCACCGCCTAGTGACAATACACAGCACCCCCTAGTGACAGCACACACAGAGCACCGCCTAGTGACAACACACACAGCACCCCCTATTGACAACACACACAGCACCCCCTAGTGACAACACACACAGCACCCCCTAGTGACCACACACAGCACCCCCTAGTGACAACACACACAGCACCCCCTAGTGACAACACACACAGCACCCCCTAGTCACCACACACAGCGCCCCCTGGTGACCACTCACAGCACCCCCTAGTGACAACACACATCACCCCCTAGTGACAACACACACAGCACCCCCTAGTGACAACACACACAGCACCCCCTAGTGACAACACACACAGCACCCCCTAGTGACAACACACAGCACCCCCCTAGTGACCACACACGAAGCACCCCTAGCGACAACACACACAGCACCCCCTAGTGACCACACACACAGCACCCCCTAGCGACAACACACATAGCACCCCCTAGTGACAACAAACACTGCACCCCCTAGTGACAATACACAGCACCCCCTAGTGACAACACACAGCACCCCCCTAGTGACAACACACACAGCACCCCCTAGTGACAACACACATAGCACCCCCTAGTGACCACACACACAGCACCCCCTAGTGACCACACACATAACATCCCCTAGTGACAACACATAGCACCCCCTAGTGACAACACACAGAGCACTCCCTAGTGACAACACACACAGCACCCCCTAGTGACAACACACACAGCACCCCTTAGTGACAACACACCACAGCACCCCCTAGTGAAAACACACCACAGCACCCCCTAGTGACAACACACACACACACACACCACCCCCTAGTGACAACACACACACAGCACCCCCTAGTGACAACACACAAAGCACCCCCTAGTGACAACACACAAAGCACCCCCTAGTGACAACACACACAGCACCCCCTAGTGACAACACACACAACACCCCCTAGTGACAACACATAGTACCCCCTAGTGATACACGCAGCACCCCCTAGTGACAACACACACAGCACCCCCTAGTGACAACACACACAACACCCCCTAGTGACAACAAACAGCACCCCCTAGTGACAATACACAGCACCCCCTAGTGACAGCACACACAGAGCACCCCCTAGTGACAACACACACAGCACCCCCTAGTGACAACACACACAGCACCCCCTAGTGACAACACACACAGCACCCCCTAGTGACCACACACAGCACCCCCTAGTGACCACACACACACAGCACCCCCTAGTGACAACACACACAGCACCACCTAGTGACAACACACACAGCACCACCTAGTGACAACACACACACCACCCCCTAGTGACAACACACACACAGCACCCCCGAGTGACAACACACACACAGCACCCCCTAGTGACAACACACACAGCACCCCCTAGTGACAACACACAAAGCACCCCCTAGTGACAACACACAGCACCCCCTAGTGACAACACACACAGCACCCCCTAGTGACAACACCCCCTAGTGACAACACATAGTACCCCCTAGTGATACACACAGCACCCCCTAGTGACAACACACACAGCACCCCCTAGTGACAACACACAGAGCACCCCCTAGTGACAGCACACACAGAGCACCCCCTAGTGACAACACACACAGCACCCCCTATTGACAACACACACAGCACCCCCTAGTGACAACACACACAGCACCCCCTAGTGATCACACACAGCACCCCCTAGTGACCACACACAGCACCCCCTAGTGACCACACACAGCACCCCCTAGTGACAACACACACAGCACCCCCTAGTGACAACACACACAGCACCCCCTAGTGACCACACACAGCGCCCCCTGGTGACCACACACAGCACCCCCTAGTGACAAAACACACAGCACCCCCTAGTGACAACACACAGCACCCCCTAGTGACAACACACACAGCACCCCCTAGTGACAACACACAGCACCCCCCTAGTGACCACACACACAGCACCCCCTAGTGACCACACACACAGCACCCCTAGCGACAACACACATAGCACCCCCTAGTGACAACACACATAGCACCCCCTAGTGACCACACACACAGCACCCCCTAGCGACAACACACACAGCACCCCCTAGTGACAACACACACAGCACCCCCTAGTGACAACATACACAGCACCCCCTAGTGACAACACACAGCACCCCCTAGTGACAACACACAGCACCCCCTAGTGACAACACACACAGCACCCCCTAGTGACAACATACACAGCACCCCCTAGTGACAACACACAGCACCCCCTAGTGACAACACACACAGCACCCCCTAGTGACCACACACACAGCACCCCCTAGTGACCACACACACAGCACCCCCTAGTGACAACACACAGCACCCCCTAGTGACAACACACACAGCACCCCCTAGTGACAACACACACAGCACCCCCTAGTGACAACACACATAACACCCCCTAGTGACCACACACACAGCACCCCCTAGTGACCACACACACAGCACCCCCTAGTGACCACAGACACAGCGCCTCCTAGTGACCACACACAGCACCCCCTAGTGACCACACACATAGCACCCCCTAGTGACAACACACGTAGCACTCCCTAGTGACACACACAGCACCCCTAGTGACAACACACACAGCACCCCTAGTGACAACACACACAGCACCCCTAGTGACAACACACACACACACACAGCACCCCCTAGTGACAACACACACAGAACACCCCTAGTGACAACAAACATAACACCCACTAGTGACAACACACACAGCACCCCCTAGTGACAACACACACACACACAGCACCCCCTAGTGACCACACACAGCACCCCTAGTGACAACAAACACCGCACCCCCTAGTGACAATACACAGCACCCCCTAGTGACAACACACAGCACCCCCCTAGTGACAACACACACAGCACCCCCTAGTGACAACACACATAGCACCCCCTAGTGACAACACACGTAGCACCCCCTAGTGACCACACACACAGCACCCCCTAGTGACCACACACACAGCACCCCCTAGCGACAACACACATAGCACCCCCTAGTGACAACACACACAGCACCCCCTAGTGACAACACACACAGCACCCCCTAGTGACAACACATAGCACCCCCTAGTGACAACACACGTAGCACTCCCTATTGACAACACACACAGCACCCCCTAGTGACAACACACACAGCACCCCCTAGTGACAACACACATAGCACCCCCTAGTGACAACACATGTAGCACCCCCTAGTGACCACACACACAGCACCCCCTAGTGACCACACACACAGCACCCCCTAGCGACAACACACATAGCACCCCCTAGCGACAACACACACAGCACCCCCTAGTGACAACACACACAGCACCCCCTAGTGACAACACATAGCACCCCCTAGTGACAACACACGTAGCACTCCCTAGTGACAACACACACAGCACCCCCTAGTGACAACACACACAGCACCCCCTAGTGACAACACACCACAGCACCCCCTAGTGACAACACACACACACACACACACCACCCCCTAGTGACAACACGCACACAGCACCCCCTAGTGACAACACACACACAGCACCCCCTAGTGACAACACACACACAGCACCCCCTAGTGACAACACACAGCACCCCCTAGTGACAACACACAGCACCCCCTAGTGACAACACACACAGCACCCCCTAGTGACCACACACAGCACCCCCTAGTGACCACACACAGCACCCCCTAGTGACAACACACACAGCACCCCCTAGTGACCACACACAGCACCCCCTAGTGACAACACACAGCACCCCCTAGTGACAACACACACAGCACCCCCTAGTGACAACACACAGCACCCCCTAGTGACAACACACACAGCACCCCCTAGTGACAACACACAGCACCCCCTAGTGACCACACACAGCACCTTGTATTGACAACACGCACAGCACCCCCTAGTGACAACACACAGAGCACCCCCTAGTGACCACACACATAACTCCCCCTAGTGACAACACACACAACACCCCCTAGTGACAACACACACAGCGCCCCCTAGTGACAACACACAGAGCACCACCTAGTGACAACACACAGAGCACCCCCTAGTGACCACACACATAACTCCCCCTAGTGACAACACACACAGCACTCCCTAGTGACAACACACACAGCGCCCCCTAGTGACAACACACAGCACCCCCTAGTGACAACACACACAGCACCCCCTAGTGACCACACACACAGCACCCCCTAGTGACAACACACACAGCACCCCCTAGTGACAACACACAGCACCCCCTAGTGACAACACACACAGCACCCCCTAGTGACAACACACAGCACCCCCTAGTGACTACACACACCACCTAGTGACTACACACAGCACCCCCTAGTGACCACACACACAGCACCCCCTAGTGACCACACACACAGCGCCCCCTAGTGACCACACACACAGCGCCCCCTAGTGACCACACACACAGCACCCCCTAGTGACAACACACACAGCACCCCCTAGTGACCACACACAGCACCCCCTAGTGACCACACACAACACCCCCTAGTGACCACACACACAGCACCCCCTAGTGACAACACACACAGCACCCCCTAGTGACAACACACACAGCACCCCCTAGTGACCACACACACAGCACCCCCTAGTGACAACACACACAGCACCCCCTAGTGACAACACACACAACACCCTCTAGTGACAACACACACAGCACCCCCTTGTGACAACACACACAGCACCCCCTAGTGACAACACACACAGCACCCCCTAGTGACCACACACAGCACCCCCTAGTGACCACACACAACACCCCCTAGTGACCACACACACAGCACCCCCTAGTGACAACACACACAGCACCCCCTGGTGACCACACACACAGCACCCCCTAGTGACAACACACACAGCACCCCCTAGTGACAACACACACAACACCCTCTAGTGACCACACACACAGCACCCCCTAGTGACAACACACACAGCACCCCCTTGTGACAACACACACAGCACCCCCTAGTGACCACACACACAGCACCCCCTAGTGACAACACACACAGCACCCCCTAGTGACAACACACACAACACCCTCTAGTGACCACACACCGCACCCCGTAGTGACAACACACACAGCACCCCTTAGTGACAACACACAGAGCACCCCCTAGTGACAACACACAGAGCACCCCCTAGTGACAACACACACACCCCCCCTAGTGACAACACACACACAGCACCCCCTTGTGACAACACACACAGCACCCCCTAGTGACCACACACAGCACCCCCTAGTGACCACACACAGCACCCCCTAGTGACCACACACAGCACCCCCTAGTGACCACACACTCAGCATCCCCTGGTGACCACACACAACACCCCCTAGTGACCACACACACAACACCCCCTAGTGACCACACACTCAGCATCCCCTAGTGACCACACACAACACCCCCTAGTGACCACACACACACACACACACACAGCATCCCCTAGTGACCACACGCACAGCACCCCCTAGTGACCACACACACACACACAGCACCCCCTAGTGACCACACACACACACACACACAGCACCCCCTAGTGACCACACACACACAGCACCCTCCCTCTGGTGACAACAACATACACAGCGCCCTCTAGTGACAATATATATTGCACCATCTAGTTTATTAATGTTTCCTTCCCCTCCTATGACTGACCCCCGCACACACAGCTGTAAGGTTCTGCTTCATGTCACCCTGGATTACAATGCGGAGAGAACGCAGGACATTACTTGTATAACGCGCCGCCATTCTTCTGTACAGGGGGTGACAGGCCGGGGATATAATATTGTTACAGGGGTCTCTGGATGTTTCCTTCTCACTGCTGTTCCCCCCACAGTCCTCATACATTCCCCCTGAACCAGCGGACCCGTGGGTGCCGGACTACAACATTCTCCGGACTATCGGACCTGTAAAGTACATCTTTTTTGTAATTTTCAGAATCCTGGGGCTTTTTGCTTAGTAAATCTTCCTCAAAATAAAACAAAAAGTGAAGTTCATATTACTTTGTTTTTGTTTTTTCTGGTGCGGTTGCCCTTGGTTACAAGCCTGGATACAATTGTATCCATTGTGAAGAACACAATAATCTGTGCTGTAACCCCGGACAACGAGAATCATCAACTCAGCCATAGGATCAGAATTCTGAATGATTTAAAGGGCTTGTCCATGAAGAAAACCCTCGTCCAGATGGATTAACCTAAAGTTTACCATGTAATGTCGGCCCATAAAGGGAAATGTCTGCTTGACTACGGTGTTTGCCAGGGGTTTCGGGAGCCGGACCAGCGGCAATCAACTGATCGCTGCAACGGCCCCCATATTAAAGGGTTGTCTGTGATGAGGCAGCGCCGTTAGGCTATGTTCACACACAAACTCAAAAACGTCCGAGAATACGGAGCTCTTCTCAAGGGAAAACCGCTCCTGATTTTCAGATGTTTTTTGAGCTACTTGCGTTTTTCACCTCCGTTTTTGGAGCTGTTTTTTCTATGGAGTCAACGAAAAACAGCTTTTTCAAGACTGCCGCATAAAAAAAACGCCCCGTCGGAACAGAACGCCATTTTTCCCATTGAAATCAATGGGCACACGTTTGTAGGCGTTCAGCTTCCGTTTTTCCAGTTGTTTTTCGAGGCGTAAACGCCCTGGAATATGCCTATAAACACATGCGTGTGCCCATACCCTCAGGAACCACGTGAGGAGGTCACCTCCTTACCCAGGGGCCCCATGGTGCCTCCATCAGGTACCTGTGTGGTGTGTGTTGTACCAGAGTCCAGTTCCCTATGGCACTCAGGCCCGTCATCTGCAGCGCGCCCATAACCCATAATTCTACATCGCCCTTTATACCTCCTTGTCGTAGATCTCCGGCCACACATCACTCTGGATTGTTGGATTCGCCTCTTCCATTCTCCGCTTTAGCTCGTCTGGTTTATATTTTTCTCAGCGACGAATTATAAACATATGTATCCCAATAAATGGTTAATAGGGAGCTCATTATATTTTAGTGGGGGGGGGGGGTCACCTGCCGCCTCATATTTCATGAGCGCTCGAAAACAACAGTCTGTCGTATGTGTTACCACCTAGAATATGCTCAATATGCTGTATACCAGAGAGTAGCACGTGGACCTCGTATAATATATACTCCTATATCACAGTCACATCCCCCTGTATATTATATACTCCTATATCACAATCACATCCACCTGTATATTATATACTCCTATATCACAGTCACATCCACCTGTATATTATATACTCCTATATCACAGTCACATCCACCTGTATATTATATACTCCTATATCACAGTCACATCCACCTGTATATTATATACTCCTATATCACAGTCACATCCACCTGTATATTATATACTCCTATATCACAGTCACATCCACCTGTATATTATATACTCCTATATCACAGTCACATCCACCTGTATATTATATACTCCTATATCACAGTCACATCCACCTGTATATTATATACTCCTATATCACAGTCACATCCCCCTGTATATTATATACTCCTATATCACAGTCACATCCACCTGTATATTATATACTCCTATATCACAGTCACATCCTCCTGTATATTATATACTCCTATATCACAGTCACATCCACCTGTATATTATATACTCCTATATCACAGTCACATCCACCTGTATATTATATACTCCTATATCACAGTCACATCCTCCTGTATATTATATACTCCTATATCACAGTCACATCCACCTGTATATTATATACTCCTATATCACAGTCACATCCACCTGTATATTATATACTCCTATATCACAGTCACATCCACCTGTATATTATATACTCCTATATCACAGTCACATCCTCCTGTATATTATATACTCCTATATCACAGTCACATCCACCTGTATATTATATACTCCTATATCACAATCACATCCACCTGTATATTATATACTCCTATATCACAGTCACATCCACCTGTATATTATATACTCCTATATCACAGTCACATCCACCTGTATATTATATACTCCTATATCACAGTCACATCCCCCTGTATATTATATACTCCTATATCACAGTCACATCCTCCTGTATATTATATACTCCTATATCACAGTCACATCCACCTGTATATTATATACTCCTATATCACAGTCACATCCTCCTGTATATTATATACTCCTATATCACAGTCACATCCACCTGTATATTATATACTCCTATATCACAGTCACATCCACCTGTATATTATATACTCCTATATCACAGTCACATCCACCTGTATATTATATACTCCTATATCACAGTCACATCCTCCTGTATATTATATACTCCTATATCACAGTCACATCCTCCTGTATATTATATACTCCTATATCACAGTCACATCCTCCTGTATATTATATACTCCTATATCACAGTCACATCCACCTGTATATTATATACTCCTATATCACAGTCACATCCTCCTGTATATTATATACTCCTATATCACAGTCACATCCCCCTGTATATTATATACTCCTATATCGCAGTCACATCCTCCTGTATATTATATACTCCTATATCACAGTCACATCCTCCTGTATATTATATACTCCTATATCACAATCACATCCACCTGTATATTATATACTCCTATATCACAGTCACATCCTCCTGTATATTATATACTCCTATATCACAGTCACATCCTCCTGTATATTATATACTCCTATATCACAGTCACATCCTCCTGTATATTATATACTCCTATATCACAGTCACATCCACCTGTATATTATATACTCCTATATCACAATCACATCCTCCTGTATATTATATACTCCTATATCACAGTCACATCCACCTGTATATTATATACTCCTATATCACAGTCACATCCACCTGTATATTATATACTCCTATATCACAGTCACATCCACCTGTATATTATATACTCCTATATCACAGTCACATCCACCTGTATATTATATACTCCTATATCACAGTCACATCCTCCTGTATATTATATACTCCTATATCACAGTCACATCCACCTGTATATTATATACTCCTATATCACAGTCACATCCACCTGTATATTATATACTCCTATATCACAGTCACATCCACCTGTATATTATATACTCCTATATCACAGTCACATCCACCTGTATATTATATACTCCTATATCACAGTCACATCCACCTGTATATTATATACTCCTATATCACAGTCACATCCCCCTGTATATTATATACTCCTATATCACAGTCACATCCACCTGTATATTATATACTCCTATATCACAGTCACATCCTCCTGTATATTATATACTCCTATATCACAGTCACATCCCCCTGTATATTATATACTCCTATATCACAGTCACATCCACCTGCATATTATATACTCCTATATCACAATCACATCCACCTGTATATTATATACTCCTATATCACAGTCACATCCTCCTGTATATTATATACTCCTATATCACAGTCACATCCACCTGTATATTATATACTCCTATATCACAATCACATCCACCTGTATATTATATACTCCTATATCACAGTCACATCCACCTGTATATTATATACTCCTATATCACAATCACATCCACCTGTATATTATATACTCCTATATCACAATCACATCCACCTGTATATTATATACTCCTATATCACAGTCACATCCCCCTGTATATTATATACTCCTATATCACAGTCACCTCCACCTGTATATTATATACTCCTATATCACAGTCACATCCACCTGTATATTATATACTCCTATATCACAGTCACATCCTCCTGTATATTATATACTCCTATATCACAATCACATCCCCCTGTATATTATATACTCCTATATCACAGTCACATCCACCTGTATATTATATACTCCTATATCACAGTCACATCCTCCTGTATATTATATACTCCTATATCACAATCACATCCACCTGTATATTATATACTCCTATATCACAGTCACATCCTCCTGTATATTATATACTCCTATATCACAGTCACATCCTCCTGTATATTATATACTCCTATATCACAATCACATCCACCTGTATATTATATACTCCTATATCACAGTCACATCCCCCTGTATATTATATACTCCTATATCACAATCACATCCACCTGTATATTATATACTCCTATATCACAATCACATCCACCTGTATATTATATACTCCTATATCACAGTCACATCCACCTGTATATTATATACTCCTATATCACAGTCACATCCTCCTGTATATTATATACTCCTATATCGCAGTCACATCCACCTGTATATTATATACTCCTATATCACAATCACATCCACCTGTATATTATATACTCCTATATCACAGTCACATCCACATGTATATTATATACTCCTATATCACAGTCACATCCACCTGTATATTATATACTCCTATATCACAGTCACATCCACCTGTATATTATATACTCCTATATCACAGTCACATCCACCTGTATATTATATACTCCTATATCACAATCACATCCACCTGTATATTATATACTCCTATATCACAGTCACATCCCCCTGTATATTATATACTCCTATATCACAGTCACATCCCCCTGTATATTATATACTCCTATATCACAATCACATCCCCCTGTATATTATATACTCCTATATCACAATCACATCCACCTGTATATTATATACTCCTATATCACAGTCACATCCACCTGTATATTATATACTCCTATATCACAGTCACATCCACCTGTATATTATATACTCCTATATCACAGTCACATCCTCCTGTATATTATATACTCCTATATCACAGTCACATCCCCCTGTATATTATATACTCCTATATCACAGTCACATCCACCTGTATATTATATACTCCTATATCACAGTCACATCCACCTGTATATTATATACTCCTATATCACAATCACATCCACCTGTATATTATATACTCCTATATCACAGTCACATCCACCTGTATATTATATACTCCTATATCACAGTCACATCCACCTGTATATTATATACTCCTATATCACAGTCACATCCACCTGTATATTATATACTCCTATATCACAGTCACATCCACCTGTATATTATATACTCCTATATCACAGTCACATCCACCTGTATATTATATACTCCTATATCACAGTCACATCCCCCTGTATATTATATACTCCTATATCACAATCACATCCCCCTGTATATTATATACTCCTATATCACAGTCACATCCACCTGTATATTATATACTCCTATATCACAATCACATCCCCCTGTATATTATATACTCCTATATCACAGTCACATCCACCTGTATATTATATACTCCTATATCACAATCACATCCTCCTGTATATTATATACTCCTATATCACAGTCACATCCTCCTGTATATTATATACTCCTATATCACAGTCACATCCACCTGTATATTATATACTCCTATATCACAGTCACATCCTCCTGTATATTATATACTCCTATATCACAGTCACATCCACCTGTATATTATATACTCCTATATCACAGTCACATCCACCTGTATATTATATACTCCTATATCACAATCACATCCTCCTGTATATTATATACTCCTATATCACAGTCACATCCTCCTGTATATTATATACTCCTATATCACAGTCACATCCACCTGTATATTATATACTCCTATATCACAGTCACATCCTCCTGTATATTATATACTCCTATATCACAGTCACATCCACCTGTATATTATATACTCCTATATCACAGTCACATTCTCCTGTATATTATATACTCCTATATCACAGTCACATCCTCCTGTATATTATATACTCCTATATCACAATCACATCCACCTGTATATTATATACTCCTATATCACAGTCACATCCACCTGTATATTATATACTCCTATATCACAGTCACATCCTCCTGTATATTATATACTCCTATATCACAGTCACATCCTCCTGTATATTATATACTCCTATATCACAGTCACATCCACCTGTATATTATATACTCCTATATCACAGTCACATCCCCCTGTATATTATATACTCCTATATCACAGTCACATCCACCTGTATATTATATACTCCTATATCACAGTCACATCCCCCTGTATATTATATACTCCTATATCACAGTCACATCCACCTGTATATTATATACTCCTATATCACAGTCACATCCCCCTGTATATTATATACTCCTATATCACAGTCACATCCTCCTGTATATTATATACTCCTATATCACAGTCACATCCTCCTGTATATTATATACTCCTATATCACAGTCACATCCTCCTGTATATTATATACTCCTATATCACAGTCACATCCACCTGTATATTATATACTCCTATATCACAGTCACATCCTCCTGTATATTATATACTCCTATATCACAGTCACATCCACCTGTATATTATATACTCCTATATCACAGTCACATCCACCTGTATATTATATACTCCTATATCACAGTCACATCCACCTGTATATTATATACTCCTATATCACAGTCACATCCACCTGTATATTATATACTCCTATATCACAGTCACATCCACCTGTATATTATATACTCCTATATCACAGTCACATCCCCCTGTATATTATATACTCCTATATCACAGTCACATCCTCCTGTATATTATATACTCCTATATCACAATCACATCCACCTGTATATTATATACTCCTATATCACAGTCACATCCTCCTGTATATTATATACTCCTATATCACAGTCACATCCCCCTGTATATTATATACTCCTATATCACAGTCACATCCACCTGTATATTATATACTCCTATATCACAGTCACATCCTCCTGTATATTATATACTCCTATATCACAGTCACATCCCCCTGTATATTATATACTCCTATATCACAGTCACCTCCACCTGTATATTATATACTCCTATATCACAGACACATCCCCCTGTATATTATATACTCCTATATCACAGTCACATCCACCTGTATATTATATACTCCTATATCACAGTCACATCCACCTGTATATTATATACTCATATATCACAATAGACTGGGCTTTTTCATGAAAATATTGGGTCTTAATTCTGACAACAATCAGATTGGAACAATCATATTTGCAGACGGGAACAATAAATGTCTGTAGCCTATAATGAACTTTGTATCCAACGCAATAGATCTAAATCAGATCTGGGCCCTCGTTAGAGATGACTTCTTAAGATGATTTGTGTATTAATTAGTATAGTCATCCAAACGTCTGATAATCCAGAATGAGCCTGTCTCCTGTGTGCCGGATTATCACATCTTCCACTGTATTGGTGGTTTGGTTGACTGTGGGGTTTGCCTGATCTGCTGTATGTCTGGTCCTTGTCTGGCAGGTCTCATCCAGTCTGTGATTGACATCTCGGCCTCCTGCTGATCTGACGCTGATCGCCAAGGGACGGATGAGACAGCGTCTGGTTATTATTATGGATTTCCTTCATCTTTGATTTAGACCCCTTACAATCAGATTGTAGCGTCTAATCTGTGGCTATAGGGGGTATGGGTAGAAGTATGAGCTCCTCCATAGTCACACCCTTCTGAATCTATAGGTCACACCAGCAAAACATCCCCTTGTTTGTCTGTATATTAATGTAATTATTTCCTCATTACCCTGCCATATATTGCACAAATAACATTATCATATTGCCCAAATTACAGTTTCATACAGTACCCAAATAAGAGCGCCTAGCCAGGGCCGGCTCCAGGTTTATGTGGGCCTTTGGGCGACACAGACTTAGTGGGTCCCTTTGCGGGGGAACTCACGCAGCAGTAAAATGGCAGGAAACGTAACTTTGCGCCCCCATTTAGAAGTTAGGCCCCCAGTTTATATCCCCATACATTTAGTTCCATTTAGCCGATGGTGGAACACAAAGTCAACCTGGTATCTTCTCTGTGCCAACGACTGGAAAGCTGAGTCTTAATTTTTAGACCAAGTCTCCCGGAGATTTTTTTTCTTTTACGGTGTGTTATACCCTTATAAATGAGGGTATTTTTTATTTAAAGGGGATCTCAGTAAGTCTCTCCAGTCAGTAGATCAAAGAGGGGTCCACATAATTCCATGAGACTCAATCAATGACCTGTTTGGTCTTGAACTGGGACATTTTTGAGGCTTCTTGCTGCTCCTTACTGGCTTGCGAGGACCAACTGAGAAGGAAGGGGCACTATTTATTCCTTTGCTTTTAGTGGAGAACATACTGTATAAGAGAGGGGTTACGGGTTACGGGTTTTCCGGTTCCTATTATGGTTCTGGGCTTTGCCTCCCAGGACAGAAGGACCTGGTTTTTGGTTCCACATTCATGCATTTCTTATGACCCTTAGGACGTTTCTGCAGCCGTTTCTCCGCTGCCGGTCCTCTCGGGAAGAGTCCTAAAAAATTAACACCCAGTAGAAAAGATAATGGGACCAACCAGGACTGGATTCCTTCTCTCCAAGGGCCCCATAGCAGCCTCTACGGTACAGACAACTTTTTCATTTTTTTTTTTGTGTTGCCTTATTCTAAGAGCCAGAACTTTTTTATTTTCCCATGAAGAAAGCCGAGCGAGGACTTGTTTTTTGCGTAACGAACTGTAGTTTCGATCAGAACCATTTTTAGGTACATGCGACTTTTTGATCTCTTTTTATTCCATTTTTTGGAGGTGAAGTCACCAAAAAATTGTGATTCTGGTACGGTTTATTGTTATTTTTTTTTGGTGCTCTACATATAGGTATAGCATTTTTGTGTACTTTTTACAAAACTTTTCGCTTTGATGCAAAATTGCATGAAGGTGCTCATCAGTGTAAATTGTTGGGTGGCACCTTCCTAATGTGCCAGGTTTCTACTTTCAGAAAATATATGGGTAAAGGGGTATAATATGATTTATTTTTTTATTTTTAGAATTCAAATCTCTGGCAGCAAAAGGGTTAATGAAGGTGGAACATCTTTTACGTTTCTACCTCCGGTCTAGATTATCACTGATTCCAGATTAGGAACATTCACCCCAATGACAATTATTTATTTTGAGTTTTGCCTCTTTAGACCGAGGCTTCGTAGGGTCAAGGTCAATCTGCTGCACTTCTTGTTAAAGCCTCGATGAAGCTTTTATGAAGTCTCTATTTGTCATGTTTACGACTGATGTATATAAGCGCCCCGGCTGCAGCACCTGTGCCGGGGAGTGTGTTCTTCTGTTCTAGGCTCACGACCCGCGCTGAGATCCGAGCTGGCGATACTGAACATGAGTCAGTTTTATTGGTCCCGGTGAGATCCCAAAACTAAGCTGTTTTTACGAGCTGTTGGCGAACCGAAAGAAATTGGCAGGACAACTTGTTGATCCAATAGGATATTGTTTTTAAGAAACAGCGGGCGGCGTCCTGGAGGATTAACCCTGAGAATCATCGAAGGAGAAACCATTTATCCATGAAGCCGGAGGATACCCATCTAGACAAAAAGTTCTTCTTCAATTCTTTTCCCAGTCCAATCACCTTGACTCCCCCGTGGATCTATGGGAGTGTCAAGTAGACACCATTCCCATTATTGGACACCAGTTTTTGTGGCATATCTTGGTGATTTGGTGTCTCCTGGTGTTTTGGGACCCATGGGTCTCTAGTTCAGGTTGGCCCTATCTCGCTTCTCATACATGGTATGGACATTCCTCCGATCTATTAACAACTTCACCATTACAAAACAGTCGGGGTAACTGGACCCAAGGGTTACATTGGCCTCCTCTCCTACACGGAATGGGAACATGGTAGGCAAGCTTTGGTCCTTCAGCACTCTGAATGGGATGATGTCCCATTTTGATGTCTATAGGGTCCTCTTCCATCTTTATTTACCCCTCCATGTGTCGGTAATTGTAGCCATTAATATTTCCAGTGTAGTATTGGCCATAAATCAAGAGTCTTCGGAATGAGAATGGTTTAAAGGGGCTTATCTGCCCCCATAGACAGCAAACAACAGGGTACAATTTCCCTATATGCCCCCAGGCCGTTCTGCCTCCACCTTCTCTCACCCTAGAGAGCTGGATCAGAAAGTTCTCCGAGTGTACAGAAGGGTCTAGATAGGAGAGCGCTTCCCTCCAGATTGGTATCTATGGGGCACCGTTTTATTAAATAATAACGAAGATGAGGATCCAACTAATAATCATGTCCGTCTGATAATCCAGAATGTGTATTAGTCCAGGACTAGAGATGAGCGAATCGATTCTAAGCAAATCGAATTGGGTCCAAATTTCCCAAATCCAAAACTTTTGGGCTTCATGATGCATGAAGCGGTAAAATGCCAACAGCCAGCCGCCACTGAGATGACGTTGTTTTGTCCCATGTGACCACTGCAGCCAATCACAGGCTTCAGCGGTCACATGGGACAAAACTACGTAATCTCAGGAGACCAGGGGAGGTGATTATGGTATTTGTTTTATTTTAAAATGGAATCGGAAGTTCCCTCGATTGTGTTGTTTGACTTTTAGATGTGTTCTCGGACTGGATTCAACTTGGACATCAGAGCGTACGACAGGGCAATCGGGGCATTTGCAGTTTGCGGCAAATTTATTCGGACCAAATCAAATTCGACAGCTGATAGAATTGGCCCCGAAACTAAATGCTACGGCCTGTGGAAGTCACTCACTTTACTGGCGAGAAGGATGTATTATCGAACGAAAAAGACGGTCGCCACTCACCGCATGAAGTCCTGGGGATATTTATTTATATTTTATTTTATATATTTGTGTAGATTTGGTTTGTAGGAGAATTTTATATATTTCTGTTAATAAAATTTTAATAACAATAATAATAATAAAAATGATAATAATAATAAAAATAATAATAATAAATATAATAATAAAAATAATAATAATAAAATTAATAATAAAAATAATAATAATAATAAATATAATAATAAAAATAATAATAATAAAATTTAATAATACAAATGATGATCATAAAAATAAATATGATGATAATAATAAAAATTAGAATAATAATAATAATAATAATAATAAATAGTGAAAAAAACCTTCTAATAACCCACCAACAAGACTTAAAGTTTTCGCCCTGATGCAATTCCACTGACCAGACCATGTTATATCTCGAAATAAACGGTAGAGAATAGCGAACACGAATGTAAATTAAATTTGAAAGTTTCTCAATGTGATTAAAAAACATTTAAAACCCACGAAGAGCCCAATCATTGTAAACAAATCAAATACTGTGTGTAATAATGCAAAAAAAAATCATGTCACTAAAAAACACAAAAATCTGTGGTGTCGCCTAAAAAATAAAACTGGGAAAGTTAACAACATTTCTATGCCAGTTTTTTATGCCATACAAGCCTACAAGGTGCAGGTTCCACCTCTGGGACCCTCACCTACTGGGAGAGTGAGAGTCCTCTGACCCCTCTTTGCTGTTTCCGGGCCGCCCCATTCTACAAACACTTCAATGGTTGAGATGGCCCCACAACTCAGGGCTCGGCTCTATCCGTAACTCCTATAGACCTCAGTGGGAATAGCCGAACAGGGGTCATCGGAGCCCCGATCTCTAAATAGGTGAAGGTCCCAGAGGTGGCACCTGCACCTATCACACATTCATGGCATATCCTGTGAACATACCATAAATGTATAAGGTGGGAATACCCCTTTAAGTGCAAAAATATGTCTTTAAATTAAGAAAATCGGATGTAAAAATGAAATGTTTTACATGGGATGGGATGTCCCATGTAAAAGCATTCATAACATATCATGACATCATTGCGAGTGGTGCCAAATGACAAATTCAGCTCTGCTGCATCTGAACATGTTTTGTTTTGAGCAGGGATCCTGTTTTCCAGCACTGCTAAATCTGACAAACACAGCTCTACTACATCTGAAGATGTTTTGTTTTGAATACACAGTCTCTTTTCCAGCCCTACTAAATCTGACAAATAGCTCTACTACATCTAAACAGCTAAGCTCTGCTACATCTGCAGATGGGTGTATAGTTTGAACCTGGGAATAATATAAGCAGTAATATAATACGGAGAGAAAGGTTGACTCCATTTCAGCTCTGTTCATGTGAAAGACTCGGCTCTGCTACATCTGTAGATGACTTTATTTGAAACAGCTTATAATACGAATCCATTACATAATAAACAGAAAGAAGCCGGGATCTTCTCTATTGTAGTTCTGCTACATCTGTAGATGGTTTTAATTAAAGCAAGCTATACTATTAGCCAATAATATGACAGAGAAGTGCTGCCCTTATATCAGCTCTGCTGCATTTAAAAAAAAACTCAGCCTGCTACATGCGAAGGTAATAATATAAATAGGTAATAATTAAATAGGTAATATAATAATTATATTATTACCATAGGTAATAATATAAATCTATAACATCAGGGGTAATAGATCCACTTCATTATAGCCCTGCAACATCTGACAAACTCAGTTCTACTACACCTATAAATGGTGTTATTTGAAGCAGGCTATACTTTAAGGTTATTATATATATATATACAAATTGGACAAACTCAGCTCTGCCACATCTGTATATAATTTTAGTGGTTGTGTATTATAAATACAGAGAGTCTACGCTGTCTCTATTTTAGCTCTGCACTCTCTCCTGTCCAGTCCCTGGCTGCTGACCAAGACTCCGCACTGTTCCAACATGTGTAATGTGGAATCCACGGCCAATTGAAATTCCACAACACGGCATAAAAATAAACGCAGGAAATATTAGTCCATTCCCTTCATATATGTCATAATAAAATAACATGACCCGACCTCTACAAATCACATGAGCCGCCCTACTGGATCACATAACTAGCCTTGGAATAGTGAGTACAGCTCTGGAGTATAAAACAAGATTAGTAATGCAATGTGACACAGTGACTCCACCAGCAGAATAGTGAGTGCAGCTCTGGAGTATAATACAGGATGTAACTCAGGATCAGTACAGGATAAGTAATGTAATGTATGTACACAGTGACTCCACCAGCAGAATAGTGAGTGCAGCTCTGGAGTATAATACAGGATGTAACTCAGGATCAGTACAGGATAAGTAATGTAATGTATGTACACAGTGACTCCACCAGCAGAATAGTGAGTGCAGCTCTGGAGTATAATACAGGATATAACTCAGGATCAGTACAGGATAAGTAATGTAATGTATGTACACAGTGACTCCACCAGCAGAATAGTGAGTGCAGCTCTGGAGTATAATACAGGATGTAACTCAGGATCAGTACAGGATAAGTAATGTAATGTATGTACACAGTGACTCCACCAGCAGAATAGTGAGTGCAGCTCTGGAGTATAATACAGGATGTAACTCAGGATCAGTACAGGATAAGTAATGTAATGTACACAGTGACTCCATTAGCAGAATAGTGAGTGCAGCTCTGGAGTATAATACAGGATGTAACTCAGGATCAGTACAGGATAAGTAATGTATGTACACAGTGACTCCACCAGCAGAATAGTGAGTTCAGCTCTGGAGTACAATACAGGATGTAACTCAGGATCAGTACAGGATAAGTAATGTATGTACACAGTGACTCCACCAGCAGAATAGTGAGTGCAGCTCTGGAGTGGGTGGAGTAGGACGTGTGGAGAGAGCTGCTGAGACTTCCGTGCAGGCCTTGGATCCAGGGACTTTCCTTATCCTATCTGCCCAGGCCTCATACCATCTGCCTGGGCTTGGAAAGTACCCTGAGGGGGGTTCCATCCTAGGATGGAGCCTCAGACCTCTACCTCCCGGAGCATGCCAGCGGGGGGTAGAGGGTCATCCCAGCTGGCTGGGAATATGCAAACGGTCGCGGGGGTGAGGAGATCATCTCGGGGCAAGGCTGTCCTGGCTCCCCCTGAGGCTGGAACCCTGGATAAGGGTATGGAGACGCGGTCCGGCAGGGTGATCGAGGTGTTGTCATCTGGAGAAGGACCAGCGCCGTCCGGACATTTGGATGACGGTCGTGTGGAGGAATGGGGACAGCTGAGGACCGGAGAGACGGTGGAGAACTTCAGCTCCCGTCTGGCTATGCGGTTGGAGGAGTATCGGGACCTCAGGAAGTCGCTGCAACGGCTCCGTGCGGACTTGGCGGTCGCCAGAGGAAGAGCTGCAAAAGCCTCAGGAGGTAAGAGGTCCCGATACCTTTTAAATGTGAAATCCTTGTTGGAGGAAATAAAAGAAGTGGAAGAGAGACGTGAGGAGATTTTGGCAGGCGGAGGGGTGTTTGGTGAAAAATTAAAAAATGAAGAGAGGTTTGCCGAGATGGCAGAACCTATAAAAATAGAATGTGTGGAGGAAGACAGCAGAGCCCCAGACACAGCAAAGGAAATTGTGGGGGAGAAAATGGAGCATGAGAATGCAAAGTCCAGAGAAGGCACAGATTCTGAGGCACCCAGGAGCAGTGAGGAGGAGGAGGGTGGACTCACAGCTGGGAGAAATCAGGAGAGTTTTGATACTGACAGTGAGCGGCCTCCAGGATTACTTACACAGATCCGTAATGTGGAGTCGCCGGTATCCTTCCAGGGATTTTGTTTCGGTGCGGAGTTACCCGCAGAGGAGGAAAAGCAAAAGAAAAAAAAATTTAATAAGAAAAAAAAGACAAAGGAAAAAAAATCTGCTGAAGGTTCATTTAAACTTGTGTATACAGCAAGATCCTTCCTGTGCTCTGAGCCAGATGCAAGTCAGGATCAGGGCGCAGGTCCCGCAAGACCCCCAGCTCAAGCCTCTGCAGTGGGGCTGGAGCGGGAATGCGGGGAGAGTGTTACGGGTCCGGCATTAGAACACGTGGTGGTCAAAATGGCGCCGGACGCCAACCCCTGCAAAGGGGGCGGTACTGGTGGCCTGGTGACGCCAGGGGGTGTGTCCCCGTGTCCGGTTAATGGCGAGCTCGGGAAACTGGTCTCTGATGCGAGTCAGCGGTCTGGAGAACGGGTAAACCAGAAACCGGATGTGGTGTCTGAAAGCCGGAAGTCTGTCGGTGTCAAGCCGTCATACGTTCCGGACAAGGGCGGTCACAGAGGGGGCTCCGGCTCTGTTGGCCACTCCTCTGTGGGAGGGGGGAGTGGTCCGGCGCCGGAGGCGGCTCCAGTGACGTCAGTGGCTCCTTCGTCCGCATCACTGAAAAGTGGTGTAGGCGAGAAGGGGGCTGCTGGCGTCGGGGGCGGCGGTGGCCCCTTTCCCAAAAATGTTCCGCACATAGAAAAGATGGAGGTTAATGAGGCGGAGGGCACAGCGGGGACACCGCTTATAACATCTGGTGGCGTCCCTGCAAAGGTGCCTGATGATGCGGAGACTGAAGCAGTGTCTACCCACACAAAATGTACAGGAAAAATACATAACATAGGACCAGGCCTGGCCAGAAGGATGACTGCAGGGGGACCTGGTGGGTTAAATAAAAAAGTTGCGGCTGTGGATGTGGGAACTGCTGGGGGTATGCAGGTGTCTGTAAATAAAGTTGCTGGAGTGTCTGCTGGTAATGGGGTGTTGAGTGCTGTGTCTGTAGGTGGTGAGGTGGTGGGTGGTGGGGATGGGGTATCAACCAGGGGCAATGGGCCTGGCGCTCCTCTTGCTGTGACATCCGGCAGGTCTTATGCTGGTGTGGCAGCGGGGGGACAGCGGGCCCACCCATCTTCATCCTCAAGGTCCGGGGACGGTAACTTGCAACAACGTCTCTTGGACGCTTTAAGAGAGGGAAAGCAAACCCTAACCATAGGGGGAGTGCAGAAGGACCTGTCTTTCTGGATAGACAGATATGGTCTAAATGCCTTCCGAGAGCAACGAGGAGATCAGTGGTCGCTCCCAACAGCCGGGCAGGCTGTAGCCAGGAGGAATGTGGTCCGTCTCCGGTGGCGTGGCAATGATGCGTGCCCTCCCAGAAAGAGGGTGGTGGAGCTGCTGCTGGGGATGGGCTTCAAGGCGAGTGACATCTTTGCCTTGATACATCCTCATGGCTCGGTCGAGTTTGACATCAGCTTTGTTCACCTAGGGGGCCTTGAGGTCTTCTGGGGGAACTACGAGCTGATGAAGGACGAGCCTGGCTGGCGAGACTTTGCTGCACAAGCAATTTCTCGCCAAAGTGGTCCCAAGAGAGTGACCGTTCTTACCCGTAATGAGTCACTCTCTTGTATTGATATCATGACCTGGTTGGGAAGGTACGGAGAGGTAGTAGAGATGCCACGGAAGAACATGGATGAGTTTGGCATCTGGTCAGGGGCCTGGACGTTCATGGTTAAATTAAAGCGTCTGGGACAGACGGTGTCCCACATACCATCGTCTGCTTTCCTGGGAAGAGATCGGATCCTTGTCTTCTACCAGGGGCAGCCGAAGTTGTGTCACCGGTGTGGCGACCCCTCACATTTGAGTGCAGGCTGCAAGGTGCAGAAGTGTGCTCATTGTGGGGGGATTGGTCATCTAGCCGCATCGTGTGACCGTATTCGGTGCAACCTGTGTGGTGACTTAGGTCACCCGTTCAGTCGGTGTCCTCGCTCTGTTGTCAATGCTTGTTCCAAACCTGCGGAGGATGAAAGGAGGGAGGCCTCCGTGGGTGAGGGTGCGGGCAGGGACGATGGGGCACAGGGGCAAGGGAAGAATGCAAAGAAGGGTCCCCCTTCTCGCCAGAGAAGGGCGGAGAAGCGAAGGAAGGAGAGGATTTGGAGGGCGCTCCAGGAAACTGGGACAACCTCTGATTCGGATCTGGATGCCCCCCCCTGAATCTGATGCCCCTGGGGAGGCCGAATTGAATGGGGAGATGAGGAGGATCCAAAGGGAGCAGAGGGCTGAGGACTCTCAGTCCTCCCACTATGAAAGTGTGGGAGAGGAAGAGAGGACTCAGCCTACAGCAAAAGGGACACCGGGCAAAACCCAAGGGCCAAATACATCTGGCCCCGCCCTGGCCCAGGAAGGTAAATCCTGTACCCCCCTGGTGCGCTCTACTGATCGATACCATGCTCTCGTGGACATTCCAGCCTCTCATACTAAGAGGGAGGGCATGGTAGGGCACCCTAGAGTCGTTGAGCCTCCCCTGCTGCAGGGGCCATTGCCCCCAGAGGGGGAGGTTGACCCGGTACTTGGGGATGAAGATGGGAATAGGGTGGTGAATATGGACTCCTCAGTTTGCAAGAAGCGAGGCAAAGAAGGGGGGTCCTCATCAGATAGAGGGGGGGGTGGGAAGAAGAAAGCCGTCTAACTCAAACATCCATGATGGCGGCACCCACTCCGTTGACGCTGGCATCAATTAACGTTGCCAGCATTAAGTCAGATAGGGCGAGATTTGCAGCCTTTGATTTTCTTGGCCGAGTTGAAGCCGACATTTTGTTTTTGCAGGAGACCAGGCTGTCACTTTTGGCAGACGTCGTTAAATCTAGGAGGGAGTGGCGACGCGGGCCCTCCTACTGGTCTCTTGCGGCTGAGCCCTATAGCGGAGTGGCGGTCCTTTTCACCGCACCGGTAACATGCCGACGGATGATTGAGTTAGAAATGGGGAGGTGCTTGATCTTAGATGTCCTCATGAGGGGACAGGAATTAAGACTAATCAATATATACGGACCCCAGAGCAAATGGGACCGTAAAAGTCTCTTCATGAGGATTAAGCCTTTCCTTTTTTCAGGTCGACAAGTTATCTTTGGAGGGGACTTCAATACTGTCATGAGACCCCGAGATAGAGGAGGTTCCGGAGATAAAAAATTGACCTACGATAGTGTAGCATTAAAAAATATAGTTAGCGATGCTCGCCTGGTGGATATCCACATCAGGCATACCCCAGGCCACTCGGGTTTCACCTATCGTAGAGGTAGTTGTAGGTCTAGGATAGACAGGTTTTTTTTGAAGGAGGAATCCATCTCTTCACCAGTGTCCGTTGTTGAGGTGGAGTTCTCCGATCACTGTATGATTATTTTCTCTTTGAACATTGCAGAGTCCCTCCAGATGGGAAGAGGTATATGGAGGCTGAATTCTACTCTCTTGGAAGAAGCGGAGATAAGACAGGCCTTTGAGGATTTTCTTCAGAGCCAGGTACCTTTGTTGGATCTCAGTGGTACTAAGTCTGAGTGGTGGGAGTTGTTTAAAGTCCGGGTGGCAGGATTTTTCCGCAGGCTCTCGAGCCTCAGGTCCATGAGTAGGTACCGCCTATATCAGGAACTGAGGAGGAAACTCGAACATCTGGTCTCAACCGGGGGTAGTGGGGAGGAGATCTCCGTGGTGAAAGCTTTGCTCAGGAGGTGTCAGTATGATAGGCACACATCTTTAGTTCTTGAGAGGGATTTCGGGAGGTACCGCTCGCCCGACCCCTACAGGAACTGTAAGATGTCAGTGAGTCGTAAGGTTGTGACAGGACTGATTGATAGTACAGGATCTCTGAAGAGATCCAAATCAGGGATCTTGGAGGTCGTCAGATCCTTCTACTCGCACCTCTTGGGGAAGCAAGATCCAAACCGAGACGAGATGTCGGCTTTCCTGGCTGAAACCATCCCTGAGCCAGGGGTAGACCCCTCTCTCGGTGTTTTGATAGACTCGATCAAGGAAGAGGAAGTGGGATTGGCGATTGATGGGCTTGCCCTCAAAAAATCGCCAGGGCCGGATGGCTTAACATCCGAGTTTTATAAGACTTTTAAAGGAACCCTAGTTCCCCTCTTGACTGAGGTGTTTAATGAGTGCCTTTCCTCGGGTACTTTGCCAATGTCAATGAGGAGGTCGGCCTTGATCGTTTTATCGAAGGGTAAAGACTCGACCCGTATTGAGAATTGGCGTCCCATAGCGCTGCTCAATACGGACAGAAAGGTTCTCGCAAAGGTGCTGTTTAATCGGCTGGTGAAGTTTGCATCCCGGCTCCTTTCGCCGGTCCAGCATTGCTCTGTTCCAGGCCGCAGCACATTTAGTGCTGTCCTCAGTGTCAGAGAGGCAGTGGAGCAGGGAAATTCTGGTCGGTGGGAGGGGTACATCCTGTCCTTGGACCAGGCCAAGGCTTTTGACCGGGTGGACCACGAGTACCTCTGGTCGGTCCTTCTGAGGTACGGCCTACCGGGGGGGGTTTGTCAATTGGCTACAGACCTTATACACTGGGGCTGAGACTTTTGCGCTGGTGAACGGTTGGGTTGGAACCCCCTTTGAGGTTGGGTCTGGTGTCCGCCAGGGTTGTCCCTTGAGCCCTTTGCTATATGCGTTCGCAATTGATCCTTTTCTTAAAAGGATCGATCGTGGGCCATTGGCGGGAGTCGGGGCCGGCCTGGAGGGGCCGGAGGCCACTCAGAGGGTGGTTGCGTACGCAGACGACGTCTCCATTTTTGTCTCCTCGAGAGGGGAGGCAGAGTGGGTGATGTCGGAAGTGGAGCGTTACTCATTGGCATCTGGGTCCAAGATCAACCGGGATAAGTGCAAAAGTCTCTGGCTGGGAGGAGGAGATCCTGGTTTTGATCTCCCGGACACCCTTCCAGAGCCTCAGGGGTCTGCTAAGATCTTAGGAGTCGAATTTGGCCCGGGTGATTACCCCAAGAAGAACTGGGAGGATAGGCTGAATCTAGTTGGTAATACAGGGGGAGGAAACCTCCAGCTCACCAGCTCGCCTCCTGACAGTCCTGCTTCGCCCGGATCTCCGCAACGGTCCACGGTAGGTAATAGTACAAAAAGGAAGGATTTGATCCAGCGCTGCAGTGATGTTCTTTAAAAAGGAACGTATTCCCACTTTTATTGGTATCAGAAAAGACTTGTTAAAATGTCAAATAACAGGCTTGGCGTCAAGGCAGTATTCGGTAGGTGTAATGGGCCCGCTAGTTGCCCAGAAGGTCGACCAATGGAAGGGTTGGTCCTTAACCCTGAGGGAAAGGGTTCACTTGGCCAAGGCCTACCTGGTGCCCATGTTGCTTTACCTGGGCAGTGTGTGCATCTTGCCAGAACCTCTCTGGACTCGGGTCTATAGCCTGTTCTTCCAGCTGTTATGGGGGAACAGGCTCAACCTAATCAAGAGGGAGGTTACTTACCTACCAAGGACACTAGGCGGGTTAGGTATGGTTAACCCGGTGGTGTTCCTAGTGAACACCTTTGTTAAGATCAACCTGGCAAACCTCTGGCAAGAGAGGGCTCCTTGGTGGATATCCTCCTGCAGGGGGTGGTTTCGGCCTTTCTTCCAGGAATGGGAGAGAGGAGGGCAAGTGAAAGACCTGCGTACACCTCACGGACATCTCCCGGCTTATGCCACCCTGGCGCTGAAGATTGTTCGCCGGTGGGGTCTGGAGGTGTGGGAGATCAGGACCATGTCGAGAAAATTTCTTGACAGGAGGGTCCTGATGACCCACTTCCAGAAGCCCCTGGCGCTCAAAGACTGCCCAAGTAGTGACCTCGGGGTGGGATTAAAACTTTTAAATTCAGCGAGGATTCCCCAGAAGTTTTGGGATCTGGCTTGGCGTTGCTTCCATGGGAGACTGTATGTGAGGGATAATCTAAAGTGCAGAAGCTCTGATGATCGGGATTGCCCCCGGGAGGAGTGTGGCGGAGTGCTGGAAAGCATGGAGCATTTCCTGCTTCATTGCCCTTTCAATACAGAGGTATACAAAAGGGTGGGAGCCTCCATTGGTTGGCCAGGCCTAACCAGCCTCTCCTATGCTGGGTGGGCCTATGGAGTGTTCGGAGACCTCGGTGGTAGGGACCATTGCACCTTGTTTCTAGTCAGTATAGTGGTCAGGCACTTTATGTGGAATGCACGATGTCTAGTTTCTACCCAGAAGAAAATCCTCCTAGTGGATGAGGTTGTTAGCAATATCATGGGTGACCTGGTGAAGGTGCATTCTTTGGAGGTTGGCAGATTGGGAGCATCCAAAGCCTCTCGTCTTTGGAGGGGCTTTTCCTTTTGGGTGCCTTAATGTGTCTGCCTTCATGAGGGAGGGGGAGTCGTCACCGGTGCTCAACTGGAGGTGGGGGTCTGCGTTCCGCTGAGGCACCAATAAAAAATATAGCGATAGGACTCGGAATAAGGGAAAGGTGAGGGTCAGCATAGGGTCAGCTTTCAATAGGGTCAAGAAAGGGTTAGTAATAGGGTAAGGAGATAGGGCAAGCGATAGGGAGGGTGCAGCGGTGGACGTGGTACCTTGGCCTCTGGGGGGGTGCTGGGGGGGGCTTTCCCTTCTCTCTATCTGGTGATGGGCTAGGTAAGCACTGGAAGATTTTTGTTTTGTTTAGGATTGAAATGGCAGGAAAAAGGTTTACAAGCGACCGAACTTGGTGCTTTTGGGTACGGTGTATTTTGTATATGGTTTGGTATTTGGACAGGTTGGTGACGTGTATTGTATTATAATGTAGAAATGTTGTTAGAATAGGGATAGACTTAAGGGGGTTAATAGATAGGTTGGGAGGGGGTCGGGGGGGGGGGGTTTGCCTGACCCAGCCCCGGACTATGCGGACATGGGAGGACATGGGGCGGGGGGCTGGGCTGGGGTGTTGGGTGTGGTGTTGGGGGCCAGCATCTGGACTATGCGGACGTGAGAGGACATGAGGCGAGATGCTGGCTGGGGTGGTGGAGTTTAGGTAAGAAGGGTAAGGTTAGGGAAAGTCAGGAGGTGTATAGTGTGATTAAAAAATATATATATATATAAAAAAAAAAAAAAAAATTGGGATTAGTATTATTATATTTTGGATTTTTGGGGTTATTATTATTATTATTATTTTATTATTATTATGTTGTTGTTTTATTATTATTATCATCATTATTATGTTGTTTCTTTAGGCCCTTGGTTGACGCGGGTCGGGGGATTTTCTGTTGGTACTTTGGATTACGTTTATATGATGTTTGTATATATTCTAGTTATTGTTTAGTTTCGGATGAAGTGTAGATGTAAGTATATAAGAGTGGGGTGTATGTGGCCGGGTCTGGTATCGTTTTCTCTTCTCATATACAGAGATGTATATAAGAAAATTTGTTTATAAGAATTGGGTTGTGACTTTTTGGTTATATGGAATTAGTTATGTATTTGTTTTTCAGTTTATGTTTTGTAAATTTATATAAAATAAAGAGATACAGGATATAACTCAGGATCAGTACAGGATAAGTAATGTATGTACACAGTGACTCCACCAGCAGAATAGTGAGTGCAGCTCTGGAGTATAATACAGGATGTAACTCAGGATCAGTACAGGATAAGTAATGTAATGTATGTACATAGTGACTCCACCAGCAGAATAGTGAGTGCAGCTCTGGAGTATAATACAGGATGTAACTCAGGATCAGTACAGGATAAGTAATGTATGTACACAGTGACTCCACCAGCAGAATAGTGAGTGCAGCTCTGGAGTATAATATAGGATGTAACTCAGGATCAGTACAGGATAAGTAATGTAATGTATGTACACAGTGACTCCACCAGCAGAATAGTGAGTGCAGCTCTGGAGTATAATACAGGATGTAACTCAGGATCAGTACAGGATAAGTAATGTAATGTATGTACACAGTGACTCCAGCAGCAGAATAGTGAGTGCAGCTCTGGAGTATAATACAGGATATAACTCTGGATCAGTGCAGGATAAGTAATGTAATGTATGTACACAGTGACTCCACCAGCAGAATAGTGAGTTCAGCTCTGGAGTATAATACAGGATGTAACTCAGGATCAGTACAGGATAAGTAATGTAATGTATGTACATAGTGACTCCACCAGCAGAATAGTGAGTGCAGCTCTGGAGTATAAGGGTATGTTCACACGTCCTATTTACAAACATAATTCAGGCGTTTTGCGCCTCGAATTACGCCTGAAAAGACGGCTCAATTACGTGAGCAAACATCTGCCCATTGATTTCATGGGTCTTACGGTGTTCTGTGCATAAGCCTTTTTTTTTACACGTCGCTGTCAAAAGACGGCGCGTAAAAAGACGCCCGCCTCCAAGAAGTGCATGTCACTGCTTGGGACGTAATTTGAGTAGTTTTTCATTGATTCCATTGAAAAACAGCTCCAATTACGTCCGTAATGGACGCCGCGAAAAACGTGTGCACTTGCAAAAACAGCTGAAATTTAGGAGCTGTTTTCGCCTGAAAACAGCTCCGTAATTTCAGACGTAATTTGTTAAGACGTGTGAACATACCCTAATACAGGCTGTAACTCAGGATCTTTACAGGATAAGTAATGTAATGTATGTACACAGTGACTCCACCAGCAGAATAGTGAGTGCAGCTCTGGAGTATAATACAGGCTGTAACTCAGGATCTTTACAGGATAAGTAATGTAATGTATGTACAATTTGTCTCAAATTAATATGTAGATGCATTCTGTATATAAACTATGAATTACAAATGATGAATCTCAGCTTTTACTCACTATTTTCAAGATCTCTGCTTGCTGTCAGTAAATGGAAAAATTCTCGTTCATATCCAGAAACTCAAATTTTATACAGACCTAACACTTCTCACAGCTGGGAGTTTGATACAATTATATCCATTCTACACAATCCTCTGTGAGCTAAACTGCTGAGTGTGGTGATAGTTTGCTACAATGTATCAGTGCAGATAAAATGTTTAAGTCTGTAGCCCAGGCTGTTTATATCACAGAGTATTGTCTAGACTGGATATAACTGTAACAAGCCCTCAGCTGTGACAAGTATTAGGTCAGGATGGATTTTCAGCCTCTGGATGATGGGATATGATTCGCTGCATCTTCATTTACTTTCCCCCAGAACCCCTCCTCTTGTTCTAGGTCTTCTAGATAAAGTATGGGGTCCAGGTGAATTTGGGGGAGACTTGGCCCTTGTCCAGTTATAATTAATGGGGCGTCCACTGATTGCGCTGGAGGTGCGGTCTGGTCTGCCGGTCATGTCCACCATGTTGATCGCATACAGTGGGTACAATGAGCTGATACTTTGTTACATTGTTGCCACTTTTTAGTCCCTCCAGATATTGTCACTATTTTTGTCAAGTTTTTTTTTTTGTTGCATTTTTTGTTGCCGCAATTTATGAAAATAAACAAAACGACTCACGAAACTTCACCCTAAATAAATACGGGGAACGGTTCAGCGCTGTACTATTTTTTTATACCCCTTTGCGCCATTTCTCTGTCAGACACGGACTGATACGTGCACTCCGGTTGTAAGGACAGCGACCAGCTGTGCGATGCGATGAACCTGAGCAAATAAAACGCTCAATAAAGCATCGCTTACAGCTGGGGGCCGCGAGGTCAAATATCCGCCCCTCTCCCCCCAAGTCTATAATGAGAACCATGTGTCAGTCATTATGCAATCAGTGATGGCGACTCTTCACTGCTCGCCGTACGTTACATGTTCCTGAATATACAGAACTCGAGGACACAGAGAGCTTCACCTTCAAGTAACAGAAAATGTTACTCATATCTGTTCCTGGGAAAGCTGGGTGACATCTAACATGGCGTAACTATGGGTTGTTACCCAGCTTTCCTAGTGTCCTGAATGGCAATTCTATCTGTTCTTCAGCTGCACGAGAGCCGAGGTTATATCCTTGCCGCAGTAGACATATTTGCCGTTCAGGAGCCTGGGAAAGTTGTGTGACAACCCATTGGAACTGTAATGGCGGCCATATTGGTGGTCACCCAGCTTTCTGAAAAAATAAGATAACTAAGAAACAGCCGATCCTCTTGTTTTTCTCACTGGTGGTTACGTTTCTTGTCATTATTAATAATTCCGTCCTTCCTCTAAGCACTGACTTGGACTTTCCTTTCCACAGATCCTGAACGGCTTATATATATATGTATATATACATTATTATGCAGTTACAAAGTCGCCTGGCCACACACGCACATGCATAATCTATTCTGCCTGTGTGTCAGTCTTCACTGTAGTTCTGGAATTCTATTCATGAACCAGGAGGCACAGGATGAACATCTGTCGGAATGCTGCTGGGATGCTTTTGATCTATGGGGCCCTCATGAAAGTCATGCTCCAGTATTTCGCCTTTATGTTTTTTCCG
Organism: Rhinoderma darwinii; assembly: GCF_050947455.1. Taxonomy (NCBI): domain Eukaryota; kingdom Metazoa; phylum Chordata; class Amphibia; order Anura; family Rhinodermatidae; genus Rhinoderma; species Rhinoderma darwinii. Next base: position 11,393,606 of record NC_134690.1, on the reverse strand, counting down.
ATACTATAATCATCAATGTGTTTTATTTCAGGGTTGGCTGAGGAGGGGGTGGTAAGACTCATGAATGGATCTGGACCCCATGAAGGGCGGGTGGAGGTGTACCACGAAAAGCGTTGGGGTACCGTGTGTGACGACGGTTGGGATAAGAAAGACGGTGATGTCGTCTGCCGGATGCTGGGATACAAAGGAGCGGAGGAGGTGTACAGGACGGCCAAATTTGGTCAAGGTAAAAAAAAAATAACAGTAGTAAATTGTTGAAATGCAATATTAAGAATGCCATTAAGTAATCTTGTGCTGTGATTGGCTGATATAGTAATTAGCATACACCTCAGCCAATTGGACAATGCAAACTAATTAAAACACTTCTGCAGGTTCTGAGTGGGTGGTGCATGACAAGTCTCTCCTCCTGGCTTGTTATTTCCCTGTATCATGCTCCGCACCCTATAGCCCTACACTAGTTTTGCTTGGAGTCTTCTTTTAACACCACAGTCCACCCGATTTACTCTGGAGTGTTTCTCTGACGTAACTTTATGTATCAAAGTCACACGTGGCCGACCGTGCATGTGTTTTCAATAAGGTGAGACGACTAAGTTGCTGCCAGGTTCCTCTGTCGTCCCCAGGTTCCTCTGTCGTCCCCAGGTTCCTCCGTACTCCCCAGGTTCCTCTGTCCTCCCCAGGTTTCTCTGTCCTCTCCAGGCTCCTCTGTCCTCTCCAGGCTCCTCTGTCTTCTCCCGGCTCCTCTATCCTCTCCCGGCTCCTCTGTCCTTTCCCGGCTCCTCTGTCCTCTCCTGGCTCCTCTGTCCTCTCCAGGCTCCTCTGTCCTCTCCAGGCTCCTCTGTCCTCTCCAGGCTCCTCTGTCCTCTACAACAAAACCTATAACTAGGAGTCTGACACACGAGAATTGGGTTAAAAGATATGAAAGTTTATTGAGACAAATTAAAAATACAAATAATCACATGTATAAAATTAGTAGAGATGTGAACCACAGGAAACAATGGACAGCCAGAACAAATATCTCACAGAACAACGCTGTGCAGACAAACTGAGCACACCTGTGTTAAATAACAGTCATAGTGGTGTACAAACAGCTAATCATGGGACACTTGGTAGGTGCTGGGAGACGAATGCAACAAAGGTATATAGATGTTGGTAATTAATCTGCACAGTATGTCTCAAGCAGTAATGAATCACAGTTACAAAAAGAGCACATGCAGCGAGTGACCGAAGATCAAAAATACATAATAATGAACTGTGCAAATGTGCACATGTCTCTTACCCATGACAGGATGCAAATGCAAATGACTGGCGTCCACCCCGACGCGCGTTTCGGCCCTATAGCCCTACACTAGTTTTGCTTGGAGTCTTCTTTTAACACCACAGTCCACCCGATTTACTCTGGAGTGTTTCTCTGACGTAACTTTATGTATCAAAGTCACACGTGGCCGACCGTGCATGTGTTTTCAATAAGGTGAGACGACTAAGTTGCTGCCAGGTTCCTCTGTCGTCCCCAGGTTCCTCTGTCGTCCCCAGGTTCCTCCGTACTCCCCAGGTTCCTCTGTCCTCCCCAGGTTTCTCTGTCCTCTCCAGGCTCCTCTGTCCTCTCCAGGCTCCTCTGTCTTCTCCCGGCTCCTCTATCCTCTCCCGGCTCCTCTGTCCTTTCCCGGCTCCTCTGTCCTCTCCTGGCTCCTCTGTCCTCTCCAGGCTCCTCTGTCCTCTCCAGGCTCCTCTGTCCTCTCCAGGCTCCTCTGTCCTCTCCATGCTCCTCTGTCCTCTCCAGACTCCTCTGTCCTCTCCAGACTCCTCTGTCCTCTCCAGACTCCTCTGTCCTCTCCAGACTCCTCTGTCCTCTCCAGACTCCCCTGTCCTCTCCAGACTCCCCTGTCCTCTCCAGACTCCCCTGTCCTCTCCAGACTCCCCTGTCATCTCCAGGCTCCTCTGTCCTCTCCAGGCTCCTCTGTCCTCTCCAGGCTCTTTTGACCTCCCAAGGCCCCTCTGTCCTCCCCGGGCACCTCTGTGCTCCCCGGGCACCTCTGTCCTCTCCAGGCTCCTCTGTCCTCCCCTGTCTCCCCTGTCCTCTCCAGTGTTCTCTGTCCTCTCCCGGCTCCTCTGTCCTCTCCCGGCTCCTCTGTCCTCTCCCGGCTCCTCTGTCCTCTCCAGGCTCCTCTGTCCTCTCCAGGCTCCTCTGTCCTCTCCAGGCTTCTCTGAACTCTTCAGGCTCCTCTGTCCCCACTATGCTCCTCTGTCCCATCTGGGCTCCTCTGTCCCCTCTGGGCTCCTCTGTCCTCTCCGGGCTTCTCTGTCCTCTCCAGGCTTCTCTGACCTCTTCAGGCTCCTCTGTCCTCTCTCGGCTCCTCTGTCCTCTCCCGGCTCCTCTGTCCTCTCCCGGCTCCTCTGTCCTTTCACGGCTCCTCTGTCCTTTCCCGGCTCCTCTGTCCTCTCCAGGCTCCTTTGTCCTCTCCAGAATCTCCTGTCCTCTCCAGTCTCCTCTGTCAACTCCAGGCTCCCCTGTCCTCTCCAGGCTCCCCTGTCCTCTCGAGGCCCCTCTGTCCTCCCCGGGCGCCTCTGTCCTCTCCAGGCTCCTCTGTCCTCTCCAGGCTCCTCTGTCCTCTCCAGGCTCCCCAGTCCTCTCCAGGCTCCCCAGTCCTCTCCAGGCTCCCCAGTCCTCTCCAGACTCCCCAGTCCTCTCCAGACTCCCCAGTCCTCTCCAGACTCCCCAGTCCTCTCCAGACTCCCCAGTCCTCTCCAGACTCCCCAGTCCTCTGCAGACTCCCCAGTCCTCTCCAGACTCCTCTGTCCTCCTCAGGCTCCCCTGTCCTCTCCAGGCTCCCCTGTCCTCTCCAGGCTCCCCTGTCCTCTCCAGTATTCTCTGTCCTCTCCAGTATTCTCTGTCCTCTCCAGGCTCCTCTGTCCTCTCCAGGCTCCTCTGTCCCCTCCAGGCTCCTCTGTCCTCTCCAGTGTTCTCTGTCCTCTTTCGGCTCCCCTGTCCTCTCCAGGCTCCTTTGTCCTCTCCAGAATCTCCTGTCCTCTCCAGTCTCCTCTGTCCTCTCCAGGCTCCTCTGTCCTCTCCAGGCTCCTGTGTCCTCTCCAGGCTCCTCTGTCCTTTCCAGGCTCCTCTGTCCTTTCCAGGCTCCTCTGTCCTTTCCAGGCTCCCCTGTCCTCTCCAGGCTCCCCTGTCCTCTCCAGACTCCCCTGTCCTCTCCAGACTCCCCTGTCCTCTCCAGACTCCCCTGTCCTCTCCAGACTCCCCTGTCCTCTCCAGACTCCCCTGTCCTCTCCAGACTCCCCTGTCCTCTCCAGGCTCCCCTGACCTCTCCAGGCTCCTCTGTCCTCTCCAGGCTCTTCTGACCTCCCAAGGCCCCTCTTTCCTCCCCGGGCACCTCTGTCCTCCCCCATCTCCCCTGTCCTCTCCAGTGTTCTCTGTCCTCTCCCGGCTCCTCTGTCCTCTCCCGGCTCCTCTGTCCTCTCCCGGCTCCTCTGTCCTCTCCAGGCTCCTTTGTCCTTTCCAGGCTCCCCTGTCCTCTGCAGGCTCCCCTGTCCTCTCCAGGCCCCTCTGTCCTCCCCGGGCGCCTCTGTCCTCTCCCGGCTCCTCTGTCCTCCCCGACTCCTCTGTCCTCCCCGGCTCCTCTGTCCTCCCCGGCTCCCCTGTCCTTTCCAGTGTTCTCTGTCCTCGCCAGGCTCCTCTGTCCTCTCCCAGTTCCTCTGTCCTCTCCCAGTTCCTCTGTCCTCTCCCGGCTCCTCTGTCCTCTCCCGGCTCCTCTGTCCTCTCCAGGCTTCCCTGTCCTCTCCAGGCTCCTCTGACCTCTTCAGGCACCTCTATCCCCACTAGGCTCCTCTGTCCCCTCTGGGATTCTCTGTCCCCTCTGGGCTCCTCTGTCCTCTCCGGGCTCCTCTGACCTCTTCAGGCTCCTCTGTCCTTCCCAGGCTCCTCTGTCCTCCCCAGGCTCCCCTGTCCTCTCCAAGCTCTTCTGTCCTCTCCAAGCTCTTCTGTCCTCTCCAGGCTCCTCTGTCCTCTCCACTCTCCTCTGTCCTCTCCATTCTCCTCTGTCCTCTCCAGGTTCCTCTGTCCTCTCCAGGTTCCTCTGTCCTCTCCAGGCTCCTCTGTCCTCTCCGGGCTTCTCTGTCCTCTCCAGGCTTCTCTGACCTCTTCAGGCTCCTCTGTCCTCTCCGGGCTCCTCTGTCCTCTCCCAGCTCCTCTGTCCTTTCACGGCTTCTCTGTCCTTTCCCGGCTCCCCTGTCCTCTCCAGACTCCCCTGTCCTCTCCAGACTCCCCTGTCCTCTCCAGGCTCCCCTGTCCTCTCCAGGCTCCCCTGACCTCTCCAGGCTCCTCTGTCCTCTCCAGGCTCTTCTGACCTCCCAAGGCCCCTCTTTCCTCCCCGGGCACCTCTGTCCTCCCCCATCTCCCCTGTCCTCTCCAGTGTTCTCTGTCCTCTCCCGGCTCCTCTGTCCTCTCCCGTCTCCTCTGTCCTCTCCCGGCTCCTCTATCCTCTCCAGGCTCCTCTGTCCTTTCCAGGCTCCTCTGTCCTTTCCAGTCTCCCCTGTCCTCTGCAGGCTCCTCTGTCCTCCCCGGGCGCCTCTGTCCTCTCCCGGCTCCTCTGTCCTCCCCGGCTCCTCTGTCCTCCCCGGCTCCCCTGTCCATTCCAGTGTTCTCTGTCCTCGCCAGGCTCCTCTGTCCTCTCCCAGTTCCTCTGTCCTCTCCCAGTTCCTCTGTCCTCTCCCGGCTCCTCTGTCCTCTCCCGGCTCCTCTGTCCTCTCCCGGCTCCTCTGTCCTCTCCCGGCTCCTCTGTCCTCTCCAGGCTTCCCTGTCCTCTCCAGGCTCCTCTGACCTCTTCAGGCACCTCTATCCCCACTAGGCTCCTCTGTCCCCTCTGGGATTCTCTGTCCCCTCTGGGCTCCTCTGTCCTCTCCGGACTCCTCTGACCTCTTCAGGCTCCTCTGTCCTTCCCAGGCTCCTCTGTCCTCCCCAGGCTCCCCTGTCCTCTCCAAGCTCTTCTGTCCTCTCCAAGCTCTTCTGTCCTCTCCAGGCTCCTCTGTCCTCTCCACTCTCCTCTGTCCTCTCCATTCTCCTCTGTCCTCTCCAGGTTCCTCTGTCCTCTCCAGGTTCCTCTGTCCTCTCCAGGCTCCTCTGTCCTCTCCAGGCTCCTCTGTCCTCTCCAGGTTCCTCTGTCCTCTCCAGGCTCCCCTGTCCTCTCCAGGCTCCCCTGTCCTCTCCAGGCTCCTCTGTCCTCTCCAGGCTCCTCTGTCCTCTCCCGGCTCCTCTATCCCCTCCAGGCTCCTCTGCCCTCTCCAGTGTTCTCTGTCCTCTTTCGACTCCCCTGTCCTCTCCAGGCTCCTTTTGTCCTCTTCAGAATCTCCTGTCCTCTCCAGTCTCCTCTGTCCTCTCCAGACTCCTGTGTCCTCTCCAGGCTCCTCTGTCCTTTCCAGGCTCCTCTGTCCTTTCCAGGCTCCCCTGTCCTCACCAGGCTCCCCTGTCCTCTCCAGGCTTCTCTGACCTCTTCAGGCTCCTCTGTCCTCCCCAGGCTCCTCTGTCCTCCCCAGGCTCCTCTGTCCTCCCCAGGCTCCTCTGTCCTCTCCAAGCTCTTCTGTCCTCTCCACTCTCCTCTGTCCTCTCCACTCTCCTCTGTCCTCTCCATTCTCCTCTGTCCTCTCCAGGTTCCTCTGTCCTCTCCAGGCTCCTCTGTCCTCTCCAGGCTCCTCTGTCCTCTCCAGGCTCCTCTGTCCTCCTCAGGCTCCCCTGTCCTCTCCAGGCTCCCCTGTCCTCTCCAGGCTCCCCTGTCCTCTCCAGTATTCTCTGTCCTCTTTCGGCTCCCTTGTCCTCTCCAGGCTCCTCTGTCCTCTCCAGGCTCCTCTGACCTCCCAAGGCCCCTCTGTCCTCCCCAGGCTCCCTTGTCATCTGCAGGCTCCCCTGCCCTCTCCAGGCTCCTCTGTCCTCTCCACTCTCCTCTGTCCTCTCCATTCTCCTCTGTCCTCTCCAGGTTCCTCTGTCCTCTCCAGGCTCCTCTGTCCTCTCCAGGCTCCTCTGTCCTCTCCAGGCTCCTCTGTCCTCCTCAGGCTCCCCTGTCCTCTCCAGGCTCCCCTGTCCTCTCCAGGCTCCCCTGTCCTCTCCAGTATTCTCTGTCCTCTTTCGGCTCCCTTGTCCTCTCCAGGCTCCTCTGTCCTCTCCAGGCTCCTCTGACCTCCCAAGGCCCCTCTGTCCTCCCCAGGCTCCCTTGTCATCTGCAGGCTCCCCTGCCCTCTCCAGGGTCCTCTGTCCTCTCCAGGGTCCTCTGTCCTCTCCAGGGTCCTCTGTCCTCTCCAGGGTCCTCTGTCCTCTCCAGGCTCCTCTGTCCTCTCCAGGGTCCTCTGTCCTCTCCAGGCTCCTCTGTCCTCTCCAGGGTCCTCTGTCCTCTCCAGGCTCCTCTGACCTCCCAAGGCCCCTCTGTCCTCCTCAGGCTCCCCTGTCCTCTCCAGTATTCGCTGTCCTCTCCAGGCTCCTCTGTCCTCTCCCGGCTCCCCTATCCCCTCCCCGCTCCTCTGCCCTCTCCAGTGTTCCCTGTCCTCTTTCGGCTCCCCTATCCTCTCCAGCCTCCTCTATCCTCTCCAGGCTCCTTTGACCTCCCAAGGCCCCTCTATCCTCCCCAGGCTCCTCTGTCCTCTCCAGGCTCCCCTGTCCTCTCCAGTATTCTCTGTCCCCTCCAGGCTCCTCTACCCTCTCCAGTGTTCCCTGTCCTCTTTCGGCTCCCCTGTCCTCTTCAGGCTCCTCTGTCTTCTCCAGGCTCCTCTGTCCTCTGCAGACTCCGCTGGTAATGGCTTATGTCCCATGAGAAGGATCAGGCCTGTATTTGTTTAGGGGTCTGGGGCCTGTATTCATTTTGTGGTGTAACTAATGGGATCATATGCACTAATTGGGTTTTAAATGCATCCCTGCCCCCGCTCTATGGGTGATAATGCTGCTTATGTGATATAATTATTACCTATTACTGGTGATCCCGGTGTCTGGAGCGGACGTGCAGCCTCTACCCAGCACCAGTGAATGTTCCGCATAATGGTTCATGGGAAAATAAAGAGGAATTTTAAGGAAAGAAGCATCAAAGGGATTTAACCAGCGCTACGCCTGGTTCATGCAGTTATTTTCTAAGGAACCAACGGGCTGAAATCCATCGACTTTTAGGTTTCGGGCAGAGCATCATTCATCTGTGAGCGTCTTAATAGGAGTTAAAGAAATCTGATTTCCCGTGAACCCTGAGACTGGCAGAGGCGTCCGACAGGAATCTTCTTGTCTGCCAGAGACAGTCTCTTGTGTAACGTCTGATTCCCCTGTCTGAGACGTAACCCAGCCATCATCATCATCGTTGCTTTACTTGAGCTGATCCTGAAGTACATTGTGTCTTCTACTCCAGTCACATCCAGAGCTGCATTCACAGCTTTTCTGGTTTTCCGTTAGTTCTCAATCTTCAGAACCGCACACTTTCTTGCCGCCTCCCACTGGCTCAGTGTCTGTAAAGAACATGGTCTTCCGCAGTGCATTGTGGGAGATCTAGCAATCACACCAGAGGTAGGCACAAAAAAAAATAATATATATATATATATATATATATATATATATAACATCTACATCTCTCACAGTCCAATTCAGCATGCAGTGTAACAATGAGTATCAGCCAAGCTTTTAGGGCTGTATCTGTCAGCACAATGCTGAAAGATCCCTAGTGGCAGTCAACAGAATTTTGAATGCTGCTTTGGATGTGTTTAAGGCCCTGAGATCTCAACCAATCTGATTGTTCACATGGCTACATTTTTAATAACTGAAAGAAAAACAAGCAAGCGGTGAGAAAAGTTCCTAGTATTCCAGATGCCTGTGCTGGATACGAAAGACCCCCCCCCCCCCCTTATTTCCTTAGGTTGAATACTCCAGTCACATCCAGAGCTGCAGATAGCATTCTATTGTTTGCTTTTGGAAACATCTTGTAGTTTACCTGCCCTGTGCAGTCAGCCTCATGACCTAATGGCTTAGCTCTATGTGTTGTAAAATAATCTGAACTCCCAAAATTCACTGCTCTCTAGAGGCAAGAAACTAATTGTGAAGGCAGCTGTGGATGTGAATGGAGAAGAAAGTTTATAGTTCGTGAAACCAGACACAAAAATATCCTATAGAGGGTTTGGGGCCATTTCAACCCACAATGATAACATAGAACCAAGGGGTTTTGTACCTGGTTTTAACATGTCATGTTTGCCTTGTTTTGGGTCTGGGGGCGAAATCTCCCATCTATGACTGGCCCATCAACATTGCCTTGGAGAACCTAAGAACTAAGAGAGGTGGTTCCCAATTTTCTTCTGGCCACAAAACCCCAATCCCCAGAGCAGGAGTTTCGGAGCAGAGCGCTAGTATAGTATATGCACTTCAGTGGCACGTCCAACAGAGGGACTGGGGATTCCACTCCTAGAATCAATAAAGCTATCTACAGGGAGGGAGGGTGTAGCCAGGGGCGTAGCTAGAGGCTCATGGGCCCCGATGCAAGAATTCTTACTGGGCCCCCCCCCCCCCGCAAACTTCTCATGGCCGACGGTCCACTTTCAGCTGCATCGCTGGGTCTCCTAAGTGACCCAACAATGCAGCACTAGCAGCCGGGGGCGTCACTAAGGCTGGGTTCACACACACTATTTACGGACGTAATTAGGGCGTTTTAGCATTGAATTACGTCCGAAAATGCGGCTCAAAAGCGTCGGCAAACATCTGCCCATTCATTTGAATGGGTCTTAGGGTATGTGCACACACACACTATTTACGTCCGTAATTGACGGACGTATTTCGGCCGCAAGTCCCGGACCGAACACAGTGCAGGGAGCCGGGTTCCTAGCATCATACTTATATCCGATGCTAGGAGTCCCTGCCTCGCTGCAGGACAACTGTCCCGTACTGAAAACATGATTACAGTACGGGACAGTTGTCCTGCAGCGAGGCAGGGACTCCTAGCGTCGTACATAACTATGATGCTAGGAGCCCGGCTCCCTGCACTGAGTTCGGTCCGGAACTTGCGGCCGAAATACGTCCGTCAATTACGGACGTAATTAGTGTGTGTGCACATACCCTCACGATGTTCTGTGCCGACGGTCATTTTTTTTTACGCATCGCTGTCAAAAGTCGGCGCGTAAAAAAGTGCCTGTCACTTCTTCAGACGTAAATGGAGCCGTTTTCCATGGACTCCATGGAAAACCAGCTTCAGTTACTTCCGTAATGGACGCAGCAAAAGACGCCTCCACATGCCAAAAATTACGGTGCTGTTTTCTCCTGAAAACAGCACAGTAATTTCAGCCGTAACGGACGCTGCCATGTGAACATACCCTCAGGGCTTAAAATGTCCGGGAAATAGCCCCAATACATATGTGTCCGCCCCAAAAAAAAGTGTGTATATGAGACAGCATAGCATATCTATAGCACTACGACCCTATAAACTATGGATAGGATTAGATACAGTGGCTGAGCAGACAGTATCACACATGATAGGATTAGATACAGTGGCTCAGAAGGCAGTATCACACATGATAGGATTAGATACACAGCTCAGCAGACAGTATCACACATGATAGAATTAGATACAGTGGCCCAGCAGACAGTACCACACATGATAGGATTAGATACAGTGGCTCAGCAGACAGTATCACACATGATAGGATTAGATACAGTGGCTCAGCAGATAGTATCACACATGATCGGATTAGATATAGGGCCCAGCAGACAGTATCATACATGATTGGATTAGATACACAGCTCAGCAGACAGTATCACACATGATAGAATTAGATACAGTGGCCCAGCAGACAGTACCACACATGATAGGATTAGATACAGTGGCTCAGCAGATAGTATCACACATGATAGGATTAGATACAGTGGCTCAGCAGACAGTATCACACATGATCGGATTAGATATAGGGCCCAGCAGACAGTATCATACATGATTGGATTAGATACACAGCTCAGCAGACTGTATCACACATGATAGGATTAGATACAGGGCCCAGCTCGCTGACATTGCGTCTCCAGCGCTGGACCCAGGATAGGTAAGAATAATAATTTTGCTTCTTTATGTGTTACTGGTTATTTTTGTGTGTTTGTGGTTTTTTTACAGGTTCGGTTGTTGGACTTCGGATTCGAGGACTTCAATGACGGCGTTTTTTTTATTCTCAATAAAATGGTTAATGAGGGTTGTGTTTTTTTATTTCAATAAAATATTTTTTCTATGTGCTTGTATCTTTTTAAACTTTATTATCACCGCCTTAGTAATGGCCGCTGGCTGATTGACAACCTCCATTACTAAGGCGGGGCTTAATGTTAGCCGGTGCAGAGGCTACACTAACCCCCATTATTACCCCGGTACCCACCGCCACCAGGGGTACTGGGAAGAGCCGGGTACAAACCAGTACCCGACCATCTGTAGTGACGGGCAGGCACCGGGGTGGCCGCAGGCTGGTAGTATTAGGCTGGGGAAGGCCAAAAACAGTGGCCCTTCCCACCCTGGTAATGCTGCCTGCTGCTGCTGTGTTGTATCTGGCTGGTTATGAAAATTGGGGGGGACCCGACATCGTTCTTTCCAATTATTTTTTTTTTTTTTTTAAATGACGTGGGGTCCCCCCCATTTTTATAACCAGCCAGATACAATAAAGCAGCAGCAGCCTAGCATCACCAGGATGGGAAGGGCCACTGTTTTTGACCTTTCCCCTCCTTATAATACCAGCCTGCGGCCACCCCAGTGGCCGACAATCACTACAGATGGTCAGGTACTGGATCGTACCCGGCTCTTCCCAGCACCCCTGGTGGTGGTGGGTAACGGGGTAATAATGGGGGTTAGTGTTAGCCTCTGTACCTGCTAACACTAAGCCCCGCCTTAGTAATGGATGCTGTCAATCAGCCGGCGGCCATTACTAAGGCGGTAGTAATATAGTTTAAAAAAAAAAACACAAAGACATAGAAAAAATATTTTATTGAAATAAAAAAAAAAACCCCACACAGCCCTCATTAACCATTTTATTAATAAAAAAAAAAAGCTGTCATCGAAGTAGTCCTGGAATCCGCCGTAGTCCAACGACCGAACCTGTAAGAAAACACACAAAAAATGATTAGTAACACATGTGGTAGGGTATGTGCACACACACTAATTACGTCCGTAATTGACGGACGTATTTCGGCCGCAAGTAGTGGACCAAACACAGTGCAGGGCGCCGGGCTCCTAGCATCATACTTATGTACGACGCTAGGAGTCCCTGCCTCGCTGCAGGACAACTGTCCCGTACTGAAAACATGTTTACAGTATGGGACAGTTGTCCTGCAGCGAGCCAGGGACTCCTAGCATCGTACATAACTATAATGCTAGGAGCCCGGCTCCCTGCACTGTGTTCGGTCTGGTACTTGCGGCCGAAATACGTCCGTCAATTACGGACGTAATTAGTGTCTGTGCACATACCCTAAGGCTTAGATACAGGGCCCATGTGTGATACTGTCTGTGGGACCCTATATCTAAGCCTACCACAAGGTAGGCTTAGATACAGGGTCCAGCAGACAGTAATCTTATACAGTATAAGATTACTGTGTGCTGGGGCCCTGTATCTAAACCTACAGTGTGGTAGGCTTAGATACAGGGCCCAGCAGACAGGATCACGCATGGGCCATGTATCTAAGCCTACCATGTGATTGGCTTAGATACAGGGCCCAGCAGACAGGATCACACAATCTGTGATCCTGTCTCATGGGCCCCCTAAGCCTGATACATCGTAGGCTTAGGGGTTGTGCAGTCCCTAAACATTGATGGCCTATCCACAGGATAGGCCATCAATAGCTGATGTGTCTCTCGGGACCCGCAAATCAGCTGTTTTGAAGGGGCCGCAGCACTCGTACGAGAGCTGCTTCCCCTTCATTTCACTACTCGCTCACACTGTGAATCGCCGACACCGATTCACAGTGTGACCGGAATGAAGTGACAGGAATGAAGGGGAGCAGCTCTCGTACGAGTGCTGCGGCCCCTTCAAAACAGCTGATTGGCGGGTCCCGGGAGTCAGACCCCGCCAGTCAGGGCTAAGCTTACCTTCCTCTTCGGCCGCGGCGGGAGTTCTGTAGTCTCGATGCTGTGCGCGGCGGCATAGCGCTGTGACGTCATGCGCTGCGCACAGCGCTTGACGTCAGGACCTCCGCTGCGATCCGGAACCAGGAAGGTAAGTAAAGTATGTTACTATAGTAACAGGAGCCCGCGGCCCGAGTTACTATAGTAACTTTTTATTGATGTGGTGCGGGGGGCCGTGGGCCCCCCTGGCTTCGGGGCCCGGTCGCAATTGCGACCGCTGCGACCCCTATAGCTACGCCAGTGGGTGTAGCGCTGTCAACAGGATGGGGTGTGTGGGGCGCAACCTACTGGGGTGCACTAGCTACCAAAGGCTGTGTGACGGCATGAAGGAGCGCCGGAGCGCTCCTCGTTCAGACTGCTCTCTCCTCTCCTGCTGTAGATAATGCCACATAATCTCCCTGTAGATAGCGCCACCCCACTACCCTGTTAATAGAGCCAATGTGGCTCCCTCTAGGAAGGGAATTGCCGTCGCTCTGGTCTGGGATTCCGCTGCAGGGGGTGCCCCTGATGTCACTGCCCTTATATGGACAGTGAAGTCAGGTGCTCTGTCTATGAGCGGAATCCGAGGCCAGAGTAAAGGCAATTCTTTGGCTGGGGATTCCGCTGCAGGAGGTGCCCTGCCGTGACGTCACTGCCCTTATATGGACAGTGAAGTCAGGGGCTCAACCTATTGCCCGAGTAGTGCACATGACCCCTTCATCTGACCTCAAAATTAATTCCGACTCCAAAATGTATTCAGATCCCAGACCATAAACTCACCAAATTAATTCAAAACCCAGACTTCAAACCCCAAAAATTAATTCAGACTCTAAAAATCACGCAAATCATGGTCACCGTGGATCTCCAGCCTAAGAAAGCCATATGGCCGTGTCCCATAAGTACTCATACGTGCGGCCGAGCCACGAAGCACTGCACTCTCCGCTAGAAACTTTAATTCTAGAAAATACCTCCATAATACGCCGTGTGATCATACGTGTCATGGAATCGGTGAGAAAAGACCTACAGGCTGAATAGTAAAATATTCCAAGCCTAAAAACATTAAATACGTATTAGTAAAAACAACAGTCCCATAATGGGGACTGTCAAGACTTACGCTTATTTATGAGCTCTAACCCTGATGTGAATGAGACCAATTATCCAGAACGTGAATTCTTGAAAGGTCAAAATCTATAACCAAAATTAAAGGAAACGTTTTTATAAAATGTTTGAAAATGTCTCCAGTCACATCCAGAGCTGCATTCACAACACTCCTGTCTGCCATTTGGTCGCAGATCAGAGTACTTTGCCTGGTGCCAACGTTACCGCTACCATAACGCACCACAAGCAGGCAGGTAGATGTGAGGTTCTTGGGAATGCAGCTCTGGATGTGACTGGAGTGACTGATGATGTTACACAAGATCTCATATATGTCTATGAAGATGATTGGGATTCAAGGTGCCACTTTTCATGTTGTCTAGACTTGATACAATTATAACAAACTCTCAGCTGTGAGAAGTTTTTGGTCTGTACAAGAATGTTCCCATTGACTGACAGCAAGCAGAGGGCTTACAAAATAGTAAGAAATTAAAACACAAAGTCAAATAGAAAGTTGTAAAAAAAAGTTTTATTATACAATGATTAAAAGGATTGTCCCATTGGGACATATGCCACTCTAGGAGGGTCCGCTGCTTGAGGGGGGTCCTTGCTCTGAGTCTGACCATGCAGTACATGGTTGCTCATTGATTTGAATAGGTGTCATGTGATACCACATTTCACCTGTAGTGGCAGCACTGAGCATGCTCCGGTGATAACTGCTGATCTCCGGCTGGCCATAGATATTGGATCTTCTGACAAATTATCAAATATTCTGGATTATTGGAAGGTCCTAAAAAAGTAAATAAATCTCACTGGTAGATGGATAAAGAACTGCCGGGATGTGAGATACCTCTAATGTGAATGCTACATCTCCCACAATGCACTGCAGAGAGCATGTTCTTTACAGACCCTGAATCAGAAGGGGGCAGCAAGGAGGTGTGAGGTTCTGCAGCCTGAGAACTACCCGGAAACTAGAAGAGCTGTAAATGCAGCTCTGGATGTGACTGGAGTGGAAAACAATGTAACTCAAGTCAGTACAAGTAAAGCATTGATGATGAGGAGGATGAGGATGATGATGATGGCTGGGTCATGTCTCAGACAGGGAAATCAGACTTTACAGAAGGGACTTTATCTGTCAGACAAGAGGAATCATGCCGGGCGCCGCTGCCAGTCTCCAGGATCACGAAGCAGAGAAGGGAAATCAGATTTTTCTTCAACTCTCATCCAAGAAAATCTTCTGCTATCACTGCGGAAGAAAAGCTGCATCCCACATTACATGGCAGTTCTGGAAACAAGCGCCGGATTATCAAACGTTCTGGATTATGAGGCGTTCTGGATTATCAGGCGTTCTGGATTATCAGGCGCTCTGGATTATCAAACGTTCTGGATTATCAGGCGTTCTGGATTATCAGGCGCTCTGGATTATCAAACGTTCTGGATTATCAGGCGCTCTGGATTATCAGACGTTCTGGATTATCAAGCGCTCTAGATTATCAAACGTTCTGGATTAAAGGATGTTCTGGATTATCAGACGTTCTGGATTATCAAACGTTCTGGATTATAGAAGTGTCTCAGTACTGTGAGCAGAGCTGCCTGAGCTCCAGTACACAAGAGGTTACAATCTATAGGATTATAAGTGTGCGGCTCGTGTTTTATCACCGGCTGCCCATGTGGGAATCATTACGTCCTGGGCTACCCATGGATGGCAAAGAACATGATAGGGGTTATCCTTCCATGTAACGAGCCGTGCAGCTTTCAGAACTTTCTCCCGGGTCTTGATGTGATTAGACTTCCGATATGTCGGGTTTCCACATCAAGGAAAGAACAAGAGATCTCCCAATGTGAGACCAGATCATGTTAACCCCTTGTGTGCCCTCCCAGGGTGTGAGTAAGGATCTCCGCAATACCTCAGCACACTGCTCTCCTGAAATACTCTGTGCTGCGGGGGGTACTCTGCTCCTTCCACTATGTAACTCTCAGCCTGTGCCTCTTTAGTGCCCCCACACAATGAGGAGGCCACCTTTGTGCCCCGACACCGTAAGGATACACCTTTAATACCCCATTCAATTAATAATGCCCCTTAGTGTCCTCTTTGTGTGGCACACAGTAATAGTGCCGCAACATAGTGATAATGCCCCCTTAGTGCCCCGTCCCAAAAATGTTGCCCCCTTAGTTGTCCCCCCCCCCCCACAGTAACAATGCCCCCTTTGTGCCTGCTTAGTGACTCCTCACAATAATGGTGCCCCCACACAGTAAGGATGACCCTTTAGGGCCCTCGCACAGTAAGGATGCCCCTTTAGGCCCCCCCCCGCACAGTAAGGATGCCCCTTTAGGCCCCCCCCCCACACAGTAAGGATGCCCCTTTAGGGCCCTTGCACAGTAAGGATGCCCCTTTAGGCCCCCCTGCACAGTAAGGATGCCCCTTTAGGGCCCCCGCACAGTAAGGATGTGCCTTTAGGGCCCCTGCACAGTAAGGATGTGCCTTTAGGGCCCCTGCACAGTAAGGATGCCCCCTTAATGCTTCTCCAGACAGAAATGGTCTCCATTAAATAAATAAAATATATACTAGAATTTTAGGGAGAATAATGTATAGCTGAAAATTCACAGTGCCCATATTGAGCTAATGACCCCCTTTTCGGGACCCCTAACCACGGAATGCCGTGTCTTATATATCTTACATATGGTAAATGTACATGTTACAAGTGTTTGATTAGTGTGGAGACGTGCGGAAAATGTAAACCACACAGCTCGCCCGCGCTCGGATGTAGATTTCCTCCTCAGATAAGGATCTGGGGCTGAACTTAACATGTGGAGCGGGGGCTGATTACAAACAACTGCTGGGATGACTGACAGCTGCACGCTGCGTGTACGGCGCTCGCTGCACAACGTCTTTGTACTATTTGTCATATCTAGTTTGCAATCTTGTGAATAGAAATATATTTATACGGAGAGGAGACCGCAACAGCTTCACATAAACAAATTGGCATGAATTGCGTGGTATGTGCAGGGGCGCAATGAAGGGGGGGGGGGGTCCTAGTTCCTGGAAACTCCAAACTGTTTGGGAAATATCCAGTTAAAGGCTGAAATAATTTCTGTCACCACTAGGGGGAGCTCACTGCATACGAATTTACTATTTAGTTTAATGAGAGTTCGAAAAATCCCTATGTAGTGAGCTCCCCCTAGTGGTTGCTGCAGGAGGACATAATTTATCAGGTTACACTTTGGATGTGTGAAGGGAATGACATTAATTTGCAATGACCCTCTTAAAGGGATTTTCTGTAGCTGACATGTCCTAAAAAAAAACATTCCAGGGGGCCCATGGCTGGAGTCCTCACTGATCTTGTCAATAAATGGGTTCTATTCTCAATCCTCGGTTCAGACGGGTGACTACGTATATCATAAACTTTCATTGCAAAGGAGAGTGACCCCACATGTTCAGCCACGTCTCATAAGAAATTAGCACTGGGACGTCCCTTTAAATGTGGTCCGTAGGAGCATTCATACCAGGCTGAGTTTTCTTCTACTCATTATAGAGAAAGGAACAGCAATCAGATGACAGCCGCTCCTTACTGTCTTTTTCTTACAGATCTGTAGAAAGCTGCCGATTTTTTTTTTATTATTCCGTTATAAAATATATTTTTTATAATATAATTCAATAACTGTTGGGACCCCTTATCTGTTTTTACTAGTACAGACCCTTTTAAATGAGGGGATCTATGATTAAGCTAGTGGGTGCACTTACAACCACTGAGGCCCCCCCCCCCCCCCCAAGAGGCAATCCAGGGTGTGAAATGTGGGTCGCTAGAAACAAATATGTCTCTCTTATGTCTTTGTGGCCAGTCAGGGGTACCAAGAAGTTGTAACCGGGTTTTCCAGACGATAAGAATGTCACAGTTAATAAAGTTGTTCTTTTTTTCTCTGAAAAACACTCTTATTGGACAGCCATCAAACCAGATTTGGGGTTCTTTTTGCAGGAGTTCCCACCAGGTCGGGCTGCAGGCTGTTACAACCGTTCCACTACGGGTCACTACGGGGCTACTACAAAGCTTGCCCTGTAAATAGGGGACTTTATCATCAGTCACTTCTCCACTCCATGCCGTGGGTGTTAGTATCATGGCACACGACGCTAGCAGAGCACCGTTATCATAATCTCGCTGACATGGGATCTAAACTTTATTACGACAGCTTCACAGCTCCAGAGTGGCCAAAATGGCTTAATGAGGCCAGAATAGCGCCATATATCACACTCCTCATCTCCATATACCACACTCCTCATCTCCACTCTTTCTCGACTCAGTACTTTGAGAGCCAGAGGGTGCAATTTCACCCTCTGGCTCATCTGTTAAATAGGATCCTATACATGGAAGGGTAGGTCCTAGGACTATACTGTACATAGATCCCATCATCTCACTTCTTCTTGACTCAGTACTTTGAGAGCCAGAGGGTGAAATTTCACCCTCTAGCTATAGGATCCTATTTAATAGATGAGCCAGAGAGGCAAATACGAGAAGAATACTGTACATAGATCCCATCATCTCACTTCTTTTTCTTATTGGGTCTCCAGTTATAACTGTTTTGACTGAATTAAAGGTTCCCGGCCGTTACTTTTTCCTCTCTTTCAGTACACAACGTCGCTGGGAGGTTTTATATAGTGATCGGTAAAATAAACTTTAATCAGAGCATTGCTTATACTTAGTGATTGCTCAGTAATGAACGCTGCGGGGTGCGGGAGGAGGTGACAGAACTGTCAGTTACATTAAAAAAAGGGGAAAGGGACCCCGAAAAGCACCAAGACCCTCAAATATCTTAATGTATTTAATGAGTAAATCTGTTTGTTTTATATATGGCCTGAGGAAGACGCTTGTCCAGTGTCGAAACGCGTAGTCCTTATTCTTATTTCTATTAAATCAAGTACTTTCGTTTACTTTGCTTAGTCTCCGTGCTCCTTTGATCTTTATTGTAGCAGCGCCGTTTATGATCCATTTTTTTCCTGCTTTTTGTCCTCTGATTGGGTCAGACATTGACTTACAGGGTAGTCACCTATAGGTGGCACTAGAAAGACAGCTTTCCTTCCGATTTTGCATGCTCGGTGCACCTAATGGTTGTATGCAGCTGAGGAATCTGACTTATTATTATTTATGTTACTTATATAGCGCCAACATATTCTGCAGCGCTGTACAGAGGTTCTACTCACTGTCTGTCTCCATTGGGACTCAACATCTAAATTCCTTATCTGTATGTTTTTGGGGTGTGGTAGAAAACCACAGTACCCGGAGGAAACCCACGCAAACACAGTGAGAACATTCAAACTCCATGCAGATGTTTTTCTTGGTTGGATTTCAATCCAGGTCCGCAGCGCTGCAAGGCAACAATGCTAACCACTGAGCCACCGTGCTGCCGTATGACATGTTGACGTCACATAAAATGTTAAAACTGGAAGATCCCTTTAAGCCACTGGGTTGGTCACCCTCTAACCATTCCCGAAAGGCTTCAGTAACTTCTTGTTAGTTGTGACAAGAGATGAGTAAATTTGGGTATAGATTCGGTTGAATCGGCCGTCAGATTAGATTTGGCCTGAAAAATTTAGTCGCAAAACGAAAGTTCCCCGACTGCCCTGAAAAGTTGTGTATGACACTCTGAGGTCTTCTAAGACTGTATCCAACCCCTTTCTAGCTTTTTAAAGGCAATCTACACCTTTTTTAACTCTTTGAGATTCAGCTGCTTTGTATTCTCTATACAGAGCGGCTGTATCTAGTGCTATTCACTGAATCCGTCAAAAATTATACTTTTTTGGGAAAGATTCCTGCCGGTGTTTATACACAAAAGCAATGAGTTGCGTCACTGGGATTTAAATTTGAATTAAAATGTATTTATTTGAAAAACAATTGTCACTTAGATACAGACTGAAGTATAACGGCTCGAAGAATAACAATGTGACAATTCTCGGTGGCACTATTATTAGCAATTAGATATATGCAAAACAATGAGTGACCTCAAGTCCGTGACGTCTGTATCAGCGTCACTCTATCAGCAACAGGATTAATATTATTAAAGAAGATTTGTGAATGATGTGATGAAGATTGGTGATTCACAAAATAATATAAGAATTGCATAGCTGCAGCAGCAACCACTAACAGCAATGGCTGCCGGTCTAACTAACACACTGACACTGACTGACTCCTATCTCTCTCTATCAAATTATTGTAAATCTATCTATTCTTTTCTCCTCACTATGAAACACTCACTGACACTAATCCACTATCTATCTGTATTCTGTGTTTTACTATCTCTCACTCTCTGTCTGACATCATCTCTCTCCTCTCTGTATTCCCAAAAAGCACCAGCATTTCCTGGTTTCACTTTTTATTGTGGCTATGACTTATATGACTGTCATCCACTGAGTCATCCATGTCTCACACCTATACTGCTCATGAATGGCTGTTCTATGGGGAGGACGGCCTGCAAGGCATTATGGGTAAGCACGCCGGGCCGCCCCCTAGTCCTGTAATCTTTTCTGTTTCTTTGACTTCTTGCAATCTGTAAAAGTGTTGCTGCCATTTTGAGCAATTTGTGCGGGAGGAATCCAAAAAGATTCGGTCTCACGAAAATCCAAAACTTTTGGGAAATTGGTAACGAATTTGATTCAATCAACTCTAGTGGTGGCCATACATTGAAAGCGATGGAATTTGATTATCATCTCGGATCAGAGGCCGGTTGTAGCCAAAGGAAGTCCAGCTTTTAAATGTTTGTCGAGACCCCTTATGTAGATTATCAGTAGAGGCCTGACGTTCCTAAATGATGGGAAAATCTAGAAACTGCCTAGAACTATAAAGTTGATTCTTGTGTGGAAATAGCCATGAGCTCACATCCCTGTATGAGCTATTGCCCATTGTGTGTCACACTTTGGTGGCCGTCTGACTCGAGAAAGGGCATTTCCATAATTCCTTGCTTAGCTCTTCAAGGTAAATCTTGAACACTTGTTTGAGTGAGGGTCAGGGCATACAAGACAAGAATATCCCACCTCGCAGAAGTTCAAAGATGTTTCCATATGCAAAATTGGCAAACTATGTCTTTATTTCTTGTTTTGCCGTCAACACTTCCCCCCCCGAACCCTGCATCAACCAAACCCTATTGCAAATAGTGGAAGAAACAGAAAGGTGGCCTTGTCAGAAAACAACCAACTTTACTCAAGTTTGCATAAAAAGAAGTCAACCATCGGGTGCCTGGTCTCCCCAATGCTGGGCACCATAACAGTGGTGTAACCTGCCTCCATGGAAGGGAAGCCAGTATCTGCAGATCATTTTTGGTGGAGGGGGATGGTGAGAAGGTATCTCTTGAGTAAGGAAAATTTGAAGCCAGTCAATTGGTTCCTCCTAAGCGATTGGCCACGATCGTGCTCAAGCAACCTGGTATCAATCACCGGGCAGATCGGTCATTGGCCGGTTGGCTAGGTGGCAATCCTATTCAGAGCGAAAACAAAATCTTCATCCAAAAATTCAGTGAGGTCCTTCACATTCATGCTTGGTTGTAGTAGTATTTTGTCTGGCCGGGCCGCTCCCGTGGATCTGTTGACTTTCTCGTGTTCCTTCAGAATAATTACTTCAAATTGTGTTTAGTCTCAGAATCTGGCAGCAAGAAAGACTGAATTAAATCCCACATACAAACATGTTTCGCTCTACCCTTCTAAGACCTGCGAGAGGTGCTGAAATGCAAGACGATGCCAGTCAACACAAACCTCATGTGCCAGGATACGTGCCAGTGTTTGTATACCTTACACATAATGACATAATAACCCCCATCAGAAGACGGGGAAGGCTACAACCAAAGCAGACAAAAAAACAATCAAATATTTTAATTGAGCGTTTCTTGAGCTGAAGGAATGGAACATACTCCGAGGAGGCCAAAGAATTTAGAACTAGTCTGCGATGGCACAAAAAGTAAACAAAATGGGTGCGGTGCCCACCGGTGGCTTCGGGAAGTGGGCCATATCAGGAAGGCTAGAAGCCCCGGCAGCTGTATGATTTAAGCCATAAAGCAGATCATCAAGTTTTCAACCAACTTGGTCTTTAAGAGAAGCTCCGCTTGTAGGGAATTTTAGGGATTGAGTTAATTCATATTATTAGGACTCATTTATACTGGAGCTTTAGTTATCAGTCACCCGTAACACTACAGAGATCCACACTACATCTGGAAGGTACATCAGCATTAGAACTGTGCGTCCGGAGCTTCATGAAATGTGTTTCCTTGGTCGCTGCACACAAGCCTTAGATCACCATACACAATGCCAGGTGGCTGCTGGAGTAGTGTAAAGCATACCACTACTGGACTCTGGAGCAGCGTGTTCTCTGGAGTGGTCAATCACGGCTCACTATCTGGCAGTCTGATGAAGGAATCTGGGTTTGGCGGATGTCTGGTGAATGCTACCTAGGAATGCATTGTAACTACTGTAACATTTAGTGGAGGAGAGATAATGGTCTCAGGCTATTTTTCAGGGTTTGGACCCTTATTTCCAGTTAAGTGTAACATTAATGCTACAGCATACAAAGAAATTTTACAATTGTAGCTTCCAACTTTGTGGGAACAGTTGAGGTTTCGGCTCTTTCCTGTTCCAGCGTGACTGTGCCCCATTGCACACAGCGAGTTCCATAAAGACATGGTTGGTGGAGTTTGGTGTGGAGGAACTTGAGTGGCTGCACCAAGCTCTGACCTCAACTACATCCAACACCTCCGGGATGAATTGGAACGGCGATTACAAGCCAGACTTCTTCTTCCAACATCAGTGCCGGAAATCACAAATGCTCTTTCGGCTAAATGGGAACAAATTTCCATAGACACCCCAAAAAATTTGGGAAAAGCCTACCCAGCAGAGTGGAAGCTGGTATAGGATAGGGTAACGAAATGTTCAACGAATATCTGACATGTCAGTAGTTTTGTTTGGTGGGGGTCCGAGCACTGAGACCCCCACAAATAGCTAAAATGAAGTGGCAGAAGTGGTCATGTGAGCGCTGAGCCGCTTCAGATCTGTTCGGTTTTTTCCGGGAAGCCAATGTATCGGAGTACGGGTTCATAGACTTTCTGTTGAGCTGGTACTCCGCTACATCGATTTCCGGAAAAAGCCGAACAGAAACAAAGAGGCTCAGCGCTCACACGAGCGCTTCTGCCGCTTCGGTTTAGCGATTGGTGGGGGTCTCAGTTCTCGGATCCCCACAAATCAAAACTTCTGACATGTCACTATGACTTGTCAGAAGTTTGTTACACTTAAAAAAAAATTAAGATGCAATCCAACTAAAGTAAATTTTTTGCAAACTTTTTGGATGATGTCATCAGTCTGGGTCCATGTGGAGGGATCTACACTGATTGTCTACTATTGGGACGAGTATTCTTTCAAGATCCCGAACCTCTTCAGTGCCTGGTGACGATTTCTAGTTGTCCAAGAGAACCTGAGATAACGAATCGAGCCGGTACCATACTCACCGTGTAGAGGGACATGGGACATGTCTTTAAACTCATTCACAATGTAAGGAGAGTAGAGGTCCTGTGTGCTCCGGGGTCTACGTCTTTCCGTGGAATCAGTCAGTATTACATAGAACAGTAGAGACCGGACAGATTGATTTATGAGGTCTAATTAAAGCCAACCGCATAGTTTAAATTTTCCGGAGAAGTTTTGTATTTACTGTAATTCTGTAATGATGACTTGCAGATTATTGGATATATGAGGCAGATTGAAGATCTATGAGGTAGTTATACAATTTACTGTCCAGGGTGGTAAAGGATTCCGTTCATGGTGATCTCGATGAAGTCATCTCTTAACTGTTTCATTTCATGAATGATCTTCATGAGGTTCTCTGGGCAAATCAAGTAAATTCCGGGTTGGCTGACCCACTAGAGTAGCAATGGATTCTCCGGTGGGTCCAGGCTCTGACACAACAGTGGGACCCAAAGGTCCAGCAGAAGACAACCCGATTTTCCACTTGAGCCTATTTGTTATGGGGGGGGGGTTCACAAATATTCTATTAGACCTTATTGATAATATGTCCTGTCTGTTCAATGATAACCGAAAAGATTATGATGAAATTATAAGTGGGCTTGGACTGTATAGATGGTGGCGGCCCTCAGAACCACCTCCCCAAGGAACCCCAAGGTATGTTATGTCCCGGATCTGCAGTGTCTCCTCACTCTGGGGTGGGTTCAGGAGATGCACCAGTCATATGGTGGGACGCAGTTGCTACAATAAACATTGTAATGATCAACGATCCACATAGGTCTGTACCGGAAACGTGGATCCTTGAGCCGCAATCAATTTGGTGCTGGTTAAACCGGCGCAGAGTATAAGGTGCAGCGTTCTACACCCTTAACCCCTGCATGGAGATATAGACTTTCTCGGTCAGATTCCCAGGTAGTGGTCCCAAGAATATTCAGCAAATGCACTGTTAAAAAGGTCTAAAGCAGAAACAGATGCAAAGTCATCAATTGAACAACAGGAGTCGTCAACAGGAGAGCGAACAAGAAGAAGACGTGATCAGAAGATGAGCAAGGGGTCAATACAAAGAGGTCGGACTACAAGTACCAGATGACAAATCCGAAGGAGCAAGACGGAGACAGAATCCAGAGACCAGGCTATGGTCAGGGTCAAACGCAACAAACTAGCTCAATAGACAGTACCTTATTCCACAGGCCATGGCGTCAGGCCGGATTTCTCTTTAACCAGACCCCCAGGCCCAACATCGTTAGAGCACGGAAGCGATGGCTGGATCGGGGAGACGTGTGTGTATAACAGGTTCTTCCTCTTGACTAAATTGATTTTGTGCCAGCAACTTCAAAAAGTTGACCTATATATTGTGCCTGCTGTATAAATCTGTGAAAAACCCTTCTAGCATAGCCCCTTATGACCCAATAGCCTACATAACCTGTAGTCATAAGTTATGATACTTGCCATAGATGTGTAGTATACTTCAATTATTATTTTTTTTCGGGGGGGGGGGTTACATTTTGGAACTTTTTATTGAAAGCCCTGGTGTCCGAACATAAAATGTGAGTGAACACAGGAGAAGAAACCTCATAGTAAAAATTAAAGTGCCCTTCCAGCCAATGGTATGGTGCTTGTTCATCACATCTCCTTCACCATACCAGGTCAGGAGGGCTCAGTCCTAATTCACCTCTGCCGTTTGTCCATGCAGAGCTTTTTTTCTATGGTACGTACTTATGTAGATTATGTAGATTAGAGGTGTGGCCCTAATCCTAC
The DNA here is from genome assembly GCF_050947455.1 of Rhinoderma darwinii. Lineage (NCBI taxonomy): Eukaryota > Metazoa > Chordata > Amphibia > Anura > Rhinodermatidae > Rhinoderma > Rhinoderma darwinii. The sequence continues at coordinate 11,369,198 of NC_134690.1, read as the reverse complement.
ATGGCAATATGTATTTGCAGGAGATGTGAGGGTACTGGTTTTCCTTGTTGAGATCCAGCTAGTGTAGAGAGTCTGACAGGCAATGCTCCCTGGGAAAAAGTATGCAAATTAGCTCTCCTCTAGAATAACGAAAACTGTCTCTCTAGTGCCACCTATAGGTAGCTACCATTGGATTACAGGGTAGTTACCTACAGGTGGCACTAGCGAGACAGTTTTCTTTCTTTTGGAGGAGAGCTATTTTGCATATTTATAGGAGATAAAGCCTTCGTCTTGTGGTATATTGAAATAATGAAAGAGTCCACCTACTGGCATCTGAAACTTTAGTGTTCAGAGTTCCAAAATTTTCTCCACTTAAAACACTCAGACATTTATAGAGGTTTCCCCTCACGGATTGTATCTGCAGAACATGTTCCGCCTGCCTTGTCCAGCTACAGAGTTCAGCCCAAAATATCTATCACAGTGATATAAATCAGGAGCGTGTGCAGCTCAGACATAGAACGTGAGACACTCCATAAATCATGTGTTTTAGAAGAACACAATAATCTCCAGGAATCATGTGTTCTTAGATACTGGACCAACAAATGCTTCACATAAGGTTATGCAATGGTCCGAGAAAAGAGACTTTATAGTTATCAATAAATAATAAAACACTGGGTAAAGCTGCCACAGAATAAGACTTGGTGGACAGTAAACTTAACTTTAGCAACCAGTGCCAGGTAGCTGCTGCCAAGGCAAATAAAATCACAGGATGCATCGAAAGAAGCCTAGATGTACATGACAAGAGCGTACTGTGACTTTTTATCTGTATAGAGGCAAAACTAGACGACACCTGGAATATTGTGTACGATTTTCTGTATAAGGGCAAAGCTGATATAAAGCAGGTACAGAGAAGGACGGTTAAGGGAATGGGTGGATTGCAGTACCAAGAAAGATCATCAAACTTGGGGTTATTCAGTTTAAAAGAAAGAGGGTGTTCTCTACGTCTAGAGGAAAAGAAGGTTTCACCATCGTCATAGACGGGGATTCTTTACTGTTAGAGCAGTGAGACTCTCAGCCACACGATGGTGTGATGTTGATTTGTTGAACAAGTTAAAGAGGGACCTGGATGCCTTTCTTGAAAGATATAATATTAGAAGTTATAAGTAGATGTCTGGAGATGTGACGTTGATCCAGGGATTTATTCTTACATATTTGGGTCCGGGAAGGAGTTTTTCCCGTAATATGGGCCAATTGGCATTCGCTTAATAGGGGTTTTTGCCTAACTCTGGATCAACGCTGTAGGATTATCGGTTGGACTTGATGGACCAGTTTCTTTTCTTAACATTATCAACAATGAAGCTCCTATCTGGATATTTCTGGAGTGGGTTGACGATGTGGTCGTGGTTCCTCTTGTTGATATTCTTCGATGTTCATAGGCATCTCGCCAGTCTTCACCAGCACTGACGTGATCAGCTTTCTTATTCTTTACTGTCCCGCTTTCATATCCACAGAAAATATTACAACTTTGACTATTCGGAACATTCTCCTTCCCATATGCTATGTTTTTCTATTTTACGGGAGCCCCATCATTTCATTCTTTAAAGGGGTCCTATACTATAAGGTAGATGTTTCCCTTAGGCTAGAAACGGAATGGAATACAAGGTTCCTACAGCTCATCCTGATGCTTCTTCTGCACGGAGCTCGAGGGTGGGGTGAATGGGAAAAAAGGTGCACCCTGCCCTAAGCCTAAATGGCTTTATAGTATGGGTCCACTCTCAACCCCCTCTAGTCGGTATAATCGATGCTTACCTAATTTTTCTAATTTTTCTTACTCAATTGGCCTTCATCATGATAGATTAAAACCTGCTTCAATATCGAGGTCAGCGAGGACCCCGGAAAAGCGACCCTCACTAATCCCGGCAAACTTTTTAGGAACAATTTTTAGTCTCTGTAGTCTTCCCTTTCCCCGTACAGAGAAGAATAACCATAACCGATCCATCCTTGTTTTTACAGGTTCTGGACGTATCTGGATGGACGATGTTGCCTGCAAAGGAACCGAGGAGTCCCTTCTACAATGCATGTTCTCCAGCTGGGGCAAGACCAACTGTGGCCATGCTGAAGACGCCGGTGTGACCTGTATGAAGCCGTGAGCCGAGGTGCCGAAGACACTGCAACCTTGATTACGAAGACGTTAGATCCAATCCATGCGTGGAACGTTACGGCTGCTGCATCTTAGGTCGTGTGTTGTGGCCCAAGCTTCACGGAGACCACTTTATTGATGACTGTTGGATGAGACTTTGCTTCTTCATTGTCCTCAGGGTCAAGAAGAAGAAATCAAAGACGTTCAGGCTTTCCATAAAATGTATCGCAGGTGTTTAACTACGAAGCCAAAGAAATATTCAGAGGGGCACTTGTATTATTATATGAGAGTACGATGACCCGGCCAACGGCGCCACATTGGGTTATCCTCTCCAGATTTATTATGGTGGCACTTACTGAGTTATAATTAGGTACGAATGGAGGAGGAGATTCTCCTTTACTACAAGGAGGAGGTCGTACTTTGGCTGTACGCCACTTAAAAAATAACGCCAATCGTAAGTCACATGCAACATATAAGACATGTTCATAGGGAACCTGACAATTTGAAGGTCGGTACACGTGCTCCAGAGTCTTGTCTATAGAGCAATAGGCATAAAAAAAATGTAAAAAATTCTGAAATAAGCATAAAAATTTTTTTTTTTAAATTCTGAAATAGGCATAAAAAAATGTAACAAATTCTGAAATAGGCATAAAATATGTAAAAAATTCTGAAATAGGCATAAAATATGTAAAAAATTCTCAAATAGGCATAAAATTTTTTACAAAATTCTCAAATAGGCATAAAAAATGTACAAAATTCTCAGCAGGTATTTACTTTACTTATTGATTGCACATTTTTTTTTCTCCGATGAAAGTTTCTTTTATGCTGCGCTTTTGTCTTTTTCAATTCATGTAGTTTTGGAGAACCACGAAATAGCAAAAAAGACAATATGGCCCCCGAAAAGTTGAAAGGTGGGTAGCCATATTGTGACGTTACAGCTTCTTTTTTTTTTTACTTCCGTAGCTCAGACCTCTGAAGCCGCGCAGAGGGAAGACGTTGCTGAGCCAAACCGAGACTATATACTGAGGAATATACGGTGAAATGGGATTATATGTAATAAAGAAAATGTTTTTATGAACCCGGTGTCCTGTCGTTATGCGGGCCGAGCCGCTGTAGCTAAGACATGTGTTGTATATTTTCCAAATATTTTTGTCCAAATGCAATAGAAGGTCCTGATAATAATGGGTATATATCATTTTAGAGAAGAGAAAATAAAAAACACGATGACACTAAACGCATGTAAGATTTTGCCGGATTGCAAAAATATTCGATAATCCTAGGCGTGCTCTCGAATACACAGCGGACAACTCTGCTACATGTGAAAGGGGTTGTGCATTGCACTGAATTTTGTTGCAGGATCTGCATATAAAACTCGCAACAATCCGCTGCATCTGAATGCGGCCTCAGACCACCAATGACGATCGAATGTGAAGCACAGTAAGGGAAAAACGGCCGAAAAATCGGAAGCAGAACGCCTCCAAACATCTGCCCATTGAAATCAATGGGAAAAACAGCATTCTGTTCCGACGGGCCGTTTCTTTATGCGGCATTTTGAAAACCGGCCACATAAAAAACGGCCGCGAAAAAGAAGTGCAGGACACTTCTTGGAACGTTTTTGGAGCAGTTTTTCATGATGCTTCAATTTGACTCTGGACAACCCAATGACTGAGGTTCTGCCAAGTGACACCTTTGTATGGAAGGGACAATAACACAAGAGGGTGGAGTCGTGCCAATTAGCAGGCATGGGAAACGTTGTGTCATGAGAGCAGACACGAGCTGCTACAATGTAGAAACCATACTGTGTCAGGGAATACTGGGAGCACTTAGTCTTTATTCACTGCAGGTAAGCAGAGCATGTGAGGGAGGATTGTTCAGCTAGAATTGGAGTTTTGCTTTAAGGAACTCGAGTTTATTGGTGATTTATTCAGGACTTGTAAATCAATTGAGGAACTACGGTAAAGATGACGGTCTAAACCTTCCATGGTACATTGACATGAGCTTCAGAGCAGCATTCACACTGGGAAATGATCCAAACACATTAGATGAACAACTGGACTTAGTGTTGGGAAAGTCGAATATTTTCTACTCCAGGTCCAGGAGATGTTCCTCATCGGGTACGAGGTGTCCGACCTTTATAATAAATATGTCTGGTGGTGACACAATTAACCCCTTCTTCTCAGGGTTTCCTTCTTCACTCGGATCCGGTCTTACTTTATGTCTAACTTATAACAGATCTTAGCAGGTGGCAGATAGCACTCATCTCAAAACGGACCCTCTTAGATTGTGTGCAATGTTAAATACTCCCCCCGCTCCGGGAAAATCTGCTTCCACGTGGACTTCCTGGGGTCCCACAATAGTGACCAGATTAGTGATTCATCAGCGATCTGCCCAATCATAGGGGGAACTGTGCGACCGTTCATATAAAGAGAAGGAAACTGCAGCGCTCCACTAGAAAAGTGTTTCCTTTTATTCACCAACACATTACCTGCGGTGGCGGATTAAGTAGACCGTAGGCAATGGGCTGTTACCCAAACTTGGGCCCCCCTTCCGCAGTGTAGAGAGCACAAGACACAACCCCTATAAATAGCGCCACACACAGCTCCCTATAGATAGCGCCACACACAGCACCCTATAGATAGCGCCACACAAAGCTCCCCATAAATAGTGCCACACAAAGCTCCCTATAGATAGCGCCACACAAAGCCCCCTATAGGTAGCGTCACACAGCCCCCTATAGATTGCACCACACACATCCCCCTGTAGATAGCACCACACACAGCCCCCTATAGATAGCGCCACACACAGCCCCCTGTAGAGTGCGCCACACACATCCCCCTCTTTTAAATAGCACCACACACAGCCCCCACTGTAGAAAGCACTACACACATCCCCCTGTGGATAGCGCCACACAGCCCCCCCCTTGTATATAGTGCTACACCGCCCTCCCCCTTGTATATAGTGCTACACAGCCCTCCCCCTTTGTATATAGGGCCACACAGCCCTCCCACTTTGTATATAGGGCCACACAGCGCTCCCCCTGTATATAGTGTCACGCAACGCTCCCCCCTTGTATAGTGTCACACAGCACTCCACCTTGTATAGTGTCACACAGCGCTCCCCCCTTGTATATAGTGTCACACAGCGCTCCCCCCTTGTATATAGTGTCACACAGCGCTCCCCCTTGTATATAGTGTCACACAGCGCTCCCCCCTTGTATATAGTGTCACACAGCGCTCCCTCCGCTTGTATATAGTGCACACAGCACTCCTTTCCCCCCTTGTATATAGTGTCACACAGCACTCCCCACTTGTATAGTGTCACACAGCACTCCCCTCCTTGTATATAGTGTCACACAGCGCTCCCCCTTTGTATATAGTGTTACACAGCGCTCCCCCGCTTGTATATAGTGCACACAGCGCTCCTCTCCCGCCTTGTATATAGTGCACACAGCGCTCCCCCCCTTTGTATATAGGGCAACACAGTGCTGCCCGCTCTAACAAAAAATATTGTACTTACCTTGCCCTGTTCCCGTGACGGCTGCCCCGGCCGGACATATGCGCAAACGCTGGGCGGGACGCATGCGCAGACCAGCGTAATGCAGTGACTTCATCATGCCGGCCTGCGCAGGGAGTCTTCCCGGCGCCTTATAGGCTGCAGGCCTAACGTGGCCTGCAGACTATAATATTCAGTTATATCTGAGTCCTGAGGACTCAGGTACAAGTGAATGTGGCTGCCGCTAGCACTGGGGCCTCCTCCGGTGCTAGCGACGCCACCGGGCATGAGGGGGCCCGTGCGGTTCGGGCGGCCATGGGCCCCCTGGGAGCCTTGCGCCCTGAGTGGCCACCCGAACCCCCTAATGATGATCCGCCACTGATCACCTGCAACGTTTCAACCCTCACAGGGTCTATGTCAAGCATCCGTATGGTTTTGTTGCTGGTTGTGCTGCTGATACCTATTTTCTCTGTGCGACTGTTCAATCCCAGTGGCGGTCCTCTCTATCCCGTACTGTTCGGCTTCTTGTCACAGCGACAATGCTGGAAACTGGAGAGGTGAGTAATGAAATAGAGACCCCTTCACTAGCCCGGACCACCAGTGATGCTGATATGAATCCCTCTACTTCCCTAGACCACCAGGGATGCAAAAGATTTACCTCTCCTCTACCGTAGACCACCAGGGATGCTGACATTTACCTCTCCTCTACCCTAGACCACCAGGGATGCTGACATTTACTTCTCCTCTAAACTAGACCACCAGGGATGCTGACATTTACCCCTTCACTATCCCAGACCACCAGGGATGCTAAAATTTACCACTCCTCTACCCTAGACCACCAGGGATGCTGATATTAAGCTCTCTACTTCCCTGGACCACAAGTGAGACTGACATTTACCCCTTCACTACCCCAGACCACCTGGGATGCTGATATTAATCTCTCTACTTCCCTATACCACCAGTGAGGCTGACATTTATCTCTCCGCCACCCCAGACCACCAGGGATGCTGATGTGAATCCCTCTACTTCTCTAGACCCCCAGGGATGCTGACATTTACCCCATCACTTCTCCAGGGCACCAGGGATGCTGACATTTACCCCATCACTACTCCAGGCCACCAGGGATGCTGACGTTTACCCCATCACTACTCCAGGCCACCAGGGATGCTGACATTTACACCATCACTACTCCAGGCCACCAGAGATGCTAACATTTACCCTATCACTACTCCAGGCCCCCAGGGTTGCTGACATTTACACCATCACTACTCCGGGCCACCACGGATGCTGACATTTACCCCATCACTACTCCAGGCCACCAGGGATGCTGACATTTACCCATTTACTACCCCAGACCACCAGGGATGCTGATAATAATCCTTCTACTTCCCTAGACGAGCAGGGAGGCTGACATCTATCTCTCCACCCCCCCAGACCACCAGGGATGCTGATATTAATCCCTCTACTTCCCTAGACCACCAGGGATGCAAAATATTTACCTCTCCTCTAACCTAGACCACCAGGGATGCTGACATTTACCTCTCCTCTACCCTAGACCACCAGGGATGCTGACATTTACTTCTCCTCTAAACTAGACCACCAGGGATGCTGACATTTACCCCTTCACTACCCCAGACCACCAGGGATGCTGATATTAATCTCTCTTCTTCCCTATACCACCAGGGAGGCTGAAATTTATCTCTCCGCCACCCCAGACCACCAGGGATGCTGATGTGAATCCCTCTACATCCCTAGACCACCAGGGATGCTGACATTTACACCATCACTACTCCAGACCACCAGGGATGCTAAAATTGACCACTCCTCTACCCTAGACCACCAGGGATGCTGATATTAATCTCTCTACTTCCCTATACCACCAGGGAGGCTGCCATTTATCTCTCCGCCACCACAGACCACCAGGGATGCTGATGTGAATCCCTCTACTTCCCTAGACAACCAGGGATGCTGACATTTACACCATCACTACTCCAGGCCACCAGGGATGCTGACATTTACACCATCACTACTCCAGGCCACCAGGGATGCTGACATTTACCCCATCACAACTCCAGGCCACCAGGGATGCTGACATTTACACCATCACTACTCCAGGCCATCAGGGATGCTGAGATTTACACAATCACTACTCCGGACAACCACAGATGCTGACATTTACCCTATCACTACTCCAGGCCACCAGGGATGCTGATATTAATCCTTCTACTTCCCTAGACGACCAGGGAGGCTGACATCTATCTCTCCACCACCCCAGACCACCACTGATGCTGATATGAATCCCTCTAACTCCCCAGACCACCAGGGATGCAAAGATTTACCCTCATACTACCGCGGACCACCAGGGATGCTGCTATTAATCCCGCTGCTTGCCTACATTTATCTCTACTCTAGTTCACCAGGAATGCTTATATTTAGATCTTTATTCCGCTAAACCCCCAGTGATGCAGATATTAACCTCCTAACTTCCCTGGACCACCAGGACTGATGCTGTTAACTCCTTTTCTACCCTAGACCAGCAGCATTGTTACAATTAAATTCTTAACTACCCTAGACAACCAAGAGACCATTTACTTGGATATTCCGACATTTTTACATTGTCCCCTCACTTCTACAGACACCAGGGTGGCAACATTTTGTCTTGTCAGGGGCCTCAGGACTGCTCTGATTTATCTGGCTCTTATGTGGCACTGTATATTTGGCTGCTGTTGGCCTAATGTTTTGGGCGCTGTATGGCAGTATTTATTTGATGATGTTTTGGTTTGCCCAGCTTAGAGGGACCAGTGTCCAGGTCCCTAACTGACCTGTTCACCAGCTACTAAGGCTTAGTGAGAACATTGGTCAAATGTAGGGACATCCAAGTGAATGGTTTGTTTCTTTTTCAATTCTATAATTACCTACAATATTTTTATGGGAAACACTATACACATTCACTAGGCAGCTATCTATGGATCCTTTAATAAAGTATGCTGGATATATCTTACAGGTGAGTGATGGATAAGTCCCATCTGAGAGGTCTACAAGAGCGGTGGTGGACCTCCTGCGTAACAGCTGGTTTTAGTCACAAATTTTTGTGTACGGCCTTCAAGGTAAATACGTTCCTTTACCCCTCAGACGATTAGGTGAAATGGAAAAGATGTAATCACTGGTCTGTGTACCTGCATTGAATCTCCATGTTATAATTGGTCTCATGCCTCGTTGGCTTGGCCAACCGTGACCAAATGTTCTGGGTACAGCTAGACGTTTGTGGTCAGCGCGGAGCAGCTGGTGAGGGCTCTGAGAAGTGTTGGTATAGATTTAGAAAAATAATTCTCCAATGGATTCTTAAATGGGTTTCTTAACTCCCAAAACAGTTGCCTCCAAAATAAACACATTGCTGTCACAGTTTTTAGAACGTGTATAGTACGTACTGAACCGAAGTTTTCTTCATAGGCCTGTGATGGACATGATGGAACGGAATTTCTTATGTTTTTTTTTCCACTTGCATTTCAGTCCAGAGAATATGAATTTCATCAGGAAATGATATATTGAGAATTCTACCTATAAGTTTAATCATAAGACCCCATAAGAGTTTATGAGGGCAAAATGTATTGGAGTGAATAAGGTCGACCTCATCATGGTGTCCTTTATGTGCTATCATCATGGTGTCCTTTATGTGATATCATCATGGTGTTCTTTATGTGATATCATCATGGTGTCCTTTATGTGATATCATCATGGTGTCCTTTATGTGAGATCATCATGGTGTCCTTTATGTGATATCATCATGGTGTCCTTTATGTGATATCATCATGGTGTGCTTTATGTGATATCATCATGGTGTCCTTTATGTGATATCATCATGGTGTCCTTTATGTGATATCATCATGGTGTCCTTTATGTGAGATCATCATGGTGTCCTTTATGTGATATCATCATGGTGTCCTTTATGTGAGATCATCATGGTGTCCTTTATGTGATATCATCATGGTGTCCTTTATGTGATATCATCATGGTGTGCTTTATGTGATATCATCATGGTGTCCTTTATGTGATATCATCATGGTGTGCTTTATGTGATATCATCATGGTGTCCTTTATGTGATATCATCATGGTGTCCTTTATGTGATATCATCATGGTGTCCTTTATGTGAGATCATCATGGTGTCCTTTATGTGATATCATCATGGTGTCCTTTATGTGAGATCATCATGGTGTCCTTTATGTGATATCATCATGGTGTCCTTTATGTGATATCATCATGGTGTGCTTTATGTGATATCATCATGGTGTCCTTTATGTGATATCATCATGGTGTCATTTATGTGATATCATCATGGTGTCCTTTATGTGATATCATCATGGTGTCCTTTATGTGAGATCATCATGGTGTCCTTTATGTGATATCATCATGGTGTGCTTTATGTGCTATCATCATGGTGTCCTTTATGTGATATCATCATGGTGTCATTTATGTGATATCATCATGGTGTCCTTTATGTGATATCATCATGATGTCCTTTATGTGAGATCATCATGGTGTCCTTTATGTGATATCATCATGGTGTCCTTTATGTGATATCATCATGGTGTCCTTTATGTGATATCATCATGGTGTCCTTTATGTGATATCATCATGGTGTCCTTTATGTGATATCATCATGGTGTCCTTTATGTGATATCATCATGGTGTCCTTTATGTGATATCATCATGGTGTTCTTTATGTGATATCATCATGGTGTCCTTTATGTGATATCATGATGGTGTTCTTTATGTGATATCATCATGGTGTCCTTTATGTGATATCATCATGGTGTGCTTTATGTGATATCATCATGGTGTCCTTTATGTGATATCATCATGGTGTCATTTATGTGATATCATCATGGTGTCCTTAATGTGATATCATCATGGTGTCCTTTATGTGAGATCATCATGGTGTCCTTTATGTGATATCATCATGGTGTGCTTTATGTGCTATCATCATGGTGTCCTTTATGTGATATCATCATGGTGTCCTTTATGTGATATCATCATGGTGTGCTTTATGTGATATCATCATGGTGTCCTTTATGTGATATCATCATGGTGTCCTTTATGTGATATCATCATGGTGTCCTTTATGTGAGATCATCATGGTGTCCTTTATGTGATATCATCATGGTGTCCTTTATGTGAGATCATCATGGTGTCCTTTATGTGATATCATCATGGTGTCCTTTATGTGATATCATCATGGTGTGCTTTATGTGATATCATCATGGTGTCCTTTATGTGATATCATCATGGTGTCATTTATGTGATATCATCATGGTGTCCTTTATGTGATATCATCATGGTGTCCTTTATGTGAGATCATCATGGTGTCCTTTATGTGATATCATCATGGTGTGCTTTATGTGCTATCATCATGGTGTCCTTTATGTGATATCATCATGGTGTCATTTATGTGATATCATCATGGTGTCCTTTATGTGATATCATCATGATGTCCTTTATGTGAGATCATCATGGTGTCCTTTATGTGATATCATCATGGTGTCCTTTATGTGATATCATCATGGTGTCCTTTATGTGATATCATCATGGTGTCCTTTATGTGATATCATCATGGTGTCCTTTATGTGATATCATCATGGTGTCATTTATGTGATATCATCATGGTGTCCTTTATGTGATATCATCATGATGTCCTTTATGTGAGATCATCATGGTGTCCTTTATGTGATATCATCATGGTGTCCTTTATGTGATATCATCATGGTGTCCTTTATGTGATATCATCATGGTGTCCTTTATGTGATATCATCATGGTGTCCTTTATGTGATATCATCATGGTGTCCTTTATGTGAGATCATCATGGTGTCCTTTATGTGATATCATCATGGTGTCCTTTATGTGATATCATCATGGTGTCCTTTATGTGATATCATCATGGTGTCCTTTATGTGATATCATCATGGTGTCCTTTATGTGAGATCATCATGGTGTCCTTTATGTGATATCATCATTGTGTCCTTTATGTGATATCATCATTGTGTCCTTTATGTGATATCATCATGGTGTCCTTTATGTGATATCCTCATGGTGTCCTTTATGTGATATCATCATGGTGTCATTTATGTGATATCATTATGGTGTGCTTTATGTGATATCATCATGGTTCTGCTGGTATATTTTTAAAGAAATTCAAAAAGTTCTAGTGTTTTGATTTTTACAGCTGTCCCAATAAAAAAAATACAACCCCCTCCCACATTTTCTCGCTCCTGTTCCTTCTTGATGTACACTTTATGGCCAAAGTATGTGGACACCTGACCGTCACACCTATATGTGCTTGTTGGACATCCCATTCCAAAAACATGGGCGTTAATATGGAGTATGGCCCCTTTTGTGGCAATAACAGCCTCCGCTCTTTTGGGATTGGTTTCCACAAGATTTTGGGGTGTCTGTGGGAATGTGTGCACAATTGTGAGGTCAGGCTCTGCTGTTGGATGAGAAGGTCTGGCTCATAATCTGCGTTCAAAATAATCTCAAGTGCTTTGGATTGGTTAAGGTCAGGGCGCTATGTAGACATTCAAGTTCCTTCACAACAAACTCCTCAACCTAAGTCTTTATGGAGCTCTCCGTTTGTACACTGGGGCGCAGTCATGATGCAGCAAGAAAGGGCCACACCCCAAACTGTTACCACAAATTTGGAAGCTACAATTGTGCAAAATATCTTTGCATGCTGTAGTATTACCATTACCCTGCACTGAAAAAAAAAAAGCCCCAGACCATTATCCCTTCTCCACCAGATGTTACAGTAGGCACTATGCATTCCAGTAGGAAGCGTTCTCCTGGCATATGCCAAACCCATATTCCTCCATCAGACTGCCAGATAGTGAACCGTGATTCATCATTGCAGAGAACACGCTGCTTCAGAGTCCAGTAATGGCGTGCTTTATACCACTCCAGCAGACACCTGGCATTGTGCATTGGGATCTTGTGTGCAGCAACCATGGAAACCCATTTCATGAAGCTGTGCAGTTCTGGTGATGACGTCACTTCCAGGCTGTGTGGATCTCTGTAGTTAGTGATACGACGCACTTCAATACTTAGCGGCATCACTCTGTGAGTTACATGGTCTACCGCTTCATGGCTGAGCTGTTGTTTCTCCTAGAAACTTTAACTTCACACTAATAGCAATAACAGTTAACCAGGGCAGATCTAGCAGATAATAATTACACGTACAGTTGACCAGGGCAGATCTAGCAGATAATAACAATACAGGTGACCGGGGGAAATATCGATAAGATAGTAATAACACTTACAGATGACCATGGCAGATCTAGCATTTATTAACACTTACAGGTGACCGGGGCAGATCTAACAGATAATAATAACACTTACAGGTGACCTGGGCAGATCTAGCAGATAATAATAACACTTACAGGTGACTGGGACAGATCTAGCAGATAATTATAGCACTTAAATGTGATTGGGGCAGATCTAGTAGATAATAATAGCACTTACAGGTGACCGGCACAGATCTAGCAGATAATAATAACACTTACAAATGACCAGGGCAGATCTTGCAGATAAAAACCCTTACACGTGACCGGAGAAGATCTAGCAGAAATTAATAACACATACAGGTGACCAGGGCAGATCTAGCAGATAATAATAGCACTTTCATTTGACCGGGGCAGATCTAGCAGATAATAACACTTACAGGTGACCAAGGCAGATCTAGCAGCTAATAATAACACTTACAGGTGACCAGGGCAGATCTAGTAGATAATAAAAACATTTAAAGGTGACCAGGACTGATCTAGCAGATAATAATAGCACATATAGGTGGCCGGGACAGATCTAGTAGATAATAATAACACTTACAGGTGACTGGGGCAGAATTAGAAGATAATAACACTTACAGGTGACTAGGGCAGATGTAGCAGAAAATAACACTTACAGGTGACCGGGGCAGATCTAGCAGATAACATCCCTCACATGTAACCGGGGCAGATCTAGTAATCTAGTAGAAATATATAACAATTACAGGTGACCAGGGCAGATCTAGCAAATAATAATAGCACTTACAGGTGACCGGGGCAGATCTAGCAGATAATGACACTTACAGGTGACTAGTGCAGATAATAATAACACAGGTGACCAGCGCATATATAGCAGCTAATAATAACACTTACAGGAGACCAGGGCAGATCTAGTAGATAATAAAAACATTTAAAGGTGACCAGGACTGATCTAGCAGATAATAATAGCACATATAGGTGGCCGGGACAGATCTAGTAGATAATAATAGCACATACAGGTGACCGGGACAGATCTAGTAGATAATAATAACACTTACAGGTGACTGGGGCAGACTTAGCAGATAATAACACTTACAGGTGACTAGGGCAGATCTAGCAGAAAATAACACTTACAGGTGACCGGGGCAGATCTAGCAGATAACAACCCTTACATGTGACCGGGGCAGATCTAGTAATCAAGTAGAAATTAATAACAATTACAGGCGACCAGGGCAGATCTAGCAAATAATAATAGCACTTACAGGTGACCAGTGCAGATAATAATAACACAGGTGACCAGCGCATATATAGCAGCTAATAGTAACACTTACAGGTGACCAGGGAAGATCTAGTAGATAATAATAACACTTACAGGTGACCAGGACCGATCTAGCAGATAATAATAGCACATACAGGTGACCGGGACAGATCTAGCGATGATAATAATAGCACATACAGGTGACCTGGACAGATCTAGTAGATAATAATAACAGGTGACCAAGGCAGATCTAGTAGATAATAATAACAACACTTGCAGGTGACCAGGGCATATCGAGAAGATATTAATAACACTTACCGGTGATGGGGCAGATCTAGCAGATAATAATAACACTTACATGTGACGGGGCAGATCTAGCATTTATTAACACTTACAGGTGACCGGGGCAGATCTAACAGATAATAATAACACTAACAGGTGACCTGGGCAGATCTAGCAGATACTAATAGCACTTACAGGTGACCGTGGCAGATCTAGCAGATAATAATGACACAGGTGACCAAGGCAGATCTAGTAGATAATAATAATACTTACAGATGACCAGGGCATATCGAGCAGATATTAATAACAATTACAGGTGACGGGGCAGATCTAGCAGATAATAATAACAACACTTACAGGTGACGGGGCAGATCTAGCATTTATTAACACTTACAGGTGACCGGGGCAGATCTAACAGATAATAATAGCACTTACAGGTGACCTGGGCAGATCTAGCAGATAATAATAACACTTACAGGTGACTGGGGCAGATCTAGCAGATAATAATAACACTTACAGATGCCAGGGAAGATCTAGAATTTATTAACACTTACAGGTTACCGGAGCAGATCTAGTAGATAATAATAAAACATACAGGTGACTGGGACAGATCTAGCAGATAATTATAGCACTTGAATGTGATTGGGGCAGATCTAGTAGATAATAATAGCACTTACAGGTGACCGGGGCAGATCTAGCAGATAATAATAACACTTACTGATGACAGGGAAGATCTAGAATTTATTAACACTTACAGGTTACCGGAGCAGATCTAGCAGATAATAGTAAAACATACAGGTGACTGGGACAGATCAAGCAGATAATTATAGCACTTGAATGTGATTGGGGCAGTTCTAGTAGATAATAATAGCACTTACAGGTGACCGGGACAGATCTAGCAGATAATAATAACACTTACAAATGACCAGGGCAGATCTTGCGGATAAAAACCCTTACACGTGACCGGGGAAGATCTAGCAGAAATTAATAACACATACAGGTGACCAGGGCAGATCTAGCAGATAATAATAGCACTTTCATTTGACCAGGGCAGATCTAGCAGATAATAACACTTACAGGTGACCAGGGCAGATCTAGTAGATAATAAAAACATTTAAAGGTGACCAGGACTGATCTAGCAGATAATAATAGCACATATAGGTGGCCGGGACAGATCTAGCAGATAATAATAGCACATACAGGTGACCGGGACAGATCTAGTAGATAATAATAACACTTACAGGTGACTGGGGGAAAATTAGCAGATAATAATACTTACAGGTGACTAGGGCAGATCTGAAACGCGTTGTGTTATTTGCAATAAAAATACTGAAATATATACATCGTTTGAGTACTTACCTGTCAGGCGCCGTGTCCCGAAAGCTGCAACTTTTCCTCCACTTCCCTTAGTAGATAATAATGGCACTTATAGGTGAACGGGGCAGATCTAGAAGAGAATAGTAACAATTACAGGTAACCAGGGCAGATTTAGCATATTCCATTTAGCATAACCCTTTAAAACAAAATCACCTTCTGTACTTGAATATAGACTCACCTATCCCGGAACATTCCTGTTCTACTATTTTGCTACCATACTGTCATGTCCGTGGCTGCAGGCTGTCAGCTCCGTTCCTCCCCTGACAGCTGCAGCCACGAGTCGGCAAGCGCTTGCCCCAGCCTCCTCCTCAGGAGAAGCCAGCGCTCGCGTCTACTCACCAATTGCGTATCCCGTAAGGTGCGCGCGCACGCTCGTGCCCGCTCTTAAAGGGGCAGCGCGCGCACCAGACCTCGTTCCTGACCTTTGACCTGTGAGTACTTGCAAATGGCCCCCTAGTGTTTCCTGCTCCCAGTGGTTTCCTGTTCCTGTATCCTGAATCTAGTGTTGTGCTTGCTGTAGCCGTGCTGTATTCCACGCCTGACCTGCCTCTCCACACCTGACGTCCACCTGCTGCCAAGTTCCTGCCTAGCCTGCCTCGCTACAATCCGAGCTGCCACAGGTACCCTATACGAACTATAGATTTTGACCTGCGTCCTGTTGGCCAGTTGCCATACCGCCAAGACGGTACGGCCCAGTGGGTCCACGAACCCTTCGTGACACAAACTTCATAGTGTAACTGAACCAAGTGCCCCTGACCTTGAACAGGACTCTGAGCCTTGGATTTGACCAGCGCCAATACGAGGTGGAAATCCACCTGCTCTTGTCATATTGACGCCATCTACTTAACTTAAAGGGGCTTTCCAGTGTGGTGTAAATAAAGCCTAATCTCTGTAGAAATATAGTTCTAAAACTTTCTAATATACTTCCTCACTGTTTTCAAGATCTCTGTTTGCTGTCAGTGAATGAGAACATTTGCTGACATTCAGAGGCTGCAAACCAGTACATATCTAGTCCTGCTCTCCGCTGAGAAGTGGGTACAATCATATCCAGTCTAGACAATGCTCTGTGAGCTAAACACAACAGCAGGAGCACAAATCTCTGGAAGTTTGCTACAATGTATCAGTCTATTGAGCTCACAGAGCATTGCCTAGTCTACAATTGTATCCAAGCAGGAATATCTATCTACAGGATTGCTGCCTCCAATTATAAGCAAAAGTGTTCTGATTCACTGACAGCAAGCAAATATCTTGAAAGTGGTGAGGAATTAAAACACAAAGTATATTAGAAAGTTGTAGAACTTGAACCATATGACATATCCTGCAGCTCTGCCAAAATGCTTAAATACCCCTCTAATTTTATAAAGTGACGACTCCATGTCTTTATTGGTATCTAGATGATGTATTGTCCGTTTCTCCATCTTCTACATGTGACCCCTGTTGGCTCTGCTGATTGGCTAAGAGGGCTCACAGAGGGGAGGGACATACATGCAAGGTATTTTTAACCACTTGATTGGCTCTTTGTGCTGCTGTGGGTGCCACGTGACCCTCTCGTTCAGTGTTATCAGAGCATCTGTAAGATCGCAGACTCTTAAGGTGTCCACCCCCCCCCCCGATGAAGACTTCTCAAGAAAAATAAAGACAATAAAGGGTGGGATATTATTTTTATTCTGGGAATAACCTTTTAAATTCTAGAAAAACAGCCCAAAGCCTAGATCCGCCCAAGATATTTCATCCTGACGCATTTTACAGCCGAAAAATACAAGCAAAATGTGTAATTGAACCGCAAGTTAATCGCTGACCTCCCCTGACAAACCTGCTTTATTTCAGAGCGTGATTAATAGAGTCAACCCAGATCTAAATTGGATTTTAAAATATTCCGTTTGTTTTGTATATATTTCTGTTCATCTGTTTATACAGCCATCAACGAAGCTCGACAAATGGAAAACATGTGGCCGGGACGTAGAAAAAGGCACAAAAACCACAGAACATGCAACGTCCAAGAACATCACTACAATGTAACCGAGGCTCACGCTCTACAAAGCAAAACACCATTACAAAATGATACAAACATTTCTGCTGTATAAAAGAAAAGTTAATGAGTCACATACAACGTGGCACTGGCTGGAAACATGGATGGGAGATTTTGCAAGATTTATCCAAATTTAGGGAAAACATTATTTTTTTTTTAAATATCAAAAAGTTTCCAGTGTCAATAACCAATTGCACTGATATTAATCACATATTTCTTAGCAGACGTAACAAAGTCAGGAGTCCAAAGTGGCGATAGCTAGACCATGCATAGTATGACCCGACACACTCAGTTGGTATGGTAGACCCTTTTTTATAGGAGATCATAAGGTCAGGGATAGTTGGTAACTGTCATGTCCATGGCTGCAGGCCGTCAGCTTCACTCACCTCCTGACGGCCGCAGCCATGGGTCGGCGAGCGATGGCCCCAGTCTCCTCCTGAGGACACGCCAGCGCTCACTTCCACTCACCACGGCCGGGTCCCTAAATTAGCCCATGAGCACCCTGGACTATAAGAAGGGCCCTGCCCCTTCCTGCAATGCCTGAGCGTTGTTTGTCGTATCCTAGTTTGTCTAAGCAAATGGTCTCCTAGTGTTTTCCAGTTCCCAGTGTTCCCCGTACCTGTATCTGCTATCCTGGTCAAGTGCCGTGCTGAGCTGTAGTCGTGCTGTGCTGTATTCCACGCCTGTTCTGCTACTCCACGCCTGACGTCTGCCTGCTGCCTAGTCTCAGCTGAGCCTGCCTTGCTACTGTTCCAGCTGCCACAGGTACCCTATACGAACTATAGACTGTGACCTGTGCCCTGTTGGCCAGCTGCCATACCGCCTTCCAGCTGCCATACCGCCAAGGCGGTACGGCCCAGTGGGTCCACGAACCCAACGTGACAGTAACTATTCATGGAGAATGAATGGGAATTTCCTCTCCTACATACAACTTTTTATTTGCATTGACTGGGGGGGGGGGGGAGTGTGATAGGCCTCACATGGCCTTAGAGAACCCATTTTTAACCACAGGGAACAAATCTGTGCCAACTTCAGCTCTGGTAGAAAATGTGTCGAACTGTCTTTCCGCCACACTACACTATATGGGAATGGAGATTTCCAAATCTGGGTTGAAGTCCTGTATGGACTAGGATAAATTTGTATAATGGTCTGAGGCAAAAAACTAAATTTTTGGACCTTCACGACCCATGAGGGGACAGTTAGCATATAACGTGCCAAGGATGCCCTCTCTTCTCCATGCATGTCCCTGCAGATATCGGAAGACCGGTGAAGTGGGGTGGACTGACCTTTTGGGCATTAAGGCAGGACCCAATAATCCATGGCCGGAGTTGGCCCATAGCCCGTCCGACAAGTGTAGAAACAAAAACAAAAAAGAGATGAATGCTGTCGAAAGCCAATGTATTAACCATGATTAAGACTATGGTGGGTGGCAAAGGGCCCACGACCCTCACCGGCCGTTGGCCCAAAAGGAACAGAAAAATTCTTTTTTTGTTGAGATGTAAGTGATTCTGGCCCAGTCTCGTTATTTTTCTCGTTATTATAGATGAATCCCTGATTTCCCGGATAATGAAGTCTGACACACAGACAACGGCAAGGCATCAAGGAAGAGTTATTTGGATTGGGGTAATGAATGATGTCAGCGTGGAGCAGAGTCTGATTGTGGTCATGGAACATTAAGATGAAGTTAAATATATGACATACATCCACGGAGCTGGCAGAGGCGGAGACCAGGGAAATACCACCGGGGCGCAGCGTGTAATGCCCGCACTGTTGTGTTTGTGGTTTCTTGGGTGTGGATCCTTTAAAAACAGCAGGGTGCCGCCAGATGTCAGTCATGGTGCCCGGGACGGTGACACATTCATAAGAGGGACGTCCTCCTCATCTAAGATAGGTTTCCCATGCTTACAGGTAGCAGATGAGCATAAATAGAAAAATACAGAATTAAAGGGGAACTCCACCTAAGAAGAAAAATAATGGTGGTTATAGAAGGACTTATAAAATGGCAGATTATCCGTTTTGTTACCTGTAGGGTCAGTTCACACGTTGCGTAAATACTGCGGTTTTGCCGTAACGGAATTTGTTGCGGAAGAGTGCAGCAAATACGGTAGCACCAAAGGGGATGAGATGAAACCAATCTCCTCCACACGCTGCGTAAATAGTGAGGGAAAAAAACGCTCAGAAATTTTCACGGCGGGTTCGCAGCGATTCCAGGCGAAAAACTGCACCACAGTTTGGTGCAGTTTAACGCCCGGAATTCCCTGCGGCGCACAGGGCGGATACGCTGCCTTATTTTATGCAGCCTGTCCGACCCGTGTGAACTCGTATAAATTGAGAAGCCCTCTGCTCCAGTCACATCCAGAGCTGCATTCAGAATACCACCAGCTGCCAAGACTGTGCTGACAGACACATCTCTAATTGCTCTGGGACGCTGCTTTGTGGGAGATGAAGTCACTCTATAGGAGCCCAATGTAGAAATATAGAGTATGCCCTGTATAGACGCTGAACAAGCATGGGAGATGTTTGCTACAATGTATCAGCCTGGACTTCATACAGATACATTGTAGCAAACTACCAGATACATTTTATGTATTTAGCTCACAGAGCATTGTCTACACTCATATAACTGCATCCACGCTGCGCGGCACCACTCAATTGATTACCTGTCAGCATTTGGAAGAATTATATAAGTGATCAAACGATCGTCCTCTAAAAAAAATACTTGGTCCTGAAGGCCCAAAATAGTCTGGTCCTTAAAGGGGTTAAAGAAGTAGATGCAGCATATTGTAAAAGATATATAGACATAGTGATGTTAAAACAGACTGTATATGTATGTAATCAGCCCTGGCTTCTCTTCTGCACTCCCTCTGTTAGCTCCTCCTGGTAACCAATTACTGTAAGATAACGCTCACCCTTCTAACCCTGTCACTGTGCAAAGACAGTATGTCTAATATATAAACAAGCAGGAATATCACCCAATGAACTGCTCTGCTATGTATACTAGGAAGGGTAGTCCAGTGATGACATCATGAAGGGAGGCGGTATCTTTACGCAGGGGATATAGACTCCTCCTGTCAATGGAACGTGCTGCCTGGTATATTACAGCTTGACAAAAAGGGCAAAACTAAGGAATAAAAAAAAAAAAATGACTAGCAATTTTATTTTTAGATTCTGCTACATATACGGGCTTATGTACAGAAGAATGGAAATGCCCTTTAAGGAAAAACAATTTCCTTTAAATTTCCATTACCCAAACAGTTGAAGAATATCAGTTTCTCTACCACCCCGTGCGAAATAATCATTTGGCACCCCACTCCCTTCATTAAAAACATGCCCCATAAAAAAGGTATAATGCCCTATATAGTGCCCCACACAGTATAATGCCCCTTTAGTGCCCCCCACACAGTATTATGCCCCCTGTAGTGCCCCTACACAGTATAACGTCCGCTTAGTGGCCCCCACACAGTATAATGCCCCACTCCCCTGGCTGCCACACACAGCCCCCTCCTTGTAGATAGTGCCCCCTGTAGACAGTGCCATACAGCCCCCACCTCCCCCTTGTAGACAGTGCACCCAAACAAAAAAATTTTACTCACCTAGGCCCCGTTCCCACGACAAACGGAGCTGCTCTTCAACGCTGATGATGGGATCCCTGCGTAGGCCGGCCTGATCCAGTGATGTCATCACGCCGGCCTGCGCAGGGATCCTGTCCCTGCGCCTAATAGGCTACAGGCCGAATAGTCTGTAGCCTAGTAGATGGCAGAGCAGAGAGACAAATCCCTGCTCTGCCTTAGTGTTCAATAGTATCTTAAGAACGCAGATAATATTGAACGCGCGCGCTCCTGACTGGTGTCTCCGCTTGCTATGGCCGCTACAGCGGTAGCGACGCCGCTGAGAGAAGAAGTGCCCGGGCGGAAAGGCAGCTGCAGAGTCGCCGGGCCTGGGTGCTTCTGTAACACAAGCAGGGGAACCTGCTGGAGCGATGAGCCCTGTGCAATGGCACAGGTCGCACACCCCAAAGGCCGGCCCTGCGTCTATGTAGGATATTTCTATGGTATTAACACAGTTTGTCAGTCCTATAAGTGCAATCATGGATCTGCTGTCAGGTCTTATGCAATGGAGAAGCAATGCTGAAATCTGGATGGAATTAACACTGCGACCGCTGATCAACGGACACGTCTTATCTCTCATCCACATCTGGCCTCTAAAAAAACACGGCAAGCGTGCGTTCAATTAAGAATGACAAACACGTCCTGAGCAGGAAACCCTATTATTGCATCGTATGATCTAATGGCGTAATGGATGAGGAGTTGTAGGATGAACTGAAGCACGATTGTTGAATTGATGCCACCGAACATCAGACTCAAGTCCTTCAGTCACCCACCTCTGCAAGGCCCTGTTCACATAGAGTTTTTGGCGTCGATTTTGAAACGAAAACAGCGAATTAGCGTCAAAAAACGTCTAAAACTGCCACCCATTGATTTCAATAGGAGGCAGAGGTGGCTTTTTTTGCGGTAAAAAAAGCTTTCTTGCTGCTGTTCCGCCTCTGACCTCCCATTGAAATCAATGGGAGGCAGAAAAAGTATTTTTCGCAGCGTTTTTTTGCCCGCGCCACTCAATGGCCGCGGGCAAAGAATGCTGCAACAATCACGGCAAGAATTTGCAGGCAATATTCTTCCTGAGGGAATATTGAGGCAGATTTTTTTGCCAGCAAACAGGGCCTAAAGCTGCAAAAAAAAGTTCCATCTTTTTGTAACGACAATCCGTATTTCCTACAGGTCCCATGACGGTCCTTTATTATAGGGTGGAGCTCAATTTACTTATCTGTAAAATAAAGTTCTGCCCCTGTTGCTGCATTAAAACAACATTTTCCTCAAGTCTAAGGTACAGGAACAGAGAAATAAGACCCTCGCCCCTCTTTCATACTTACAACCACTGGTTCTTCTTCGACGAGTCAATATACAGAATCTCTGATCTTTTTGGACCATCTTGATGACAAATATTCGGCTTCTCCTGCCGTCTACAGCATTAATCAAGCTGTGTTACTATACACAACCTGCGCAGAACTGTTCATCCCAAGTAATGGTGGGTTTAGGTTTGCCCATCTCGGATGTGCCCCCAAGTGGCAGGAGGAGATCGTTCAGCCATAGAAGGAGCCGGGGTTTACGTCTTGTTTAGAAGGTGGGGAGTTTGGAAAAAATTCAGGTAATGGAGTGAGCTTTACTTGAACTTATTGACTGGTAATATTTAAGGGGGCATTCGGGCATAGTCAATGGAGCGCTCTCTGGCTGGTACTGTTTATACAACCACTCTTGCACTATGTATAAGATCACTATTCAAGAGCGCACTCCGACACTGGTAATGGGGCATCTTCTAACTGGGGCAACTAATGAGGTTACTCTAACACTGTTAATAGGGGTAGTCAGGCTGGCACCTTGGCTGTCATTATAGGGGTGCTGTCAATATTTAAGGGGGAAGCTACTGCAGAAATAAACTGTGTATAATTAATCTAATATCGCTGTGTAATCTAAAATGTGATGTCCGGTCTTTTAAAACTGCTGCAATATTTTGGGGATAAAAACCAAAAACTTTGCAACATACTGTATGTACTTTCAGAAATCTTCTTCTGCCCCATCACCAGTCTCGGTCGATCCTTGGTGCTCCTTCAGCCTCTGTGACACATTATTTTTGTGACACCACAAGGCCACGAAGTTATGTTTCTATACAAAGGCAAATGCCGTATTATTTAAGGGGGTAATCTAAGTACATTGCTGTAGCAGCCTGAAGGTGGCAGAATACCCCTGATTGTAATCCCTTTGCTAAGCTGCTACATAAACTACATATCAATGATTTTTGTACACCACACATGAGAGCTGACAGATCCCTTATACTACACCACACATGAGAGCTGACAGATCCCTTATACTACACCACACAGGAGAGCTGACAGATCCCTTATACTACACCACACAGGAGAGCTGACAGATCCCTTATACTACACCACACAGGAGAACTGACAGATCCTCTATACTACACCACACAGGAGAGCTGACAGATCCTCTATACTACACCACACAGGAGAGATGACAGATCCTCTATACTACACCATACAGGAGAGCTGCCAGCTCCTCTATACTACACCACACAGGAGAGCCGAGAGCTCCTCTATACTACACCACACAGGAGAACTGACAGATCCTCTATACTACACCACACAGGAGAGCTGACAGATCCTCTATACTACACCACACAGGAGAGCCGACAGATCCTCTATACTACACCACACAGGAGAGCCGACAGATCCTCTATACTACACCACACAGGAGAGCTGACAGATCCCTTATACTACACCACACAGGAGAGCTGACAGATCCTCTATACTACACCACACAGGAGAGCCGACAGATCCTCTATACCTCTATACTACACCACACAGGAGAGCTGACTGATCCTCTATACCTCTATACTACACCACACAGGAGAGCGGACAGATCCTCTATACTACACCACACTGGAGAGCTGACAGATCCTCTATACCTCTATTCTACACCACACAGGAGAGCTGACAGATCCTCTATACTACACCACACAGGAGAGCAGACAGCTCCTCTATACTACACCACACAGGAGAGCTGACAGATCCTCTATACTACACCACACAGGAGAGCTGACAGATCCTCTATACTACAACACACAGGAGAGCTGACAGATCCTCTATAATACACCATACAGGAGAGATGACATATCCTCTATACTACACCACACAGGAGAACTGACAGATCCTCTATACTACACCACACAGGAGAGCTGACAGCTCCTCTATACTTCACCACACAGGAGAACTGACAGATCTTCTATACAACACCACACAGGAGAGCTGACAGATCCTCTATACTACACCACACAGGAGAGCTGACAGCTGATCTATACTACAACACACAGGAGAGCTGACGGCTCCTCTATACTACACGACACAGGTGAGCTGACAGATCCTCTACATTACACCATACAGGAGAACTGACAGATCCTCTCTACTACACCACACTGGAGAGCTGACAGATCCAATATACTATACCACACAGGAGAACAGATAGCTCCTCTATATTACACCACACAGGAGAGCTGACAGATCCTCTATACTACACCACACAGGAGAGCTGACAGATCCTCTATACTACACCACACAGGAGAGCGGACACCTCCTCTATACTACACCACACAGGAGAACTGACAGATCCTCTATACTACACCACACAGGAGAACTGACAGATCCTCTATACTACACCACACATGAGAACTGACAGATCCTCTATACTACATCACACAGGAGAGCTGACACCTCCTCTATACTACACCACACAGGAGAGCTGACAGATCCTCTATACTACACCACACAGGAGAGCGGACATATCCTCTATACTACACCACACAGGAGAGCTGACAGATCCTCTATACTACACCACACAGGAAAGCGGACACCTCCTCTATACTACACCACACAGGAGAGATAACAGATCCTCTATACTACACCACACAGGAGAGCGGACAGATCCTCTATACTACACCACACAGGAGAACTGACAGATCCTCTATACTACATCACACAGGAGAGCTGACAGATCCTCTATACTACACCACACAGGAGAGCGGACAGATCCTCTATAATACACCACACCACACAGGAGAGCTGACAGAACCTCTATACTACACCATACAGGAGAGCTGACAGATCCTCTATACTACACCACACATGAGAACTGACAGATCCTCTATACTACACCACACAGGAGAACTGACAGATCCTCTTTTCTATACCACACAGGAGAGCTGACAGCTCCTCTATACTACACCCCACAGGAGAACTGACAGATTTTCTATACTACACCACACAGGAGAGCTGACAGCTCCTTTATACTACACCACACAGGAGAGCTGACAGCTTCTCTATACTACACCACACAGGAGAACTGACAGATCCTCTATACTACACCACACAGGAGTACTGACAGATCCTCTATACTACACCACAGAGGAGAGCAGACAGATCCTTTATACTACACCACACAGGAGAGCTGACAGATCCTCTATACTACACCACACAGGAGAGCTGACAGCTCCTCTATACTACACCACACAGGGAGCTGATAGATCCCCTATACTACACCACACAGGAGAGCTGACAGATCCACTATATTACACCACACAGGAGAGCTGACAGATCCTTTATACTACACCACACAGGAGAGCTGACTGCTCCTCTATACTACACCACACAAGAGTACTGACAGATCCTCAATACTAAAACCACACTGGAGAGCTGACAGATCCTCTGTACTACACCACACAGGAGAACTTACATATCCTCTATACTACACCACACAGGAGAGCTGACAGCTCCTCTATACTTCACAACACAGGAGAACTGACAGCTCCTCTATACAACACCACACAATTGAGCTGACAGATCCTCTATACTACACCACACAGGAGAGCTAACAGCTAATCTATACTACACCACACAGGAGAGATGACGGCTCCTCTATACTACTCGACACAGGAGAGCTGACAGATCCTCTACATTACACCATACAGGAGAACTGACAGATCCTCTCTACTACACCACACTGGAGAGCTGACAGATACTCTATACTACACCACACAGGGCAACTGACAGATCCTCTATACTACACCACACAGGAGAGCTGACAGATCCTCTATACTGAACCACACAGGAGAACTGACAGATACTCTATACTACACCACACAGGGGAACTGACAAATCCTCTATACTACACCACACAGGAGAGCTGACATATCCTCTATACTACACCACACAGGAGAACTGACAGATCCTCTATACTACACCACACAGGAGAGCTGACAGATCCTCTATACTACACCATACAGGAGAGTTGACAGATCCTCTATACTACACCACACAGGACAACTGACAGATCCTCTATACTACACCACACAGGAGAACTGACAGATCCTCTATACTACACCACACAGGAGACCTGACAGATCCTCTATACTACACCACACAGGGGAGCTGACAGATCCTCTATACTACACCACACAGGAGAGCTGACAGATCCTCTATACTACACCACACAGGAGAGCTGACAGATCCTCTATACTACACCACACAGGAGAACTGACAGATCCTCTATACTACACCACACAGGAGAGCTGACAGATCCTCTATACTACACCACACAGGAGAGCTGACAGATCCCCTATACTACACCACACAGGAGAGCTGACAGCTAATCTATACTACACCACACAGGAGAGCTGACAGCTCCTCTATACTACACCACACAGGAGAGCTGACAGATCCTCTATACTACACCATACAGGAGAGCTGACAGATCCTCTATACTACACCACACAGGAGAACTGACAGATCCTCTATACTACACCACACAGGAGACCTGACAGATCCTCTATACTACACCACACAGGGGAGCTGACAGATCCTCTATACTACACCACACAGGAGAGCTGACAGATCCTCTATACTACACCACACAGGAGAGCTGACAGATCCTCTATACTACACCACACAGGAGAACTGACAGATCCTCTATACTACACCACACAGGAGAGCTGACAGATCCTCTATACTACACCACACAGGAGAGCTGACAGCTCCTCTATACTACACCACACAGGAGAATTGACAGCTCCTCTACACCGCACATGAGAACTGACAGATCCTCTATACTACACCACACCACACAGGAGAACTGACAAATCCTCTATACTACACCACACAGGAGAGCTGACAGATCCCCTATACTACACCACACAGGAGAGCTGACAGCTAATCTATACTACACCACACAGGAGAGCTGACAGCTCCTCTATACTACACCACACAGGAGAGCTGACAGATCCTCTATACTACACCATACAGGAGAGCTGACAGATCCTCTATACTACACCACACAGGACAGGAGAACTGACAGATCCTCTATACTACACCACACAGCAGAGCTGACAGCTCCTCTATACTTCACCACACAGGAGAACTGACAGATCTTCTATACAACACCACACAGGAGAGCTGACAGATCCTCTATACTACACCACACAGGAGAGCTGACAGCTGATCTATACTACACCACACAGGAGAGCTGACGGCTCCTCTATACTACACGACACAGGAGAGCTGACAGATCCTCTACATTACACCATACAGGAGAACTGACAGATCCTCTCTACTACACCACACTGGAGAGCTGACAGATCCTCTATAATACACCACACAGGGGAACTGACAAATCCTCTATACTACACCACACAGGAGAGCTGACAGATCCTCTATACTACACCATACAGGAGAGCTGACAGATCCTCTATACTACACCACACAGGAGAACTGACAGATCCTCTATACTACACCACACAGGAGAACTGACAGATCCTCTATACTACACCACACAGGAGACCTGACAGATCCTCTATACTACACCACACAGGGGAGCTGACAGATCCTCTATACTACACCACACAGGAGAGCTGACAGATCCTCTATACTACACCACACAGGAGAGCTGACAGATCCTCTATACTACACCACACAGGAGAACTGACAGATCCTCTATACTACACCACATAGGAGAGCTGACAGATCCTCTATACTACACCACACAGGAGAGCTGACAGCTCCTCTATACTACACCACACAGGAGAACTGACAGCTCCTCTAAACCACACATGAGAACTGACAGATCCTCTATACTACACCACACCACACCACACTGGAGAGCTGACAGATCCTCTATACTACACCACACAGGAGAGCTGACAGCTAATCTATACTACACCACACAGGAGAGCTGACAGCTCCTCTATACTTCACCACACAGGAGAGCTGACAGATCCTCTACATTACACCATACAGGAGAACTGACAGATCCTCTCTACTACACCACACTGGAGAGCTGACAGATCCTCTATAATACACCACACAGGGGAACTGACAAATCCTCTATACTACACCACACAGGAGAGCTGACATATCCTCTATACTACACCACACAGGAGAACTGACAGATCCTCTATACTACACCACACAGGAGAGCTGACAGATCCTCTATACTACACCATACAGGAGAGCTGACAGATCCTCTATACTACACCACACAGGAGAACTGACAGATCCTCTATACTACACCACACAGGAGAACTGACAGATCCTCTATACTACACCACACAGGAGACCTGACAGATCCTCTATACTACACCACACAGGGGAGCTGACAGATCCTCTATACTACACCACACAGGAGAGCTGACAGATCCTCTATACTACACCACACAGGAGAGCTGACAGATCCTCTATACTACACCACACAGGAGAACTGACAGATCCTCTATACTACACCACATAGGAGAGCTGACAGATCCTCTATACTACACCACACAGGAGAGCTGACAGCTCCTCTATACTACACCACACAGGAGAACTGACAGCTCCTCTAAACCACACATGAGAACTGACAGATCCTCTATACTACACCACACCACACCACACAGGAGAGCTGACAGATCCTCTATACTACACCACACAGGAGAGCTGACAGCTAATCTATACTACACCACACAGGAGAGCTGACAGCTCCTCTATACTTCACCACACAGGAGAGCTGACAGATCCTCTATACTACACCATACAGGAGAGATGACATATCCTCTATACTACACCACACAGGAGAACTGACAGATCCTCTATACTACACCACACAGGAGAGCTGACAGCTCCTCTATACTTCACCACACAGGAGAACTGACAGATCTTCTATACAACACCACACAGGAGAGCTGACAGATCCTCTATACTACACCACACAGGAGAGCTGACATCTGATCTATACTACAACACACAGGAGAGCTGACGGCTCCTCTATACTACACGACACAGGAGAGCTGACAGATCCTCTACATTACACCATACAGGAGAACTGACAGATCCTCTCTACTACACCACACTGGAGAGCTGACAGATCCAATATACTATACCACACAGGAGAACAGATAGCTCCTCTATATTACACCACACAGGAGAGCTGACAGATCCTCTATACTACACCACACTGGAGAGCGGACAGATCCTCTATACTACACCACACAGGAGAACTGACAGATCCTCTATACTACATCACACAGGAGAGCTGACAGATCCTCTATACTACACCACACAGGAGAGCGGACAGATCCTCTATACTACACCACACAGGAGAGCTGACAGCTAATCTATACTACACCACACAGGAGAGCTGACAGCTCCTCTATACTTCACCACACAGGAGAGCTGACAGATCCTCTATACTACACCATACAGGAGAGATGACATATCCTCTATACTACACCACACAGGAGAGCGGACAGATCCTCTATACTACACCACACAGGAGAACTGACAGATCCTTCATACTACACCACACAGGAGAGCTGACAGATCCTCTATACTACACCACACAGGAGAGATAACAGATCCTCTATACTACACCACACAGGAGAGCGGACAGATCCTCTATACTACACCACACAGGAGAACTGACAGATCCTCTATACTACATCACACAGGAGAGCTGACAGATCCTCTATACTACACCACAGAGGAGAGCGGACAGATCCTCTATACTACACCACACCACACAGGAGAGCTGACAGATCCTCTATACTACACCATACAGGAGAGCTGACAGATCCTCTATACTACACCACACATGAGAACTGACAGATCCTCTATACTACACCACACAGGAGAACTGACAGATCCTCTTTTCTATACCACACAGGAGAGCTGACAGCTCCTCTATACTACACCCCACAGGAGAACTGCCAGATTTTCTATACTACACCACACAGGAGAGCTGACAGCTCCTTTATACTACACCACACAGGAGAGCTGACAGCTTCTCTATACTACACCACACAGGAGAACTGACAGATCCTCTATACTACACCACACAGGAGTACTGACAGATCCTCTATACTACACCACAGAGGAGAGCAGACAGATCCTTTATACTACACCACACAGGAGATTTGACAGATCCTATATACTACACCACACAGGAGAGCTGACAGATCCTCTATACTACACCACACAGGAGAGCTGACAGCTCCTCTATACTACACCACACAGGGAGCTGATAGATCCCCTATACTACACCACACAGGAGAACTGACAGATCCACTATACTACACCACACAGGAGAGCTGACAGATCCTCTATACTACACCACACAGGAGAGCTGACAGCTAATCTATACTACACCACACAGGAGAGCTGACAGCTCCTCTATACTTCACCACACAGGAGAGCTGACAGATCCTCTATACTACACCATACAGGAGAGATGACATATCCTCTATACTACACCACACAGGAGAACTGACAGATCCTCTATACTACACCACACAGGAGAGCTGACAGCTCCTCTATACTTCACCACACAGGAGAACTGACAGATCTTCTATACAACACCACACAGGAGAGCTGACAGATCCTCTATACTACACCACACAGGAGAGCTGACATCTGATCTATACTACAACACACAGGAGAGCTGACGGCTCCTCTATACTACACGACACAGGAGAGCTGACAGATCCTCTACATTACACCATACAGGAGAACTGACAGATCCTCTCTACTACACCACACTGGAGAGCTGACAGATCCAATATACTATACCACACAGGAGAACAGATAGCTCCTCTATATTACACCACACAGGAGAGCTGACAGATCCTCTATACTACACCACACTGGAGAGCGGACAGATCCTCTATACTACACCACACAGGAGAACTGACAGATCCTCTATACTACATCACACAGGAGAGCTGACAGATCCTCTATACTACACCACACAGGAGAGCGGACAGATCCTCTATACTACACCACACAGGAGAGCTGACAGCTAATCTATACTACACCACACAGGAGAGCTGACAGCTCCTCTATACTTCACCACACAGGAGAGCTGACAGATCCTCTATACTACACCATACAGGAGAGATGACATATCCTCTATACTACACCACACAGGAGAGCGGACAGATCCTCTATACTACACCACACAGGAGAACTGACAGATCCTTCATACTACACCACACAGGAGAGCTGACAGATCCTCTATACTACACCACACAGGAGAGATAACAGATCCTCTATACTACACCACACAGGAGAGCGGACAGATCCTCTATACTACACCACACAGGAGAACTGACAGATCCTCTATACTACATCACACAGGAGAGCTGACAGATCCTCTATACTACACCACAGAGGAGAGCGGACAGATCCTCTATACTACACCACACCACACAGGAGAGCTGACAGATCCTCTATACTACACCATACAGGAGAGCTGACAGATCCTCTATACTACACCACACATGAGAACTGACAGATCCTCTATACTACACCACACAGGAGAACTGACAGATCCTCTTTTCTATACCACACAGGAGAGCTGACAGCTCCTCTATACTACACCCCACAGGAGAACTGCCAGATTTTCTATACTACACCACACAGGAGAGCTGACAGCTCCTTTATACTACACCACACAGGAGAGCTGACAGCTTCTCTATACTACACCACACAGGAGAACTGACAGATCCTCTATACTACACCACACAGGAGTACTGACAGATCCTCTATACTACACCACAGAGGAGAGCAGACAGATCCTTTATACTACACCACACAGGAGATTTGACAGATCCTATATACTACACCACACAGGAGAGCTGACAGATCCTCTATACTACACCACACAGGAGAGCTGACAGCTCCTCTATACTACACCACACAGGGAGCTGATAGATCCCCTATACTACACCACACAGGAGAACTGACAGATCCACTATATTACACCACACAGGAGAGCTGACAGATTCTTTATACTACACCACACAGGAGAGCTGACTGCTCCTCTATACTACACCACACAAGAGTACTGACAGATCCTCAATACTACACCACACTGGAGATCTGACAGATCCTCTGTACTACACCACACAGGAGAACTTACAGATCCTCTATACTACACCACACAGGAGAGCTGACAGCTCCTCTATACTTCACCACACAGGAGAACTGACAGCTCCTCTATACAACACCACACAGGAGAGCTGACAGATCCTCTATACTACACCACACCACACAGGAGAGCTAACAGCTAATCTATACTACACCACACAGGAGAGCTGACAGCTCCTCTATACTACACCACACAGGAGAGCTGACAGCTCCTCTATACTTCACCACACAGGAGAACTGACAGATCTTCTATACTACACCACACAGGAGAGCTGACAGATCCTCTATACTACACCACACAGGAGAGCTGACAGATCCTCTATACTACACCACACAGGAGAGCTGACAGCTGATCTATACTACACCACACAGGAGAGCTGACAGCTGATCTATACTACACCACACTGGAGAGCTGACGGCTCCTCTATACTACATGACACAGGAGAGCTGACAGATCCTCTACATTACACCATACAGGTGAACTGACAGATCCTCTCTACTACACCACACTGGAGAGCTGACAGATCCAATATACTATACCACACAGGAGAACTGATAGCTCCTCTATATTACACCACACAGGAGAGCTGACAGATCCTTCAAACTACACCACACAGGAGAGCTGACAGATCCTCTATACTACATCACACAGGAGAACTGACAAATCCTCTATACTACACCACACAGGAGAGCTGACAGATCCTCTATACTACACCACACAGGAGAGCTGACAGATCCTCTATACTACACTACACAGGAGAGCGGACACCTCCTCTATACTACACCACAAGGGAGAGCTGACATATCCTCTATACTACACCACACAGGAGAACTGACAGATCCTCTTTTCTACACCACACAGGAGAGCTGACAGTTCCTCTATACTACACCCCACAGGAGAACTGACAGATTTTCTATACTACACCACACAGGAGAGCTGACAGATCCTCTATACTACACCACACAGGAGAACTGACAGCTCCTCTATACTACACCACACAGGAGAACTGACAGATCCTCTATACTACACCACATAGGAGAGCTGACAGATCCTCTATACTACACCACACAGGAGAGCTGACAGATCCTCTATACTACACCACACAGGAGAGCTGACAGATCCTCTATACTACACCACACCACACCACACAGGAGAGCTGACAGATCCTCTATACTACACCACACAGGAGAGCTGACAGCTAATCTATACTACACCACACAGGAGAGCTGACAGCTCCTCTATACTTCACCACACAGGAGAGATGACATATCCTCTATACTGCACCACACAGGAGAGCTGACAGCTCCTCTATACTTCACCACACAGGAGAACTGACAGCTGATCTATACTACAACACACAGGAGAGCTGACGGCTCCTCTATACTACACGACACAGGAGACGTGACAGATCCTCTACATTAGACCATACAGGAGAACTGACAGATCCTCTCTACTACACCACACTGGAGAGCTGACAGATCCAATATACTACACCACACAGGAGAACAGATAGCTCCTCTATATTACACCACACAGGAGAGCTGACAGATCCTCTATACTACACCACACAGGAGAGCGAACAGATCCTCTATACTACACCACACAGGAGAACTGACAGATCCTCTATACTACATCACACAGGAGAGCTGACAGATCCTCTATACTACACCACACAGGAGAGCGGACAGATCCTCTATACTACACCACACAGGAGAGCTGACAGCTAATCTATACTACACCACACAGGAGAGCTAACAGCTCCTCTATACTTCACCACACAGGAGAGCTGACAGATCCTCTATACTACACCATACAGGAAAGATGACATATCCTCTATACTACACCACACAGGAGAGCGGACAGATCCTCTATACTACACCACACAGGAGAACTGACAGATCCTTAATACTACACCATACAGGAGAGCTGACAGATCCTCTATACTACACCACACAGGAGAGATAACAGATCCTCTATACTACACCACACAGGAGAGCGGACAGATCCTCTATACTACACCACACAGGAGAACTGACAGATCCTCTATACTACATCACACAGGAGAGCTGACAGATCTTCTATACTACACCACACAGGAGAGCGGACAGATCCTCTATACTACACCACACCACACAGGAGAGCTGACAGATCCTCTATACTACACCATACAGGAGAGCTGACAGATCCTCTATACTACACCACACATGAGAACTGACAGATCCTCTATACTACACCACACAGGAGAACTGACAGATCCTCTTTTCTATACCACACAGGAGAGCTGACAGCTCCTCTATACTACACCCCACAGGAGAACTGACAGATTTTCTATACTACACCACACAGGAGAGCTGACAGCTCCTTTATACTACACCACACAAGAGAGCTGACAGCTCCTCTATACTACACCACACAGGAGAACTGACAGATCCTCTATACTACACCACATAGGAGAGCTGACAGATCCTCTATACTACACCACACAGGAGAGCTGACAGATCCTCTATACTACACCACACAGGAGAGCTGACAGATCCTCTATACTACACCACACCACACCACACAGGAGAGCTGACAGATCCTCTATACTACACCACACAGGAGAGCTGACAGCTAATCTATACTACACCACACAGGAGAGCTGACAGCTCCTCTATACTTCACCACACAGGAGAGATGACATGTCCTCTATACTACACCACACAGGAGAACTGACAGATCCTCTATACTACACCACACAGGAGAGCTGACAGCTCCTCTATACTTCACCACACAGGAGAACTGACAGCTGATCTATACTACAACACACAGGAGAGCTGACGGCTCCTCTATACTACACGACACAGGAGAGCTGACAGATCCTCTACATTAGACCATACAGGAGAACTGACAGATCCTCTCTACTACACCACACTGGAGAGCTGACAGATCCAATATACTATACCACACAGGAGAACAGATAGCTCCTCTATATTACACCACACAGGAGAGCTGACAGATCCTCTATACTACACCACACAGGAGAGCGGACAGATCCTCTATACTACACCACACAGGAGAACTGACAGATCCTCTATACTACATCACACAGGAGAGCTGACAGATCCTCTATACTACACCACACAGGAGAGCGGACAGATCCTCTATACTACACCACACAGGAGAGCTGACAGCTAACCTATACTACACCACACAGGAGAGCTAACAGCTCCTCTATACTTCACCACAC
Source organism: Rhinoderma darwinii (assembly GCF_050947455.1). Classification (NCBI taxonomy): domain Eukaryota; kingdom Metazoa; phylum Chordata; class Amphibia; order Anura; family Rhinodermatidae; genus Rhinoderma; species Rhinoderma darwinii. The sequence goes on along the minus strand of NC_134690.1, from coordinate 11,333,049 downwards.
AGGAGAGCTGACAGATCCTCTATACTACACCATACAGGAAAGATGACATATCCTCTATACTACACCACACAGGAGAGCGGACAGATCCTCTATACTACACCACACAGGAGAACTGACAGATCCTTCATACTACACCACACAGGAGAGCTGACAGATCCTCTATACTACACCACACAGGAGAGATAACAGATCCTCTATACTACACCACACAGGAGAGCGGACAGATCCTCTATACTACACCACACAGGAGAACTGACAGATCCTCTATACTACATCACACAGGAGAGCTGACAGATCCTCTATACTACACCACACAGGAGAGCGGACAGATCCTCTATACTACACCACACCACACAGGAGAGCTGACAGATCCTTTACACTACACCATACAGGAGAGCTGACAGATCCTCTATACTACACCACACATGAGAACTGACAGATCCTCTATACTACACCACACAGGAGAACTGACAGATCCTCTTTTCTATACCACACAGGAGAGCTGACAGCTCCTCTATACTACACCCCACAGGAGAACTGACAGATTTTCTATACTACACCACACAGGAGAGCTGACAGCTCCTTTATACTACACCACACAAGAGAGCTGACAGCTTCTCTATACTACACCACACAGGAGAACTGACAGATCCTCTATACTACACCACACAGGAGTACTGACAGATCCTCTATACTACACCACAGAGGAGAGCAGACAGATCCTTTATACTACACCACACAGGAGATTTGACAGATCCTATATACTACACCACACAGGAGAGCTGACAGATCCTCTATACTACACCACACAGGAGAGCTGACAGCTCCTCTATACTACACCACACAGGGAGCTGATAGATCCCCTATACTACACCACACAGGAGAACTGACAGATCCACTATATTACACCACACAGGAGAGCTGACAGATTCTTTATACTACACCACACAGGAGAGCTGACTCCTCTTCTATACTACACCACACAAGAGTACTGACAGATCCTCAATACTACACCACACTGGAGAGCTGACAGATCCTCTGTACTACACCACACAGGAGAACTTACAGATCCTCTATACTACACCACACAGGAGAGCTGACAGATCCTCTATACTACACTACACAGGAGAGCGGACACCTCCTCTATACTACACCACAAGGGAGAGCTGACATATCCTATATACTACACCACACAGGAGAACTGACAGATCCTCTTTTCTACACCACACAGGAGAGCTGACAGTTCCTCTATACTACACCCCACAGGAGAACTGACAGATTTTCTATACTACACCACACAGGAGAGCTGACAGCTCCTCTATACTACACCACACAGGAGAGCTGATAGATCCTCTATACTACACCACACATGAGAACTGACAGATACACTATATTACACCACACAGGAGAGCTGACGGCTCCTCTATACTACACCATACAGGAGAACTGACATGGCCTTTTTAAAGGTTGACACCTATTTTGTAGGCTCCTGCCCTCAAGGTCCATAGCATTAACTGATATAATGTCATAGGTAAGCCTTGTGTTTTTGTAATGTTCTTACACTGCATGATAGGCGTTTCTGCTCATCGCTGCCACAATCCTCTGGGTTTAATAACTTAAATAAATTCCAAAACATTTCTGTCGACTGATTTCATGTTCTGTTTTTGATGTTAATAGGAAGTGAAAAGCTCTGCAGTGTTGTGGTTGAGCACTCGTTCTGATGTCATTGTCAAGAAAGGAATAAAAAGCAATAACTGAGCTGTGGCATTTGATCCAAGGATAATATTTGGGACGGTCCAGAAGTGGAATATTACGCTGTCATAACCAATTCGCAGTATTAATAGCCGTTGGCTGCCGGTTTTGCAGCCTGTTCTCTTTGTCATTGCAGATAGTATGAAGCAACACTATGAAACTGATTCCCCGTTAAATACGCATTCTCTCTGCTGTTACGCTCGGAGGAAGAGTATGCTTCCGGCCTAACTGAGGAAATCCGATGTAATTTGTCAAATATTTCAGTATTTATTGGGATTATATGGGCAGAGAAGGATTAAGTGAGTTGTCCACTTCAATCAAATATATATTTTTTTTTCGGAGGGTCCTTCGATGATACGTAAATCCTAGGATGTCCTGCATTCAGCTGCAATCTGTGGAAGAACTTAGCAACATATGTTCGATCCCCCTGCAGCACCACCACAGGAGAAATTAAGTATTACACAGTGCCTATAAAAATCAATGGGCTCTTAGACACTAGTAGCGGAGTGGCAGCTGACCAAACAAGAGTCAATGGAAAGTCTAAGCACAAGAGTACCTGTATGAAAGTCCAGACAGCCACGAGATGTAGCAGATGCCTTGGCACAGATGATTCGTGGTACTGATGAAGCTTGGCGTGGCAGCTGATGCTTGGCATGGCAGATGACACCGACTTAGACGATGTGGCAGAACTCCAACACGGCTCCAACACTAGACTTTAGCTCAGGAACAAACAGAGTTACTGGATACAGGAAGCAGGATACGGGAACACTGGGAACAGGATACAACTATGGGACCATTTGCTTAATGAACATGGGAAGACTTCAACAACGCTCAGGCAAGGAGTGGAAAGGCAGAGCCCCTCATATAGTACAGTGTGTAAGGGGATAGGTTGGGGTACAAGGTGTGCGCACCCTAGAGGCAGGAGAAGCTGAGTACAGCCCTGTGTACTGGCGTCTCCTGGCAAGCCTTCAGTGTCCCGCAGTCGCGGCTGCTGATGAGTATTGTGTGTCGGTGGTCAGCGACCACGGGCACAACACATTGCCTGGGATACTACTGCACGGGCAAGAGTGGGTAGGTATTGTATATCAGTATATCCCGGGAATCTTCTCCACCATGAAGAGATTTTATAGGTGTTCCAGAAGACAGTTCTTACCACTCCAGGCGCATGGACTTCAGATCACAAAAACTCTGGACTATAAAAGGATATCATTTTTAAATACATTTTCTTGACTACTAATTACCATACGCGTTACACAACTCACTGGTACGGCTGCCATTGAACCTTTTTAAAGAAGTAAATAGTCTTTTTCGTGATATCATTTTGAAAAAAAAGGTGCCTTCTGTATTAAATGTGAAAAAATACAATTGGCCAATCTTAACCGTTTCAGAATTTGGACTAAAGCAATCAATTTTGTAGTCAGCGTTACAATTTCTTTAACAATGCGCAACTTAAAGCGTCCTTGACCATAGTCTTCATTTGAAGGTGTCCCGTAATCTGATATCCTCTGCTCCTCAGCAGTTACTTGATACGTCATCGTGGAGTGCCGATTGTGGTCTAGTGAAGGCCCTCAGGTCTGCCATCGTGGTACTCCAATAAAGTCCTGCAAAAAAGCGGTAAAAGTACTAACGATCACTTGTCTATGTCCCCTAGTGGGAAGAAAAAAAAATATTAAAAGAAAAAAAAATTATGTTTATTTTTTTTGTTTTTTACATTATTTCAGGGAAAACTCAACTAATGTGATAAAAAAAACATAATTGGTATCACCACATCTGTAAATGTCAGAGAACTATTACAATATAATTTTTTTTTATCCCACACTGTGACCGGCAAAAAAACACCCAAAAAACAGAATTGCTGTTATTTTAGCATCTAATCTCCCCAAAACATGGAACAAAAAGTGATCAAAAAGTCATGTACATTCCAAAATGGTACTAATAAAAAACTACAACTCGCCTCACCAAGAACAGCCCTAATACCGCTCCATCCGTGAAAAAATAAAATGTTATGGCTCTCTGATTATGGCGAATATTTTTTATTAAAAGTGGTAAAACACTATATAAATTTAGTATTGCCGTAAATGTTTTTTTTACCGCACAGTGAACATCGTAAAAGCAAAACACAAAAAATAATGGTGGAATTGCTGTTTGTCTGTTTTTTTCCATTCCACCCTTACAATATATTTTTTTCCAGTAGATTTCTGTAGTGAGTGATAAAACAGAGTATAGGCGATTAGTACACACCACGCGTTTCAGTACTCATAGGCCTGCTCTGTGAATATGTGTGGTCTACCGCTTCATGGAGTTGTTGTTTCTCCTAGACGCTTCCACTTCAGAATAATAGGGCCCTGTTCACACAGAGGTTTTTTTCCGCGTCGGAAACCGCAGCAAAATACAACCGAAATGACCTCCCATTGATTTATAAAAAGAAGCGACCTGCCCTATCTTCTGGCTTTTCCATCTCTGACCTCCCATTGACATCAATGGGACGCAGAGAAAGTATTTTTCGCAGCGTTTTTTTTGCCAGCGGCGCTCAATGGCCGAAAAACACAGCGAAAAATTCAACAAAGAGAGTGCAGGCAGGTCAAAATCTGCCTCAAAATTCCAGAGGGAACAGGGCCTAACACTTACCGGTGAACAGGGCAGATCTAGCAAAAAATAACACTTACAGGTGACCGGGGCATATCTAGCAGATAATAATAGCACTTACAGGTGACCGGGGCATATCTAGCAGATAATAATAGCACTTACTGGTGACTGGGGCAGATCTAGCAGAAAATAATAACACTTACAGGTGACCAGGGCAGATCTAGCAAAAAGAATAACACTTACAGGTGACCGGGGCAGATCTAGCAGATAATAATAGCCCTTACAGGTGACTGGGGCAGATCTAGAAGATAATAACAATTAAAGGTAACGGTAAGATCTAGAAGATAATAATAGCATTTAAAGGGGAGTGGAGTAGATCAAGCAGATGATAATAACACTTTCAGGTGACTGGGTCAGAACTAGCAGATATTAATAGTACTATACAAGTTACAGGGGCAGATCTAGCAGATAATAATAACACTTACAGGTGACCGGGGCAGAACTAGCAGATAATAAAAACACTTACAGGTGACCAGGGAAGATCTAGCAGATAATAATAACACTTACAGGTGACCGGGCAGAACTAGCAGATAATAATAACACTTACAGGTAACAGGGGAAGATCTAGCAGATAATAAAAACACTTACAGGTGATCGGGGCAGATCTAGCAGATAATAATAACCCTTACAGGTGACCGGGGCAGAACTAGCAGATAATAATAACACTTACAGGTAACAGGGGAAGATCTAGCAGATAATACCACTTAAAGGGGAGTGGAGCAGATCAAGCAGATGATAATAATAACACTTACAGGTGACCGGGGCAGAACTAGCATATAATAATAATAACCCTTACAGGTGACCGGGTAGATGTAGCAGATAATAATAATAACACTTACAGGTGACCGGGTAGATCTAGCAGATAATTATAGCCCTTACAGGTAACCAGGGCAGATCTATCAGATAATAATACAGGTGACCGGGGGAAATCTAGCAGATAATAATAGCACTTACAGGTGACCAGGGCAGATCTAGCATATAATAATAATAACACTTACAGGTGACCGGGCAGATCTAGCAGTTAATAATAACACTTACAGGTGACCAGGGAAGAGCTAGCCGATAATAGTAACACTTACAGGTGACCAGGGCAGATCTAGCAGATAATAATAGCAGACCAGAAATTTCACAAACTGACTTCTGGTAAAGGTGACATTCTATGACAGTGCCATGTGTAACGTCCCTGAGCTCTTCAGTATGACCCAAACTACTAGCAATGTTTGTCTATGGAGACAGATGGCTGTGTGCTTGATTTTATGAACTTGTTTGCAAAGTTTGTGGCTGAAACCCCTAAACTCAATATTAAGAAGTGGGTCCATATACTTTGGACAATATAATGTATACAGACCGGCCAACATTTTGAAAACCATTCCCAATCCTTCCTACAGACTAAGATTTAAAAAAATATCCTAACTTTTTAGGGCAATCTAGATTTTTTTTTATCCCACGTCTAATGCCCCTAAAAATGAGTTATTTTTGTATTTTATGCACAATGAGTTACTCAGAATTCCCGGACACTTTCTGCACATTTTGCGTGGGATGCAGATTGATGTCCCAAATGAGGAGAAGCAATCTATTAACTGTAACAGATGCTTTCATGCCGGACGCCCTATGATTGGAATACGCTATGACCCCAGTGAAAGGCGACATCCTTGTTACCCCCCTCCAGACTCCTTTTCATTGACAGCTCCTGACTGATGAGCGCTAAGGCAGATGTTCAAGAACCCCTCCCATGCTCACAGCTGTCGTCAACTCATATTCCCAGCGTTTATTCCCTTCTGTCATCACCTGATCATTTTTTCTTCTTCTTAAACGGCCATTGGGATTTTATAGTAACCCTGCAGGGGTGCAGGTAATTGTAACATTCATCATCATTGCCCTTCATGCACCATCTATAAGTAGTCCGTATACCGTATGTTCAATGCTGATATTATCGCAAAGATAGTCTGTTCCCACCCTGATGGGAACTTAGTTGTCAGATGACTGTGCGTCCCTAACACCTTGGCTGAAAAGGAATACAACATGATGAGATAGAGTGGGATACAGTGTACTGGGGATTTTCTTTCACGGGAAAATAAGTGTCAATGTCCTTAAAAGCATAGGTTGTTACACTGTAGAAACCATACTGCAATTGTATCAGCTACCAATTAGTTGCTATTATGCAAGAGAAAATCTAAATTCTGACATTATTTTGAACTCTGTTCACCAATGGCCATAAATAATGTGCTAAATGTGTGGTCCAGGTTGTTACATTTACAGGGATATCAATTATATATATATATATATATATATATATATATATATATATATATATATATATATATATATATAATGCACTATTATATGCTATTTATGTGACTTTTATTTCTATTTGATGATTACATTTTTAGTTTTTTGCTTCATTTTAAAATTTTATTTATTTTTAAGTCCTACTAAATAACAGAAGGTACTGATTCTAGTCATGGAGATCTAAGGGCAATGCTCCCTGGGAAAAGTATGCAAAATAGCTCTCCTCCAGAAGGAAGAAAACTGCTTCTCTACTGCCACCTATAGGCCAATGTCCAAACCCTTTACAGAGCATTGAAACATTAACTTTTACATAATATTGTTTCTGCGCATACAAATGGTTCTATAGTAATCACTGGGGCAGATCGAGTCCCGTCAGCCCGTCCTGTCTATTTATATCTATCTTGATAAATGCAGAATTCATGGTTCACTCCATTGTTTACTTCCTGACAGGGAACGCCAGCGCCTGGGACAAGTGAATCATCCCGGAGACCAGCTGTAGCCGTCTCTGCTTCCAAACATCTACAATTCACTTCATTCCCTCCAACTCCGTACAGAGCTAAAGAAAAAAAAACATTTGGAGATTTTTATTTTAATGGAATCCCATCAGTTCATAAATCCGGACCACAAGACGACTATTGCTTAAGACTTAGGCCGGGTTCCCACGTAGCGAATACGCTGCGGAATGTCGGCAATGGAATTCTGTGCGGAAATTCCGCAGCATTTACAGTAGCAGCAAAGTGGATGAGAAATATAAAATCTCACGCCCGCGCTGCGGAAAAAAACGCAGCAAAAACGTTAATAAATTGACCTGCGGTGCGGAATTAAATTCCATGTCAATTTATGCTGCGTTTTTGATGATTTTCCGTTGTGGGTTTTCCCCATTGAATTCAATAAGAATGCAAAACCCGCAACAGAAAGCCGAGTGTTGCGACTTTTGCGGCGTATTCGCAGCGGTTACGCCGCAAAAATCGCAACTACGGAAAATTTTTAAAAAAATCATACTTGCCCTGAACTCTCTTCTCCTTCCTGCAATCCGGCCTCCTGGGATGACGTTGCATCCCATGTGACCGCTGCGGCCAATCACAGGCCAATCACAGGCTGCACCGGTCACATGGGCTGCAGCGTCATCAAGGGAGACCGGACTGGACTGCGATGGAGAGCGCGTCGCCATAACAACAACCTATGTAAGAATGAGCGGAAATTCCCTCTGAAAAAACTCACCACAATGTCACCTATTGAAATTTTTTGTGTTTTTTGGCTACCAATTTTATTTTAATTTTTTTCGTGGGACATATAGGGTTTTATAGGGCTGTTCCAACTGTGGCGTTAGTAAGGTAGACACGTCACCATTGTGGCCAGTGATGGGCTGCCATGGGTGGGGACAACATGTCAATGGTCATATTGCCTCTCCTTCTGCACAGGGGTCTTGTGGGAAATGGGCCCATTGCTCCTGGTGTAATCATTACTAGAATAGGCCCATGCTAAGTAAAGGCATCTTACCGATGATAGAGAAAAAGACGAACAAGTGTGCCACCTAAGGCCCCATTCACACGGCCATGCCCGTAATCACGGCCTGCGATTGCGGGCACGGCCAGCCCGCATTTTTGGGCCGTGCTCTAATACAAAGTATAGGAGCACGGCTCGTAAAACACGAAAAAACGGACATGCTCGGCACAGTTCTACGGCACGGACACCCATCCGTAGCGCTACGGAAAGGTGTCCGCGGCCAATAGAATGCAATAGGTCCATAAGAATTTTTACGGTCGTGTCCATGGGGCCCAAGTCAGGTCTTAGAGACCACGGGGCTCTTATACAGTTTTTGTCTAGGGCCCCTGTGGCCCTGTTTTTGCCTTTAACTGAAGCAAGAGACTCCGTTTATAGATAAGATGGTTTAGACGTGGGATAGGCAACCATTGCAGGGGTTTCCAACATACGCTGGGATATACCATCATGGTCGGATCCGGAGGGGCCCAACCGCTGAGGGCCCGCCGATCACGAGAAGGTTAAGGATGGGTAAGTCGCCTAAATACAGCAGGACATGACCCCTCCGCAAGCCGTAGCCAAGTATGATCTGTGCTGTTATGTGACGGTCACATCCGTACACATTGAGCCCATTAGTGACCAACAAAAATAAACTAAAGCAAACGGCAATAAAAAAGTATAAAGTCTTCAGACACTTCACACATCTGCTCTCAGCCTGGCGTGTCTGGGATAATCTGTCACCCGGCCCGGATGAATTTCCTGAACTCATCACATCTTATTTATGTCTTCGCTCCGTGGGACGATCATGTGACCCGCCGGTGGTCACTGGTTCATATCTTCCAGAAAGCCGCGACTTATTCCTAGTATACGTAAGGAGTTATGTGAAAAAACAACAAGTTTAGAACTTCTGTAACTTTCTACTGTACTTTGTGTTTCAATTCATCATCATTTTCTAAATCTCTGCTTGCTGTCAGTGAATGGTAACATTCTAGTATGCATCCAGAGATAAAAACCCATGCAGTCCCAATTCACACATTGTATTTCCGATTACATTTTGCACTGCAGTGGATGTGATTTTAGGAATGTTGATAAACACATCAGTGGCAGAAATCTCTCTCCTATCCTGATAGTTTGCTACAACGTATCAGTGCAGGTAAAATGTATCGGCTTGGAGTTCAGGCTGTTTGTATCACAGAGCAGAGGCGTATCTCCATTGAAGTAAGGCCATGCCACTGCCATGGACAGGGGGGGAGGGCTGGGGCCAAATGGTCCCAAGCCGCCCCCTGTCCCTCCCCATTAATGACAACCAGGCCTCTGGATTCAATTGTATCCATGTCCTTAAGACAGAGATACAATTAAAAATATTTCCAGCGTTGCAGGGTGCAAGGGAGCTGCCGCGCGGTGCCTTCTGTATGATGCAGGCGACGTGATGACGTCATCCCGTTCTGCAGCAGCTTGGCTGGAGGAGGCCAGGCCTTACCTGTGTGGCAGCAATGAGTGGAAGCAATGGGAGCGGCATTGTTAGCAGGTGAGTATTCCTTACTGGGGGGGGGCTTTTAATTCAGGGGGCACAGTGTGGGACAATTTTTAGTCAGGGGCACATTGAGAGTCAAGTTTCTTTTATTCATGAAGCACATTAAGGGGCACGTTTTTTATTAAGGGGAACAGTGCAGAGCACATTTTATTTAGGGGGCACATTGTGGGGCATATTTTTTATTCATGGGGTACATTGTGGGGCATATTTATTATTCAGGGGCATATTGTGGGGCATTTTAGATTTAGGCGCAGAGTGTGGGACTTATTTTTATTCTGCGGAACAGTGTCGGCCATATTTTTCATTCAGGGGGCACATTGTGGGGCATATTTTTTATTCAGGGGGCATATTGTGGGGCATTTTAGATTTAGGAGCAGTGGGTGGTACATATTTTTATTCAGGGGAACGGTGTGAAACATATTTTATTCAGTGGCACAGTGTGGGTCATATTTCTTTATTGAGGGGCATATTGTGGGGCATTTTGTATTCAGGGGATTGTCTACACTGGATACAATTGTAACAAACTCTCAGTTGTGAGAAGTATTAGGTCTGTGCAGGATTCTGGCAAAGGAGTAACTACAAGTTCCTGAGCCCCAGTTCAAAATCGATAAAAGTGCCCCCATCTCTTTATAATGTTATTTATAATACTGGTCTCTTCTTATGTGTTAAAGGGGTATTTGGACCCCTTAGGCACCAGGATGTGACCTGCTACCTTTGCACCCCCAACAGCTACACCCCTGGCCATTTTCCCATTCACTGACAGCAAGCAAATGGTGAGAAATTGGAACACAACGTATATTAGATCGTTAAATGTTAGATCATTGGGGGCCCCACAGATCAGTAGTATGGGGGCCCAAGTCCCCCGTCTTAAGACCCCTGCACGGTGGCCGAGTCAACCCTTTGGCAGTTATGGAAGGGATGAATGTATTTCTGGCGAAGTTCGTTCCATCATGGTAGTGCCACGCCTGTTATTAGTAAGCTGAAGAAAATGGCGCAATCAAAAAGGCAGCAATTCATGACTCAGCGCGAGGTCTGTTGCTCTTTTGGGGCAAAAGCTACAGGGGCTGTGGCCACCCTGTTTTTGGCATGGAGAAAACCACATCAGTAGTTGATACCTTCAGATTAATAAAGTGTTAATGGGATAGTAGTTGGGATCAGGCGGGTTGTCAGGTCAGTAGTTGTTAAAGGACCAAATCACAGGGCAAAAATTTCAGGGTAAAATTTTACTTCTAAATGAGGTGAAATGTAACGCAAAACTATGGGAATCTCGCCAGAAGCAAATTTTAGAAGTTTATTGTAAATATGGATATCGGTTGCGCTGCGCCCCACTGGGCATTCTGGCTGACAGGTCCACAGTGAGTAAAGCACAAGCCTGTGGATAATAGACCATAGCTAAAACATGGACCAAGCAAGGTCCTGACAGCGGATCACTACATAGGATTAGACTTCGAGACTGTAGAAATGTAATCATTAAATTTGCTGATTTTCTGGAGGTTTTGGATATTTTTTTTTATTTTTTTTAAAAACAGCAATAAAATCAAGAAATGTTATTCGGGAACAGAACGATTGTTGATACAAGTCATCCAAGGAAATAAAACGGTTATGACATACTAACATTATTCTGGGGGTCGGAATTTTTACTCCATGAACATGGGACAATTTCAATGACTTATTTATGTTAAGACTATAACACAAACAATATCAATTCCAAAATTTCAAGGAATGTTCAAGAATCAGTAATTTCCCAAAACGCCCCAGCGGTAAGCTATAAAAAAAAACCAAGAAATTTACTGCTGAAATTATTCACTGGTCCCACATCACCACTCATGGATGGTCCACGCCACTACTTATGAATGGACCAAACCACTGCTCATGGATGGTCCACACCACTGCTCATCGATGGTCCCCACCACTGCTCATCGATGGTCCACACCACTGCTCATCGATGGTCCACACCACTACTCATCGATGGTCCACACCACTGCTCATCGATGGTCCACACCACTGCTCATCGATGGTCCACCCACTGCTCATCGATTGTCCACACCATTTCTCAATGATGGTCCAAACCACTGCTCATCGATGGTTCACACCACTGCTCATCGATGGTCCACACCACTGCTCATCGATGGTCCACACCACTGCTCATCGATGGTCCACACCACTGCTCATCGATGATCCACACCACTGCCCAACGATGGTCCACACCACTGCTCATCGATGGTCCACACCACTGCTCATCGATGGTCCACACCACTGCTCATCGATGATCCACACCACTGCCCATCGATGGTCCACTCCACTGCTCATCGATGATCCACACCACTGCTCATCGATGGTCCACACCACTAGTCATCGATGGTCCACACCACTGCTCATCGATGGTCCACACCACTGCTCATCGATGGTCCACACCACTGCTCATCGATGGTCTATTCTATACACAGACCCGACGTGGACTAGAGCAGAATTTTAACAGTAAACCTGTTGGGCATTTTTATTTCTCTTTTTTTATAGGTTTCTGCTGATCTGGGTCAAAGTCATATTCTGGGACAACTCCTTTAAAGTTAGTTTACTCAAAAAATCAGTGCTATTTACTGGATATCTTGATACATTGTATCATGAGAAATTCTAATCAAGAACATAGAACAATCTCCGGTTCATGCCAAGCCGTTGCGACACTCCTGCTAGTGGTGGAAGAATCTAGGAAATCTTCAGTATGCCAATAGTCCTCAACTACAACTCGTTTAGTTGTTGAAGGAGCATTGACAAAGCTAAGCCTTTCAGAGACGGAAGTCTGAGTGACCTGGCATCTTTCCTTCTTGTCTTGCACCTTTACGGGACCTGTGCCCTACACGGTACTACCCCAACATCCGAGGGCAATACGGCCAAGTACTTCACAGTCCTGCTTGGGATGGTTGCCCCCTCTTTTGTTTGCAAATACAACAGTGTCATTGGGAAGAGGGTGGAGAAAAACTCAAATTTCCTTCATGGGACCAAAGGTAGTTGCATCTATAGTAAGCAGGCCCTTGGTGCAACGTGGGCAACGCTCTGCCCTACAATCCCATTGCTCAAAGGTTGGTCCAATGCAACCTTTCCGCTCGTTCATTTCTCTGAAATGCAGAGCATACCCCTAAATGCTCCCTAATGGTTTTGCAACTCAATTAAAAACATGTTTTGGTTAAAAATTCCGCAAACCCTTCTCCAGAAAAGTCACTAAGAGTTGAACATTGGTGGCATCAGCAGATTCTTTTCCATATTCCTGACCTGACCAGCCAATGTGGCCCCATCATGTTCTTCACCCTCCACTGTAGGAACAAGACATGTGAGTCCCATTAAACGCTGATGTGATACAACGACATGAAGAATTGCAGCAATCCCAAAATCTGAGGCCACATATGGAGAACAATATACGGACTGTGCTGCCAACAGCTGAGATGATGACAGAACGCTGGCCTGGTCTCATAGACGGCCGGACCCTTCTCCACAGTTTTATGTACAGTTTTCGCAATAAAGTTTTCATGTAAATATATATAAAGCTCAGTTACATTCCGAGGAAGTACTGAATGTTCACCAATGTAACATATTGTCAGAAGAAACATTAACCCTGTGTTCTATTAATATATCTATCTATCTATCTATCTATCTATCTATCTATCTATCTATCTATCTATCTATCTCATATCTATCTATCTATCTATCTATCTATCTATCTATCTATCTATCTATCTCATATCTATCTATCTATCTATCTATCTATCTATCTATCTATCTATCTATCTATCTATCTATCTATCTATCTATCTATCTATCTATCTATCTATCTATCTATGTTTGTCAATGGAGATTAACAGATGGATGGTGAGCTCACTAGTTTACTGATGGGTTTGGCGTAGACTAGACCAGGGAGCGGAGTCTAAAGTATTATCTGTTCTACACCCGTAACCCCTTTTAAGGAGATATGGACTTTCCGGGAGGGAATACCCAGGTCACTATCCCGGTATAGCCACCATTAGATTAGACCATTAGAGAATCATAGTGCAATACCAAGACCAAAAAATAGAGGTGTAGTGGAGGATAAGCCAAGGTCTGAGCAGGCGGAGTTCCTGCAGCATGAATAATCATGCACAGGGTCAGAGCAGCATACAGAGGTGAGATCAGAAGTCCAGCTGAGATATAGCAGAAGAACATTGCAGCGTATTGGCACCAAAAGGACCTATTGATCAGGCATAGGGTAGAGTCACCAAGAGCTTAAATAACCAGAGATGCTTAGTCGTAGGTAAAAAACTATTTGAATTCGGCATGCACTGGCCAGTTAACAGGCTACAAGCGAGAGGCATGCACAGAATCCTGACGACGGAGAGGACAACGGAATGTCGGTGCAAAATTTATTGGACGTGAATGAAGTTCCTAAATATTTCTGGAAATGCTTCTATGGAGAAACTTATCCACAGCCATGACTTTTGCAACTGGAACCAATGGGAAGACATCACAGCAAAACATGTCCGATAAAAACCACAGCAGGGCCTAACAATGAGCCGACATGAAACACATTTATTTTAAAGGGTTGTTTCATGAAGTGAAGACCACCCTTGTCCATATGCAATATAAGGGCATATGAGGGTCATAGCGGGCGGCTCCCATTCTGGCGGACTTGTGTTCCCCGAACTACATGGACGATCATTCATTTGAATGGCCTGACTGGCCTTCCTTTTTCTTCCCAGGTTGGACTCTTGATCTTGTTCTTGAAGTTCTGGTTGTGGTATAATTTCCCGGCTTGTTCTATGGTCTTCACCGTTGTCCATCATTGAGTAATGGCTTGTTAGGACTTTGCTTCCACAAATTGGTGATATGCCGCTCTTCTGGCCTCAACCTCTGGACTCGTCTTTGGTCTACTCACAGATTATGCTCTCCCATGATCGAGCTCCAGTAAGTCCACATCTACATCATCTATTAGTAGAGTACTATGACCCATGGCATCGCCTACAATCACATCTATTCCTTCTTGCAGGACATCTTGATGAACACCAGTTCCCCGTCACATATTAAAGTTGGCGTCTTACCAGCAGTATGGACGGTTCTCTGGGGGTATGATGACATGTCAACTGGTTGGTAACCCTACCATACAACACCCCACAAGTATCTGGCAGTGATCTATATCTACATAGGGAGGTGATAACATCCACTTGTGGCCCACAGCCAAACCATTGCATCATACCCATCTGTAAAAAGGTGAGGCTGTATTTAGATGGTAATGACATTACCCTATAGTCCTAAACTAAAATATAATTGATGATATTACTGTATTTTTTGACTCAACAACTTGGGGGATGTATGAGTCATTGTTACCTTTACGTCTGCTCCCTCCATTTGTGTCTCCTGATGTTTCTGCTCTGCGTTATTGTATGAGAGTTATATGGCCTCGGTGTCTATATGACAATTACTGTATTCATGACTGCGACATTGAGAGTGCAAACACGGACTGGTCAAGGGTTCATCTGGCCAAAGTCATTAGATGTTACTTGAAGGATCTCAGTAACTTTGACAGAACCTGCTGATAATCTAATATCCATGATGAAAGCACGAGTGTGGTAACAAAGGTCGGGCAACTTGGACATCACATCGTCGATGTACCTGGAAGATCTCCTCCTAGTACAATAACATACATGCCCCGGCTTTAGGGTGGACATAGACATTGGCTATTTGTTGGTAGACCTAACCAATTTTGGAGGGATCTGCTTACAATCTAATGTCATTGGTCAGAAAAAGAGACTAAATTACCAACATACAAGAACTAATTGGATTCACCAGCAAACATCTAATGTCTATAACCACCTTAACAACCTATCAGGACATCCTCTGTCCATGTGGCTTATTAGGGAACATGGGCGTTTTAGATTGGAAGGTCTCCTGCTCAGAACCCCCTCCATGAACCAATTCAGGTAATTAGGTAATTCAGACGTTGCCACTGTCCACAGCGGAATTCAACAGCAATTCCGCCACGTCTGAACGTGGCCTTAAAGTCAGTAAAATACAGCAGAACATCTTCCCAGATACGGCTGTGAGATGACACACCGCCCAGTCTTCAGTATGTATCCCCTCCATTCGTTCTTGTAGCCGGCTTCTGGGAATATTTTAGTTTGACTTGTAACTTTTTGTTTTTCTTCTTAATCATGGAGAAGTGAATAAACAATAACTCAACCTACTAATAAAGATGTGCTGAAAAAATAAGTCGTCTAGTACTCAATGAGTGGAGACATGAGACTAAGAGAATATAATAACATGGTGAAAGGTCCCTGTAAACGGAATGAGGGACCTGGGAGTTGTAATGTGGAGTTACATGCTGAGTCGCACAGTATTACATTCCAGCCTCCATTGCCATCTTGCTCTGCACCATGATCGTCTTTGAGAGTGGGTGGTCAATGGAACACCTGTCGCTGGATGTCTGGCTCGTAGCCCAATGTGGTGAAAACGCCTTCTGATTGTTTGGCTAGACTCTGGTTGTCGACCTAGGCTTGGGGTGTGACATCCAATTTCACTTGCAGTACAGAATGGATCACTACGCACCATTCTTCCAATCAGACGATCCGTCCGTGCAGAGGTTCGCATCCGCGCATCTCTTGCTGTCATTCCCGTTTTTTGTTGTTCTAGCAACCTCCGGGACATGCAACATTGAACAGTGCTGACATCTCGGCCCAGGCGCGTAGCGATCTGCCGGAGTGATGAACCAAGGTCCCTCAGTTCAAGGATTCTGTCCCTCTCAGTTTGCGAGTTTGCGACAAGTGGTGATAACGGGCACGTCAATGAACAGGAGACATCGCACGATCATCCTGCACCATGCGATCTGAATTTTGAGGTTTTATCTGGCTAAAAAACGTTGCTTTCAGTCTGGCTTTCATGCCCCCTCCCCTCCCCCATGCCACAGATTGGAGCACGGTGCTTGGAAATTTGATCATTTGCAGATCTTAGCGACACCTAATACTTCCTCGATTTGCATAACATTACGGCTTGTCCTTCTTGGTGTTGCAATTTAAATGTTAAGGAGATGATAGATAGATAGATAGATAGATAGATAGATAGATAGATAGATAGATAGATAGATAGATAGATAGATAGATAGATAGATAGATAGATGATAGATAGATAGATAGATAGATAGATAGATAGATAGATAGATAGATAGATAGATAGATATGAGATAGATAGATAGATAGATAGATAGATAGATAGATAGATAAATATGAGATAGATCGATAGATAGAGAGATAGATAGATATGAGATAGATAGATAGATAGATAGATAGATAGATAGATAGATAGATAGATAGATAGATAGATAGATAGATAGATAGATAGATAAATATGAGATAGATAGATGTGAGATAGATAGATAGATAGATAGATAGATAGATAGATATGAGATAGATAGATAGATAGATAGATAGATAGATAGATAGATAGATAGAGAGATAGATAGATAGATAGATATCAGGGAAAGCCATGACCTTATACTCCTCATAAATCTACCTGGGAGACATGGGAAACTGGTTTATATACATATAATAGTTGCTAAATACGAGAGATTGGATGTTCTAGAATTATCCTGGCATTTTCATTAATTCCCCTGATTATGGATATAAATGGTGGAGCACATGAGTCCGTCATGCTGAGTTTTCTGATCCTAACCAGGCTCGTTTCATATGAGCATTTTTCTTTTTTACTATTTGAAGGTTGATAGATCCTATTCATGTCTACAGGGTTCATCGATGGTAAATTATTCATGTTGACATTAATTGCTTCCATTTGGGCTGTTTTTCATCAGCTCTGGTTAGCCCAGTGAAGAGTTGGATCCAACAAACAATTTTGAGTCAGCCCTGCATCACGACACGACTGCGATTCACTGCTGCGGATATAGGTAATGATGTCACATTGGGCATCATCATGGTGATGTCATTATGGACAGCACATTAAGCGATTGATTGGCTACCACTGCCACATAATGTCGCAATGCAGGAAATATTATTATGTAATGATGACATTAAGAAGCGGCGGGGCACCGTAATGACCGGCACCTCAGAAATGTTTCCTAGGGGGACGGAAAACCCCTTTAATTCATAGTACTACAAATTCTTCCCTTAGAGATTTTCAGCTTTGGACATACTAGAAGAAATAAGTCTACACTCATCAGGGCTATTCTTCTAAAGGGAGGTCTACCATGGTAGTAATATTAGTATTACAGGGAAGGGGCACCCACAATGATTGTGCTGTTGAAAGGAAGTGTGCCGATATAAGTATGATGTAGAACAACACATTACACTTGACGTAGACTAAAGTCCGTCTATAGAATCCCCTAGTCATCATTGACCTCTGCTGTCCAACAAGAAGTCCTGGCGGCAACAAGGTGGAGCAAGAACGCCAGACTAAAGTTACTAAGAAAAATATTGGACCAGGGTCAGAACCGGATAAGAGCACGACCAAGAAATGTAGCAAGGCATTGAAGGTAAAAATATTCTACTATATGGAGCCGTTCCGGGGAGAGCATCCTAATAATGACAAATAATGGAAGGCGCTTTGGATTGTTATCCTGCAGGAACCGGAGGGGCTTCACTCAGGTAAGATTCATATGGAGAAAAAAAGAAGACATCCACCTTAAAGTTTTGAGATCCACCGAAATGTTAACACTTTAACGGCACAAGACACTTTTCTTCAAACTCTTACTAAGTTTCTTCAGTGATGAATTCCAGCTTCCATCCATCGAATTGCACCAATAAATCCAGGTCTTCTCCAGCAGATGGAAGCTCTAAAGTCTACATTATCAAGTGTCACAGGGAGGAAGTAGAAGGTGGTACCCCAGCAGGAGAAGGTCAGAGATGACCACATAGCAATGGGGGATCAGTCATTCATAAAGGGAATTGCTATACAACCATCCAGGCACATTCCGGTGGATGTAACATGACGCGGGAAGCTAGAAGAAAAATCATTCTCTTAATAGATTCATCTCATGTTAGAATTAAGGAGGGAGTTTTTCAGAGTTTCCCTTTAATCTTGGAATGTCAGTGCTTCACATTGTTGGTTTACAGCATGCGGTCATAAGTTGAACTTGATCAGGGTAACATCTATATACTGTGCGTTCTCCCCAAGACTCCTCTACATACTGTCTATATGTTCTCCCCATGACTCCTCTACATACGGTCTGTGTGTTCTCCCCATGACTCCTCTACATACTGTCTATATGTTCTCTCCATGACTCCTCTACATACTGTCTATATGTTCTCCCCATGACTCCTCTACATACGGTCTGTGTGTTCTCCCCATGACTCCTCTACATACTGTCTATATGTTCTCCCCATGACTCCTCTACATACTGTCTGTGTGTTCTCCCCATAAATAGTCTACATGCTGTCTGTGTTCTCCCCATAACTAGTCTAGATACTGTCTGT
The DNA here is from genome assembly GCF_050947455.1 of Rhinoderma darwinii. Lineage (NCBI taxonomy): Eukaryota > Metazoa > Chordata > Amphibia > Anura > Rhinodermatidae > Rhinoderma > Rhinoderma darwinii. The sequence goes on along the minus strand of NC_134690.1, from coordinate 11,313,906 downwards.
GTGTTCTCCCAATGACTAGTCTACATACTGTCTATATGTTCTCCCCATGACTCCTCTACATACTGTCTATATGTTTTCCCCATGACTCCTCTACATACTGCCTGTGCGTTTTCCCCATCCCTCTTCTACGTACTGACTATATGTTCTCCCTAAGACTCCTATACATACTGTCTATATGTTCTCCCCATGACTCCACTACATACTGTCTATATGTTCTCCCCATGACTCCTCTACATACTGTCTGTGTGTTCTCCCCATGACTCCTCTACATGCAGTCTATATGTTCTCCCCATGACTCCTCTACATACTGTCTATATGTTCTCCCCATAACTCCTCCACATACTGTCTGTATTCTCCCTATCACTCCTCTACATACTGTCTATATGTTCTCCCCATGACTCCTCTACATACTGTCTAAATGTTCTCCCCATGACTCCTCCACATACTGTCTGTGTTCTCCCTATGACTCCTCTACATACTGCCTGTGCGTTCTCCCCATAACTCTTCTACATACTGACTATATGTTCTCCCCATGACTCATACACATACTGTCTGTGTTCTCCCCATGACTCCTCTACATACTGTCTATATGTTCTTTCCATGACTCCTATACATATTGTCTGTGTTCACCCAATAACTCCTCTACATACTGTCTGTGTTCTCCCCATGACTCCTCTACATACTGTCTGTGCGTTCTCCCCATGACTCCTCTACATACTGTCTATATGTTCTCCCCATGACTCCTCTACATACTGTCTATATGTTCTCCCTATGACTCCTCTACATACTGTCTGTGCATTCTCCCCATGACTCCTCTACATACAGTCTGTATGTTCTCCCCATGACTCCTCTACACACTGTCTATATGTTCTCCCCATGACTCCTCTACATACTGTCTATATGTTTTCCATGACTCCTATACATATTGTCTGTGTTCTCCCAATAACTCCTCTACATACTGTCTGTTTTCTCCCCATGACTCCTCTACATACTGTCTGTGCGTTCTCACCATCACTCCTCTACATACTGTCTATATGTTCTCCCCATGACTCCTCTACATACTGTCTATATGTTCTCCCCATGACTCCTCTACATACTGTCTATATGTTCTCCCTCTGACTCCTCTACCTACCGTCTATATGTTCTCCCCATGACTCCTCTACATATTGTCTTTGTGTTCTCCCCATCACACTTCTACATACTGTTTGTATGTTCTCCCCATGACTCCTCTACATACAGTCTGTATGTTCTCCCCATGACTCCTCTACATACTGTCTATATGTTCTCCCCATGACTCCTCTACATACTGTCTATATGTTTTTCCATGACTCCTATACATATTGTCTGTGTTCTCCCAATAACTCCTCTACATACTGCCTGTTTTCTCCCCATGACTCCTCTACATACTGTCTGTGTGTTCTCCCCATGACTCCTCTACATACTGCCTTTATGTTCTCCCCATGACTCCTCTACATACTGTCTATATGTTCTCCCCATGACTCCTCTACATACTGTCTATATGTTCTCCCTCTGACTCCTCTACCTACCGTCTATATGTTCTCCCCATGACTCCTCTACATATTGTCTTTGTGTTCTCCCCATCACACTTCTACATACTGTTTGTATGTTCTCCCCATGACTCCCTCTACATACAGTCTGTATGTTCTCCCCATGACTCCTCTACATACTGTCTATATGTTCTCCCTCTGACTCCTCTACATACTGTCTATATGTTCTCCCCATGATTCCACTACATACTGTCTATATGTTTTTCCATGACTCCTATACATATTGTCTGTGTTCTCCCAATAACTCCTCTACATACTGTCTGTTTTCTCCCCATGACTCCTCTACATACTGTCTGTGTGTTCTCCCCATGACTCCTCTACATACTGTCTATATGTTCTCCCCATGACTCCTCTACAAACTGTCTATATGTTCTCCCTCTGACTCCTCTACCTACTGTCTATATGTTCTCCCCATGACTCCTCTACATACTGTCTATATGTTCTCCCCATGACTCCTCTACATACTGTCTATATGTTTTTCCATGACTCCTATACATATTGTCTGTGTTCTCCCAATAACTCCTCTACATACTGTCTATATGTTCTCCCCATGACTCCTCTACATACTGTCTATATGTTTTCCCTCTGACTCCTCTACCTACCGTCTATATGTTCTCCCCTTGACTCCTCTACATATTGTCTTTGTGTTCTCCCCATCACACTTCTACATACTGTTTGTATGTTCTCCCCATGACTCCTCTACATACAGTCTGTATGTTCTCCCCATGACTCCTCTACATACTGTCTATATGTTCTCCCCATGACTCCTCTACATACTGTCTATATGTTTTTCCATGACTCCTATACATATTGTCTGTGTTCTCCCAATAACTCCTCTACATACTGTCTGTTTTCTCCCCATGACTCCTCTACATACTGTCTGTGTGTTCTCCCCATGACTCCTCTACATACTGTCTATATGTTCTCCCCATGACTCCTCTACAAACTGTCTATATGTTCTCCCTCTGACTCCTCTACCTACTGTCTATATGTTCTCCCCATGACTCCTCTACATACTGTCTATATGTTCTCCCCATGACTCCTCTACATACTGTCTATATGTTTTTCCATGACTCCTATACATATTGTCTGTGTTCTCCCAATAACTCCTCTACATACTGTCTATATGTTCTCCCCATGACTCCTCTACATACTGTCTATATGTTTTCCCTCTGACTCCTCTACCTACCGTCTATATGTTCTCCCCTTGACTCCTCTACATATTGTCTTTGTGTTCTCCCCATCACACTTCTACATACTGTCTATATGTTCTCCCCATGACTCCTCTACATACAGTCTGTATGTTCTCCCCATGACTCCTCTACATACTGTCTATATGTTCTCCCCATGACTCCTCTACATACTGTCTATATGTTTTTCCATGACTCCTATACATATTGTCTGTGTTCTCCCAATAACTCCTCTACATACTGTCTGTTTTCTCCCCATGACTCCTCTACATACTGTCTGTGTGTTCTCCCCATGACTCCTCTACAAACTGTCCATATGTTCTCCCCATGACTCCTCTACTTACTGTCTATATGTTCTCCCTCTGACTCCTCTACCTACTGTCTATATGTTCTCCCCATGACTCCTCTACATACAGTCTGTATGTTATCCCCATGACTCCTCTACATACTGTCTATATGTTCTCCCCATGACTCCTCTACATACTGTCTATATGTTTTTCCATGACTCCTATACATATTGTCTGTGTTCTCCCAATAACTCCTCTACATACTGTCTATATGTTCTCCCCATGACTCCTCTACATACTGTCTGTGTTCTCCCCATGACTCCTCTACATACTGTCTGTGCGTTCTCCCCATGACTCCTCTACATACTGTCTATATGTTCTCCCCATGACTCTTCTACATACTGTCTATATGTTCTCCCTCTGACTCCTCTACCTACTGTCTATATGTTCTCCCCATGACTCCTCTACATACTGTCTATATGTTCTCCCCATGACTCCTATACATACGTCTGTGTTCTTCCCATGACTCCTCTACATACAGTCTGTGTTCTTCCCATGACTCCTCTACATACTGTCTGTGCCTTCTTCCCATGACTCCTCTACATACTGTCTGTGCCTTCTTCCCATGACTCGTCTACATATGGTCTGTGTGTTGTTCCCATGACTCCTCTAAATACAGTATATATTTTCTTCCCATGACTCCTCTACATAGAGTTTGTATGGTCTTCCCATGACTCCCCTAGATATAGTCCATATGTTCTCCCCATGACTCCTCTGTATAGTCTATATATTCTTAACATGACTTTTTGACAAAATCTGTATGTTCTTCCCATGACTCCTCCACATACAGTCTGTATGTTCTACCCATGACTCCTCCACATACAGTCTGTATGTTCTTCCCCTGACTTCTTTACATATAGTCTGTGTGTACTCCCTATGGCTCCTCTACATAGAGTCTATATGTTCTGTTTTTTGTTTTTTTTAATTTTTCCTTCCCTGCCTTCGAAAAGCCATATATATTTTTTGGAAAATAATTACATGAAACATTGCCCCCTTCAGACTTTTGGTTGGGAGGCCTCATTTGACGAGTCTATGAAGACAGCCTCCATGTTCGTCCTCATAACATTACAAGATTCTGCAAAACAAGTCGGGTCCAGTGATAAATTCAGAGACTGTAAGCAGATGGGTCACTCAGTGGCAAACCTTAAAACACGTTGCTGTAAACACGGAATACAAAGATTGTGATATTTGGTGTAAAGATATCACATGAACTTGTGGAAACAACCATTAAGCGATTTGTAGAATGCAAACAAGGTCCTCGTAGAACAGACACCCTCGCCGACACATCTGCAATCCTACACACCATCACAGGTTAGGGGATAACATGGTCCAGAATTTTTTAACAGACCTGAACTTAAAGGAAATGTGAAGCAGATGTCCCACCAATGTCTACAAGACTGATAAACAGTCAGGAAGGTGGATTTGCTGTGTCCTCGATTATTGGTGGAGACATGACCTAAGGATCGGGTCTATTGAACCCTCAAAGATGCTTGGACGCCCAACAAATCCCGCTACAGGGAAGTCTTTGACTTTATCTCTCAGAACTGCCACTTCTGGATACAACATATATCAGGGGTCACATTGGACGTTCTAGGCTCATGGTCATGAGAAGCACCAGCAGAGAGAGTCTTCAAAAAATATCTAGCGTCATTAGAACAGTGTGCAAAGTTGATAGTCAAGGAAGATCTCAGGTTCAAGGCTGAAACATCAGCTGAGCCAAAAGGCAAATAAAGCTGGAACAGTAGAGAAGACTCTTTCTGGACTTGCTCAGCAAGAACGAGTTGATCTTAATGGGGTTGGTTCATCAGACCACACGTTTTTTGGCAGCTCCAGTAATGACTAGATTATCTCTGGGGTCTGGCTCTAGGAACTAATGGCGGCATGGACAGGGGATGTCTTGATATAGTCAAAGAAACAGAAGGTTAGGAGAACCCATGGTCACAGTAGATACAGGAAGAGAGGGAGGCAATGCCAGAGTAGAGCCAAGCAATGGCCGACCTTGCGACCATGGCAAAAAGTTTGACCTGGTTCGGTGTTTTGCAACTTTTTTCCCACAAGGAAGCATTGAAGTCACGTGCACGTAGCAGCAATATCACAATTTTATCGAAAATCCCAGACGACTGTGCAACACCCAGGGTCCTTACTCTTGACAGCTTCTTTCACTATGGCATCCCGATGTTCTCTCTGGTTTTTCCAGAACTATTGAGGAGATACAATATCGATGTATGATTAGGGCCTTCACACGGCTGGGGCCCCACGATCACTAAAATGAAGAGGCTGCATGTGGCTTTATTCGGGAGACACCAGGTTGGCCCATAATGGGGTCTCCTCACAAAAGTACAGTGCAGCCAATAGGAGAGCACTGCAGCCCCTTCAGCGTATCCTATCAACAAGCCATCAATGTTAGTGGTGGCGAAACCCCTTATAGAATCACAGATTATACTCAAAGTCTGATCAATGGGGGTGCATTAACTTGTCATTTTTCATATCTCCCATTATACTGGAGAGTGACCGTGACCATGGATGGGGGTCGTACTTCATTGTATGGGTCCCATCTGTCAAGCCCACTGATCACACAATTATGGGATATCCAATCGGCTGGTCTGGAATACTGTTAATCCTCCTAGAAATTTATGAATAAATTGATAACTGGGTGTTACCAGTTGGGGGGTGTGTCCATATAGTCTAACAATGTCCAATCGGTGCGGACAGAAGAGACTGTATAGGGACACGCCCCTTTGACATAAAGAGTGGTAACACCCAGTTGTCAATTCTAGGAGGAATAACAGAGGAGCGGCACAATGCAGAGTTCCAAGAAAATATGTTCCAGAATTGTTATTTTATGGGAAATACAAGTATTTACTAAAAAATAGACATGTCAATAGAGGGGACAGGTCCTCTTTAATAAATGGGGTTCCTTTCATCTATAAATCATAGTGAAGTGCCGCTACAAAGATCATCTTCCTCTGGAGGACCCAACATGTAAATGCATTACACAGATAGCCCAATGATTTCAATGACAACTGTGTAATACTTAATATCCACTTTGGTGGCGCTGTTGGGGAATTGAACGATTGTTACTTGATTCCTCCCACAGATTACAGTTGATCCAAGCAGCAGGACGATCCATCAGCTCCCTTCTTCAAAAGCAGATGATCCCCTTTAAATTTCTCTGACTGACCGATCTGTCCAGTACACGTATCTGTGTGTATTTAATATAATAATCTGTACAATTCTTTTTTATATTTTTTAATGCTTCGTTTATTGGTTTATTTATCCCGTAGCGTTACTATAAATGTCACAGGGTGACTTCGAGGTATGCAAACATTTAACATTCTGCATATTTTCTTGCTGTTAAAAATTATGTTCTAAACATAAAAATGTTTAAATAATTTTTCATCCATTTAATGAGACTACTGGGAATAATATAAGAACATGCCGAATATCCCAAGGAAGTCACAAGATCGATGTCTGATCGACACACGACTCAACACTGACCTCTGCTGGTAGTAGGAAAGATTTCAGCTGCACTGCGCAGAATGAATCTTATAATATAACAGGATCAATAATCTACAATGGTAAAGCAAAGAGCCGCGGCCAGTTCAACCCCTTAAGGCCGAAGTTATATTTCTTTGGTGTATTTTAAGCTTCGCATTTTGAAAGCCATAACTTTTTGGCACTATTTTGGGGTACATATAATGTATTGAATAAATTGTATTGATTTTTTTCTAAAGGAAAGGGGGAATGAAAAATCTATTTTTGCACAATAAAAACTTTTTTATTTTTTTATTTTAGAAAACTTGTTTTGGTGTCACCGCATTCTGAGAGTCAAAACGTTTCCATTTTTACGTCGACTGAGCTTTATGGGATCTTGATTTTTTATTTTTATGTATTCCTGTTTTTGGGAAGTGGAATAAACAAAAACAGCAAATCTGCCATTATGTTTTAGTTGTTTTTTTTTTTCCCAGTTCAACTTGTGGGATAAATATTATGTTAATTTTTATAGTACGGGTCGTTACAGTTGCAGTGATACCAATTATGTGCAGTGTTATATTCTTTACTTTTTGTGTAAGGGGAAAAAGTTTTATTTAATTTTTTTCATTTTTCGAATCCCACTTTGGGACTTGACCTTACTTCTATATTAAATTGCATATAAACTGACAGGAAGCCGAGTAGATTTTGCCTCCAACAGGGCATGATAAGTCCCAGGACATGACAGACCTAGGGGCCATTGTTAGGCCTCTGGTCACCATGGCAACCAATGGGCACCAAAGGGCTTACAGAGCCCCCGTCCTCAGTAAAACCACTTAGGTGCCGCAGTCAGCATCAACCACGGCTCGAGTAAAATGGCCGGGATTGGCGTCAACTCCGATCCCAGCCAGGGCAGCAGGGTGTCCGCTTTATGTTACTCCCCCACAATGCACTATTACGCACAGTGCAAAAAGTAGTTCAAAGATGTTACCCTATATCTATATATAAACTGTAAAATGATGATCAAGGCTTAAAACAAATATTCATTTAGGTTGAGGACCCCCAGCAGCTCACGATAGAAGTGTGGCAGGGAGAGAGGGGCACGTAGCTTAAGCAGATAACGCAGTATTATGTGAGCAGGGAGCATGGTCTTCCTCAGGGCGTGCAATGATAATCAGCAGAGACAGTACACAGCCCCGCTGCCGGTATTATTGATGGTGCTCGCTGCATTGATGAACCGTTCTATCACAGCAGTCGTGTAACGCCTGTAACTGCTCCATATGAGTTATTAGCTGTATATTTCATCCTCCAGATACAGGGTCATAATATGGGAATCAGCTGTGCCCCAATTATTAATGACATACTCTATACACAGTCCAAGCTAAGAGAGTGCCGGGAATATTTTTGTATACAAATGATGAGGCCAGTAGTATAGCAATCAGAGTCAGAGAGATGGTGCCACAGCTGTGGGCATGTGGAGCCACTATGCCGCTCCGCCGTATCAGAGAAGCAGCTGGCCAAACATAAGGGTACCTGGGTAGAAGATCAGGCAGATGCTCAGAGTAGCAGACACGTGGTGAGGCAGGCACGGATGGTGCTTGGCGTAGCAGATGATACTGGACGTGGCAGATGACACCAGACGTGGTAGATGAAGTAACAGACGTGGCAGGAGAAGCAACAGATGTGGCAGATGAAGGAACAGACATGGCAGGTGAAGCAACAGACGTGGCAGGTGAAGCAACAGACATGGCAGATGAAGCAACAGACGTGGCAGATGAGACAACAGACGTGGCAGATGAAGCAACAGACGTGGCAGGAGAAGCAACTGATGTGGCAGATGAAGGAACAGACATGGCAGGTGAAGCAACAGACGTGGCAGATGAGACAACAGACGTGGCAGATGAAGCAACAGACGTGGCAGATGAGGCACATACATGACTCCAACAATAGGCTTAGGCTCAAGAACAAATATAGCAACCATTTGCATAGACGAACACAGGAATACAAACAATGCTCAGGCAAGGAGAGGAAGGGCAGGGCCCTTTTTAAAGTCCAGGGTGATACTGTGTTGATTGGGAAACTTTAGACAGGAGCGCGCTGGACCTTTAAGGCTGGGATTGAGCGCACGCGCACCCTACAGGACACAGGAGATCACTGCAGCCACGTGTGTCAACGTCTCTGAGGAGGGAGACGCCAACATGAAAATACAGTCCTGCGGTCGCGGCTGCCGGTAAGTTGGACGTGCCGGCAGTCACCGACCGTGCGCATAAGAGGTGGCATATGCAAATCACAGACAAGTGGGCTCACACATAACAGGGTCCATGAAGTCCATTGGTGGAGAAACATATAATGTTAGCGCCAGTCCAAGCTGTTGGAGCACGGAAGTGGGACCAACCACTAGACCATGGAAAATAAAATCTGCAGATGCCGCTTGACAATACCAGGTATAGTTGGTGCCCACTTCACACCAGGTAAATCATCTACATTTAATAGGACAACAAGGAAAATTCTTCACAGAGACCAGGGATTACCATCTACATCCAACAGGACAATAAGGAATATTCGTCATAAAGACCAGGGATTATAATATGTCCCCACATACTGGACCAGAGAATATAACCTCTCTTCCCAGGACAGCTGGAAATATAACCTAAACCCTCCCCCGGGATTATAATTTGTTCTAACTCTACCCACTGCACACAAGGGATCTAACACCTTTAATAAAACGCTGGACAGGCAGCAATAGGTAATACAACACCATCCTCCCACTTTTCTCCATAACAGAAGTTGAACGAGCCCCCGCCTTTTGGACGCCAGAGAATCTACACACTGGAAAACCAATAAATATAACCAACCTCCCATATACTAAGAAAACAGGCCAAACAACAGTCAATGCAAAGAGTCTTAGCCCAAGAGTTCATGTAAGAGTCCAGAGAGACACGAGATGTAGCGGATGCTTTGGCACAGACGATTTGTGGCACAGATGAGGCTTGGCGTGGCAGATGGAACAAACACGATTCCAACACTAGACTTCCGTTCAGGAACAAACACGGTTACAGGATACGGGAAGCAGGATACAGGAACACTGGGAACAGGATACAACTAAGGGACTATTTGCTTAAACTAACTTGGGAAGACAACAACAACACTTAGGCAAGGAGAGGAAGGGCAGAGCACTTTTTATAGTCCAGGGTGAAAAGGGATTGGGTAGGGAACATTTCATATGTGCAAATCAGGGGGCAAATTTGTAAGAGGGGATTTTCAAATAAATATACTTCGAGGATAAAGAGACTTTGGTTCCAGGCAGAAACTGAGGAGATCTTCTTCTTTTCCTGTCAGTATTTCTCTTCATGCGGTCTACCGCCTGTAGGATAGAGGACTTGGTCTGCTGCCAGATATGAAGAAAGTCTCCAAATAAAGAGAGAGTTAGCTGCAGATACTGGAGATGTAGCAGGCACTGGAAGAGGAACACGTGAATGTTGGCTATATACATTGATTTGATTAAAGGGGTTGTCCACCTTCTGACAACTGATGACCTATCCACCGGAAAAATCATCAGTATGTCATCGGTGTGGGTCCGACACCTGGACCCCGCACTGATAAGTCGCTCCGGTGGCCTGCGGGCACCGGATTTTGTGGCACATAATCCTATATACGGAGCCCGGAAGCAGTTGGCTCCGTACATATAATAGCGGACTTGCTGCTGAACTGCGGTCTACTTCCATTCACTTGGATAGGAGCAAAGCTGCAGTACTGCAGCTCGGCCGCTATTCCGTGGCCGGAGCCAACTGCTTCTGGCTCATACATCCGGTGCACGGAGGCACCGGACCAGCTGATCTGTGCAGGGCCTGGGTGTCCGACCCCCACAGATCGTGTACTGATGACCTATTTAGGTCATCATTTGTCAGAAGCTGGTAAATCCCTTTAATTCCCTCAACTTGGCCATTAGACTGAGGATAATACGCAGAAGAAAAGTCCAATTTCACATCAAGGAGTTTAGAGAAGGCTCTCCAGAATTTTGAAGTAAATGGTACCCCCCTTTCAGACACGATATGGAGGGGCTGTCTGTGCAGATGTAAGATATGCCATATGAATAGATTTGCCAGACGAAAAGCAGACGGAAGACCAGTTAGTGAGATGAAATGTGCCATCTTAGAAAAGCGAGCCACCACGACCCAGATAATAGTGCAACCTGCAGAAGGAGGAAGGTCGGTGATAAAAATCCATGGCAATGTGTTGCCTATCAGGAACGGCCAGAGGCTGAAGCAGCCTTGGAATGTGAGGACATGTCTTGGGCACAATTGGTACAATAAACATAGTCCACAACATCTCTAGGCAGCGTGGGCCACCGTAATGATGAGATATAAAGTCCTGTGTCTTACGAACACCAGAGTGCCCAGCCAGATTGGAATTGTGTCCCCAGAGGAGAATCCTCTTCCTGTCTGCAGGACGAACAAAAGTCTTTCCAGGGGGAAAGTCTTTAATTTGCAGCGGGTTCACGTCAATAATCCCGGAAGGATCTATGATATATTGGGGAGTCTTCTCAGTGTCATATGTTTCAAATGACTAAGATAGAGCATCGATCCTCACGTTTTTATCTTTTGGGCGGAAGTGGAGCAGAAACTGGAACTGGGCGAAAAACAGCAACCATCTGACTTGACGAGGATTCAATCGTTGAGAAGACTGGAGGTAGGTGAGATTCTTGTGGTCCGTATAAATGATGATAGGGTGTATGGCGTCTTTCAGCAGATGTCTCCATTCCTCCAAGGCAAACTTGACGGCCAGTAACTCCCGATCCCCAATGGAGGGATTGTGCTCTGCAGGAGAGAATCATTTTGAGTAGCAGCCACAAACCACTGCCTTACCCTTGGAGTTTTTCTGAAACAGTAGTGCTCCCGCACCAACGGAAGAAGTGTCAACCTCTAGGGAGAACTGTTGAGATACATCAGGGTATGTTCACACACTGAGTCATAAATGTCTGAAAATGCGGAGCGGTTTTTAAGGGAAAACAGTGCCTGATTTTTAGACGTTTTTTAAGCCACTCGCGATTTTTTCAGCGTTTTTTACGGCCGTTTTTGGAGATGTTTTCAATAGTCAACGAAAAACGGCTTCAAAAACCTCCCAAGAAGTGTCCTGCACACAAAAACGGCCAATCAGAACAGAACGCCGTTTTCCCCATTGCAATCAATGGGCAGATGTTTGTAGGCGTTCTGCTTCCGATATTCGGCCCTTTTTTGGCCGTTTACGGCCCGAAAAATGAGTGAAAATAGGCCGTGTGAACATACCCTCAGGATGGTGAAGAACTGAGGCTGAAGTGAAAGCACTCGAGACTGTTAAATGACTTGGCGAACATGCTTCCGATGCGTGGTCAGATCTGGTAAATACATCAGGATGTAGTCCAAATAAACAACCACACAGACATAGAGGAGATCCCGGAAGATGTCATTCACAAATTCCTGAAATACCGCTAGAGCGTTACACAGACCAAAGGGCATCACGAGATACTCATAGTGCCCATCTCGGGTGTTACATGCAGTCCTCCACTTGTCACCTTGACGGATCCGGATCTGGTTATAAGCCCCGCGTAAATCCAGCTTAGTAAAAATCTTGGCTCTACGAATAAGATCAAAGAACTCTGACATAAGTGGCAGGGGATACTTGTTCTTGACCGTGATCTGGTTTAGACCACAGTAATCAATACAGGGTCGAAAAGATCCATCTTTCTTTTTAACGAAAAAGAACCCGGCTCCGACCGGAGAAGACTTCCAGATGAACCCCCTCTCAAGGTTCTCCTTAACATAAGACGACATGGCTGAGTCTCTGGCAAGGAGAGAGGATAGACCCGTCCACGAGGAGGTGAGACGTCTGGGAGCAGTTAGATAGGGCAATTGTAGGAATGATGAGGAGTAAGAACTTCTGTCTCCTATTAACTGAGGACGTCTGCAAAGCTGGTATAACGTGTGGGCAGTCCAGAGGGGGACTGAGGCAGTGGAGGCAGAACAGGACGAACCTGTGGTAGACAGCGGTTAAGACACTTGAATCCCTCTTGGAGTACCTCTCAAGGAGTTCCAATTGAGAACCGAAGCATGTAGACTTAGCCAAGGCAGGCCTAGCAGAATAGGGTTGAGAACTTTGGACAAAACGAAGAAAACAATCTTCCACGTGGAGGATTCCGACTTGTAGTCTCATCAGTTTTGTCATGAATAGCATAGGATCGGGCAGGGTTTGCCAGGGGTCTCTCCAGTGGACCCGTGGCCAGATGGAGACAGTCTACTAGGTCCTGCTGAATAAAATATGCAGCCGTTGCAGAGTCCAGATAACCAGAAATGGTGTGTGAGCTCTCACCAGAGACAATGGTACTGGAATGGATAATTTGGGAGAGGATTTGCCGTCGTTCCACCAAGGGTTGTCTGTCCAACCAACCCTAGGTGCTGGAGTTTCCTAGTTTTTGTAGAAATTGACGCACAAAAAGGCCTTTGTGGCCACAGTACAGACACAGACCAGAAGAGCATCTGCGCTGTTTCTTCCGATCAGACAACTTGAGTCTGTCCACTTTCATTGGCTCTTTAGGTGGAACAACTGGAGAAGGCAGTAAGGGTCTCTGGAACGTGGGTGCCAGTCTTTAGGGGCGTCTCTCTTAGCCGATTAGTTTCTGTTTTGCTTTTTCCGGAAATCAATGTAGCGGAGCCCGTACTCCGCTACATTGGCTTTACGGAAAAAGCCGAAAAGAACTGAAGCAGCTAAGCGCTCACACGAGCATTTCTCTTGCTTCGTTTTAGCGATTGGTGGGGGTCTCAGTGCTCTGACCCCCACCAATCAAAACTACCGACATGTCACTATGACTACTAATCGCTTTCCAATTGATCCCAAAGGTATTAGACGTGGTTGAGGTCAGGGCTCCGTGCAGCCACTCGAGTTCCTCCACAACAAACTCCTCTTCCCATGTCTTTATAAAGCTCGCTGTGTGCACTGTCAAGCTGGAACAGCAAAGGGCCGAGCCCCATACGGTTAGCCTCTGTTCACACCGCCGTCATGGTTTCCATTATAACATAGCACACACCAACGTATTTACTATAACGGGGTCTGTCGGGTTCTGTCATTTGGACGGGAAGAATGGCGTTGCATGCTGCACTATTATTCCCGACAATTATCATGGAACTGGAGACGAGGCTCAAAACGGGCCCATTGACCCGTTGAAGTGTGAACTCAGCCTTACCATAAAGTTGGAGGCTATAATTGTAACATATCTTTGTATGCTGTAGCATTACTATTACCCTTCACTGGAAATAAGGTGCCAAACCCTGAAAAAACAGCCCCTGATCATTACCCCTCCCCTACCAAATGTTACAGTAGTCACTATGCATTCCAGTAGGTAGCGTTCTCCTGGCATCCACCAATCCCAGATTCCTCCATCACACTGCCAGATAGTGAGATGTGATTCATCCCTACAAAGAACACGCTGCTCCAGAGTCCAGCAACGACGTGCTTTACACCACTCCAGCAGCCGCTTGGCATTGTGCACGATGATCTTAGGCTTATGTGCAGCGACCATGAAAACACGATTCTTCACAAAAGCGATGCTACAATAGATTCTATACTACCTCTAAGGGCTGTGGAAAGGGTGGGCATCTGCTGTGTTTACCCCTTGCGCCCACATACGTATAACTGACCCCAAAAATCTACATAACAGCTCAATGGGCAGGACATGGATTGATGTTTCTCTGCTGTAATATATCGTATAGCGTAGAAGGAATTTAACTGTACATGATCTGATGACAAATGGCCTATTTGTACATTCAGGGACAAACCAATTGAAGAGCTGATAGCCAAAAACAATTGGTTTAAATGAGAACCAAGTGATGAACTTGGTGCATTGACCTATGAAATCATAAGTCTATCCTATAGAGAGAGGTCAATTAACACACAGTATATTAGAAACATGAAACAACTTTATTGCACATAAATACACAGAATATATCCATAAAAATTAGAACCATGCAATGCAAAAACGTGTCCTGCAGGTAGAAGCAAACTACGGGGAGACATGATGACATATAATATAAAAACCAGGGAAATATGCTATATATATGATAAATATGTTAACCTGAAATGATAGTATTACCATATAGCTACCTGGAATAATTGTATGTAAATCCGATAATACAAGCTAAGGCCAAAATGTATGGCCATGTATCAGCTTACCCATGTGTAGTTGCTCCTGCTACCTGCAGAGACACCGAACCCGACGCGCGTTTCGGCAGGAATGCCTTCGTCCGGGGGTGGTGTCTCTCCAGCGGAACAGGATATTTAAAGGGCGGTGATCCAATGCAGGAGCGAGGGCACATAAGGAGGAATAATTAATCAAAAGATCAGTCACTAAAGAGCGACATGCGTGGGGTACAGAGCAGACCCGTGACGCACTTCCGGTCCCGCGTCATCAGAGAGGTCGGAGCAATGGTGCACTAGGCAACCATGCTCCGCCCCTCCAAACATAGACACGGAGACGAAAGACGCCCGAGACACTCCCCCCCCGACGTAAGCGCTGGGCTGATCAAAATTTTACTACCCTGGAAGAACAACAAACGTTACAAATTCTGGAGGAACTCCTTAGTGAACAAGAAACAGATCCAACAGGTAGAGTACCTGTACATCTAAAAATAAAATCTAAACGATTTCCCTCCCTGGCTATCTGTCCAGCCGTAGATATGTTTGTCAAGTCTGTAAGCAGGGAATTTGAAAAAAAAAAAATATCCAAGAGTGTGGGATGTGATAACCTTACAAATTTCGAACGACAAAGTCTGGGTAAAATTGCCAAAATTGATGACGTAGTCTTTAAAGCGGCCGATAAGGGGGGCAATATAGTCGTATGGCCCTGCAAAATGTATGAGACAGAAGCTTATCGCCAACTACATAATGCCGAATGTTATAAAAAAATGACTTTCAATCCATTATCTGCTTACAGACTTGACTTACAAAAACTTCTAAATACAGCGGTAGAGAAGAATATCATATCCAAAGATCTAAAAGAAGCTCTCACAGTACCGGAACCAACCATTCCAACGTTATATCTTTTACCCAAAATTCACAAAAACGCCACGATTCCACCTGGACGTCCAATTATTTCAGGTAAAGGAAGTCTCACAGAGAAAATATGCCTATTTATTGACCATCATTTGAAGGACATCGTTAAAAATCTACCATCTTATACTCGTGATACAACGGATTTATTACAAAAGATCAATGGCATCAACATGGATGAGGACATGTTGCTTGTAACCTGTGATGTCGAATCTCTATACACGAGTATTCGGCACACAGATGGTTTGCGAGCAGTCTCTTATTTCCTCTCCATGGAAAATATGACAACATCATTCAGGAATTTTTTATTGAATCTTCTCGAATACATTCTCATACATAACTTCTTCACCTTCAATGGGTCCTTCTACCTACAGCTTCAGGGAACAGCAATGGGGGCTGCATGCGCACCCTCATATGCTAATTTGTTCCTGGGGTTGTGGGAGAGGGACCTGTTGGATGGGTGCCAGGATGTCTCTATGGACCAGGTCATATTCTGGGCCAGGTACATAGATGACATCCTGATCATTTGGAAAGGCACTCCAGCGTCTCTGGAGCATTTCATTATGGATTTGAATAAGAACAATCTTAATATCAAATTAACGTATCAATACCACAAAAACCAGATAGATTTCTTGGATGTTAGACTTTTCAAGGACCGATTGGGGTTCCTTCAGACAGATGTTTTTAGAAAGTCCACTTCGGTAAACGCATTACTTCACGCATCCTCCTCTCACCCTATGCATACCATAAGAGCTGTACCTGTCGGACAGTTTCTTAGAATTAGGAGAATCTGTTCATCGGAAGAGATTTTTGAGAGACAAGCATTCGATTTGACAGAACGGTTTCTAAATCGTGGTTATAGCAAGAGGTGTATTAAGAAGGCTTACCATCGTGCCAAAACCACTCCCAGGGAGAATCTCTTATTCCCCAAAAATATACAGAAAACAGACTCTCGGATCAGGTTTACCACAAATTATCACTCAAGATGGCCTCAGATGAATGCCATTCTGAGACAATTCTGGCCTATTCTCCTTGCGGATCCCAATATCGAAAGACATCTTACACAATTCCCTTGTGTTTCGGCTCGTCGGTCACGTAATTTACGGGATCATATAGTGAGAAGCCACTATCAATCAAAGAACCAAAAATTCCCCTTTGGGACAAAAGGACCGAAATGGGGTTGCAGCCCATGTGGGCATTGCATCGCATGTCCAAATATTGAAAGAGCCACCACTTTTGCGGATGCAAAAGGTGAGAAAACATTCAAAATCACTCACCACATCAATTGCACCACAAAGGCGGTCATATATTATGCAACATGTCCCTGTTCAAAAATATACATCGGCCTAACATCCAGAGAGCTCAAAGTCAGAGTTAGGGAACACATGCGTGATATTGCTGGGGCTGAGTCTGTAGACTCTATAGACCAACTTAAATTAAAACCCGTAGCTCGTCACTTTAAAATATATCACGCATGTAACCCCAAGGACCTAAGAGTTAGGGGTATTGATTGTATCAAGACGGGCATTCGTATGGGAGATATTGGACACAAATTGGCACAATGTGAGGCGAGGTGGATTTGGACTCTCAACACCCTGAGCCCCCATGGTCTAAATGAAGTTCTCAGTTTTGCACCGTTTCTTTGACCCATGGTTTCCTCAGCGGTTCCAATTTTAATTGTTACATTCATGTGTTTTTAATTTTATTTTTTAAGTCTTATATTTGTATCTTCTATATCCAGATAGATGGGCTGTGAAAAAATCTTTGGATTCCTTCTCTGTCTTGAATGATGGAGGGGATATTGGAATACGACCCTTAGAACATATGCAACAATGGACTATCCCCACCGAAATTCTTTAATTACTATTGGGCGGAATGATACGTGTAATATCGACTTGTACATATCGAATATATGATATGTTGTTGGGATATTGGCTATTATGTCGGTATCACAGCATAACAATATCTGTGATTATAATATTAGTGCTTAGATGTCAATATGTACAGTACATACATGTATTAGACTGAATAATGTGGGTTTTTTAATGTTTCTAATATGTATTTTAATTGTTGTTGTTCTATCAATTCATTTTTCCATTTTTGGTAAGGGAATAAAATAATTGTTTCACACATTTATATAAATATAATCAACTTATTTATTAATTTTACTTTTATTCATGCACTTACATTTAATACATATATAACTATTTCATTTTTACACATTTTATTCATTTAATACACATATATATACATATATTATTTTCAATTGTTTTTATATTTTTTTCATTTTTTTCATTACTTATCTATTAGCAGTTTTTAATCAATTTTTGTGCTTCCCATTCATTTTATTTGTTTTTTATTATTTATTTTTTATTGTTATATATATATATTTTTTTCACATTTATTTTTATTTTATTTTTTTTATTATCTTCATTTCACATTTATTCTTTAAACAATTGCACTCACATTAAGTTCATATTTAATAATAATCTTCAGCACTTTTCACTTCCATTCACATCTGGCGTGATTTGTTCTAGCGTTTTTCACTCCATATTTGATCATTTAATTAATTTTTCACCTATTATGCATTTCGCTTTCAATTCACACGTTCTTGCCAATAATCACACATAATACGGTAACAATATATATATTTTTTCACTATTTTTTCACACATTTTTTTCACGTGTTTATGACATTCACAAACGATTAATAATGATTGCATGTGTAGTTCCATAAGTCAACATTTATGACTTCTTCAATTGTATTGGATTAGATGTATTGTATTTTTCACTCACCTATCTATTTTACATAAGTCGATGTCTCATCTGCGTTCCACCTTTGATCTCTCGTTTTCCTGTCCTTTCAGGCGTTGTATGGATCCAGTGGAGGGCGGAGTATATATAGTTAATACACTGTGGATTTGATCAGCCCAGCGCTTACGTCGGGGGGGAGTGTCTCGGGCGTCTTTCGTCTCCGTGTCTATGTTTGGAGGGGCGGAGCATGGTTGCCTAGTGCACCATTGCTCCGACCTCTCTGATGACGCGGGACCGGAAGTGCGTCACGGGTCTGCTCTGTACCCCACGCATGTCGCTCTTTAGTGACTGATCTTTTGATTAATTATTCCTCCTTATGTGCCCTCGCTCCTGCATTGGATCACCGCCCTTTAAATATCCTGTTCCGCTGGAGAGACACCACCCCCGGACGAAGGCATTCCTGCCGAAACGCGCGTCGGGTTCGGTGTCTCTGCATGTAGCAGGAGCAACTACACATGGGTAAGCTGATACATGGCCATACATTTTGGCCTTAGCTTGTATTATCGGATTTACATACAATTATTCCAGGTAGCTATATGGTAATACTATCATTTCAGGTTAACATATTTATCATATATATAGCATATTTCCCTGGTTTTTATATTATATGTCATCATGTCTCCCCGTAGTTTGCTTCTACCTGCAGGACACGTTTTTGCATTGCATGGTTCTAATTTTTATGGATATATTCTGTGTATTTATGTGCAATAAAGTTGTTTCATGTTTCTAATATACTGTGTGTTAATTGACCTCTCTCTATAGGATGATCTGATGACATCACAGGGGCCTCCACATTCCTGGCGGGAAAACATTGACAGCAGACGGGTCATATATCAGCGAAACCCCGTGAGATCTGCTCCGCTAATGCCCATTACACACACACCTCACAACCAGCGCCCATAATCATCATCAACAGAAGGAAGATACAGCAGACTCACCACACGACGGACCTACGCCAGGCCACAGCACAGAATTAAAGGGATCGTGATTTTTCCTGTAAATAAAGCTTAAAGGGTTATTCCCAAGTTGAGTCAAATTTTTTTTTTTAGGCATTCTAATTTCTGAAATGAAGTTAAAAATAATTTGCTGTTAAAAAAAAAATAAAAAAACTGATTCCCGAACTACCTTTTTTTTAACCTTGATAACTCAGCTAGTGCAGGTTATCTTTTATAAAAAGGGGTGCAAGCGGCTCGATGTCAATCAAGCCGCTCTGCAGGGTGCGCGCTCCCGACGTTGCTCTAGATCTAGCAGCATCGGGAGAATGTTCGTCTCAATCAAGCATGGTAAGCGTGATAGAGACGAACACACCGTGAATTTCAACAGCACGCAACCCTTCTCTCCAACATCCCCCCCTCTTGCGGCAAGCCACTTCTGCCCCTCTCGCTAAGCTGCACCCCCCCCCTCGTTGCAACACTCCCCCCACATGTAATATATGTAGTCACCGCACCGGTCCAGCGTCAGCACCCGACGAAACACAAAAACGATAACAAAAAAAACTCACCTAAGAAGTTCCCACGAAGATCTGAACGGTCCCGTCACTTTCCATCTTACAGTAACAATGCGTTGTGGCGCAGATGACGTAATCATGTCACACTCACGTGATTACGTCATCTGCGCCCACTGCTTTGATATTGTGGATACGAGCGGCGCAAAGTAGCAGTAAGAAGAAAAGTGACGGGGCCGTTCAGATCGTGGGATCGTCTTATGTGAGTTTTAAAAAAAAATATTTATTGGAGCGAAGGCACCAAACCTGGGGGCACAAACTACGAGATTACCTTTTATATGGGAGCATAGACAACGGACTAACTACTATATGGGGTCACGTACACTACCATTCAAAAGTTTAGGGTCACTTAGAAATGTCCTTATTTTTTAAAGAAAAGCAGTTTTTTTCAATGAAGATAACATTAAATTAATCAGAAATACACGCTATACATTGTTAATGTGCTAAATGACTATTCTAGCTGCAAACGTCTGGTTTTTAATGCAATATCTACATAGGTGTATAGAGGGCCATTTCCAGCAACCATCACTCCAGTGTTCTAATGGTACATTGTGTTTGCTAACTGTGTTAGAAGGCTAATGGATGATTAGAAAACACTTGAAAACCCTTGTGCAATTATGTTAGCACCGCTGTAAACAGTTTTGCTGTTTAGAGGAGCTATAAAACTGACCTTCCTTTGAGCTAGTTGAGAATCTGGAGCATTACAGTTGTGGGTTCGATTAAACTCTCAAAATGGCTAGAAAAAGAGAGCTTTCATGTGAAACTCGACAGTCTATTCTTGTTCTTAGAAATGAAGGCTATTCCATGCGAGAAATTGCCGAGAAACGGAAGATTTCCTACAGCGGTGTGTACTACTCCCTTCAGAGGACAACACACACAGGCTCTAACCAGAGTAGAAAGAGAAGTGGGAGGCCCCGCTGCACAACTGAGCAACAAGACAAGTACATTAGAGTCTCTAGTTTGAGAAATAGACGCCTCACAGGTCCTCAACTGGCAGCTTCATTAAATAGTACCCGCAAAACGCCAGTGTCAACGTCTACAGTGAAGAGGCGACTCCGGGATGCTGGCCTTCAGGGCAGAGTGGCAAAGAAAAAGCCATATCTGAGACTGACTAATAAAAGGAAAAGATTAATATGGGCAAAAGCCACACAGACATTGGACAGAGGAAGATTGGAGAAAAGTGTTATGGACAGACGAATGGACGTTTGAGGTGTTTGGATCACACAGAAGAACATTTGTGAGACGCAGAACAACCGAAAAGATGCTGGAAGAGCGCCTGACGCCATCTGTCAAGCATGGTGGAGGTCATGTGATGGTCTGGGGTTGCTTTGGTGCTGGTAAAGTGGGAGATTTGTACAAGGTAAAAGGGATTGTGAATAAGGAAGGCTATCACTCCATTTTGCAACGCCATGCCATACCATGTGGACAGCGCTTGATTGGAGCCAATTTCATCCTACAACAGGACAATGACCCAAAGCACCTCCAAATGATGCAAGAACTATTTAGGGAAGAAGCCGGCAGCTGGTATTCTATCTGTAATGGAGTGGCCAGCGCAGTCACCAGATCTCAACCCCATAGAGCTGTTGTGGGAGCAGCTTGACCGTATGGTACGCAAGAAGTGCCCATCAAGCCAATCCAACTTGTGGGAGGGGCTTCTGGAAGCATGGGGGGAAATTTCTCCCGATTACCTCAGCAAATTAACAGCTAGAATGCCAAAGGTCTGCAATGCTGGAATTGCTGCAAATGGAGCATTCCAAGACCAAAGCAAAGTCTGAAGGAGAAAATTATTATTTCTAACCTTGTCAATGTCTTGACTATATTTTCTAGTCATTTTGCAACTCATTTGATAAATATAAGCGTGAGTTTTCATGGAAAACACAAAATTGTCTGGGTGACCCCAAACTTTTGAACGGTAGTGTACGTACGTACGTACGTACGTATGTATGGCCATGTATGATGCTGTCTGCTGGGGCCCTGTATCTAAGCCAACCTTGTGGTAGGCTTTGATACATGGTCTAACAGTCAGTATCACACATGGCCTGTATCTAAGCCTACCACATGTTTTACTCACTTTTTTTGTGTTTGGGTTTTTTTTACAGGTTCGGTAGTTGGACTACGTCGGTTTCGAGGACTACTTCGATGACGGCTTTTTTTTTTTCTTTAATAAAAAGGTTAATGAGGGTTGTGTTGGGGGTGCTTTATTTCAATAAAATATTTTAGCAATATCTTTGTATTTTCTTTTAAACTTTTATTACTACCGCTTTAGTAATGGCCACTGTCTGATTAGTGTTATCTGGTGCAGAGGCTAACACTAACCCCCATTATTACCCCAGTACCCACCGCCACCAGCGGTGCCGGGAAGAGCCAGGTACGATTCAATACCCGACCATCTTTTCAAGTTTTTTTAATGATGGGGGTAGGGAAACGGACAAGTGAGCCCTAGTCTACCCGCCACTCAGTCCCTGCCTACTTGCAACGACCCGCCCTAGGCGACGGGGTACAACTGGGCGGCGGTCCCTACGCTCAGTAAGTGCACAAGACAAACAGACCAGGGTACACAAAGCTAAGGGAAATGGGGCAGCTGCCCACGGCGACACCATGAGCAACAAGAGTGGTGAACGAGCCGAGTCAAAGCAGGAGTGTACGAGGTACAAAACGCAGAGCAGGAGAGTAGTCAGTAAGCCAGGGTCAGTATGGAGCAGGATCAAATAGTTAGAAGCTGCAGCAGGGCCAGGAAACCACACAAGAAGAATCACAAGCAAAGGAGGAACAGGAAAGGCAGGTATAAATAGACAGAGGGCGGGAGCTAGCTCCGTCTGGCCAGGCTGTGATAGGCTCTCCCACTCCTAAGCCTGCCAGCCTGAGTGGTGGAAGATGGAGTCAGTCTCACAGACATAGAAGCAGGTGCAGACTGATTGCCTATGGGCGTCGACACAGAAGCTGTGACTGGCAGATCCTTTACAGTTTTTTTTTATTTTACGCGTGCTGAAACATTGTAACAAACAATCAGGACAGAAGAGAGATTCATGATGCTGGTGTATTTAGTTTAGAAAGCATTGGCTAGACTGGATGCAATTGTAATAAACCCTCAGCTCTGAGAAGTGTTAGGCAGGGTTGTTTCTTGGGGCAAATAGTTGTGCCGCTGCCTAGGGCCCTAGACGTTAAGCTGGGGGCTCATCAGCTACGTGCAGCAATACAGAACGGTGCGTGGGCCAATGGGCATGCTTAGGAGACGTCGAATAGAACTGAATGGAGCTGCAGAGAGGAGGTCAGGCAGGGAGGTGCAGCGCATGATCGGGAGTCATCCTATAGATATAAATGGAGCTGTAGAGAGGTCAGGCAGGGAGGTGCAGCGCATGATCGGGAGTCGTCCTATAGAGATGAATGGAGCTGCAGAGAGGAGGTCAGGCAGGGAGGTGCAGCGCATGTTCGGGAGCTGTCCTATAGATATAAATGGAGCTGCAGAGAGGAGGTCAGTCAGGGAGGTGCAGCGCATGCTAAGGAGCCGTCCTATAGATATAAATGGAGCTGCAGAGGAGGTCAGGCAGGGAGGTGCAGGCGCATGCTCAGGAGCCGTCCTATAGAACTGAATGGAGCTGCAGAGAGGAGGTCAGGCAGGGAGGTGCAGCGCATGATCGGGAGTCGTCCTATAGAGATGAATGGAGCTGCAGAGAGGAAGTCAGGCAGGGAGGTGCAGCGCATGATCGGGAGACATCCTATAGAGATGAATGGAGCTGCAGAGAGGAGGTCAGGCAGGGAGGTGCAGGCGCATGCTCAGGAGTCGTCCTATAGAGATGAATGGAGCTGCAGAGGGGAGGTCAGGCAGGGAGGTGAAGCGCATGCTCGGGACCCATCCTATAGAACTGAATGGAGCTGCAGAGAGGAGGTCAGGCAGGGAGGTGCAGCGCATGCTCGAGAGCCATCCTATAGAACTGAATGGAGCTGCAGAGAGGTGGTTAGGCAGGGAGGTGCAGCGCATGCTTGTTAGCCATCCTATAGATATGAATGGAGCTGCAGAGAGGTGGTCAGGCAGAGAGGTGCAGCGCATGCTCGGCAGCCATCCTATAGATATGAATGAAGCTGCAGAGAGGTGGTCAGGCAGGGAGGTGCAGTGCATGATCGGGAGTCATCCTATAGATATGAATGGAGCTGCAGAGAGGTGGTCAGGCAGGGAGGTGCAGCGCATGATTGGGAGTCATCCTATAGACATCCACACTGGAAAATTACGCGAATCAGTGGCGCGAGCATGGGTATTGCTGCTGGATCGCGGCGGTGACCGTACCCATAGAAAACGTCTGCCATACAATAAAGTGGGACCTGGGGAGGGGAAGTGAATGAATGAATGAAGTGATAAAATGATCTATAGGTGAAACCCTACACCCCCCCTGCTGGCCAACAACCCCCCCCCCCACACAAGCAGGAACATAACAGGATTAGATACACGTATCAGCAGGGCAGCATCACGCAGGATTACATTCGCAACTCCGCAGCGCAGCATCACACAGGATTACATACACGACTCAGCAGTGCAGCATCACACAGGATTAGATACACGACTCAGCAGCGCAGCATGACACAGGATTAGATACACGACTCAGCAGTGCATCACACAGGATTACATACACGACTCAGCAGCGCAGCATCACACAGGATTACATACACGACTTAGCAGCGCAGCATCACACAGGATTACATACACGACTCAGCAGTGCAGCATCACACAGGATTACATACACGATTCAGCAGCGCATCACACAGGATTACATAGACGACTCAGCAGAAAAGCATCACACTAGATTACATACACGACTCAGCAGCGCAGCATCACACAGGATTACATACACGACTCTGCAGCGCATCATCACGCAGGATTACATACACGACTCAGCAGCGCAGCATCACACAGGATTATATACACGACTCAGCAGCGCAGTATCACACAAGATTACATAGACGACTCAGCAGAAAAGCATCACACAGGATTACATACACGACAGCAGAAAAGCATCACACAGGATTACATACACGACTCAGCAGTACAGCATCACACAGGATTAGATACACGAATTAGCAGGGCAGCATCACACAGAATTAAATACACGACTCAGCAGTGCAGCATCACACAGGATTACAGACGACTCAGCAGTGCAGCATCACACAGGATTACAGACGACTCAGCAGTGCAGCATCACACAGGATTATATACACGACTCAGCAGTGCAGTATCACACAGGATTAGATACACGTCTCAGCAGCGCAGCATCACACAGGATTAGATACACGACTCAGCAGCGCAGTATCACACAAGATTACATAGACGACTCAGCAGCAAAGTATCACACAGGATTACATACACGAGTCGGCAGCGCAGCATCACACAGGATTACATACACGACTCAGCATCACAGCATCACAAAGGAATATATACACTACCGTTCAAAAGTTTAGGGTCACTTAGAAATTTCCTTATTTTTGAAAGAAGAGCACAGTTTTTTTCAATGAAAATAACATTAAATGAATCAGAAATACACTCTATACATTGTTAATGTGATAAATGACTATTCTAGCTGCAAACGTCTGTTTTTTAATGCAATATCTACATAGGTGTATAGAGGCCCATTTCCAGCAACCATCACTCCAGTGTTCTAATGGTACATTGTGTTTGCTAACTGTGTTAGAAGGCTAATGGATGATTAGAAAACACTTGAAAACCCTTGTGCAATTATGTTAGCACCGCTGTAAACAGTTTTGCTGTTTAGAGGAGCTATAAAACTGACCTTCCTTTGAGCTAGTTGAGAATCTGGAGCATTACAGTTGTGGGTTCGATTAAACTCTCAAAATGGCTAGAAAAAGAGAGCTTTCATGTGAAACTCGACAGTCTATTCTTGTTCTTAGAAATGAAGGCTATTCCATGCGAGAAATTGCCAAGAAACGGAAGATTTCCTACAGCGGTGTGTACTACTCCCTTCAGAGGACAGCACACACAGGCTCTAACCAGAGTAGAAAGAGAAGTGGGAGGCCCCGCTGCACAACTGAGCAACAAGACAAGTACATTAGAGTCTCTAGTTTGAGAAATAGACGCCTCACAGGTCCTCAACTGGCAGCTTCATTAAAGAGGCTCTGTCACCAGATTTTGCACCCCTATCTGCTATTGCAGCAGATCGGCGCTGCTATGTAGATTACAGTAACGTTTTTATTTTTAAAAAACGAGCATTTTTGGCCAAGTTATGACCATTTTCGTATTTATGCAAATGAGGCTTGCAAAAGTACAACTGGGCGTGTATTATGTGCGGACATCGGGGCGTTTTTACTACTTTTACTAGCTGGGCTTTCTGATGAGAAGTATCATCCACTTCTCTACACAACGCCCAGCTTCTGGCAGTGCAGCACTGTGACGTCACTCACAGGTCCTGCATCGTGTCGGCCACATCGGCACCAGATGATTCTGCAGCAGCATCGGCGTTTGCAGGTAAGTCCATGTAGCTACTTACCTGCAAATGCTGATGCTGCTGCAGAATCATCTGTAGCCTCTGGTGCCGACACGATGCAGGACCTGTGAGTGACGTCACAGCGTGATCTCTGGAGAACACGGCTGTGTCTGCACTGCCAGAAGCTGGGCGTTCTGAAGAGAAGAGGATGATACTTCTCATCAGAGCGCCCAGCTAGTAAAAGTATTAAAAACGCCCCGCTGTACGCACATAATACACGCCCAGTTGGACTTTTACTTTTCAACACGCCCACTTGGACTTTTGCGAGCCTCATTTGCATAAATACGAAAATGGTCATAACTTGGCCAAAAATGCTCGTTTTTAAAAAATAAAAACATTACTGTAATCTACATTGCAGCGCCTATCTGCTGCAATAGCAGATAGGGGTTGCAAAATCTGGTGACAGAGCCTCTTTAAATAGTACCCGCAAAACGCCAGTGTCAACGTCTACAGTGAAGAGGCGACTCCGGGATGCTGGCCTTCAGGGCAGAGTGGCAAAGAATAAGCCATATCGGAGACTGGCTAATAAAAGGAAAAGATTAATATGGGCAAAAGCACACAGACATTGGACAGAGGAAGATTGGAGAAAAGTGTTATGGACAGACGAATGGAAGTTCGAGGTGTTTGGATCACACAGAAGAACATTTGTGAGACGCAGAACAACTGAAAAGATGCTGGAAGAGTGCCTGACGCCATCTGTCAAGCATGGTGGAGGTCATGTGATGGTCTGGGGTTGCTTTGGTGCTGGTAAAGTAGGAGATTTGTACAAGGTAAAAGGGATTTTGAATAAGGAAGGCTATCACTCCATTTTGCAACGCCATGCCATACCCTGTGGACAGCGCTTGATTGGAGCCAATTTCATCCTACAACAGGACAATGACCCAAAGCACACCTCCAAATGATGCAAGAACTATTTAGGGAAGAAGCCGGCAGCTGGTATTCTATCTGTAATGGAGTGGCCAGCGCAGTCACCAGATCTCAACCCCATAGAGCTGTTGTGGGAGCAGCTTGACCGTATGGTACGCAAGAAGTGCCCATCAAGCCAATCCAACTTGTGGGAGGGGCTTCTGGAAGCATGGGGGGAAATGTCTCCCGATTACCTCAGCAAATTAACAGCTAGAATGCCAAAGGTCTGCAATGCTGGAATTGCTGCAAATGGAGCATTCCAAGACCAAAGCAAAGTCTGAAGGAGAAAATTATTATTTCACATAAAAATCATTATTTCTAACCTTGTCAATGTTTGACTATATTTTCTAGTCATTTTGCAACTCATTTGATAAATATAAGTGTGAGTTTTCATGGAAAACACAAAATTGTCTGGGTGACCCCAAACTTTTGAACGGTAGTGTACACGACTCAGCAGCACAGAATCACACGGGATTACATACACTACTCAGCAGTGCAGCATCACACAGAATTACATAGACGACTGAGCAGAAAAGCATCACAGGATTATATACATGACTCAGCAGTGCAGCATCACACAGGACTAGATACACGACTCAGCAGGGCAGCATCACACAGGATTACATACACGACTCAGCAGCGCAGCATCACACAGGATTAGATACAAGACTCAGCAGCGCAGCATCACACAAGATTACATAGACGACTCCGCAGCGCAGCATCACACAGGATTACATACACGACTCAGCAGTGCAGCATCACACAGGATTACATAGACGACTCAGCAGCAAAGTATCACACAGGATTACATACACAAGTCGGCAGCGCAACATCCCACAGGATTACATACACGACTCAGAAGCGCAGCATCACACAGGATTACATACATGACTCAGAAGCGCAGCATTACGCAGGATTACATACACGACTCAGCAGCGCAGCATCACACAGGATTACATACACGACTCAGCAGCGCAGCATCACACAGGATTAGAAACACGACTCAGCAGCGCAGCACCACACAGGATTACATACACGACAGCAGAAAAGCATCACACAGAATTAGATACACGACTCAGCAGTACAGCATCACACAGGATTACATTCGCGACTCAGCAGCGCAGCATCACACAGGATTACATACACGACTCAGCAACAAAGTTTCACACAGGATTACATACACGACTTAGCAGCACAGCATCACACAGGATTACATACACGACTCAGCAACAAAGTATCACACAGGATTACATACACGACTCAGCAGCGCAGCATCACACAGGATTAGAAACACGACTCAGCAGCGCAGCATCACACAGGATTACATACACGACTCAGCAGCTCAGCATCACACAGGATTACATACACAAGTCGGCAGCGCAGCATCAAACAAGATTACATAGACGACTCAGCAGCAAAGTATCACACAGGATTACATACACGAGTCGGCAGCGCAACATCCCACAGGATTACATACACGACTCAGCAGCGCAGCATCACACAGGATTACATACACGACTCAGCAGCGCAGCATCACACAGGATTACATACACGACTCAGCAACAAAGTATCACACAGGATTACATACACGACTCAGCAGCGCAGCATCACACAGGATTAGAAACACGACTCAGCAGCGCAGTATCACACAGGATTACATACACGACTCAGCAGCTCAGCATCACACAGGATTACATACACGAGTCGGCAGCGCAGCATCACACAAGATTACATAGACGACTCAGCAGCAAAGTATCACACAGGATTACATACACGAGTCGGCAGCGCAACATCCCACAGGATTACATACACGACTCAGAAGCGCAGCATCACACAGGATTACATACATGACTAAGAAGCGCAGCATTACGCAGGATTACATACACGACTCAGCAGCGCAGCATCACACAGGATTACATACACGACTCAGCAGCGCAGCATCACACAGGATTAGAAACACGACAGCAGAAAAGCATCACACAGAATTAGATACCCGACTCAGCAGTACAGCATCACACAGGATTACATTCGCGACTCAGCAGCGCAGCATCACACAGGATTACATACACGACTCAGCAGCGCAGCATCACACAGGATTACATACATTACTCAGCAGCGCAGCATCACTCAGGATTACATACACGACTCAGCAGCGCAGCTTCACACAGGATTACATACACGACTCAGCAGAGCAGCATCACACAGGATTACATACACGACTCAGCAACAAAGTATCACACAGGATTACATACACGACTCAGCAGCGCAGCACCACACAGGATTACATACACGACAGCAGAAAAGCATCACACAGAATTAGATACACGACTCAGCAGCGCAGCATCACTCAGAATTACATACACGACTCAGAAGCGCAGCATCACACAGGATTACATACACGACTCAGCAGCGCAGCATCACACAGGATTACATACACGACTCAGCAGCGAAGCATCACACAGGATTACATACACGACTCAGCAGCGCAGCATCACTCAGGATTAGATACACGACTCAGCAGCGCAGCATCACACAGGATTACATACACGACTCAGCAGCGCAGCATCACACAGGATTACATACATGACTCAGCAGCGCAGCATCACACAGGATTACATACATGACTCAGCAGCGCAGCATCACACAGGATTACATACACGACTCGGCAGCGCAGCACCACACAGGATTACATACACGACTCAGCAGCGCAGCATCACTCAGGATTACATACACGACTCAGCAGCGCAGCATCACACAGGATTACATACACGACTCGGCAGCGCAGCACCACACAGGATTACATACACGACTCGGCAGCGCAGCATCACACATGATTACATACATGACTCAGTAGCACGGTATCGCACAGGATTAGCTACATGGTTCAGCAGGCAGTATCACACAGGATTAGATACATGATTAAACAGCACAGTATTACACATCACAGTATTAGATACAAAGCTGAACAGGCAGTATCACAGGATTAGCTACAAGGCTCAGCAGGCAGTATCACACAGGATTAGATACAAGGCTGAGCGGCGCAGTATCGCACAGGAGTAGATACACGGCTGAGCGGCGCAGTATCGCACAGGATTAGATACACGGCTGGGTGGCGCAGTTTCTGGAGATTATTTCTATATAATGAGTTGTACATTGCGCTATATACGTCTCTCTCGTGTATCTACACGCCCCCCCTCCCAGCCGTCTTGATTGGAGGTGACGTCAGTACGTGCACGAGCGCGTTATTCCTCGGGACGTCACGGGCGGGCGCGCATTCGGCGGTTTGAAAGTGTCGCGGGAGATAGTCCGGATTATTAGAGGTGGGTCGGAGAGCAGAAACCGGCATCAGCGGACAACATGGAGCCGTCAGATAGCAGCTTCAAGACCCCATGTAAGGTGGAGAGGAGGAAGAGCCCCGGTGAGAGAAAACCGCACATCTAACGCATACACGACTTGCATACTGCGTGTGACGTCACTATATAATATTATGTTACCATGCAATGATATGGGGAAGTGTGACGTCATCAAACAATGATATGGGGAGGTGTATTATAATGGGAGATGTGATGTCATACGATGATATGGGGAGGTGTATTATAGTGGGAGATGTGATGTCATCATACAATGATACGGGGAGGTGTATTATAGTGGAGATGTGATGACATCACATGATATGGGGAGGTGTATTATAGTGGGAGATGTGATGACATCACATGATATGGGGAGGTGTATTATAGTGGGAGATGTGATGACATCACATGATATGGGGAGGTGTATTATAGTGGGAGATGTGATGACATCACATGATATGGAGAGGTGTATTATAGTGGGAGATGTGATGTCATCATACAATGATACGGGGAGGTGTATTATAGTGGAGATGTGATGTCATCATACAATGATACGGGGAGGTGTATTATAGTGGAGATGTGATGTCATCATACAATGATACGGGGAGGTGTATTATAGTGGAGATGTGATGTCATCATACAATGATACGGGGAGGTGTATTATAGTGGAGATGTGATGTCATCATACAATGATACGGGGAGGTGTATTATAGTGGAGATGTGATGTCATCATACAATGATACGGAGAGGTGTATTATAGTGGAGATGTGATGTCATCATACAATGATACGGGGAGGTGTATTATAGTGGTGATGTGATGTCATCATACAATGATACGGGGAGGTGTATTATAGTGGAGATGTGATGTCATCATACAATGATACGGGGAGGTGTATTATAGTGGAGATGTGATGTCATCATACAATGATACGGGGAGGTGTATTATAGTGGAGATGTGATGTCATCGTGCCTAGGTACAGGGAAGTGTTATGTCCTATTTGTCGGTATTTCAAACCGCCGTTTTACAATTATTACCTGTCTGACACCTGTGTGGGGGAGGAGCCTGACAGATGTGCTGTGACAATGGCCACAAAATGCTACATTGTAGAAACGGTGATGTAACAATCTGCAGATAACGAGTGATTGTCACTTCATGGAAGAACATTTTCTCCAGATGACGGTGATTGAATATATTACATTGTCTTATAAAATCGCTGGATCTGCACGTTAAATGTTAATGTGTGATATATAATAGTCCTGACTCCTGACCGTGCTGTAATATTATATAATAGTCCTGACCGTGCTGTAATATTATATCATAGTCCTGACCGTGCTGTAATATTATATCATAGTCCTGACCGTGCTGTAATATTATATCATAGTCCTGACCGTGCTGTAATATTATATCATAGTCCTGACCGTGCTGTAATATTATATCATAGTCCTGACCGTGCTGTAATATTATATCATAGTCCTGACCGTGCTGTAATATTATATCATAGTCCTGACCGTGCTGTAATATTATATAATAGTCCTGACGTGCTGTAATATTATATAATAGTCCTGACCGTGCTGTAATATTATATAATAGTCCTGACCGTGCTGTAATATTATATAATAGTCCTGACCGTGCTGTAATATTATATCATAGTCCTGACCGTGCTGTAATATTATATCATAGTCCTGACCGTGCTGTAATATTATATCATAGTCCTGACCGTGCTGTAATATTATATAATAGTCCTGACGTGCTGTAATATTATATAATAGTCCTGACCGTGCTGTAATATTATATAATAGTCCTGACCGTGCTGTAATATTATATAATAGTCCTGACGTGCTGTAATATTATATAATAGTCCTGACCGTGCTGTAATATTATATCATAGTCCTGACCGTGCTGTAATATTATATCATAGTCCTGACCGTGCTGTAATATTATATAATAGTCCTGACCGTGCTGTAATATTATATCATAGTCCTGACCGTGCTGTAATATTATATCATAGTCCTGACCGTGCTGTAATATTATATCATAGTCCTGACCGTGCTGTAATATTATATCATAGTCCTGACCGTGCTGTAATATTATATCATAGTCCTGACCGTGCTGTAATATTATATCATAGTCCTGACCGTGCTGTAATCTTATATAATAGTCCTGACCGTGCTGTAATCTTATATAATAGTCCTGACCGTGCTGTAATATTATATAATAGTCCTGACCGTGCTGTAATATTATATAATAGTCCTGACGTGCTGTAATATTATATAATAGTCCTGACCGTGCTGTAATATTATATCATAGTCCTGACCGTGCTGTAATATTATATCATAGTCCTGACCGTGCTGTAATATTATATCATAGTCCTGACCGTGCTGTAATATTATATAATAGTCCTGACCGTGCTGTAATATTATATCATAGTCCTGACCGTGCTGTAATATTATATCATAGTCCTGACCGTGCTGTAATATTATATAATAGTCCTGACGTGCTGTAATATTATATAATAGTCCTGACCGTGCTGTAATATTATATCATAGTCCTGACCGTGCTGTAATATTATATCATAGTCCTGACCGTGCTGTAATATTATATCATAGTCCTGACCGTGCTGTAATATTATATCATAGTCCTGACCGTGCTGTAATATTATATAATAGTCCTGACCGTGCTGTAATATTATATAATAGTCCTGACCGTGCTGTAATATTATATCATAGTCCTGACCGTGCTGTAATATTATATCATAGTCCTGACCGTGCTGTAATATTATATAATAGTCCTGACCGTGCTGTAATCTTATATAATAGTCCTGACCGTGCTGTAATATTATATAATAGTCCTGACCGTGCTGTAATATTATATAATAGTCCTGACGTGCTGTAATATTATATAATAGTCCTGACCGTGCTGTAATATTATATCATAGTCCTGACCGTGCTGTAATATTATATCATAGTCCTGACCGTGCTGTAATATTATATCATAGTCCTGACCGTGCTGTAATATTATATAATAGTCCTGACCGTGCTGTAATATTATATCATAGTCCTGACCGTGCTGTAATATTATATCATAGTCCTGACCGTGCTGTAATATTATATCATAGTCCTGACCGTGCTGTAATATTATATAATAGTCCTGACCGTGCTGTAATATTATATCATAGTCCTGACCGTGCTGTAATATTATATCATAGTCCTGACCGTGCTGTAATATTATATAATAGTCCTGACCGTGCTGTAATATTATATAATAGTCCTGACCGTGCTGTAATATTATATAATAGTCCTGACCGTGCTGTAATATTATATAATAGTCCTGACCGTGCTGTAATATTATATCATAGTCCTGACCGTGCTGTAATATTATATCATAGTCCTGACCGTGCTGTAATATTATATAATAGTCCTGACCGTGCTGTAATATTATATCATAGTCCTGACCGTGCTGTAATATTATATCATAGTCCTGACCGTGCTGTAATATTATATCATAGTCCTGACCGTGCTGTAATATTATATCATAGTCCTGACCGTGCTGTAATATTATATCATAGTCCTGACCGTGCTGTAATATTATATCATAGTCCTGACCGTGCTGTAATATTATATAATAGTCCTGACCGTGCTGTAATATTATATCATAGTCCTGACCGTGCTGTAATATTATAACATGACTGATCTATTATATAATGGTCCTGACCGTGCTGTAATATTATAACATGACTGATATATTACAGGAGTCTCCACCCAGTCCCCCACCTTTGCTATCCCGGCCTCACCATTCATGAAGAAGTTTGGTTACGGCACTGGTGTCAGTGTCTACCTCATGAAAAGGTAAGTTCAGCCCCGGAAATGCTACGCTGACCGGTCCAGATATGTAAGACGTCACACTGCGCGCCAAAAAAAATTTACTCCACCAGCAGAATAGTGAGTGCAGCTCTGGAGCATAATACAGGATGTAACTCAGGATCAGTACAGGATAAGTAATGTAATGTATGTACACAGTGACTCCACCAGCAGAATAGTGAGTGCAGCTCTGGAGTATAATACAGGATATAACTCAGGATCAGTACAGGATAAGTAATGTAATGTGTGTACACAGTGACTCCCCCAGCAGAATAGTGAGTACAGTTCTGGAGTATAATACAGGATATAACTCAGGATCAGTACAGGATAAGTAATGTAATGTATGTACACAGTGACTGCACCAGCAGAATAGTGAGTGCAGCTCTGGAGTATAATACAGGATGTAACTCAGGATCAGTACAGGATAAGTAATGTAATGTATGTACACAGTGACTTCACCAGCAGAATAGTGAGTGCAGCTCTGGAGTATAATACAGGATGTAACTCAGGATCAGTACAGGATAAGTAATGTAATGTATGTACACAGTGACTCCACCAGCAGAATAGTGAGTGCAGCTCTGGAGTATAATACAGGATGTAACGCAGGATCAGTACAGGATAAGTAATGTAATGTACACAGTGACTCCACCAGCAGAATAGTGAGTGCAGCTCTGGAGTATAATACAGGATGTAACTCAGGATCAGTACAGGATAAGTAATGTAATGTATGTACACAGTGACTTCACCAGCAGAATAGTGAGCGCAGCTCTGGAGTATAATACAGGATATAACTCAGGATCAGTACAGGATAAGTAATGTAATGTATGTACACAGTGACTCCACCAGCAGAATAGTGAGTGCAGCTCTGGAGTATAATACAGGATGTTACTCAGGATCAGTACAGGATAAGTAATATAATGTATGTACACAGTGACTCCACCAGCAGAATAGTGAGTGCGGCTCTAGAGTATAATACAGGATGTAACTCATGATCAGTACAGGATAAGTAATGTAATGTATGTACACAGTGACCACACCAGCAGAATAGTGAGTGCAGCTCTGGAGTATAATACAGGATGTAACTCAGGATTAGTACAGGATAAGTAATGTAATGTATGTACACAGTGACTCCACCAGCAGAATAGTGAGTGCAGCTCTGGAGTATAATACAGGATATAACTCAGGACCAGTACAGGATAAGTAATGTAATGTATGTACACAGTGACTCCACCAGCAGAATAGTGAGTGCTGCTCTGGAGTATAATACAGGATGTAACTCAGGATCAGTACAGGATTAGTAATGTAATGTATGTACACAGTGACTCCACCAGCAGAATAGTGAGTGCAGCTCTGGAGTATAATACAGGATATAACTCAGGATCAGTACAGGATAAGTAATGTAATGTATGTACACAGTGAATCCACCAGCAGAATAGTGAGTGCAGCTCTGGAGTATAATACAGGATGTAACTAAGGATCAGTACAGGATAAGTAATGTAATATATGTACACAGTAACTCCACCAGCAGAATAGTGAGTGCTTCTCTGGAGTATAATACAGGATGTAACTAAGGATCAGTACAGGATAAGTAATGTAATGTATTTATACAGTGACTCCACCTGCAGAATAGTGAGTGCAGCTCTGGAGTATAATACAGGATATAACTCAGGATCAGTACAGGATAAGTAATATAATGTATGTACACAGGGACTCCACCAGCAGAATAGTGAGTGCAGCTCTGGAGCATAATACAGGATATAACTCAGGATCAGTACAGGATAAGTAATGTAATGTATGTACACAGTGAATCCACCAGCAGAATAGTGAGTGCAGCTCTGGAGTATAATACAGGATATAACTCAGGATCAGTACAGGATAAGTAATGTAATGTATGTACACAGTGACTCCACCAGCAGAATAGTGAGTGCAGCTCTGGAGTATAATACGGGACATAACTCAGGATCAGTACAGGATAAGTAATGTATGTACACAGTGACTCCACCAGCAGAATAGTGAGTGCAGCTCTGGAGTATAATACAGGATGTAACTCAGGATCAGTACAGGATAAGTAATGTATGTACACAGTGACTCCACCAGCAGAATAGTGAGTGCAGCTCTGGAGTATAATACAGGATATAACTCTGGATCAGTGCAGGATAAGTAATGTAATGTATGTACACAGTGACTCCACCAGTAGACTAGTGAGTGCAGCTCTGGAGTATAATACAGGATGTTGCTCAGGATCAGTACAGGATAAGTAATGTAATATATGTACACAGTGACTCCACCAGCAGAATAGTGAGTGCAGCTCTGGAGTATAATACAGGATGTAACTCAGGATCAGTACAGGATAAGTAATGTAATATATGTACACAGTGACTCCACCAGCAGAATAGTGAGTGCAGCTCTGGAGT
Organism: Rhinoderma darwinii; assembly: GCF_050947455.1. Classification (NCBI taxonomy): domain Eukaryota; kingdom Metazoa; phylum Chordata; class Amphibia; order Anura; family Rhinodermatidae; genus Rhinoderma; species Rhinoderma darwinii. Next base: position 11,276,919 of record NC_134690.1, on the reverse strand, counting down.
ATAATACAGGATATAACTCAGGATCAGTACAGGATAAGTAATGTAATATATGTACACAGTGACTCCACCAGCAGAATAGTGAGTGCAGCTCTGGAGTATAATACAGGATGTTGCTCAGGATCAGTACTAGGTAAGTTTTCTGTCTTTTTCTCAGGTCACCTAAAGGTTTGTCGCACTCTCCCTGGGCCGTGAAGAAGGTGAACAAGCAGTGCGACTATTCCAGCAAAAACCTGTATGAGAAGAGACTGAACGATGAGGCCAAAATCCTCAAGAACCTGCAACACCCCAATATCATTGGTGAGTGCAAAGTATCTGGGGAAAAATTGACTGCAAAAAAACTTCTGAGTCTAGTAAGTGATGGCGTAGAAAACCTTGATATTCCGGCATGCTGGATTAACAGACTTTATCTGCTTGTCGGGCACTTCCGGTCCTGGGCAGCTTGTATGACCTCAGTGATGAAGGACCAGCTCCTGGGGACGGGGCCTCTGAGGGGGATGGAAATATATTTACGTCCAGTGGTTCAATATTTCCACATATCTGGTGCCTCGAGGATGCCGGATTATTGGACTGTTACTGATCGTTAGTAAAGGAGAAGGCGGCCGGTGTGTCGTGTGCCGTCTAGTGCAGGGGAAAATGTTCACTTCCTTGCTGAGCGCTTCATGTTACAGAACCAAAGTCAGCAGCTCCTGTGTGTCTATGACAACACTTCCTGTCCTGTTCTCTAGCCTTGTATGTATTTGTATTGTGATGAACGTCAAAGTCCACGCACCGAGACATAACTGCCGCTATTCCAGCCAGCTAGAATGGATGGATTCATTATTTCATATCCTAGCCGCCACTAGAGGGCGCTCATTACATATCTCCCCCTAGTGGCGACTGCAGGGGATGTCGTCATTTTTATATAACCGTATTTATTAATCATCAAGTTTTAGTAATCCCTTTACCTTCTGACTATCGCTAACTTAGAACCCGTTCCTCTCAGGTTACCGCGGCCTGACCAAGGCAAAAGACGGCAGCCTCTGCCTCGCCATGGAGTACGGCGGAGAGAAGTCGCTGAACGACCTCATAGAGGAGAGGAGCGACCAGCGTCTGGGCCCGTTTCCTGCCGACACCATTCTTAAAGTGGCCGTGAGCATGGCGCGGGGGCTGAAGGTATAATCCCATTTCCCGTTGGCTCATTGCTTAAAGGGAAGCGCCACTTTAACAACCTTGTACTGGTTCGCAGGTCATGTGACCACTGCAGAGGACACGGCTTTATTCGGGATTGGGGAGGGGGCCGCAAGCGACATTTGTAATTTCCTATTAGAAAATCCAGTTTATTTAATTTAAACTCCTCAAATACGTGTTGAGTAAAGCGCCGGCACAGCGGCGCCCGCGAGTTGCGACGTTACCTCAACGTTTTCCCTATGAGGCGCACGACACGGTCAGAATCCTTAAGATTCTTCCAAGTTGCCTGTGACTTGACTCTTGTAGGGGAACATTCTGCGGCCAATTCACGCAGAGTTTTTTGGCTCTGATTTTGACACCGAAAAAACGCGTCGGAATGGCTGCCAAAAATTGACCAAAACTGCCTCCCATTGATTTTGACATCCAGGATTCTCCATCAGAGCAGTGCATTGTGGGAGCGCAGAGGATAGTCACTGTTACATAGCTGGCGATCATGGGTCACATGCCTGACAAGGGGTGGATCAAAACTTCTTTGTTTCCAAAGGCAACCATGAGAATTTTGAAAGCTGCTTTGGATGTAAATGGAGTAAACAATGTAACCTAACCGTAACTTACCTTGTACTGACCTTCAGTTAAATCCTGTTTATACTCCAGTCACCTCCGGAGCTGCATTCACAATTCTGCCAGTTACCCTTGGAAACAGATTAGGTTGGGAGGTGAGGGTCCGACCGCCAGTGTTGAGAATTGAGCGGACTCAAATCCTTGGTGGAGAGGTGACGGTGCGTGCGCAGCGCGCTCCATAGAAATGAAGGAGAGCGTCGTGAATAGCAGAGCGCTCCCATTCCGCGGTTTCTGACCCCATTAGTTACCCTGAGGAGTAGCTGCGCTCCGCTCTCCGGCCAGGAACAAGGACTGGGGACCCCTCGTTCTCGGTACTGGTTTGTCATAGAGGTCGGGCTTCCACCTGCTGTTGCTGTGCTCTCTAATTGACAGGTCTTGAAAGCGTAGGGGTTGTCATAGGAGCGGCTCTGGTGCCTTCTGTTACTTTTATCTTCTGTGATATTGTTTTATTTTTCCCTCCAGTACTTGCACAATGATAAAAACATCCTACACGGAGACCTCAAATCCTCCAATGTCGTCATCAAAGGCGACTTCGAGTCCATCAAAATCTGCGATGTCGGAGTGTCGCTGCCGCTGGACGCGAACATGATCAGTGAGTAACACAAGAGCCCCGCCGAGGACCCCCGCACCCCGCCGAGGACCCTGGGCCTGTGGGTTCAAGGGAGGGTTAGAGGAAGAGTTTAGTATCTGCAGGAGCCTAAGGCTGCGTTCAGATGTGGCGGCATTGTTGTGGATATTGCGCCAATGTGGAGCAGAATTGCTGTGGATGTGGTTTTCACCCGTTTCCACACGTAGCAGAAAAATAGAAATATGAGTGCGGCGATTTTCTAGTCCGCCGCGTGCTCATTCGTCTACGGAAGTCTCGTAGGTTTCACCCTTTTGATGTATTTCACCGGAATCGCCGCGTGTAGCCGGCCCGTCCCCTCCCCCTGTTTGCTGGTATCTTCTGATCTATTGTAAAATTCCTTTAATCCGGCATTATCAGGACCTGGTGCCGGACTTTCGGTTTATAATTCGGTCTGATAATCCGGCATCTGTTGTCATTTTTGGACGCCGGATTAAAGGAATCTTCCGGTCCGAGCTTCAGGATTAAATTCTTTCTCTCGCAGTGAATAACCCCAAGGCGTATTACATCGGCACCGAATCCTGGAAGCCTAAAGAAGCCCTGGAGGAGGACGGGGTGATCACAGATAAGTCTGACATCTACGCCTATGGTCTGACTCTGTGGGAGATGATGACCCTCACCATCCCCCATGTCAACCTGCCGCCCGAGGACGAGGATGATGAAGGTGCGGGTCCTCACGCCCCGGCGGTGTACAGGACGACGGAGAGATCTCCTTCACGTTCTGATCACTTCTACTGTTTGTCTACAGAGGACTCGTTCGACGAAGACGACTTTGATGAGGACGCCTACTACGAAGCTCTGGGGACGCGGCCGGCACTGAACGCGGACGAGCTAGACGACTCCTACCAGAGGGTCATCGAGCTGTTCTTCATGTGCACCAGCGAGGACCCCAAGGAACGACCCTCCGCCGCACAGATAGTTGACGCCTTAGAAGCGGAGAATATCCAATGAGAATCTTCCAGGCTGCGCTAGACTCCGGGGTGCGGCCATTTTTAGAATTTTAATGCAGCATCTACAATAAGAAGTTACCCAGTTATCTAGTATAAGTTAGAGTAAGCGGTTACATATAGATGGAGACATTATACTGAGGATTCCCAGCATAGATTGTAGGGGAGAGGAGATTCTATATTAAAGATTGGGATAGAGTGCTCCTAGAGGTGAGGGGGAGAACTGCACCCGAGATACAGCTGTTTGTAGGGCAGTGTAGAGATTTGTTTGTCTCATGTCGTCTTGTTATATCAATGTTTTATACATGTACTTAAGTATATAAATAAATCTTTTGTTTTTTGGTTTAATTAGTGGCTTGTTAGTGTCACAGCGATCATTATATATTATGTGGTTGAAAGGGTTTTCTGGTCTTTAAAAATGTGTGCAGATGATGTAAGATTAATAACTTGTTAATATACTGTCTGTAGCTGAAGTGCCTCTGTAGGGGCTTGTCCACACACAACAGAAATGCTGCTGAAAATTTCTGCAGCAATTCCGTAAGGCAAAGGCTTTGCGCTGCGGCAAAAACCGCACCATTTCCTGTGGCTTTATCGGCGGAAATTGCTGCAATGTTGGGAGGACACATCTCTGAAAAACGCAGCAATTCTGCGCACTTTCCGTAAATATGACTAATATATTCTTGTACATAGGAGCAGTATTATAGTAGTTATATTCTTGTATATAGGGGGCAGTATTATAGTAGTTATATTCTTGTATATAGGGGGCAGTATTATAGTAGTTATATTCTTGTATATAGGGGGCAGTATTATAGTAGGTATATTCTTGTATATAGGAGGAAGTATTATAGTAGTTATATTCTTGTATATAGGGAGCAGTATTATAGTAGTTATATTCTTGTATATAGGAGCAGTATTATAGTAATTATATTCTTGTATATAGGAGGCAGTATTATAGTAGTTATATTCTTGTATATAGGGGGCAGTATTATAGTAGTTATATTCTTGTATATAGGAGCAGTATAATAGTAGTTATATTCTTGTATATAGGAGGCAGTATTATAGTAGTTATATTCTTGTATATAGGAGCAGTATTATAGTAGTTATATTCTTGTATATAGGAGCAGTATTATAGTAGTTATATTCTTGTATATAGGAGGCAGTATTATAGTAGTTATATTCTTGTATATAGGAGCAGTATTATAGCAGTTATATTCTTGTATATAGGGGGCAGTATTATAGTAGTTACATTCTTGTATATAGGGGCAGTATTATAGTAGTTATATTCTTGTATATAGTGGCAGTATTATAGTAGTTATATTCTTGTATATATGGAGCAGTATTATAGTAGTTATATTCTTGTATATAGGAGCAGTATTATAGTAGTTATATTCTTGTATATAGGAGCAGTATTATAGTAGTTATATTCTTGTATATAGGGGGCAGTATTATAGTAGTTATATTCTTGTATATAGGGGCAGTATTATAGTAGTTATATTCTTGTATATAGTGGCAGTATTATAGTAGTTATATTCTTGTATATATGGAGCAGTATTATAGTAGTTATATTCTTGTATATAGGAGCAGTATTATAGTAGTTATATTCTTGTATATAGGAGCAGTATTATAGTAGTTATATTCTTGTATATAGGGGGCAGTATTATAGTAGTTATATTCTTGTATATAGGGGCAGTATTATAGTAGTTATATTCTTGTATATAGGAGGCAGTATTATAGTAGTTATATTCTTGTATATAGGAGCAGTATTATAGTAGTTATATTCTTGTATATAGGAGCAGTATTATAGTAGTTATATTCTTGTATATAGGGGGCAGTATTACAGTAGTTATATTCTTGTATATAGAGGCAGTATTATAGTAGTTATATTCTTGTATATAGGGGCAGTATTATAGTAGTTATATTCTTGTATATAGGGGGCAGTATTATAGTAGTTATATTCTTGTATATAGGGGCAGTATTATAGTAGTTATATTCTTGTATATAGGAGCAGTATTATAGTATTGTATAGAGGGGGCAGTATTATAGTAGTTATATTCTTGTATATAGGGGGCAGTATTATAGTAGTTATATTCTTGTATGTAGGGGCAGTATTGTAGTTATATTCTTGTACATAGGGGGCAGTATTCTAGTAGTTATATTCTTGTATATAGGGGCAGTATTATAGCAGTTATATTCTTGTATATAGGGGCAGTATTATAGTAGTTATATTCTTGTATATAGGGGCAGTATTATAGTAATTATATTCTTGTATATAGGTGGCAGTATTATAGTAGTTATATTCTTGTATATAGGACCAGTATTATAGTGGTTATATTCTTGTGTATAGGGACAGTATTATAGTAGTTATATTCTTGTATATAGGAGGCAGTATTATAGTAGTTATATTCTTGTATATAAGAACAGTATTATAGTAGTTATATTCTTGTATATAGGAGGCAGTATTATAGTAGTTATATTCTTGTATATAGGGGGCAGTATTATAGTAGTTATATTCTTGTATATAGGGGGCAGTATTATAGTAGTTATATTCTTGTATATAGGGGGCAGTATTATAGTAGTTATATTCTTGTATATAGGGGGCAGTATTATAGTAGTTATATTCTTGTATATAGGGGCAGTATTATAGTAGTTATATTCTTGTATATAGGAGCAGTATTATAGTAGTTATAGTCTTGTATATAGGAGCTGTATTATAGTAGTTATATTCTTGTATATAAGGGCAGTATTATAGTAGTTATATTCTTGTATATAGAGGCAGTATTATAGTAGTTATATTCTTGTATATAACAGCAGTATTATAGTAGATATATTCTTGTATATAGGGGGCAGTATTATAGTAGTTATATTCTTGTATATAGGGGCAGTATTATAGTAGTTATATTCTTGTATATAGGAGCAGTATTATAGTAGTTATATTCTTGTATATAGGGGTAGTATTATAGTAGTTATATTCTTGTATATAGGGAGCAGTATTATAGTAGTTATATTCTTGTATATAGGGAGCAGTATTATAGTAGTTATATTCTTGTATATAGGGGCAGTATTATAGTAGTTATATTCTTGTATATAGGAGCAGTATTATAGTAGTTATATTCTTGTATATAGGAGCAGTATTATAGTAGTTATATTCTTGTATATAGGGGCAGTATTATAGTAGTTATATTCTTGTATATAGGGGCAGTATTATAGTAGTTATATTCTTGTATATAGTGGGCAGTATTATAATAGTTATATTCTTGTATATAGGAGCAGTATTATAGTAGTTATATTCCTGTATATAGGAGCAGTATTATAGTAGTTATATTCTTGTATATAGGGGCAGTATTATAGTAGTTATATTCTTGTATATAGGAGCAGTATTATAGTAGGTATATTCTTGTATATAGGGGGCAGTATTATAGTAATTATATTCTTGTATATAGGGGGCAGTATTATAGTAGTTATATTCTTATATATAGTGGGCAGTATTATAGTAGATATATTCTTGTATATAGGATCAGTATTATAGTAGATATATTCTTGTATATAGGGAGCAGTATTATAGTAGTTATATTCTTGTATATAGTGTGTGAGAGATCTGTGCTCCCACGATGTTCTAGCTGCGGTGATTACATCTTGGTGCGCACACTTGTCAGGTTTGGGGCAATGATTATTACACACCTGCAGCGCGGCTCTATCTACATTCATACCTGAGTGGCTGTGGAGCTCAGTATTGAAATACATTGATTATTGGTATTAAATTGCTTGTGGTTGCATTGCATCTACATTTAGATTAACCTTGCCCCCCATTGCCGTGTAGGTTTGGCGTATAAAGCTTTGTTCACGGTCTTCGTATATTACCAGAATCTCGGCGGTGTTGAGGCGTCCGCTCGGTTGCATTTTGTGTGGTCTCATTCTTTATTTTCAGCTTTGTGTCTTTGTACCAGTAATTCGCTTTCCTTCCTGGGGAGAACTTATGTCCTGATCCCTGATGTTTTTTGCTAAAATGCCAATCTGTGTGTGTCCGAAATACCGCAGCCAGCGCGTGCACCCCTCGCTGCAGAGTATCGTGTTACCGGCCATCAAGTCGTTTTGTTTGCAGTGTGAATTAGTAACATCCAGTTCCCCATTCACTACATTTCCAGGAGGAGTAACAGAGGAACGACAATGCAAAGTTGTACTCCTATGTTATTTTATTTTGAATAAGTATTTACAGGAGCGGACGGGTCAGGAGGGCGGACAGATCCTCCACAGTCCATGCTGGATTACGGTCGTACACTATAAAAAAAACATAAGAAAGCAGCGGTGCAGGAAACAAAACTTTTATTCCTTTTAAACATAAAACATTGTAAAGTTTCAGTCATGGGACCGGCTCCCAGGGCTGCGATTGGACCATGTGACTTACTCTGATTGGCCCCTCGTAGACATCCAGTATATACAACAATGTGCAGAGAAAAAACACCACAAAGCTGAACGAACAATAAAATATAATACACAATAATATGTACAAAACACATAAAAAGCTCCAAATGACAAGGCCCGGCCCCTAGAAAGAAATCCTAATCATTGTGTAATAATCTCTGCTTACTGTCAGTGAATAGCAGCATTCATGGTTTACATACAGCCACTAAAGAAATACTTCACAGCTGAGGGTTTGCTGCATTTTTATCCATTCTAGAAAATCCTCTGAGAAGTATTTGCACTGTGTAAATAAAGTTTGTTCTTGCTGTCAGTGAATAGAAAAATTAGAGTAGTGAGGAAGTTATTAATTACCTTATGTACTGTGGGGACAAGTGAGATAGAAAAATCAGACATGGGGGGCGCTTCAGCTCTTAGACACACACACATCCCCCTCCCCCTCCAACACAGCTCAGCCACATTCACTTCTATAGAGCTGAACTGCAATACCGGATACAACCTCTGGACAGGTATCGCACCGTTTCAGATTAAAAGCAGCCACGTTTTTCGAATCCTGTACAACCCCCTAGTGGTGGAGCGAAGTATTAAACAGCGGAAAAAAAAAAAGGGTGAAGCTGGGAAACCGCCATCAAACCCTTCACTCCTCACATTACAATCGCCGGGGAAAACAAAACCTTTAGGAAAGGATACACAGTTGGAGTGTCCTTTAGTGCCTCCTCAGTATATGATATCACTAGAGCGGTCGGCCACTAAAGAACACTCCAGCTGTACGTAGATTCCAGCTAAAATTATCTGATCTATAAAACAAAACCCCTCCCCGGCCTGCGACTATGAAAGTGTCACGAGGACGATCTGTTCCAGCAGCGAACAAAAGGCAAAGTGCAACAAGCGCTCCCTGAACTACAACTCCCAGCAAGCCCCGGCTGGATAGTCACAGGTTGGGTGGGTAGGTAGGACATCTAGCTGAGGAAGTTGTACACCAGGAAGTCGGGGACCTTGCAGTAGGTGCTGGCGAAGAGCTTCCCATCCGGCGTGGGGTCGGAGAAGGCGATCTCATTGGTTGTCAGGTGGGAGCCGTAAATGAAGGAAGTCCTGGAGGAAAGAGAAAGACGTGAAGACAAATCCTACACGGGAGGGGAAGTCTGGTCCTAATTCCCAGAGGAGAAGCGGCAGCGGCGCCGCTTCTCCACCAGGGACAGGATTCTGGACCCGCTTCCTGGTGGAGAGCTGGATCATTATCATGGTTTGTGAATTTTTTTTCCCTATACTATAAAAAAAATAAAATTAAATTTAATCCGGCGTCAATAGGAGTTGAACGTGGTGGATTATCAGACGGTCGTAGAGAAAAAAATAATAATAATCTGATACTACATGAGCTGGTACATCCACAATGACCCCCCCCCCCCTCTTTCCAGTCTCTCGGGTGGTGGGCAGAGATTTGTGCCACTCGTGACCCCGGACCACCATACCGTTTACATTTGGTGCCACCGCCTTACCTCAAAGTGTCCACCAGGCGGCTGGCGATGTTTTTCCTTCTCACTAGGGCAAATACCCAGATCCTGCTGATGCCGCAGATTGCCGGCTGAGGGTCAGAAGAGCAGCGCCAGGCCCGGTGCCGCTCCAGAGCAGACGTGGATTTGCTCTCCGGAGAAGGCGGCTCGTCCAGGACCCGGAAAGCCTGCAAAAACAACGTCACATGATGTGGGATTATGAACAGCTATGAGACCATGACGGGGGCACTGAGGGGAGGGCACGGTGCGGCTCCGGTACCTGTTTGATGGGCTCAGCGATCAGACACCCCACTATCTTCTTGTCATTGGTCACATACAGGTAAGTGCGGGCCCTGCGGGAAGGATTCAGGCTCGTCTGCTGGAAGCCCAGCTCCTTGTCCACAAGTTCTCGCACCTCCTCCGCCTGCAGGTGACAAAACCACAACCTCTATTATCCGGCAAGAAACAGGACGAGTAGTCCCAGAAACATCCACATGAAATAAAACTTTATTAAACTTTTTACTTTTTTTTTTTATTCCCACTAGGGGGCCAGAACATGTGATCGTTTGATCGCTGGTATAATACTTCTGTATCGCAGCGTATTACACATTTACGTCCTATTAAATCCTGCTAAGATTGCAAACTCAGGGGCATTCATTAGGCCCTCAATGGCCATGACCACCATCAGCACCACACGACCGCCCCTTGGTCTCTGGCTATTGACTGTGGCACCTAAGTGGTTACTTGTCCGGGATCGGCGTCATCTCCGATCCCGGCCATTAGAGCAGGGTGTCAGCCGTAACACACAGCCGATACCGAAACGTATGGAGTGGGCTTGGCATGTACGGCGGATATTGGTAAAGAGTTAATGGTTCCTCCAGTCACTTCTAAAGCAGCCTTCAAAATTCTGTTGACTGAAACAGATCAGTTTAGCTCCACCCCCTAGACATGTGCCCTAACAGTTTAGTTCTAACTGTGTATGTCATTGGAACTCCCACAATGCCCTGCGCTCTAGTAACAGGACACCAGCAGAATACGGAGAGTAACTTCAGCCACGAACGGAGAAGAAAACATTTTGTAACGCAAGATCAGAAGGCAGAGCTTAGGATTTCCAGAGCCACTTCATATTTTATGTAGAATTTGAGTAATAAAGTTTTCCTGCGTCATACGTGTATCAATACATAGCGTCTTCTACTCTAGTCACACCCAAAGCGGAGTTCAAAATTCTGTCGGCTAATTGGATTTCCAATAGGGTATGCTCTATACAGACAAACAGCAGGGAGAGGAATTCCTACATTCAAAGAAGAATTATGAACGCAGCTTTGGATGTGACTGGAGTATAAAACCTTTAGGATTAGCAAAAAATACTCCACATTTCTTATAGATTACGATTATACACCACAAGTCTGTAATTTATTCCTCACCTTTTTCAGAGCGTATTTAGGATCTTCAGGGTAAATCATTAGGATTTTTCCGTCCCAGAACTCTGACACGACCCGCTCTTTTTTCCAACCCTGTAAAGTGGAAGAGATCAAAAATCGGATTTAAAAAAAAAATAAAAAAAAAATATTGATTGATCGCAGCATCTAAGTGGTTAAACAGTTTGGATCCCGGCCATTAAGGTGCGGCCACCCGCCCTATAGACGACCTTACCACGTAGCAGATGCCCTCCAGCAGCCTCTGGTGATACTGCACGTGCTGAGCCTCATCCTCTAAACTGGCGGCCGAATAAATCATCCCGCAGGTGCTGCACAACACGGGACCAAAGTGCTTCTGACCAGCGTCCTATGAAGGGAGAAGGGTGATAAAGTATACATCTGCAGCACAGAGGATTTCAGCAGGGGTGTGCTAATAATTACAGGAGGTCGCAGACTGCGGGTTACATAATGGAAGGAGCAGCGCAGAGGAGTGCTGATCTGGTGGGAGGTCACATACTGAGGGTTACATAATGGAAGGAGCAGCAGCGCAGAGGAGTGCTGATCTGGTGGGAGGTCACATACTGAGGGTTACATAATGGAAGGAGCAGCGCATAGTATTTCAGCAGAGGAGTGTGCTGATCTGGTGGGAGGTCACATTCTGAGGGCTATATAGTGGAAGGATCAGCACAGAGGATTTCAGGAGAGGAGCGTGAAGGTCATGGTATTAGTGTGTATCAGGTTTACACGCGGAGCGCCGCACACGTACGATGATCAGCTGATGGTCGGCCGCTTTGTTGGCGTCTTTCCTCTTACTCAGTTTCGGAGCTTTGTTTAGGGCGGGCGGCGCGCTCACCGGAGTGCTGGAGCAAACGGGCGACGCCAACTCCCCCCGGAAATCTAGAGGTCTGAGGAGAAAAACTAATGAGACAAATACAGAACGAGAAACGGATAACCACCAGGTATAACCCCCATCCTCCTCTACCCCAGAATGTTACCAACATTAACCCCTCCACTTCTTTAGACATTCTTTTTTTCTGACATCTTAACCAGACGGCATCTAACACGATGTTACCAATGAGACGTGAAGCGTGTAGGAGCAACGACAGCGCAGCCACGAAGCGGTAAACCACTTAACTCCCGGAGCGGGGCCGCCGCGTGGCGTATAAAATCTCCTCTGCGGTATCACTCACTACAGAGATCCACGGCACCTCCGGAATCAGCACCAGAACGGAGTGTCCGGAGCTTCGTGAAATGAGTTTCCACCACACACACAATGCCAGGCGGCTGCTGGAGTGGTGTAAAGCACGTCGTGTTCTCTGGAGGGAAGAATCACGGCTCACTATCTGGCAGTGTGATGGAGGAATCTGGGATGGGCGGATGTCTGGGGAACGCTACATACCGGAACGTATAGCGACTAATGTAATATGTGGGGGAGGAGGGGTAACGGTCTGGGGCTGTTTTTCAGGATTCGGCCCATTATTTCCAGAAGTAGACGAGACAAATACATGAAGACAACACTGACCTTTTCTTAGTTACGGACGGCGTGCTGAAGATCGGGTAAACGGTGGATTCTAAAAACAAAAAACTGTTTTTTTAATTAATTTGTTAAACATATTGCACTAAAAATGTATCCACCATCTGGCTTAGAACAGACCCTCTCGATCCCTTGTGATTGACATTGATTGCGGCATTACAAGGGTTAAACGGCCAGGATTAGACTTCTCTCCGATCCCGTCCGTTGCTGCGTGGTGGCGGCTGTACTTCATAGTTGTCTCCCGAGGTTGATGGTGCAGCCGCAGCCTCACCGCGCCGTAACTGTACAGCACCGGGCGCTTATTACTAGATTCCAACACCGCACATTTACGATGCACGTCACTTAGGGGCCGTTCACATACGTCCGATGTCCCGGTCAGGTTTCCTCAGGCGTGTTGCAGAAAAGCCGGAGGGAAACGGATGCTAGAACGGATCTCAGCTTTCTATGGGATCTGTTCTGGCACATGGGACATAAGTTGAGGCACCATGCGGCGCCGGAGCCAGATCCAAAAACGTTACCCGCAGCGGTTTTGTGTCTGGCGCCGTATCCCATCTTAATGTACCGTTCACTGGATGAGAGCCGAGCGCTGCCGCATCCACCTTCCATTGCTAATGCTCTGGCCGGTGATTCCACTCCTCGAGGAAGCCCTAACTTCACCGTCCATATATGGACAGTGACATAAGGGGCCCCCCTGAGAAGCGGAATCCCTGGTCAGTGTTGCCAACGCTCTGGCTGGGATTCCGCTTCTGGAGAAGATCATGCCATACAGCCCCCTGTAGATAGCGCCACCCCCTGTACAAAGCCCCATCGAGGGTCTCTCTAGGAGCAAAATCCCCAGTCGGAGCATCCGCCACAGTGTGGCCGGAAATTCTGCTCCAGGAGAAGCCGATGATGTCGCTGTCCATAAAGATTTCCATTACCTTTTACGTTGGAGGAGTCCAGTACGGGGTCAAACATCTGAGATTCCCCGCCAGATCCCTGCGGAGGCAAAAAGAAAAAAAAAAAAAAAAGGGGCAAATTCAAATAACAAAATATCTGGCAAGTCCGATCAAAACTTAAAAAAAATAAAATAAAAACCAAAAGTAAAAAAAATAAAAAATTAACCCCATAAAGTTGCATGCGCCTTCGGGACCACAGGGATTTTTAGTTTTTTCCTTTATCAGCCAGAACTTTTTTGTTTTTTTTTATCTACACATCTGTAGGGGACGTCGTCGTTTGCGAGTTGTAGAATTTTTTTTGAGAAATGATTTTGGGGATAGAGAGAATTTATATTGTTTGAGAACGGCGGAATACGAACACGTAAACCCGCCCAGAACTGACGGATTTTTGTCCGTGTCGTCACCAGTTTGTCTTTTTTACTATTCGACCGTTTCTAGTCAAATAAAAATAAAATTGTTTATTGTATTTTTTATCTTCGTAAAATTTTATTGCACTTCTTTAGGCCCCAGGGGTGTAAAACCGCCAACCTCAGGGGGGGGGGGAGACGGACGGGACAAAGCAATGTTTTTCATGGCCGCAGAACCTTCCGTTTTTTCGGCAGTGCAGCGTTACGAGGGCGGGATATTTGCGGACCGTCTACATAGAACTTATTAACTTTTATCCCCTTTTTTTCTGGTTGGGGGAAAATGAACAAAAATTTTTGAACAATTTTATACTTGGGCTCGTTACGGTTGCGGCAGGACGAGATTTGTTTTTAAACTTTTTTTTTTCTCAACTTTTTGGATTTTTACATTTTAGCCTCACCGGGGACTTGAACTTCCGATCGCTCACGTAATACTCTGTGCTGCTGTATCATACCGGTGAGGGTCATACTCTAGGAGGGGCAGAGGCTGCGGTCACCCCTGGCTCCTGCCCGGTGCTATAAACGAGGTGTAAGATTAGATCTCATGGCCGGCACGTAATTCTAGAACACCCAAAATGTCTTGTGGAACTACAACTCCCAGCATGCTATGGAGCCACAGCTTGCGGACCACCCGCTCATGAAGTCACGTACCATGGTGGCGGAGCCCTCTTGTTGTAGACTGTCCTTGACATCTTCCATCTTCGTCTTGTGGCGCTCACTGCCCCCCTCGATGGGCATCTTGCCACCTGTGACCCCTTTCTGGCCGAGGTCGACCGCCCCCTTCAGAGCGATGGCGGCAGGCTTTACCGTCGGCGGTACGGGCTCTTTTACGGGTCCGAACATAGTCTTGGAAGACGCTGGATATTTAATGTGGGGAGGCGGCCGCTTGGGCGCGGAATGAGGCTTCTTACTGGTGGCGAAGAACGCTGCGCCCATCGTCAACTTAGGCCTCGGTTTCCTCTTCAGCCCCAAGATGGCGGTTTTCTGAGCGCTCGGCTCTTCCGCCGTCTCGGCGGTTTTAATCGGAATGAGATTGGGCAGAGTTTCACCCTTGTTTTTTGCGAGCGGGGTACTCTCGTTTTTTGTCTCTTTTTTCGGCGGCGCGGCATTTCCGGTCGACTTCCTTTTCTTCGCGGGCGGCAGCGTCTTCGTCCTGGTGAACCTACAAGCCGCTTTGTCCTCGGATTTCTTAGCCGGAGGCGACGTCTCTGGACCGCTCCGCCCCTTACTCTCGTTGATTCGCTTCCGGTCGATGGGCGTCACGTAAACGCTTCCTTTCTTATAGAATGACTGTGCCGACACCGCGCCCTTGGGGGAGGAGTCAGGTGACTTCACCGGAGAGAAGACATAAGCGTCTTTGTCGCCGCTCTCCGTCAGTAAGGGCGACACGATGAGTTTCCGGGCGACACTGCTCTGCTGAGGAGAGGCCGCCACGTTCTCCTTTTCCTGGCGGTCTTCGATAGTCGTGTAGCTCGGCGTCGGCGAACGTTTCACGGCGTCACCGCTGTTCGGGTGCCGGGCCTGGAGTGGGGTCAGAGCGACGCTACAGTCCACCATAAACTTCTTCACGGGCGTACCGAAGGACGACGACCAGCGTCTACGAGAGAAGAGACACATTACAGAACATCAAAAGTCCAATAGTCCGGCGCCTGATAGTCCAGAATGTGCCCCAAAAGACAAAAAAAAACAATACTCCAGAAATTCCAGTAGTCCGGAATAATACCAGGGGTCACGATTACCCATTGTAACACATTAAAATATGAAGCACAACAAACTCCAGTTGTCTGGCATCTGATAGTCCAGAATGGTCACAAAAGACTTTCAGGTTTGGACTATTGGTTGCTGGATAACTGGAATTATAGATTGTGGGACTTTCAGAATCGGTTAGAAAACCCAATAATCTGGCATAACGCTAAGGGATTAAATAAAATATAAAAAAGACAATTCCAGTAATCCGGCATTTGATAGTCAGGAATTCCCACTAGTCGGACGTCCACACAAAAACAGAAGTATAAGTGTTGGACGATTGGGATTCCCCCTTCCTATTTTTCTGGATTATCGGAATTTTCCTGATCGTCCAGACAATCCAGTAATCCGGCATCACACAACGACATCACTGTTATAACATAAGACAACGGTAAAATCATCTTCTCAAAACGGCAGAAAACTTCCAACAATCCAGCATCTGATAGTCTGGAACTCCCTGGTCCGGCACATGTTGAATGGCAGGAGAGGATAATCCCGTAGATTCCTCCCTATTCTCCGGAAAATCCAGTAGTCCGGCACCAGAATAAAATACAACATTGGGAGAGTCATTTTACAACCTGTAGCGAGTGCAGTAAAGTTCCGATAGTCCGGCATCTGATAGTCTGGAAATGTTAGTAGATTATTGGGATTGGTCTACAGTGCAGTAAACTATTGAAATTTCCCGGATTATCAGAATTCCAAATTCTCAATGCAATTAAAAGTCCAATAATCCGGCATCACGGGATTCTCGCCATGCTAAAGAGCCGTCCCCCGGTTATTATAAAAACCACCACCCAGCTCTCCGCAGACCCTGACCGGCGTGTGAAATCCGTGTGACGTTATCGATTTATATGACATTTATGACACATTTCCAGGCGCGGGAAAATAGGTGTCAGCGAGAAAACCGGGGACAAAATGGCCATTTTTTTTTTAACTTTTCAAATTCCGATATCGTCCGACTGCTCGATATACGTTATTCTGGGAGGAGCGAACAGCTTGTCACGGCGAATTTTACACGTGGCGACTCCAGGGCGTGCGCGGTTACATGACAACTAAAGTCACATGACAGCGGCGCTCATAGGGAGTCATGAGTCAAGTAACTGCTGCCATAATGGCGCGGAAAATTGTTAATGGGGACTGCAGCCGCTGCGCAACTTTCGTTTCTATTGAATCGCGGTAGAATGGCGCCAAAGTCGTCTGAACTCACCATTTACTACACAAAACAAAAACGATTCTGACTGGAGTAGTAGTTCTTCCCGGAGATTTCACCTCATCCGCCCACAATTTCCAGACCAGTGGATGCCGGATTAAAGGAATTTTCCTGTCCTGTGATCATATAAACCTCATGTAATGGAGAAGATGAGTCTCCTTCCCAGCATGCAGCACAGCAGTGACTCACAGGTCATGTGACCTCACCCACTGCATTCTGGGACATGTAGTTCAGGGGACAGTTCTAGAGAAATAATAGGGGAGCGTCGTAATAAATCGCCCGTACAGTGAAAATTGGCGCAAAATGCGACAGACAACACTGAAAATCCAAGAATTAACCGTACAAACTGCGAACACGATATTAAAGCGTCAAAAATAAACACAAAATTCCTTTAATCCGGCACAAATTCTGATTAACTGGGAAAACCGTTTATCAGAGAGACCGGCGCCGCTGATCCCGGGTAAAATGATACAATTCATCACACCGCAGGACGGGAGACGCGCAAGACTTTGTCGCTTCCTGCGGAGAACTTTTTGACGCAGAAAAAAACCACTAACGGGAAACCGCACAACTAAAAGTCACCGCAGATTTTCCGTTACAATGTATTATTTGGCTCCTGAAGTTTCCTTCACCTCCAAACTGGTTTCTATGTCCGATAATCCAGAATATCTCAGGTGTAACCTGCCTTTTATCCATGTGCCGGATTATCAAATGGCCATAGAAAAGTATAGAAACCGAAGAGACGAAACCTGCGATCACATTTAACCTGGGCTGGACATTCCGGACTAATCAGATGCCGGATTAATGGAAGTTTCCCGCTTTTATTGCCCTCTGCCTGCGTATACAAGAATTATTACACTCAACCGCTCCCTGTGACCCTCTAGCGGTTGTGGGACCACAACTCCCAGCATGACCTGACACTCCCCCCTGCCCCGTAGAACGGAGCTCCGGATCATGTAAAGAACCTGCTGCTCTCTGCTGCCACCAAGCGGCCGCCGCGGTCATTACAGGCGCCTATTATATAACATCCGAGAACACCGCGCTTTAATAAAGGCGAAATACTCTGCAGCCCCGTGTCCTGCCCTGCAGACTATTACTACTGCACCGCCATTATTAGCTCTATGTACAGACACCCTGGAAATACGGGGCTCTGAGCGGACTATGACCACGTACACATTAGACTCATATATCGCACACTCACCCGTCTGCATTGACGGAGCTCTGCTTCCTCTTCTTCGGGGTCCGGGCGGCCATGGTGGGTTACTGAACGGGAGACCTGCAGTGCAAAGAGATCCAGCTGGAGGAATTTGCCGCCAGACTGTTCAAAGTGCAGTGACTTCCCGACATGCACCGGTTCGACGCGCGTTCCCGGCCCTGCGATAGAGGGCGCGCCTTGTGATTTGGATTCTTGGAGATGTAATAAAGCAGTTTATGCACCAGAGGGCGCTCCTTAGTGATTTAGATGCTAGGAGCTGTAACAAAGCGGTTTATACACTAGAGGGCGCTCCGTGAGATATACAGAAAAGAATGAGTTTCATGAAAAGTCAGAGCGCATTACGATCTCCGTCTAGTAAAATGATAAAGTGTCGTATAAACAAAGCAAAAAGAAAGAACATTATTAGTATATACGTATATAAAGCTATAACCATCTTTCTCTATATTACATTATCCTGTATTACGCAGCGCGCCCTCTAGTGTATTCGCCGCTTATTACAGTTCAAAGTATCTAGAAGTCTAAATTATATAGAGCGCCCTCTAGTGTATAAACCGCTCATTACAGTTCCAAGCATCTTGAATCTATACAGAGCGCCCTCTTGTGTACAAACCGCTCATTACAGTTCCAAATATCAAAATCTAAATTATACGGAGCGCCCTCTAGTGTACAAACGCCTCATTACAGCTCCAAGCATCAGCCATTTCTTAGTTATTTCTGTCTTTGGGAAAGCTGGAATTTCCAGGTTTCTTGATGCCGTACAGTGACACTGGAGCATAATATTAAGAACAGGAATCTAGGAAAGCTGGGTGATAAGCCCTATGGGAGCGTTGATGTCACCCAGCTTTCTCAGACATAGATGTAACAAAAACAATGGCTAAATAGAAAACCCAAAAACAGGAGCGATCGCATCCACACACGCCGAGCCGCCCATATCGGAGAAGGGAGCAGGTGCGCTTAGGATTCTAGGGGCCGGACGACTTTAACTCCTCTCTCAATAATTTTGGACAGTGAGCCAGAGTCTGGAGATGTTCATAACTTACTGGACATCTGCCCTAGACCGGCAGTGATGTCGCCATTAACCCCTTCACCAACTTAGGACACCAGAGAAGTCTCCATTACCCATTCATCACTCCAGCCCACCAGGGATGTTATCAATAACCCCTTCACTACCCTAGACAACCAGGTACCTTAGATAAAAGTGTAGAGCTGATGGCCTTCATAATCCAGGAGAACGTTACCCGCCTGACTGCATTGTGCCCGCTGTAAAGTTTGGTGGGGGAGGGGTAATGCTATGGGGGTGTATTTCAGGGGTCGGCCCCTTAGTTCCAGTGAAGGGAAATCTTAATTCTTCAGCATAAGGCCCCATGCACACGACCGTATTTACATCTATCCGTAAATACTGTCCGCAAATATGGTGCGTAGTGCATCCGTATTTGATCCGTATATGCGGATCCGTAAAAAAGAGGGCGGATGCAAATGATGTCACCAACATGTTGCCTATAAATACGGACGGTATGCGGATGCACTTCAGTAGCCGTCCATATTTACGGAAGCTCCCATAGACTTCTATGAGAGAGTCCGTGCCGTAATTACTGACAAGAATAGGACAGGGTCTATCCTTTTTTTTCAACACGAACACCCATCCGTAAAAATACTGAAAGGCGTCTGTGGCCAATAGAAATAAACGGGTCCGTAATTACTGATGAAAAATACGGTCGTGTGCATGGAGCCTTACAAGACATTGTGGACAATTGTTGCTTCCAACTTTGTGGGGACAGTTTGCGGTTCGGTCTTTTCTGTTCATCATAACAGCGCCCCAGAGCACAAGGTCCATAAAGACATGATTGGTTGATTGTTCGGTTGGTTGGTTGGTTGGGGGAGGTTTGGTGTGGAAGATCTTGACCGGCCCCAGAGCCCTGACCTCAACCCTATCCAACACCTTCGGGATGATCTAGAATGGAGATTATGAGCCAGACCCCCTCCCCCAACATCAGTGTCTGACCTCACAAATGATCTTCTGGATGAATTGGCAAAAATGACCGCAGACCCCAAAATCTTGTAGAAAGCCCCCAGAAGAGTGGAAGATGTTTTCCTGCAAAGGGGGAACCAGCTCCATATTAATGTCTATGGATGTAGAATGGGCTGTGATAAAAGCTCCTGTAGGTGGCATGTGGAGGTGTCCCAATACTTATGTCCATATAATATATATTTTACCTGCACTGATTCATTGTAGCAAACTATCGGGATAGGAGAGAGGTTTGTGCTGCTGACGTTCTGCAGCTTTTGTTCTATTTATCTGAACAGATCATCACCTCTCAAACAATAAGGAACTGCTATTAACCAAAAGTTACATTCACCTCACAAACCAGAGGCCTCAAACACGCGGCCCTGCCTGAAGCTGTCATCTGCGCCCCGCTGACAGCAGGAGAGCAGAGAGCTGGCCGAAGGAGGAGCGCCGCACACAGCACACCCTGTGGACAGCGCTACACCCCCTCTCTATAGATAGCTTAATTCGGGCCCCCTCTAGGAGTAGAATCCCCAGCATGAACGCTCTGGCCGAAGATTCTGCTGATAGACGAGGCCTCCCATGTAACTGTCCTTATATGGACAGTGATTTCAGGGGCTACTTGAGGAGAGGAATCCCCGGACAAGTGTCGGCAACGCTTTGGCTAGGGATTCCACTCGTAAAGGGAGCCCCAATGGAGCAATATGTAGGGGGAAATGTGTGGCCTTATCTAGAGAGGAGAGTGTGTGGTATTATCTACAGAGGGCAGTGTGTGGCATTATCTACAGGGAGCAGGGTGTGGCATTATCTACAGGGAGCAGTGTGTGGTAATATCTACAGGGAGCAGTGTGTGGTAATATCTACAGGGAGCAGTGTGTGGCACTATCTACAGGGAGCAGTGTGTGTGGTAATATCTACAGGGAGCAGTGTGTGGTAATATCTACAGGGAGCAGTGTGTGGTAATATCTACAGGGAGCAGTGTGTGGTAATATCTACAGGGAGCAGTGTGTGGTAATATCTACAGGGAGCAGTGTGTGGCAATATCTACAGGGAGCAGTGTGTGTGGTAATATCAACAGGGAACAGTGTGTGGTATTATCTACAGGGAGCAGTGTGTGGTAATATCTACAGGGAGCAGTGTGTGGCAATATCTACAGGGAGCAGTGTGTGGTAATATCTACAGGGAGCAGTGTGTGGCATTATCTACAGGGAGCAGTGTGTGGTAATATCTACAGGGAGCAGTGTGTGGTAATATCTACAGGGAGCAGTGTGTGGAAATATCTACAGGGAGCAGTGTGTGGTAATATCTACAGGGAGCAGTGTGTGGCAATATCTACAGGGAGCAGTGTGTGGTAATATCTACAGGGAGCAGTGTGTGGTAATATCTACAGGGAGCAGTGTGTGGCAATATCTACAGGGAGCAGTGTGTGGTAATATCTACAGGGAGCAGTGTGTGGCATTATCTACAGGGAGCAGTGTGTGGTAATATCTACAGGGAGCTGTGTGTGGTAATATATACAGGGAGCAGTGTGTGGTAATATCTACAGGGAGCAGTGTGTGGTAATATCTACAGGGAGCAGTGTGTGGCAATATCTACAGGGAGCAGTGTGTGGTAATATCTACAGGGAGCAGTGTGTGGCATTATCTACAGGGAGCAGTGTGTGGTAATATCTACAGGGAGCAGTGTGTGGTAATATCTACAGGGAGCAGTGTGTGGAAATATCTACAGGGAGCAGTGTGTGGTAATATCTACAGGGAGCAGTGTGTGGTAATATCTACAGGGAGCAGTGTGTGGTAATATCTACAGGGAGCAGTGTGTGGTAATATCTACAGGGAGCAGTGTGTGTGGTAATATCTACAGGGAGCAGTGTGTGGTAATATCTACAGGGAGCAGTGTGTGGCAATATCTACAGGGAGCAGTGTGTGTGGTAATATCTACAGGGAGCAGTGTGTGTGATAATATCTACAGGGAGCAGTGTGTGGTAATATCTACAGGGAGCAGTGTGTGGTAATATCTACAGGGAGCAGTGTGTGGTAATATCTACAGGGAGCAGAGTGTGGTAATATCTACAGGGAGCAGTGTGTGGTAATATCTACAGGGAGCAGTGTGTGGTAATATCTACAGGGAGCAGTGTGTGGTAATATCTACAGGGAGCAGAGTGTGGTAATATCTACAGGGAGCAGTGTGTGGTAATATCTACAGGGAGCAGTGTGTGGTAATATCTACAGGGAGCATTGTGTGGTAATATCTACAGGGAGCAGTGTGTGGTAATATCTACAGGGAGCAGTGTGTGTGGTAATATCTACAGGAAGCAGTGTGTGGTAATATCTACAGGGAGCATTGTGTGGTAATATCTACAGGGATCAGTGTGTGGTAATATCTACAGGGAGCAGTGTGTGTGGTAATATCTACAGGGAGCAGTGTGTGGTAATATCTACAGGGAGCAGTGTGTGGTAATATCTACAGGGAGCAGTGTGTGGAAATATCTACAGGGAGCAGTGTGTGGTAATATCTACAGGGAGCAGTGTGTGGTAATATCTACAGGGAGCAGTGTGTGGAAATATCTACAGGGAGCAGTGTGTGTGGTAATATCTACAGGGAGCAGCGTGTGGTAATATCTACAGGGAGCAGTGTGTGGTAATATCTACAGGGAGCAGTGTGTGGTAATATCTACAGGGAGCAGTGTGTGTGGTAATATCTACAGGGAGCAGTGTGTGGTAATATCTACAGGGAGCAGTGTGTGGCAATATCTACAGGGAGCAGTGTGTGTAGTAATATCTACAGGGAGCAGTGTGTGTGATAATATCTACAGGGAGCAATGTGTGGCATTATCTACAGGGAGCAGTGTGTGGCATTATCTACAGAGGGCATTGTGTGGTATTATCTACAGAGGACAGTGTCTGGCATTATCTACAGGGAGCAGTGTGTGGTAATATCTACAGGGAGCAGTGTGTGGTATTATCTACAGGGAGCAGTGTGTGGTAATATCTACAGGGAACAGTGTGTGGTATTATCTACAGGGAGCAGTGTGTGGTAATATCTACAGGGGGCAGTGTGTGTGGCAATATCTACAGGGAGCAGTGTGTGGTAATATCTACAGGGAGCAGTGTGTGGTATTATCTACAGGGGGCAGTGTGTGGCATTATCTACAGGGAGCAGTGTGTGTGGTAATATATACAGGGAGTAGTGTGTGGTAATATCTACAGGGAGCAGTGTGTGGTATTATCTACAGGGAGCAGTGTGTGGTATTATCTACAGGGAGCAGTGTGTGGCATTATCTACAGGGAGCAGTGTGTGGTAATATCTACAGGGAGCAGTGTGTGGTAATATCTACAGGGAGCAGTGTGTGGTAATATCTACAGGGAGCAGTGTGTGGTAATATCTACAGAGGGCAGTGTGTGGTATCTACAGGGAGCAGTGTGTGGTAATATCTACAGGGAGCAGTGTGTGGTAATATCTACAGGGAGCAGTGTGTGGTAATATCTACAGGGAGCAGTGTGTGTGGTAATATCTACAGGGAGCAGAGTGTGGTAATATCTACAGGGAGCAGTGTGTGGTAATATCTACAGGGAGCAGTGTGTGTCATTATCTACAGGGAGCAGTGTGTGGTAATATCTACAGGGGGCAGTGTGTGGCATTATCTACAGGGAGGAGTGTGTGGTAATATCTACAGGGAGCAGTGTGTGGTAATATCTACAGGGAGCAGTGTGTGGCATTATCTACAGGGAGCAGTGTGTGGTAATATCTACAGGGACAGTGTGTGGTATTATCTACAGGGAGCAGTGTGTGGCATTATCTACAGGGAGCAGTGTGTGGTAATATCTACAGGGAGCAGTGTGTGGCATTATCTACAGAGGGCAGTATGTGGCATTATCTACAGGGAGCAGTGTGTGGTAATATCTACAGGGAGCAGTGTGTGGTATTATCTACAGGGAGCAGTGTGTGGTATTATCTACAGGGAGCAGTGTGTGGTAATATCTACAGGGAGCAGTGTGTGGTATTATCTACAGGGAGCAGTGTGTGGTAATATCTACAGGGAGCAGTGTGTGGTATTATCTACAGGGAGCAGTGTGTGGTAATATCTACAGGGAGCAGCGTGTGGCAATATCTACAGGGGGCAGTGTGTGTGGTAATATCTACAGGGAGCAGTGTGTGTGGTAATATCTACAGGGAGCAGTGTGTGGTAATATCTACAGGGAGCAGTGTGTGGTAATATCTACAGGGAACAGTGTGTGGTATTATCTACAGGGAGCAGTGTGTGGTAATATCTACAGGGGGCAGTGTGTGTGGCAATATCTACAGGGAGCAGTGTGTGGTAATATCTACAGGGAGCAGTGTGTGGTATTATCTACAGGGGGCAGTGTGTGGCATTATCTACAGGGAGCAGTGTGTGTGGTAATATATACAGGGAGTAGTGTGTGGTAATATCTACAGGGAGCAGTGTGTGGTATTATCTACAGGGAGCAGTGTGTGGTATTATCTACAGGGAGCAGTGTGTGGCATTATCTACAGGGAGCAGTGTGTGGTAATATCTACAGGGAGCAGTGTGTGGTAATATCTACAGGGAGCAGTGTGTGGTAATATCTACAGGGAGCAGTGTGTGGTAATATCTACAGAGGGCAGTGTGTGGTATCTACAGGGAGCAGTGTGTGGTAATATCTACAGGGAGCAGTGTGTGGTAATATCTACAGGGAGCAGTGTGTGTGGTAATATCTACAGGGAGCAGTGTGTGGTATTATCTACAGGGAGCAGTGTGTGTGGTAATATCTACAGGGAGCAGAGTGTGGTAATATCTACAGGGAGCAGTGTGTGGTAATATCTACAGGGAGCAGTGTGTGTCATTATCTACAGGGAGCAGTGTGTGGTAATATCTACAGGGGGCAGTGTGTGGCATTATCTACAGGGAGGAGTGTGTGGTAATATCTACAGGGAGCAGTGTGTGGTAATATCTACAGGGAGCAGTGTGTGGCATTATCTACAGGGAGCAGTGTGTGGTAATATCTACAGGGACAGTGTGTGGTATTATCTACAGGGAGCAGTGTGTGGCATTATCTACAGGGAGCAGTGTGTGGTAATATCTACAGGGAGCAGTGTGTGGCATTATCTACAGAGGGCAGTATGTGGCATTATCTACAGGGAGCAGTGTGTGGTAATATCTACAGGGAGCAGTGTGTGGTATTATCTACAGGGAGCAGTGTGTGGTATTATCTACAGGGAGCAGTGTGTGGTAATATCTACAGGGAGCAGTGTGTGGTATTATCTACAGGGAGCAGTGTGTGGTAATATCTACAGGGAGCAGTGTGTGGTATTATCTACAGGGAGCAGTGTGTGGTAATATCTACAGGGAGCAGCGTGTGGCAATATCTACAGGGGGCAGTGTGTGTGGTAATATCTACAGGGAGCAGTGTGTGTGGTAATATCTACAGGGAGCAGTGTGTGGTAATATCTACAGGGAGCAGTGTGTGGCATTATCTACAGGGAGCAGTGTGTGGTAATATCTACAGGGATCAGTGTGTGGTAATATCTACAGGGAGCAGTGTGTGATAATATCTACAGGGAGCAGTGTGTGCGGTAATATATACAGGGAGCAGTGTGTGTGGTAATATCTACAGGGAGCAGTGTGTGGTAATATCTACAGGGAGCAGTGTGTGGAAATATGTACAGGGAGCAGTGTGTGGTAATATCTACAGGGAGCAGTGTGTGGAAATATCTACAGGGAGCAGTGTGTGGTAATATCTACAGGGAGCAGTGTGTGGTAATATCTACAGGGAGCAGTGTGTGGTAATATCTACAGGGAGCAGTGTGTGGTAATATCTACAGGGAGCAGTGTGTGGCATTATCTACAGGGAGCAGTGTGTGGTAATATCTACAGGGAGCAGTGTGTGTGGTAATATCTACAGGGAGCAGCGTGTGGTGATATCTACAGGGAGCAGTGTGTGGTAATATCTACAGGGAGCAGTGTGTGGAAATATCTACAGGGAGCAGTGTGTGGTAATATCTACAGGGAGCAGTGTGTGGTAATATCTACAGGGAGCAGTGTGTGGTAATATCTACAGGGAGCAGTGTGTGTGGTAATATCTACAGGGAGCAGTGTGTGGTAATATCTACAGTGAGCAGTGTGTGGTAATATCTACAGGGAGCAGTGTGTGGCAATATCTACAGGGAGCAGTGTGTGTGGTAATATCTACAGGGAGCAGTGTGTGTGGTAATATCTACAGGGAGCAATGTGTGGCATTATCTACAGGGAGCAGTGTGTGGCATTATCTACAGAGGGCATTGTGTGGTATTATCTACAGAGGACAGTGTCTGGCATTATCTACAGGGAGCAGTGTGTGGCATTATCTACAGGGAGCAGTGTGTGGTAATATCTACAGGGAGCAGTGTGTGGTAATATCTACAGGGAACAGTGTGTGGTATTATCTACAGGGAGCAGTGTGTGGTAATATCTACAGGGAGCAGTGTGTGGTATTATCTACAGGGAGCAGTGTGTGGTTATATCTACAGGGGGCAGTGTGTGGCATTATCTACAGGGAGCAGTGTGTGGTAATATCTACAGGGAGCAGTGTGTGGTAATATCTACAGGGAGCAGTGTGTGGCATTATCTACAGGGAGCAGTGTGTGGTAATATCTACAGGGAGCAGTGTGTGGCATTATCTACAGGGAGCAGTGTGTGGTATTATCTACAGGGAGCAGTGTGTGGTATTATCTACAGGGAGCAGTGTGTGGTAATATCTACAGGGAGCAGTGTGTGGTATTATCTACAGGGAGCAGTGTGTGGTAATATCTACAGGGAGCAGTGTGTGGTATTATCTACAGGGAGCAGTGTGTGGTAATATCTACAGGGAGCAGCGTGTGGCAATATCTACAGGGGGCAGTGTGTGTGGTAATATCTACAGGGAGCAGTGTGTGTGGTAATATCTACAGGGAGCAGTGTGTGGTAATATCTACAGGGAGCAGTGTGTGGCATTATCTACAGGGAGCAGTGTGTGGTAATATCTACAGGGATCAGTGTGTGGTAATATCTACAGGGAGCAGTGTGTGATAATATCTACAGGGAGCAGTGTGTGTGGTAATATATACAGGGAGCAGTGTGTGTGGTAATATCTACAGGGAGCAGTGTGTGGTAATATCTACAGGGAGCAGTGTGTGGAAATATCTACAGGGAGCAGTGTGTGGTAATATCTACAGGGAGCAGTGTGTGGTAATATCTACAGGGAGCAGTGTGTGTGGTAATATCTACAGGGAGGAGTGTGTGGAAATATCTACAGGGAGCAGTGTGTGGTAAAATCTACAGGGAGCAGTGTGTGGTAATATCTACAGGGAGCAGTGTGTGGTAATATCTACAGGGAGCAGTGTGTGGTAATATCTACAGGGAGCAGTGTGTGTGGTAATATCTACAGGGAGCAGTGTGTGGTAATATCTACAGGGAGCAGTGTGTGGCAATATCTACAGGGAGCAGTGTGTGTGGTAATATCTACAGGGAGCAGTGTGTGTGGTAATATCTACAGGGAGCAATGTGTGGCATTATCTACAGGGAGCAGTGTGTGGCATTATCTACAGAGGGCATTGTGTGGTATTATCTACAGAGGACAGTGTCTGGCATTATCTACAGGGAGCAGTGTGTGGCATTATCTACAGGGAGCAGTGTGTGGTAATATCTACAGGGAGCAGTGTGTGGTAATATCTACAGGGAACAGTGTGTGGTATTATCTACAGGGAGCAGTGTGTGGTAATATCTACAGGGAGCAGTGTGTGGTATTATCTACAGGGAGCAGTGTGTGGTAATATCTACAGGGGGCAGTGTGTGGCATTATCTACAGGGAGCAGTGTGTGGTAATATCTACAGGGAGCAGTGTGTGGTAATATCTACAGGGAGCAGTGTGTGGCATTATCTACAGGGAGCAGTGTGTGGTAATATCTACAGGGAGCAGTGTGTGGCATTATCTACAGGGAGCAGTGTGTGGTATTATCTACAGGGAGCAGTGTGTGGTATTATCTACAGGGAGCAGTGTGTGGTAATATCTACAGGGAGCAGTGTGTGGTATTATCTACAGGGAGCAGTGTGTGGTAATATCTACAGGGAGCAGTGTGTGGTATTATCTACAGGGAGCAGTGTGTGGTAATATCTACAGGGAGCAGCGTGTGGCAATATCTACAGGGGGCAGTGTGTGTGGTAATATCTACAGGGAGCAGTGTGTGTGGTAATATCTACAGGGAGCAGTGTGTGGTAATATCTACAGGGAGCAGTGTGTGGCATTATCTACAGGGAGCAGTGTGTGGTAATATCTACAGGGATCAGTGTGTGGTAATATCTACAGGGAGCAGTGTGTGATAATATCTACAGGGAGCAGTGTGTGTGGTAATATATACAGGGAGCAGTGTGTGTGGTAATATCTACAGGGAGCAGTGTGTGGTAATATCTACAGGGAGCAGTGTGTGGAAATATCTACAGGGAGCAGTGTGTGGTAATATCTACAGGGAGCAGTGTGTGGTAATATCTACAGGGAGCAGTGTGTGTGGTAATATCTACAGGGAGCAGTGTGTGGAAATATCTACAGGGAGCAGTGTGTGGTAAAATCTACAGGGAGCAGTGTGTGGTAATATCTACAGGGAGCAGTGTGTGGTAATATCTACAGGGAGCAGTGTGTGGAAATATCTACAGGGAGCAGTGTGTGTGGTAATATCTACAGGGAGCAGTGTGTGGTAATATCTACAGGGGGCAGCGTGTGGTAATATCTACAGGGAGCAGTGTGTGGTAATATCTACAGGGAGCAGTGTGTGGAAATATCTACAGGGAGCAGTGTGTGGTAATATCTACAGGGAGCAGTGTGTGGCAATATCAACAGGGAGCAGTGTGTGTGGTAATGTCTACAGGGAGCAGTGTGTGTGGTAATATCTACAGGGAGCAATGTGTGGCATTATCTACAGGGAGCAGTGTGTGGCATTATCTACAGAGGGCATTGTGTGGTATTATGTACAGAGGACAGTGTCTGGCATTATCTACAGGGAGCAGTGTGTGGCATTATCTACAGGGAGCAGTGTGTGGTAATATCTACAGGGAGCAGTGTGTGGTAATATCTACAGGGAACAGTGTGTGGTATTATCTACAGGGAGCAGTGTGTGGCATTATCTACAGGGAGCAGTGTGTGTGGTAATATATACAGGGAGTAGTGTGTGGTAATATCTACAGGGAGCAGTGTGTGGTATTATCTACAGGGAGCAGTGTGTGGTATTATCTACAGGGAGCAGTGTGTGGCATTATCTACAGGGAGCAGTGTGTGGTAATATCTACAGGGAGCAGTGTGTGGTAATATCTACAGGGAGCAGTGTGTGGTAATATCTACAGAGGGCAGTGTGTGGTATCTACAGGGAGCAGTGTGTGGTAATATCTACAGGGAGCAGTGTGTGGTAATATCTACAGGGAGCAGTGTGTGGTAATATCTACAGAGGACAGTGTGTGGCATTATCTACAGGGAGCAGTGTGTGGTATTATATACAGGGAGCAGTGTGTGGTAATATCTACAGGGAGCAATGCGTGGCATTATCTACAGGGAGCAGTGTGTGGTAATATTTACAGGGAGCAGTGTGTGGTAATATCTACAGGGAGCAGTGTGTGGTAATATCTACAGGGAGCAGTGTGTGTGGTAATATCTACAGGGAGCAGAGTGTGGTAATATCTACAGGGAGCAGTGTGTGGTAATATCTACAGGGAGCAGTGTGTGTCATTATCTACAGGGAGCAGTGTGTGGTAATATCTACAGGGGTCAGTGTGTGGTAATATCTACAGGGAGCAGTGTGTGGTAATATCTACAGGGAGCAGTGTGTGTCATTATCTACAGGGAGCAGTGTGTGGTAATATCTACAGGGGGCAGTGTGTGGTAATATCTACAGGGAGCAGTGTGTGGTAATATCTACAGGGAGCAGTGTGTGTGGTAATATCTACAGGGGGCAGTGTGTGGTATTATCTACAGGGAGCAGTGTGTGGTAATATCTACAGGGAGCAGTGTGTAGTAATATCTACAGGGAGCAGTGTGTGGTAATATCTACAGGGAGCAGTGTGTGGCATTATCTACAGGGAGCAGTGTGTGGTAATATCTACAGGGATCAGTGTGTGGTAATATCTACAGGGAGCAGTGTGTGATAATATCTACAGGGAGCAGTGTGTGTGGTAATATATACAGGGAGCAGTGTGTGTGGTAATATCTACAGGGAGCAGTGTGTGGTAATATCTACAGGGAGCAGTGTGTGGAAATATCTACAGGGAGCAGTGTGTGGTATTATCTACAGGGGGCAGTGTGTGGTAATATCTACAGGGAGCAGTGTGTGGAAATATCTACAGGGAGCAGTGTGTGGTAATATCTACAGGGAGCAGTGTGTGGTAATATCTACAGGGAGCAGTGTGTGGTAATATCTACAGGGAGCAGTGTGTGGTAATATCTACAGGGAGCAGTGTGTGGCATTATCTACAGGGAGCAGTGTGTGGTAATATCTACAGAGGGCAGTGTGTGGCATTATCTACAGGGAGCAGTGTGTGGAAATATCTACAGGGAGCAGTGTGTGGTAATATCTACAGGGAGCAGTGTGTGGTAATATCTACAGGGAGCAGTGTGTGGTAATATCTACAGGGAGCAGTGTGTGGTAATATCTACAGGGAGCAGTGTGTGGCATTATCTACAGGGAGCAGTGTGTGGTAATATCTACAGGGAGCAGTGTGTGTGGTAATATCTACAGGGAGCAGCGTGTGGTGATATCTACAGGGAGCAGTGTGTGGTAATATCTACAGGGAGCAGTGTGTGGAAATATCTACAGGGAGCAGTGTGTGGTAATATCTACAGGGAGCAGTGTGTGGTAATATCTACAGGGAGCAGTGTGTGGCAATATCTACAGGGAGCAGTGTGTGTGGTAATATCTACAGGGAGCAGTGTGTGTGGTAATATCTACAGGGAGCAATGTGTGGCATTATCTACAGGGAGCAGTGTGTGGCATTATCTACAGAGGGCATTGTGTGGTATTATCTACAGAGGACAGTGTCTGGAATTTCTACAGGGAGCAGTGTGTGGCATTATCTACAGGGAGCAGTGTGTGGTAATATCTACAGGGAGCAGTGTGTGGTAATATCTACAGGGAACAGTGTGTGGTATTATCTACAGGGAGCAGTGTGTGGCATTATCTACAGGGAGCAGTGTGTGTGGTAATATATACAGGGAGTAGTGTGTGGTAATATCTACAGGGAGCAGTGTGTGGTATTATCTACAGGGAGCAGTGTGTGGTATTATCTACAGGGAGCAGTGTGTGGCATTATCTACAGGGAGCAGTGTGTGGTAATATCTACAGGGAGCAGTGTGTGGTAATATCTACAGGGAGCAGTGTGTGGTAATATCTACAGAGGGCAGTGTGTGGTATCTACAGGGAGCAGTGTGTGGTAATATCTACAGGGAGCAGTGTGTGGTAATATCTACAGGGAGCAGTGTGTGGTAATATCTACAGAGGACAGTGTGTGGCATTATCTACAGGGAGCAGTGTGTGGTATTATATACAGGGAGCAGTGTGTGGTAATATCTACAGGGAGCAATGCGTGGCATTATCTACAGGGAGCAGTGTGTGGTAATATTTACAGGGAGCAGTGTGTGGTAATATCTACAGGGAGCAGTGTGTGGTAATATCTACAGGGAGCAGTGTGTGTGGTAATATCTACAGGGAGCAGAGTGTGGTAATATCTACAGGGAGCAGTGTGTGGTAATATCTACAGGGAGCAGTGTGTGTCATTATCTACAGGGAGCAGTGTGTGGTAATATCTACAGGGGTCAGTGTGTGGTAATATCTACAGGGAGCAGTGTGTGGTAATATCTACAGGGAGCAGTGTGTGTCATTATCTACAGGGAGCAGTGTGTGGTAATATCTACAGGGGGCAGTGTGTGGTAATATCTACAGGGAGCAGTGTGTGGTAATATCTACAGGGAGCAGTGTGTGTGGTAATATCTACAGGGGGCAGTGTGTGGTATTATCTACAGGGAGCAGTGTGTGGTAATATCTACAGGGAGCAGTGTGTAGTAATATCTACAGGGAGCAGTGTGTGGTAATATCTACAGGGAGCAGTGTGTGGCATTATCTACAGGGAGCAGTGTGTGGTAATATCTACAGGGATCAGTGTGTGGTAATATCTACAGGGAGCAGTGTGTGATAATATCTACAGGGAGCAGTGTGTGTGGTAATATATACAGGGAGCAGTGTGTGTGGTAATATCTACAGGGAGCAGTGTGTGGTAATATCTACAGGAAGCAGTGTGTGGAAATATCTACAGGGAGCAGTGTGTGGTATTATCTACAGGGGGCAGTGTGTGGTAATATCTACAGGGAGCAGTGTGTGGAAATATCTACAGGGAGCAGTGTGTGGTAATATCTACAGGGAGCAGTGTGTGGTAATATCTACAGGGAGCAGTGTGTGGTAATATCTACAGGGAGCAGTGTGTGGTAATATCTACAGGGAGCAGTGTGTGGCATTATCTACAGGGAGCAGTGTGTGGTAATATCTACAGAGGGCAGTGTGTGGCATTATCTACAGGGAGCAGTGTGTGGAAATATCTACAGGGAGCAGTGTGTGGTAATATCTACAGGGAGCAGTGTGTGGTAATATCTACAGGGAGCAGTGTGTGGTAATATCTACAGGGAGCAGTGTGTGGTAATATCTACAGGGAGCAGTGTGTGGCATTATCTACAGGGAGCAGTGTGTGGTAATATCTACAGGGAGCAGTGTGTGTGGTAATATCTACAGGGAGCAGCGTGTGGTGATATCTACAGGGAGCAGTGTGTGGTAATATCTACAGGGAGCAGTGTGTGGAAATATCTACAGGGAGCAGTGTGTGGTAATATCTACAGGGAGCAGTGTGTGGTAATATCTACAGGGAGCAGTGTGTGGCAATATCTACAGGGAGCAGTGTGTGTGGTAATATCTACAGGGAGCAGTGTGTGTGGTAATATCTACAGGGAGCAATGTGTGGCATTATCTACAGGGAGCAGTGTGTGGCATTATCTACAGAGGGCATTGTGTGGTATTATCTACAGAGGACAGTGTCTGGAATTTCTACAGGGAGCAGTGTGTGGCATTATCTACAGGGAGCAGTGTGTGGTAATATCTACAGGGAGCAGTGTGTGGTAATATCTACAGGGAACAGTGTGTGGTATTATCTACAGGGAGCAGTGTGTGGTAATATCTACAGGGAGCAGTGTGTGGTATTATCTACAGGGAGCAGTGTGTGGTAATATCTACAGGGGGCAGTGTGTGGCATTATCTACAGGGAGCAGTGTGTGGTAATATCTACAGGGAGCAGTGTGTGGTAATATCTACAGGGAGCAGTGTGTGGCATTATCTACAGGGAGCAGTGTGTGGTAATATCTACAGGGAGCAGTGTGTGGCATTATCTACAGGGAGCAGTGTGTGGTATTATCTACAGGGAGCAGTGTGTGGTATTATCTACAGGGAGCAGTGTGTGGTAATATCTACAGGGAGCAGTGTGTGGTATTATCTACAGGGAGCAGTGTGTGGTAATATCTACAGGGAGCAGTGTGTGGTATTATCTACAGGGAGCAGTGTGTGGTAATATCTACAGGGAGCAGCGTGTGGCAATATCTACAGGGGGCAGTGTGTGTGGTAATATCTACAGGGAGCAGTGTGTGTGGTAATATCTACAGGGAGCAGTGTGTGGTAATATCTACAGGGAGCAGTGTGTGGCATTATCTACAGGGAGCAGTGTGTGGTAATATCTACAGGGATCAGTGTGTGGTAATATCTACAGGGAGCAGTGTGTGATAATATCTACAGGGAGCAGTGTGTGTGGTAATATATACAGGGAGCAGTGTGTGTGGTAATATCTACAGGGAGCAGTGTGTGGTAATATCTACAGGGAGCAGTGTGTGGAAATATCTACAGGGAGCAGTGTGTGGTAATATCTACAGGGAGCAGTGTGTGGTAATATCTACAGGGAGCAGTGTGTGTGGTAATATCTACAGGGAGCAGTGTGTGGAAATATCTACAGGGAGCAGTGTGTGGTAATATCTACAGGGAGCAGTGTGTGGTAATATCTACAGGGAGCAGTGTGTGGTAATATCTACAGGGAGCAGTGTGTGGAAATATCTACAGGGAGCAGTGTGTGTGGTAATATCTACAGGGAGCAGTGTGTGTGGTAATATCTACAGGGAGCAGTGTGTGTGGTAATATCTACAGGGAGCAATGTGTGGCATTATCTACAGGGAGCAGTGTGTGGCATTATCTACAGAGGGCATTGTGTGGTATTATCTACAGAGGACAGTGTCTGGCATTATCTACAGGGAGCAGTGTGTGGCATTATCTACAGGGAGCAGTGTGTGGTAATATCTACAGGGAGCAGTGTGTGGTAATATCTACAGGGAACAGTGTGTGGTATTATCTACAGGGAGCAGTGTGTGGTAATATCTACAGGGAGCAGTGTGTGGTATTATCTACAGGGAGCAGTGTGTGGTAATATCTACAGGGGGCAGTGTGTGGCATTATCTACAGGGAGCAGTGTGTGGTAATATCTACAGGGAGCAGTGTGTGGTAATATCTACAGGGAGCAGTGTGTGGCATTATCTACAGGGAGCAGTGTGTGGTAATATCTACAGGGAGCAGTGTGTGGCATTATCTACAGGGAGCAGTGTGTGGTATTATCTACAGGGAGCAGTGTGTGGTATTATCTACAGGGAGCAGTGTGTGGTAATATCTACAGGGAGCAGTGTGTGGTATTATCTACAGGGAGCAGTGTGTGGTAATATCTACAGGGAGCAGTGTGTGGTATTATCTACAGGGAGCAGTGTGTGGTAATATCTACAGGGAGCAGCGTGTGGCAATATCTACAGGGGGCAGTGTGTGTGGTAATATCTACAGGGAGCAGTGTGTGTGGTAATATCTACAGGGAGCAGTGTGTGGTAATATCTACAGGGAGCAGTGTGTGGCATTAT
The DNA here is from genome assembly GCF_050947455.1 of Rhinoderma darwinii. NCBI lineage: Eukaryota > Metazoa > Chordata > Amphibia > Anura > Rhinodermatidae > Rhinoderma > Rhinoderma darwinii. The sequence continues at coordinate 11,242,210 of NC_134690.1, read as the reverse complement.
CTACAGGGAGCAGTGTGTGGTAATATCTACAGGGATCAGTGTGTGGTAATATCTACAGGGAGCAGTGTGTGATAATATCTACAGGGAGCAGTGTGTGTGGTAATATATACAGGGAGCAGTGTGTGTGGTAATATCTACAGGGAGCAGTGTGTGGTAATATCTACAGGGAGCAGTGTGTGGAAATATCTACAGGGAGCAGTGTGTGGTAATATCTACAGGGAGCAGTGTGTGGTAATATCTACAGGGAGCAGTGTGTGTGGTAATATCTACAGGGAGCAGTGTGTGGAAATATCTACAGGGAGCAGTGTGTGGTAAAATCTACAGGGAGCAGTGTGTGGTAATATCTACAGGGAGCAGTGTGTGGTAATATCTACAGGGAGCAGTGTGTGGAAATATCTACAGGGAGCAGTGTGTGTGGTAATATCTACAGGGAGCAGTGTGTGGTAATATCTACAGGGGGCAGCGTGTGGTAATATCTACAGGGAGCAGTGTGTGGTAATATCTACAGGGAGCAGTGTGTGGAAATATCTACAGGGAGCAGTGTGTGGTAATATCTACAGGGAGCAGTGTGTGGCAATATCAACAGGGAGCAGTGTGTGTGGTAATATCTACAGGGAGCAGTGTGTGTGGTAATATCTACAGGGAGCAATGTGTGGCATTATCTACAGGGAGCAGTGTGTGGCATTATCTACAGAGGGCATTGTGTGGTATTATGTACAGAGGACAGTGTCTGGCATTATCTACAGGGAGCAGTGTGTGGCATTATCTACAGGGAGCAGTGTGTGGTAATATCTACAGGGAGCAGTGTGTGGTAATATCTACAGGGAACAGTGTGTGGTATTATCTACAGGGAGCAGTGTGTGGCATTATCTACAGGGAGCAGTGTGTGTGGTAATATATACAGGGAGTAGTGTGTGGTAATATCTACAGGGAGCAGTGTGTGGTATTATCTACAGGGAGCAGTGTGTGGTATTATCTACAGGGAGCAGTGTGTGGCATTATCTACAGGGAGCAGTGTGTGGTAATATCTACAGGGAGCAGTGTGTGGTAATATCTACAGGGAGCAGTGTGTGGTAATATCTACAGAGGGCAGTGTGTGGTATCTACAGGGAGCAGTGTGTGGTAATATCTACAGGGAGCAGTGTGTGGTAATATCTACAGGGAGCAGTGTGTGGTAATATCTACAGAGGACAGTGTGTGGCATTATCTACAGGGAGCAGTGTGTGGTATTATATACAGGGAGCAGTGTGTGGTAATATCTACAGGGAGCAATGCGTGGCATTATCTACAGGGAGCAGTGTGTGGTAATATTTACAGGGAGCAGTGTGTGGTAATATCTACAGGGAGCAGTGTGTGGTAATATCTACAGGGAGCAGTGTGTGTGGTAATATCTACAGGGAGCAGAGTGTGGTAATATCTACAGGGAGCAGTGTGTGGTAATATCTACAGGGAGCAGTGTGTGTCATTATCTACAGGGAGCAGTGTGTGGTAATATCTACAGGGGTCAGTGTGTGGTAATATCTACAGGGAGCAGTGTGTGGTAATATCTACAGGGAGCAGTGTGTGTCATTATCTACAGGGAGCAGTGTGTGGTAATATCTACAGGGGGCAGTGTGTGGTAATATCTACAGGGAGCAGTGTGTGGTAATATCTACAGGGAGCAGTGTGTGTGGTAATATCTACAGGGGGCAGTGTGTGGTATTATCTACAGGGAGCAGTGTGTGGTAATATCTACAGGGAGCAGTGTGTAGTAATATCTACAGGGAGCAGTGTGTGGTAATATCTACAGGGAGCAGTGTGTGGCATTATCTACAGGGAGCAGTGTGTGGTAATATCTACAGGGATCAGTGTGTGGTAATATCTACAGGGAGCAGTGTGTGATAATATCTACAGGGAGCAGTGTGTGTGGTAATATATACAGGGAGCAGTGTGTGTGGTAATATCTACAGGGAGCAGTGTGTGGTAATATCTACAGGGAGCAGTGTGTGGAAATATCTACAGGGAGCAGTGTGTGGTATTATCTACAGGGGGCAGTGTGTGGTAATATCTACAGGGAGCAGTGTGTGGAAATATCTACAGGGAGCAGTGTGTGGTAATATCTACAGGGAGCAGTGTGTGGTAATATCTACAGGGAGCAGTGTGTGGTAATATCTACAGGGAGCAGTGTGTGGTAATATCTACAGGGAGCAGTGTGTGGCATTATCTACAGGGAGCAGTGTGTGGTAATATCTACAGAGGGCAGTGTGTGGCATTATCTACAGGGAGCAGTGTGTGGAAATATCTACAGGGAGCAGTGTGTGGTAATATCTACAGGGAGCAGTGTGTGGTAATATCTACAGGGAGCAGTGTGTGGTAATATCTACAGGGAGCAGTGTGTGGTAATATCTACAGGGAGCAGTGTGTGGCATTATCTACAGGGAGCAGTGTGTGGTAATATCTACAGGGAGCAGTGTGTGTGGTAATATCTACAGGGAGCAGCGTGTGGTGATATCTACAGGGAGCAGTGTGTGGTAATATCTACAGGGAGCAGTGTGTGGAAATATCTACAGGGAGCAGTGTGTGGTAATATCTACAGGGAGCAGTGTGTGGTAATATCTACAGGGAGCAGTGTGTGGCAATATCTACAGGGAGCAGTGTGTGTGGTAATATCTACAGGGAGCAGTGTGTGTGGTAATATCTACAGGGAGCAATGTGTGGCATTATCTACAGGGAGCAGTGTGTGGCATTATCTACAGAGGGCATTGTGTGGTATTATCTACAGAGGACAGTGTCTGGAATTTCTACAGGGAGCAGTGTGTGGCATTATCTACAGGGAGCAGTGTGTGGTAATATCTACAGGGAGCAGTGTGTGGTAATATCTACAGGGAACAGTGTGTGGTATTATCTACAGGGAGCAGTGTGTGGTAATATCTACAGGGAGCAGTGTGTGGTATTATCTACAGGGAGCAGTGTGTGGTAATATCTACAGGGGGCAGTGTGTGGCATTATCTACAGGGAGCAGTGTGTGGTAATATCTACAGGGAGCAGTGTGTGGTAATATCTACAGGGAGCAGTGTGTGGCATTATCTACAGGGAGCAGTGTGTGGTAATATCTACAGGGAGCAGTGTGTGGCATTATCTACAGGGAGCAGTGTGTGGTATTATCTACAGGGAGCAGTGTGTGGTATTATCTACAGGGAGCAGTGTGTGGTAATATCTACAGGGAGCAGTGTGTGGTATTATCTACAGGGAGCAGTGTGTGGTAATATCTACAGGGAGCAGTGTGTGGTATTATCTACAGGGAGCAGTGTGTGGTAATATCTACAGGGAGCAGCGTGTGGCAATATCTACAGGGGGCAGTGTGTGTGGTAATATCTACAGGGAGCAGTGTGTGTGGTAATATCTACAGGGAGCAGTGTGTGGTAATATCTACAGGGAGCAGTGTGTGGCATTATCTACAGGGAGCAGTGTGTGGTAATATCTACAGGGATCAGTGTGTGGTAATATCTACAGGGAGCAGTGTGTGATAATATCTACAGGGAGCAGTGTGTGTGGTAATATATACAGGGAGCAGTGTGTGTGGTAATATCTACAGGGAGCAGTGTGTGGTAATATCTACAGGGAGCAGTGTGTGGAAATATCTACAGGGAGCAGTGTGTGGTAATATCTACAGGGAGCAGTGTGTGGTAATATCTACAGGGAGCAGTGTGTGTGGTAATATCTACAGGGAGCAGTGTGTGGAAATATCTACAGGGAGCAGTGTGTGGTAATATCTACAGGGAGCAGTGTGTGGTAATATCTACAGGGAGCAGTGTGTGGTAATATCTACAGGGAGCAGTGTGTGGAAATATCTACAGGGAGCAGTGTGTGTGGTAATATCTACAGGGAGCAGTGTGTGGTAATATCTACAGGGGGCAGCGTGTGGTAATATCTACAGGGAGCAGTGTGTGGTAATATCTACAGGGAGCAGTGTGTGGAAATATCTACAGGGAGCAGTGTGTGGTAATATCTACAGGGAGCAGTGTGTGGCAATATCTACAGGGAGCAGTGTGTGTGGTAATATCTACAGGGAGCAGTGTGTGTGGTAATATCTACAGGGAGCAATGTGTGGCATTATCTACAGGGAGCAGTGTGTGGCATTATCTACAGAGGGCATTGTGTGGTATTATGTACAGAGGACAGTGTCTGGCATTATCTACAGGGAGCAGTGTGTGGCATTATCTACAGGGAGCAGTGTGTGGTAATATCTACAGGGAGCAGTGTGTGGTAATATCTACAGGGAACAGTGTGTGGTATTATCTACAGGGAGCAGTGTGTGGCATTATCTACAGGGAGCAGTGTGTGTGGTAATATATACAGGGAGTAGTGTGTGGTAATATCTACAGGGAGCAGTGTGTGGTATTATCTACAGGGAGCAGTGTGTGGTATTATCTACAGGGAGCAGTGTGTGGCATAATCTACAGGGAGCAGTGTGTGGTAATATTTACAGGGAGCAGTGTGTGGTAATATCTACAGGGAGCAGTGTGTGGTAATATCTACAGAGGGCAGTGTGTGGTATCTACAGGGAGCAGTGTGTGGTAATATCTACAGGGAGCAGTGTGTGGTAATATCTACAGGGAGCAGTGTGTGGTAATATCTACAGAGGACAGTGTGTGGCATTATCTACAGGGAGCAGTGTGTGGTATTATATACAGGGAGCAGTGTGTGGTAATATCTACAGGGAGCAATGCGTGGCATTATCTACAGGGAGCAGTGTGTGGTAATATTTACAGGGAGCAGTGTGTGGTAATATCTACAGGGAGCAGTGTGTGGTAATATCTACAGGGAGCAGTGTGTGTGGTAATATCTACAGGGAGCAGAGTGTGGTAATATCTACAGGGAGCAGTGTGTGGTAATATCTACAGGGAGCAGTGTGTGTCATTATCTACAGGGAGCAGTGTGTGGTAATATCTACAGGGGTCAGTGTGTGGTAATATCTACAGGGAGCAGTGTGTGGTAATATCTACAGGGAGCAGTGTGTGTCATTATCTACAGGGAGCAGTGTGTGGTAATATCTACAGGGGGCAGTGTGTGGTAATATCTACAGGGAGCAGTGTGTGGTAATATCTACAGGGAGCAGTGTGTGTGGTAATATCTACAGGGGGCAGTGTGTGGTATTATCTACAGGGAGCAGTGTGTGGTAATATCTACAGGGAGCAGTGTGTAGTAATATCTACAGGGAGCAGTGTGTGGTAATATCTACAGGGAGCAGTGTGTGGCATTATCTACAGGGAGCAGTGTGTGGTATTATCTACAGGGAGCAGTGTGTGGTATTATCTACAGGGAGCAGTGTGTGGTAATATCTACAGGGAGCAGTGTGGTAATATCTACAGGGAGCAGTGTGTGGCATTATCTACAGGGAGCAGTGTGTGGTATTATCTACAGGGAGCAGTGTGTGGTAATATCTACAGGGAGCAGTGTGTGGTAATATCTACAGGGAGCAGTGTGTGGTAATATCTACAGGGAGCAGTGTGTGGCATTATCTACAGGGAGCAGTGTGTGTGGTAATATCTACAGGGAGCAGTGTGTGTGGAAATATCTACAGGGAGCAGTGTGTGGTAATATCTACAGGGAGCAGTGTGTAGTAATATCTACAGGGAGCAGTGTGTGGTAATATCTACAGGGAGCAGTGTGTGGTAATATCTACAGGGAGCAGTGTGTAGTAATATCTACAGGGAGCAGTGTGTGGTAATATCTACAGGGAGCAGTGTGTGGCATTATCTACAGGGAGCAGTGTGTGGTAATATCTACAGGGAGCAGTGTGTGTCATTATCTACAGGGAGCAGTGTGTGGCATTATCTACAGTGAGCAGTGTGTGTGGTAATATCTACAGAGGGCAGTGTGTGTCATTATCTACAGGGGGCAGTGTGTGGCATTATCTACAGGGAGCAGTGTGTGGTAATATCTACAGGGAGCAGTGTGTGGTAATATTTACAGGGAGCAGTGTGTGTGGTAATATCTACAGGGAGCAGTGTGTGGTATTATCTACAGGGAGCAGTGTGTGTGGTAATATATACAGGGGCAGTGTTTGGTAATATCTACAGGGAGCAGTGTGTGGTAATATCTACAGGGAGCAGTGTGTGTGGTAATATCTACAGGGAGCAGTGTGTGTGGTAATATCTACAGAGAGCAGTGTGTGGTATTATCTACAGGGAGCAGTGTGTGGTAATATCTACAGGGAGCAGTGTGTGGTAATATCTACAGGGAGCAGTGTGTGGTATTATCTACAGGGAGCAGTGTGTGGTAATATCTACATGGAGCAGTGTGTGTGGTAATATCTACATGGAGCAGTGTGTGGTAATATCTACAGGGAGCAGTGTGTGGTAATATCTACAGGTATCAGTGTGTGGTATTATCTACAGGGAGCAGTGTGTGGTATTATCTACAGGGAGCAGTGTGTGGTAATATCTACACGGAGCAGTGTGTGGCACTATCTACAGGGAGCAGTGTGTGGTAATATCTACAAGGAGCAGTGTGTGGTAATATCTACAGGGATCAGTGTGTTGTAATATCTACAGGGAGCAGTGTGTGGTAATATCTACAGGGAGCAGCGTGTGTGGCAATATCTACAGGGAGCAGTGTGTGGCATTATCTACAGGGAGCAGTGTGTGTGGTAATATCTACAGGGAGCAGTGTGTGGTATTATCTACAGGGAGCAGTGTGTGTGGTAATATCTACAGGGAGCAGTGTGTGGTAATATCTACAGGGAGCAGTGTGTGTGGTAATATCTACAGTGAGCAGTGTGTGGTAATATCTACAGGGAGCAGTGTGTGGTATTATCTACAGGGAGCAGTGTGTGGTATTATCTACAGGGAGCAGTGTGTGGTAATATCTACAGGGAGCAGTGTGTGGTAATATCTACAGGGAGCAGTGTGTGGTATTATCTACAGGGAGCAGTGTGTGGTAATATCTACAGGGAGCAGTGTGTGGTAATATCTACAGGGAGCAGTGTGTGGTATTATCTACAGGGAGCAGTGTGTGTCATTATCTACAGGGAGCTGTGTGTGGTAATATCTACAGTGAGCAGTGTGTGGTAATATCTACAGGGAGCAGTGTGTGTGGTAATATCTACAGTGAGCAGTGTGTGGTAATATCTACAGGGAGCAGTGTGTGTGGTAATATCTACAGGGAGCAGTGTGTGGTAATATCTACAGGGAGCAGTGTGTAGTAATATCTACAGGGAGCAGTGTGTGTGGTAATATCTACAGGGAGCAGTGTGTGGTAATATCTACAGAGAGCAGTGTGTGGTAATATCTACAGGGAGCAGTGTGTGGTAATATCTACAGGGAGCAGTGTGTGGTAATATCTACAGGGAGCAGTGTGTGGTATTATCTACAAGGAGCAGTGTGTGGTAATATCTACAGGGAGCAGTGTGTGTGGTAATATATACAGGGAGCAGTGTGTAGTAATATCTACAGAGGGCAGTGTGTGGTATCTACAGGGAGCAGTGTGTGGTAATATCTACAGAGGACAGTGTGTGGCATTATCTACAGGGAGCAGTGTGTGGTAATATCTACAGGGGGCAGTGTGTGGTATTATCTACAGGGAGCAGTGTGTGGTAATATCTAAAGGGAGCAGTGTGTGGTAATATCTACAGGGAGCAGTGTGTGGCATTATCTACAGGGAGCAGTGTGTGGTAATATCTACAGGTAGCAGTGTGTGGTAATATCTACAGGGAGCAGTGTGTGGTATTATCTACAGGGAGCAGTGTGTGGCATTATCTACAGGGAGCAGTGTGTGGTAATATCTACAGGGAGCAGTGTGTGTGGTAATATCTACAGGGAGCAGTGTGTGGTATTATCTACAGGGAGCAGTGTGTGGTATTATCTACAGGGAGCAGTGTGTGGCATTATCTACAGGGAGCAGTGTGTGGTAATATCTACAGGGAGCAGTGTGTGGCATTATCTACAGGGAGCAGTGTGTGGTAATATCTACAGGGAGCAGTGTGTGGTAATATCTACAGGGAGCAGTGTGTGGTAATATCTACAGAGGGCAGTGTGTGGTATCTACAGGGAGCAGTGTGTGGTAATATCTACAGGGAGCAGTGTGTGGTAATATCTACAGGGAGCAGTGTGTGGTAATATCTACAGAGGACAGTGTGTGGCATTATCTACAGGGAGCAGTGTGTGGTATTATATACAGGAAGCAGTGTGTGGTAATATCTACAGGGAGCAGTGTGTGGCATTATCTACAGGGAGCAGTGTGTGGTAATATCTACAGGGAGCAGTGTGTGGTAATATCTACAGGGAGCAGTGTGTGGTAATATCTACAGGGAGCAGTGTGTGTGGTAATATCTACAGGGAGCAGAGTGTGGTAATATCTACAGGGAGCAGTGTGTAGTAATATCTACAGGGAGCAGTGTGTGTCATTATCTACAGGGAGCAGTGTGTGGTAATATCTACAGGGGGCAGTGTGTGGTAATATCTACAGGGAGCAGTGTGTGGTAATATCTACAGGGAGCAGTGTGTGTCATTATCTACAGGGAGCAGTGTGTGGTAATATCTACAGGGGGCAGTGTGTGGTAATATCTACAGGGAGCAGTGTGTGGTAATATCTACAGGGAGCAGTGTGTGTGGTAATATCTACAGGGGGCAGTGTGTGGTATTATCTACAGGGAGCAGTGTGTGGTAATATCTACAGGGAGCAGTGTGTAGTAATATCTACAGGGAGCAGTGTGTGGTAATATCTACAGGGAGCAGTGTGTGGCATTATCTACAGGGAGCAGTGTGTGGTATTATCTACAGGGAGCAGTGTGTGGTATTATCTACAGGGAGCAGTGTGTGGTAATATCTACAGGGAGCAGTGTGGTAATATCTACAGGGAGCAGTGTGTGGCATTATCTACAGGGAGCAGTGTGTGGTATTATATACAGGGAGCAGTGTGTGGTAATATCTACAGGGAGCAGTGTGTGGTAATATCTACAGGGAGCAGTGTGTGGTAATATCTACAGGGAGCAGTGTGTGGCATTATCTACAGGGAGCAGTGTGTGTGGTAATATCTACAGGGAGCAGTGTGTGTGGAAATATCTACAGGGAGCAGTGTGTGGTATTATCTACAGGGAGCAGTGTGTGGTAATATCTACAGGGAGCAGTGTGTGGTATTATCTACAGGGAGCAGTGTGTGGCATTATCTACAGTGAGCAGTGTGTGTGGTAATATCTACAGAGGGCAGTGTGTGTCATTATCTACAGGGAGCAGTGTGTGGCATTATCTACAGGGAGCAGTGTGTGGTAATATCTACAGGGAGCAGTGTGTGGTAATATTTACAGGGAGCAGTGTGTGTGGTAATATCTACAGGGAGCAGTGTGTGGTATTATCTACAGGGAGCAGTGTGTGTGTGGTAATATATACAGGGAGCAGTGTGTGGTAATATCTACAGGGAGCAGTGTGTGTGGTAATATCTACAGGGAGCAGTGTGTGTGGTAATATCTACAGAGAGCAGTGTGCGGTATTATCTACAGGGAGCAGTGTGTGGTAATATCTACAGGGAGCAGTGTGTGGTAATATCTACAGGTATCAGTGTGTGGCACTATCTACAGGGAGCAGTGTGTGGTAATATCTACAGGGAGCAGTGTGTGGTAATATCTACAGGGAGCAGTGTGTGGTAATATCTACAGGGAGCAGTGTGTGGTAATATCTACAAGGAGCAGTGTGTGGTAATATCTACAGGGATCAGTGTGTTGTAATATCTACAGAGAGCAGTGTGTGGCAATATCTACAGGGAGCAGTGTGTGGCATTATCTACAGGGAGCAGTGTGTGTGGTAATATCTACAGGGAGCAGTGTGTGGTAATATCTACAGGGAGCAGTGTGTGTGGTAATATCTACAGTGAGCAGTGTGTGGTAATATCTACAGGGAGCAGTGTGTGGTATTATCTACAGGGAGCAGTGTGTGGTATTATCTACAGGGAGCAGTGTGTGGTAATATCTACAGGGAGCAGTGTGTGGTATTATCTACAGGGAGCAGTGTGTGTGGTAATATCTACAGGGAGCAGTGTGTGGTACTATCTACAGGGAGCAGTGTGTGTGGTAATATCTACAGTGAGCAGTGTGTGGTAATATCTACAGGGAGCAGTGTGTGGTATTATCTACAGGGAGCAGTGTGTGGTATTATCTACAGGGAGCAGTGTGTGGTAATATCTACAGGGAGCAGTGTGTGGTAATATCTACAGGGAGCAGTGTGTGGTATTATCTACAGGGAGCAGTGTGTGTCATTATCTACAGGGAGCTGTGTGTGGTAATATCTACAGTGAGCAGTGTGTGGTAATATCTACAGGGAGCAGTGTGTGTGGTAATATCTACAGTGAGCAGTGTGTGGTAATATCTACAGGGAGCAGTGTGTGGTAATATCTACAGGGAGCAGTGTGTAGTAATATCTACAGGGAGCAGTGTGTGTGGTAATATCTACAGGGAGCAGTGTGTGGTAATATCTACAGAGAGCAGTGTGTGGTAATATCTACAGGGAGCAGTGTGTGGTAATATCTACAGGGAGCAGTGTGTGGTAATATCTACAGGGAGCAGTGTGTGGTATTATCTACAAGGAGCAGTGTGTGGTAATATCTACAGGGAGCAGTGTGTGTGGTAATATATACAGGGAGCAGTGTGTAGTAATATCTACAGGGAGCAGTGTGTGGTAATATCTACAGGGAGCAGTGTGTGGTATTATCTACAAGGAGCAGTGTGTGGTAATATCTACAGGGTGCAGTGTGTGGTAATATCTACAGGGAGCAGTGTGTGGTAATATCTACAGGGAGCAGTGTGTGGTAATATCTACAGGGAGCAGTGTGTGGTAATATCTACAGGGAGCAGTGTGTGTGGTAATATCTACAGAGGACAGTGTGTGGCATTATCTACAGGGAGCAGTGTGTGGTATTATATACAGGGAGCAGTGTGTGGTAATATCTACAGGGAGCAGTTTGTGGCATTATCTACAGGGAGCAGTGTGTGGTAATATCTACAGGGAGCAGTGTGTGGTATTACCTACAGGGAGCAGTGTGTGGTAATATCTACAGGGAGCAGTGTGTGGTAATATCTACAGAGGGCAGTGTGTGGCATTATCTACAGGGAGCAGTGTGTGGTATTACCTACAGGGAGCAGTGTGTGGTAATATCTACAGGGAGCAGTGTGTGGTAATATCTACAGGGAGCAGTGTGTGGTAATATCTACAGGGAGCAGTGTGTGGTAATATCTACAGGGAGCTGTGTGTGGTATTATCTACAGGGAGCAGCGTGTGGTATTATCTACAGGGAGCAGTGTGTGGCATTATCTACAGGGAGCAGTGTGTGGTAATATCTACAGAGGACAGTGTGTGGCATTATCTACAGGGAGCAGTGTGTGGTAATATCTACAGGGGGCAGTGTGTGGTAATATCTACAGGGAGCAGTGTGTGTGGTAATATCTACAGGGAGCAGTGTGTGGAAATATCTACAGGGAGCAGTGTGTGTGGTAATATCTACAGGGAGCAGTGTGTGGTAATATCTACAGGGAGCAGTGTGTGGAAATATCTACAGGGAGCAGTGTGTGGTAATATCTACAGGGAGCAGTGTGTGGTAATATCTACAGGGAGCAGTGTGTGTGGTAATATCTACAGGGAGCAGTGTGTGGAAATATCTACAGGGAGCAGTGTGTGTGGTAATATCTACAGGGAGCAGTGTGTGGTAATATCTACAGGGAGCAGTGTGTGGTAATATCTACAGGGAGCAGTGTGTGGAAATATCTACAGGGAGCAGTGTGTGTGGTAATATCTACAGGGAGCAGCGTGTGGTAATATCTACAGGGAGCAGTGTGTGGTAATATCTACAGGGAGCAGTGTGTGGAAATATCTACAGGGAGCAGTGTGTGGTAATATCTACAGGGAGCAGTGTGTGGCATTATCTACAGAGGGCATTGTGTGGTATTATCTACAGAGGACAGTGTCTGGCATTATCTACAGGGAGCAGTGTGTGGCATTATCTACAGGGTGCAGTGTGTGGTAATATCTACAGGGAGCAGTGTGTGGTAATATCTACAGGGAACAGTGTGTGGTATTATCTACAGTGAGCAGTGTGTGGCATTATCTACAGGGAGCAGTGTGTGTGGTAATATATACAGGGAGTAGTGTGTGGTAATATCTACAGGGAGCAGTGTGTGGTATTATCTACAGGGAGCAGTGTGTGGTATTATCTACAGGGAGCAGTGTGTGGCATTATCTACAGGGAGCAGTGTGTGATAATATCTACAGGGAGCAGTGTGTGGTAATATCTACAGGGAGCAGTGTGTGGTAATATCTACAGAGGACAGTGTGTGGCATTATCTACAGGGAGCAGTGTGTGGTATTATATACAGGGAGCAGTGTGTGGTAATATCTACAAGGAGCAGTGTGTGGCATTATCTACAGAGAGCAGTGTGTGGTAATATCTACAGGGAGCAGTGTGTGGTAATATCTACAGGGAGCAGTGTGTGGTAATATCTACAGGGAGCAGTGTGTGTGGTAATATCTACAGGGAGCAGAGTGCGGTAATATCTACAGGGAGCAGTGTGTGGTAATATCTACAGGGAGCAGTGTGTGTCATTATCTACAGGGAGCAGTGTGTGGTAATATCTACAGGGGGCAGTGTGTGGTAATGTCTACAGGGAGCAGTGTGTGGTAATATCTACAGGGAGCAGTGTGTGTCATTATCTACAGGGAGCAGTGTGTGGTAATATCTACAGGGGGCAGTGTGTGGTAATATCTACAGGGAGCAGTGTGTGGTAATATCTACAGGGAGCAGTGTGTGTGGTAATATCTACAGGGGGCAGTGTGTGGTATTATCTACAGGGAGCAGTGTGTGGTAATATCTACAGGGAGCAGTGTGTAGTAATATCTACAGGGAGCAGTGTGTGGTAATATCTACAGGGAGCAGTGTGTGGCATTATCTACAGGGAGCAGTGTGTGGTATTATCTACAGGGAGCAGTGTGTGGTATTATCTACAGGGAGCAGTGTGTGGAAATATCTACAGGGAGCAGTGTGGTAATATCTACAGGGAGCAGTGTGTGGCATTATCTACAGGGAGCAGTGTGTGGTATTATATACAGGGAGCAGTGTGTGGTAATATCTACAGGGAGCAGTGTGTGGTAATATCTACAGGGAGCAGTGTGTGGTAATATCTACAGGGAGCAGTGTGTGGCATTATCTACAGGGAACAGTGTGTGTGGTAATATCTACAGGGAGCAGTGTGTGTGGAAATATCTACAGGGAGCAGTGTGTGGTATTATCTACAGGGAGCAGTGTGTGGTAATATCTACAGGGAGCAGTGTGTGTCATTATCTACAGGGAGCAGTGTGTGGCATTATCTACAGTGAGCAGTGTGTGTGGTAATATCTACAGAGGGCAGTGTGTGTCATTATCTACAGGGAGCAGTGTGTGGCATTATCTACAGGGAGCAGTGTGTGGTAATATCTACAGGGAGCAGTGTGTGGTAATATTTACAGGGAGCAGTGTGTGTGGTAATATCTACAGGGAGCAGTGTGTGGTATTATCTACAGGGAGCAGTGTGTGTGTGGTAATATATACAGGGAGCAGTGTGTGGTAATATCTACAGGGAGCAGTGTGTGTGGTAATTTCTACAGGGAGCAGTGTGTGTGGTAATATCTACAGAGAGCAGTGTGTGGTATTATCTACAGGGAGCAGTGTGTGGTAATATCTACAGGGAGCAGTGTGTGGTAATATCTACAGGTATCAGTGTGTGGTATTATCTACAGGGAGCAGTGTGTGGTATTATCTACAGGGAGCAGTGTGTGGTAATATCTACACGGAGCAGTGTGTGGCACTATCTACAGGGAGCAGTGTGTGGTAATATCTACAGGGAGCAGTGTGTGGTAATATCTACAGGGAGCAGTGTGTGGTAATATCTACAGGGAGCAGTGTGTGGTAATATCTACAAGGAGCAGTGTGTGGTAATATCTACAGGGATCAGTGTGTTGTAATATCTACAGGGAGCAGTGTGTGGCAATATCTACAGGGAGCAGTGTGTGGCATTATCTACAGGGAGCAGTGTGTGTGGTAATATCTACAGGGAGCAGTGTGTGGTATTATCTACAGGGAGCAGTGTGTGTGGTAATATCTACAGGGAGCAGTGTGTGGTAATATCTACAGGGAGCAGTGTGTGTGGTAATATCTACAGTGAGCAGTGTGTGGTAATATCTACAGGGAGCAGTGTGTGGTATTATCTACAGGGAGCAGTGTGTGGTATTATCTACAGGGAGCAGTGTGTGGTAATATCTACAGGGAGCAGTGTGTGGTAATATCTACAGGGAGCAGTGTGTGGTATTATCTATAGGGAGCAGTGTGTGTCATTATCTACAGGGAGCTGTGTGTGGTAATATCTACAGTGAGCAGTGTGTGGTAATATCTACAGTGAGCAGTGTGTGGTAATATCTACAGGGAGCAGTGTGTGTGGTAATATCTACAGTGAGCAGTGTGTGGTAATATCTACAGGGAGCAGTGTGTGGTAATATCTACAGGGAGCAGTGTGTAGTAATATCTACAGGGAGCAGTGTGTGTGGTAATATCTACAGGGAGCAGTGTGTGGTAATATCTACAGAGAGCAGTGTGTGGTAATATCTACAGGGAGCAGTGTGTGGTAATATCTACAGGGAGCAGTGTGTGGTAATATCTACAGGGAGCAGTGTGTGGTATTATCTACAAGGAGCAGTGTGTGGTAATATCTACAGGGAGCAGTGTGTGTGGTAATATATACAGGGAGCAGTGTGTAGTAATATCTACAGGGAGCAGTGTGTGTGGTAATATCTACAGGGAGCAGTGTGTGGTAATATCTACAGAGAGCAGTGTGTGGTAATATCTACAGGGAGCAGTGTGTGGTAATATCTACAGGGAGCAGTGTGTGGTAATATCTACAGGGAGCAGTGTGTGGTATTATCTACAAGGAGCAGTGTGTGGTAATATCTACAGGGAGCAGTGTGTGTGGTAATATATACAGGGAGCAGTGTGTAGTAATATCTACAGGGAGCAGTGTGTGGTAATATCTACAGGGAGTAGTGTGTGGCATTATCTACAGGGAGCAGTGTGTGTGGCATTATCTACAGGGAGCAGTGTGTGGTAATATCTACAGGGAGCAGTGTGTGTGGGAATATCTACAGGGAGCAGTGTGTGGTAATATCTACAGAGAGCAGTGTGTGGTAATATCTACAGGGAGCAGTGTGTGGTAATATCTACAGGGAGCAGTGTGTGGTAATATCTACAGGGAGCAGTGTGTGGTATTATCTACAAGGAGCAGTGTGTGGTAATATCTACAGGGAGCAGTGTGTGTGGTAATATATACAGGGAGCAGTGTGTAGTAATATCTACAGGGAGCAGTGTGTGGTAATATCTACAGGGAGCAGTGTGTGGCATTATCTACAGGGAGCAGTGTGTGTGGCATTATCTACAGGGAGCAGTGTGTGGTAATATCTACAGGGAGCAGTGTGTGGTAATATCTACAGGGAGCAGTGTGTGGTAATATCTACAGAGGGCAGTGTGTGGTATCTACAGGGAGCAGTGTGTGGTATTATCTACAGGGAGCAGTGTGTGGTAATATCTACAGGGAGCAGTGTGTGGTAATATCTACAGGGAGCAGTGTGTGTGGTAATATCTACAGAGGACAGTGTGTGGCATTATCTACAGGGAGCAGTGTGTGGTATTATATACAGGGAGCAGTGTGTTGTAATATCTACAGGGAGCAGTGTGTGGCATTATCTACAGGGAGCAGTGTGTGGTAATATCTACAGGGAGCAGTGTGTGGTATTACCTACAGGGAGCAGTGTGTGGTAATATCTACAGGGAGCAGTGTGTGGTAATATCTACAGAGGGCAGTGTGTGGCATTATCTACAGGGAGCAGTGTGTGGTATTACCTACAGGGAGCAGTGTGTGGTAATATCTACAGGGAGCAGTGTGTGGTAATATCTACAGGGAGCAGTGTGTGTGGTAATATAAACAGGGAGCAGTGTGTAGTAATATCTACAGGGAGCAGTGTGTGTGGTAATATCTACAGGGAGCAGTGTGTGGTAATATCTACAGAGAGCAGTGTGTGGTAATATCTACAGGGAGCAGTGTGTGGTAATATCTACAGGGAGCAGTGTGTGGTAATATCTACAGGGAGCAGTGTGTGGTATTATCTACAAGGAGCAGTGTGTGGTAATATCTACAGGGAGCAGTGTGTGTGGTAATATATACAGGGAGCATTGTGTAGTAATATCTACAGGGAGCAGTGTGTGGTAATATCTACAGGGAGCAGTGTGTGTGGTAATATCTACAGTGAGCAGTGTGTGGTAATATCTACAGGGAGCAGTGTGTGGTAATATCTACAGGGAGCAGTGTGTAGTAATATCTACAGGGAGCAGTGTGTGTGGTAATATCTACAGGGAGCAGTGTGTGGTAATATCTACAGAGAGCAGTGTGTGGTAATATCTACAGGGAGCAGTGTGTGGTAATATCTACAGGGAGCAGTGTGTGGTAATATCTACAGGGAGCAGTGTGTGGTATTATCTACAAGGAGCAGTGTGTGGTAATATCTACAGGGAGCAGTGTGTGTGGTAATATAAACAGGGAGCAGTGTGTAGTAATATCTACAGGGAGCAGTGTGTGTGGTAATATCTACAGGGAGCAGTGTGTGGTAATATCTACAGAGAGCAGTGTGTGGTAATATCTACAGGGAGCAGTGTGTGGTAATATCTACAAGGAGCAGTGTGTGGTAATATCTACAGGGAGCAGTGTGTGTGGTAATATAAACAGGGAGCAGTGTGTAGTAATATCTACAGGGAGCAGTGTGTGTGGTAATATCTACAGGGAGCAGTGTGTGGTAATATCTACAGAGAGCAGTGTGTGGTAATATCTACAGGGAGCAGTGTGTGGTAATATCTACAGGGAGCAGTGTGTGGTAATATCTACAGGGAGCAGTGTGTGGTATTATCTACAAGGAGCAGTGTGTGGTAATATCTACAGGGAGCAGTGTGTGTGGTAATATATACAGGGAGCATTGTGTAGTAATATCTACAGGGAGCAGTGTGTGGTAATATCTACAGGGAGCAGTGTGTGTGGTAATATCTACAGTGAGCAGTGTGTGGTAATATCTACAGGGAGCAGTGTGTGGTAATATCTACAGGGAGCAGTGTGTAGTAATATCTACAGGGAGCAGTGTGTGTGGTAATATCTACAGGGAGCAGTGTGTGGTAATATCTACAGAGAGCAGTGTGTGGTAATATCTACAGGGAGCAGTGTGTGGTAATATCTACAGGGAGCAGTGTGTGGTAATATCTACAGGGAGCAGTGTGTGGTATTATCTACAAGGAGCAGTGTGTGGTAATATCTACAGGGAGCAGTGTGTGTGGTAATATAAACAGGGAGCAGTGTGTAGTAATATCTACAGGGAGCAGTGTGTGTGGTAATATCTACAGGGAGCAGTGTGTGGTAATATCTACAGAGAGCAGTGTGTGGTAATATCTACAGGGAGCAGTGTGTGGTAATATCTACAGGGAGCAGTGTGTGGTAATATCTACAGGGAGCAGTGTGTGGTATTATCTACAAGGAGCAGTGTGTGGTAATATCTACAGGGAGCAGTGTGTGTGGTAATATATACAGGGAGCAGTGTGTAGTAATATCTACAGGGAGCAGTGTGTGGTAATATCTACAGGGAGCAGTGTGTGGCATTATCTACAGGGAGCAGTGTGTGTGGCATTATCTACAGGGAGCAGTGTGTGGTAATATCTACAGGGAGCAGTGTGTGGTAATATCTACAGGGAGCAGTGTGTGGTAATATCTACAGAGGGCAGTGTGTGGTATCTACAGGGAGCAGTGTGTGGTATTATCTACAGGGAGCAGTGTGTGGTAATATCTACAGGGAGCAGTGTGTGTGGTAATATCTACAGGGAGCAGTGTGTGGTAATATCTACAGAGAGCAGTGTGTGGTATTATCTACAGGGAGCAGTGTGTGGTATTATATACAGGGAGCAGTGTGTGGTAATATCTACAGGGAGCAGTGTGTGGCATTATCTACAGGGAGCAGTGTGTGGTAATATCTACAGGGAGCAGTGTGTGGTATTACCTACAGGGAGCAGTGTGTGGTATTATCTACAGGGAGCAGTGTGTGGTAATATCTACAGGGAGCAGTGTGTGGTAATATCTACAGGGAGCAGTGTGTGTGGTAATATCTACAGAGGACAGTGTGTGGCATTATCTACAGGGAGCAGTGTGTGGTATTATATACAGGGAGCAGTGTGTGGTAATATCTACAGGGAGCAGTATGTGGCATTATCTACAGGGAGCAGTGTGTGGTAATATCTACAGGGAGCAGTGTGTGGTATTACCTACAGGGAGCAGTGTGTGGTAATATCTACAGGGAGCAGTGTGTGGTAATATCTACAGAGGGCAGTGTGTGGCATTATCTACAGGGAGCAGTGTGTGGTAATAGCTACAGGGAGCAGTGTGTGGTAATATCTACAGGGAGCAGTGTGTGGTAATACCTACAGGGAGCAGTGTGTGGTAATATCTACAGGGAGCAGTGTGTGGTAATATCTACAGGGAGCAGTGTGTGGTAATATCTACAGGGAGCAGTGTGTGGTAATATCTACAAGGAGCAGTGTGTGGTAATATCTACAGGGATCAGTGTGTTGTAATATCTACAGGGAGCAGTGTGTGGCAATATCTACAGGGAGCAGTGTGTGGCATTATCTACAGGGAGCAGTGTGTGTGGTAATATCTACAGGGAGCAGTGTGTGGTATTATCTACAGGGAGCAGTGTGTGTGGTAATATCTACAGGGAGCAGTGTGTGGTAATATCTACAGGGAGCAGTGTGTGTGGTAATATCTACAGTGAGCAGTGTGTGGTAATATCTACAGGGAGCAGTGTGTGGTATTATCTACAGGGAGCAGTGTGTGGTATTATCTACAGGGAGCAGTGTGTGGTAATATCTACAGGGAGCAGTGTGTGGTAATATCTACAGGGAGCAGTGTGTGGTATTATCTATAGGGAGCAGTGTGTGTCATTATCTACAGGGAGCTGTGTGTGGTAATATCTACAGTGAGCAGTGTGTGGTAATATCTACAGGGAGCAGTGTGTGTGGTAATATCTACAGTGAGCAGTGTGTGGTAATATCTACAGGGAGCAGTGTGTGGTAATATCTACAGGGAGCAGTGTGTAGTAATATCTACAGGGAGCAGTGTGTGTGGTAATATCTACAGGGAGCAGTGTGTGGTAATATCTACAGAGAGCAGTGTGTGGTAATATCTACAGGGAGCAGTGTGTGGTAATATCTACAGGGAGCAGTGTGTGGTAATATCTACAGGGAGCAGTGTGTGGTATTATCTACATGGAGCAGTGTGTGGTAATATCTACAGGGAGCAGTGTGTGTGGTAATATAAACAGGGAGCAGTGTGTAGTAATATCTACAGGGAGCAGTGTGTGTGGTAATATCTACAGGGAGCAGTGTGTGGTAATATCTACAGAGAGCAGTGTGTGGTAATATCTACAGGGAGCAGTGTGTGGTAATATCTACAGGGAGCAGTGTGTGGTAATATCTACAGGGAGCAGTGTGTGGTATTATCTACAAGGAGCAGTGTGTGGTAATATCTACAGGGAGCAGTGTGTGTGGTAATATATACAGGGAGCAGTGTGTAGTAATATCTACAGGGAGCAGTGTGTGGTAATATCTACAGGGAGCAGTGTGTGGCATTATCTACAGGGAGCAGTGTGTGTGGCATTATCTACAGGGAGCAGTGTGTGGTAATATCTACAGGGAGCAGTGTGTGTGGTAATATCTACAGGGAGCAGTGTGTGGTAATATCTACAGAGAGCAGTGTGTGGTAATATCTACAGGGAGCAGTGTGTGGTAATATCTACAGGGAGCAGTGTGTGGTAATATCTACAGGGAGCAGTGTGTGGTATTATCTACAAGGAGCAGTGTGTGGTAATATCTACAGGGAGCAGTGTGTGTGGTAATATATACAGGGAGCAGTGTGTAGTAATATCTACAGGGAGCAGTGTGTGGTAATATCTACAGGGAGCAGTGTGTGGCATTATCTACAGGGAGCAGTGTGTGTGGCATTATCTACAGGGAGCAGTGTGTGGTAATATCTACAGGGAGCAGTGTGTGGTAATATCTACAGGGAGCAGTGTGTGGTAATATCTACAGAGGGCAGTGTGTGGTATCTACAGGGAGCAGTGTGTGGTATTATCTACAGGGAGCAGTGTGTGGTAATATCTACAGGGAGCAGTGTGTGGTAATATCTACAGGGAGCAGTGTGTGTGGTAATATCTACAGAGGACAGTGTGTGGCATTATCTACAGGGAGCAGTGTGTGGTATTATATACAGGGAGCAGTGTGTGGTAATATCTACAGGGAGCAGTGTGTGGCATTATCTACAGGGAGCAGTGTGTGGTAATATCTACAGGGAGCAGTGTGTGGTATTACCTACAGGGAGCAGTGTGTGGTAATATCTACAGGGAGCAGTGTGTGGTAATATCTACAGAGGGCAGTGTGTGGCATTATCTACAGGGAGCAGTGTGTGGTATTACCTACAAGGAGCAGTGTGTGGTAATATCTACAGGGAGCAGTGTGTGTGGTAATATATACAGGGAGCAGTGTGTAGTAATATCTACAGGGAGCAGTGTGTGGTAATATCTACAGGGAGCAGTGTGTGGCATTATCTACAGGGAGCAGTGTGTGTGGCATTATCTACAGGGAGCAGTGTGTGGTAATATCTACAGGGAGCAGTGTGTGTGGTAATATCTACAGGGAGCAGTGTGTGGTAATATCTACAGAGAGCAGTGTGTGGTAATATCTACAGGGAGCAGTGTGTGGTAATATCTACAGGGAGCAGTGTGTGGTAATATCTACAGGGAGCAGTGTGTGGTATTATCTACAAGGAGCAGTGTGTGGTAATATCTACAGGGAGCAGTGTGTGTGGTAATATATACAGGGAGCAGTGTGTAGTAATATCTACAGGGAGCAGTGTGTGGTAATATCTACAGGGAGCAGTGTGTGGCATTATCTACAGGGAGCAGTGTGTGTGGCATTATCTACAGGGAGCAGTGTGTGGTAATATCTACAGGGAGCAGTGTGTGGTAATATCTACAGGGAGCAGTGTGTGGTAATATCTACAGAGGGCAGTGTGTGGTATCTACAGGGAGCAGTGTGTGGTATTATCTACAGGGAGCAGTGTGTGGTAATATCTACAGGGAGCAGTGTGTGTGGTAATATCTACAGGGAGCAGTGTGTGGTAATATCTACAGAGAGCAGTGTGTGGTAATATCTACAGGGAGCAGTGTGTGGTATTATATACAGGGAGCAGTGTGTGGTAATATCTACAGGGAGCAGTGTGTGGCATTATCTACAGGGAGCAGTGTGTGGTAATATCTACAGGGAGCAGTGTGTGGTATTACCTACAGGGAGCAGTGTGTGGTAATATCTACAGGGAGCAGTGTGTGGTAATATCTACAGAGGGCAGTGTGTGGCATTATCTACAGGGAGCAGTGTGTGGTATTACCTACAGGGAGCAGTGTGTGGTATTATCTACAGGGAGCAGTGTGTGGTAATATCTACAGGGAGCAGTGTGTGGTAATATCTACAGGGTGCAGTGTGTGTGGTAATATCTACAGAGGACAGTGTGTGGCATTATCTACAGGGAGCAGTGTGTGGTATTATATACAGGGAGCAGTGTGTGGTAATATCTACAGGGAGCAGTGTGTGGCATTATCTACAGGGAGCAGTGTGTGGTAATATCTACAGGGAGCAGTGTGTGGTATTACCTACAGGGAGCAGTGTGTGGTAATATCTACAGGGAGCAGTGTGTGGTAATATCTACAGAGGGCAGTGTGTGGCATTATCTACAGGGAGCAGTGTGTGGTATTACCTACAGGGAGCAGTGTGTGGTAATATCTACAGGGAGCAGTGTGTGGTAATATCTACAGAGGGCAGTGTGTGGTATCTACAGGGAGCAGTGTGTGGTAATATCTACAGAGGACAGTGTGTGGCATTATCTACAGGGAGCAGTGTGTGGTAATATCTACAGGGGGCAGTGTGTGGTATTATATACAGGGAGCAGTGTGTGGTAATATCTACAGGGATCAGTGTGTGGCATTATCTACAGGGAGCAGTGTGTGGTAATATCTACAGGGAGCAGTGTGTGGTAATATCTACAGGGAGCAGTGTGTGGTATTATCTACAGGGAGCAGTGTGTGGCATTATCTACAGGGAGCAGTGTGTGGTAATATCTACAGGGAGCAGTGTGTGTAGTAATATCTACAGGGAGTAGTGTGTGGTATTATCTACAGGGAGCAGTGTGTGGTATTATCTACAGGGAGCAGTGTGTGGCATTATCTACAGGGAGCAGTGTGTGGTAATATCTACAGGGAGCAGTGTGTGGCATTATCTACAGGGAGCAGTGTGTGGTAATATCTACAGGGAGCAGTGTGTGGTAATATCTACAGGGAGCAGTGTGTGGTAATATCTACAGAGGGCAGTGTGTGGTATCTACAGGGAGCAGTGTGTGGTAATATCTACAGGGAGCAGTGTGTGGTAATATCTACAGGGAGCAGTGTGTGGTAATATCTACAGGGAGCAGTGTGTGGTAATATCTACAGAGGACAGTGTGTGGCATTATCTACAGAGAGCAGTGTGTGGTATTATATACAGGGAGCAGTGTGTGGTAATATCTACAGGGAGCAGTGTGTGGCATTATCTACAGGGAGCAGTGTGTGGTAATATCTACAGGGAGCAGTGTGTGGTAATATCTACAGGGAGCAGTGTGTGTGGTAATATCTACAGGGAGCAGTGTGTAGTAATATCTACAGGGAGCAGTGTGTGGTATTATCTACAGGGAGCAGTGTGTGGTATTATCTACAGGGAGCAGTGTGTGGTAATATCTACAGGGAGCAGTGTGTGGCATTATCTACAGGGAGCAGTGTGTGTGGTAATATCTACAGGGAGCAGTGTGTGTGGTAATATCTACAGGGAGCAGTGTGTGGTAATATCTACAGGGAGCAGTGTGTGTGGTAATATCTACAGTGAGCAGTGTGTGGTAATATCTACAGGGAGCAGTGTGTGGTATTATCTACAGGGAGCAGTGTGTGGTAATATCTACAGGGAGCAGTGTGTGGTAATATCTACAGGGAGCAGTGTGTGGTATTATCTACAGGGAGCAGTGTGTGGTATTATCTACAGGGAGCAGTGTGTGGTAATATCTACACGGAGCAGTGTGTGGCACTATCTACAGGGAGCAGTGTGTGGTAATATCTAAAGGGAGCAGTGTGTGGTAATATCTACAGGGAGCAGTGTGTGGTAATATCTACAGGGAACAGTGTGTGGTAATATCTACAGGGAGCAGTGTGTGTGGTAATATCTACAGTGAGCAGTGTGTGGTAATATCTACAGGGAGCAGTGTGTGGTAATATCTACAGGGAGCAGTGTGTAGTAATATCTACAGGGAGCAGTGTGTGTGGTAATATCTACAGGGAGCAGTGTGTGGTAATATCTACAGGGAGCAGTGTGTGGTAATATCTACAGGGAGCAGTGTGTGGTAATATCTACAGAGAGCAGTGTGTGGTAATATCTACAGGGAGCAGTGTGTGGTAATATCTACAGGGAGCAGTGTGTGGTAATATCTACAGGGAGCAGTGTGTAGTAATATCTACAGGGAGCAGTGTGTGGCATTATCTACAGGGAGCAGTGTGTGGTAATATCTACAGAGGACAGTGTGTGGCATTATCTACAGGGAGCAGTGTGTGGTAATATCTACAGAGGGCAGTGTGTGGTATCTACAGGGAGCAGTGTGTGGTAATATCTACAGAGGACAGTGTGTGGCATTATCTACAGGGAGCAGTGTGTGGTAATATCTACAGGGGCCAGTGTGTGGTATTATATACAGGGAGCAGTGTGTGGTAATATCTACAGGGATCAGTGTGTGGCATTATCTACAGGGAGCAGTGTGTGGTAATATCTACAGGGAGCAGTGTGTGGTAATATCTACAGGGAGCAGTGTGTGGTATTATCTACAGGGAGCAGTGTGTGGCATTATCTACAGGGAGCAGTGTGTGGTAATATCTACAGGGAGCAGTGTGTGTAGTAATATCTACAGGGAGCAGTGTGTGGTATTATCTACAGGGAGCAGTGTGTGGTATTATCTACAGGGAGCAGTGTGTGGCATTATATACAGGGAGCAGTGTGTGGTAATATCTACAGGGAGTAGTTTGTGGCATTATCTACAGGGAGCAGTGTGTGGTAATATCTACAGGGAGCAGTGTGTGGTAATATCTACAGGGAGCAGTGTGTGGTAATATCTACAGAGGGCAGTGTGTGGTATCTACAGGGAGCAGTGTGTGGTAATATCTACAGGGAGCAGTGTGTGGTAATATCTACAGGGAGCAGTGTGTGGTAATATCTACAGAGGACAGTGTGTGGCATTATCTACAGGGAGCAGTGTGTGGTATTATATACAGGGAGCAGTGTGTGGTAATATCTACAGGGAGCAGTGTGTGGCATTATCTACAGGGAGCAGTGTGTGGTAATATCTACAGGGAGCAGTGTGTGGTAATATCTACAGGGAGCAGTGTGTGGTAATATCTACAGGGAGCAGTGTGTGTGGTAATATCTACAGGGAGCAGAGTGTGGTAATATCTACAGGGAGCAGTGTGTGGTAATATCTACAGGGAGCAGTGTGTGTCATTATCTACAGGGAGCAGTGTGTGGTAATATCTACAGGGGGCAGTGTGTGGTAATATCTACAGGGAGCAGTGTGTGGTAATATCTACAGGGAGCAGTGTGTGTCATTATCTACAGGGAGCAGTGTGTGGTAATATCTACAGGGGGCAGTGTGTGGTAATATCTACAGGGAGCAGTGTGTGGTAATATCTACAGGGAGCAGTGTGTGTGGTAATATCTACAGGGGGCAGTGTGTGGTATTATCTACAGGGAGCAGTGTGTGGTAATATCTACAGGGAGCAGTGTGTAGTAATATCTACAGGGAGCAGTGTGTGGTAATATCTACAGGGAGCAGTGTGTGGCATTATCTACAGGGAGCAGTGTGTGGTATTATCTACAGGGAGCAGTGTGTGGTATTATCTACAGGGAGCAGTGTGTGGTAATATCTACAGGGAGCAGTGTGGTAATATCTACAGGGAGCAGTGTGTGGCATTATCTACAGGGAGCAGTGTGTGGTAATATCTACAGGGAGCAGTGTGTGGTAAAATCTACAGGGAGCAGTGTGTGGCACTATCTACAGGGAGCAGTGTGTGTGATGTAATATCTACAGGGAGCAGAGTGTGGTAATATCTACAGGGAGCAGTGTGTGGTAATATCTACAGGGAGCAGTGTGTGGTAATATCTACAGGGAGCAGTGTGTGGTAATATCTACAGGGAGCAGTGTGTGGTAATATCTACAGGGAGCAGTGTGTGTGGTAATATCTACAGGGGGCAGTGTGTGGTAATATCTACAGGGAGCAGTGTGTGGTAATATCTACAGGGAGCCGTGTGTGTGGTAATATCTACAGGGAGCAGTGTGTGTGGTATTATCTACAGGGAGTAGTATGTGATAATATCTACAGAAAGCAGTGTGAGGTATTATCTACAGGGAGCAGTGTGTGGTAATATCTACAGGAAGCAGTGTGTGGCACTATCTACAGGGAGCAGTGTGTGTGGTAATATCTACAGGGGGCAGTGTGTGGTAATATCTACAGGGAGCATTGTGTGGTAATATCTACAGGGAGCAGTGTGTAGTAATATCTACAGGGAGCAGTGTGTGGTAATATCTACAGGGAGCAGTGTGTGGTAATATCTACAGGGAGCAGTGTGTGGTAATATCTACAGGGAGCAGTGTGTGGTATTATCTACAGGGGGCAGTGTGTGTGGTAATATTTACAGGGAGCAGTGTGTGTGATGTAATATCTACAGGGAGCAGAGTGTGGTAATATCTACAGGGAGCAGTGTGTGGCAATATCAACAGGGAGCAGTGTGTGTGGTAATATCTACAGGGAGCAGTGTGTGGTATTATCTACAGGAAGCAGTGTGTGGTAATATCTACAGGGAACAGTGTGTGGTATTATCTACAGGGAGCAGTGTGTGGTATTATCTACAGGGAGCAGTGTGTGTGGTAAAATCCACAGGGAGCAGTGTGTGGCACTATCTACAGGGAGCAGTGTGTGGTAATATCTACAGGGAGCAGTGTGTGGCATTATCTACAGGGAGCAGTGTGTGGTAATATCTACAGGGAGCAGTGTGTGTGGTAATATCAACAGGGAGCAGTGTGTGGTAATATCTACAGGGAGCAGTGTGTGGTAATATCTACAGAGAACACTGTGTGATGTAATATCTACAGGGAGCAGAGTGTGGTAATATCTACAGGGGGCAGTGTGTGGTAATATCTACAGGGGGCAGTGTGTGGTAATATCTACATGGAGCAGTGTGTGGTATTACCTAGAGGGAGCAGTGTGTGGTAATATCTACAGGGAGCAGTGTGTGGTAATATCTACAGGGAGCAGTGTGTGGTATTATCTACAGGGAGCAGTGTGTGGTAATATCTACAGGGAGCAGTGTGTGGTGATATCTACAGGGAGTAGTGTGTGGTAATATCTACAGGGAGCAGTGTGTGGTATTATCTACAGGGAGCAGTGTGTGGTATTACCTACAGGGAGCAGTGTGTGGTATTACCTACAGGGAGAAGTGTGTGTGTGGTAATATCTACAGGGAACAGTGTGTGGTAATATCTACAGGGAGCACTGTGTGATGTAATATCTACAGGGAGCAGAGTGTGGTAATATCTACAGGGGGCAGTGTGTGGTAATATCTACAGGGGGCAGTGTGTGGTAATATCTACAGGGAGCAGTGTGTGTGGTAATATCTACAGATAGCAGTGTGTGGTATTATCTACAGGGAGCAGTGTGTGGTAATATCTACAGGGAGCAGTGTGTGATAATATCTACAGGGAGCAGTGTGTGGTAATATCTACAGATAGCAGTGTGTGGTATTATCTACAGATAGCAGTGTGTGGTAATATCTACAGGGAGCAGTGTGTGGCATTATCTACAGGGAGCAGTGTGTGGTAATATCTACAGGGAGCAGTGTGTGGCATTATCTACAGGGAGCAGTGTGTGATAATATCTACAGGGAGCAGAGTGTGGTAATATCTACAGGGGGCAGTGTGTGGTAATATCTACAGGGGGCAGTGTGTGGTAATATCTACAGGGAGCAGTGTGTGTGGTAATATCTACAGATAGCAGTGTGTGGTATTATCTACAGGGAGCAGTGTGTGGTAATATCTACAGGGAGCAGTGTGTGATAATATCTACAGGGAGCAGTGTGTGGTAATATCTACAGATAGCAGTGTGTGGTATTATCTACAGATAGCAGTGTGTGGTAATATCTACAGGGAGCAGTGTGTGGCATTATCTACAGGGAGCAGTGTGTGGTAATATCTACAGGGAGCAGTGTGTGGCATTATCTACAGGGAACAGTGTGTGGTAATATCTACAGGGAGCAGTGTGTGGTAATATATACAGGGAGCAGTGTGTGGTATTATCTACAGGGAGCAGTGTGTGATAATATCTACAGGGAGCAGTGTGTGGTATTATCTACAGGGGGGCTGTGTGTGGTATTATCTACAGGGAGCAGTGTGTGTGGTAATATCTACAGGGAGCAGTGTGTGTGGTATTATCTACAGGGAGCAGTGTGTGGTAATATCTACAGGGAGCAGTGTGTGGTAATATCTACAGGGAGCAGTGTGTGGCTATATCTACAGGGGGGCTGTGTGTTGCAATATCTATAGGGAACAGTGTGTGGTATTATCTACAGGGAGCAGTGTGTGGTAATATCTACAGGGAGCAGTGTGTGGTATTATCTACAGGGGGGCTGTGTGTGGTATTATCTACAGGGAGCAGTGTGTGTGGTAATATCTACAGGGAGCAGTGTGTGGCTATATCTACAGGGGGGCTGTGTGTGGCAATATCTACAGGGAACAGTGTGTGGTATTATCTACAGGGAGCAGTGTGTGGCAATATCTACAGGGAACAGTGTGTGGTATTATCTACAGGGAGCAGTGTGTGGTAATATCTACAGGGAGCAGTGTGTGGTATTATCTACAGGGGGCAGTGTGTGTGGTAATATATACAGGGAGCAGTGTGTGTGATGTAATATCTACAGGGAGCAGAGTGTGGTAATATCTACAGGGAGCAGTGTGTGGCAATATCTACAGGGAGCAGTG
Organism: Rhinoderma darwinii; assembly: GCF_050947455.1. Classification (NCBI taxonomy): domain Eukaryota; kingdom Metazoa; phylum Chordata; class Amphibia; order Anura; family Rhinodermatidae; genus Rhinoderma; species Rhinoderma darwinii. The sequence goes on along the minus strand of NC_134690.1, from coordinate 11,213,991 downwards.
TGTGTGGTAATATCTACAGGGAGCAGTGTGTGGTATTATCTACAGGAATCAGTGTGTGGTAATATCTACAGGGAACAGTGTGTGGTATTATCTACAGGGAGCAGTGTGTGGTATTATCTACAGGGAGCAGTGTGTGTGGTAAAATTTACAGGGAGCAGTGTGTGGCACTATCTACAGGGAGCAGTGCGTGGTAATATCTACAGGGAGCAGTGTGTGGCATTATCTACAGGGAGCAGTGTGTGGTAATATCTACAGGGAGCAGTGTGTGTGGTAATATCAACAGGGAGCAGTGTGTGTGGTAATATCAACAGGGAGCAGTGTGTGGTAATATCTACAGGGAGCAGTGTGTGGTAATATCTACAGAGAGCACTGTGTGATGTAATATCTACAGGGAGCAGTGTGTGGTAATATCTACAGGGGGCAGTGTGTGGTAATATCTACAGGGGGCAGTGTGTGGTAATATCTACAGGGAGCAGTGTGTGGTATTACCTACAGGGAGCAGTGTGTGGTAATATCTACAGGGAGCAGTGTGTGGTAATATCTACAGGGAGCAGTGTGTGGTAATATCTACAGGGAGCAGTGTGTGGTAATATCTACAGGGAACAGTGTGTGGTATTATCTACAGGGAGCAGTGTGTGGTATTACCTACAGGGAGCAGTGTGTGGCACTATCTACAGGGAGCAGTGTGTGGTAATATCTACAGGGAGCAGTGTGTGGTATTATCTACAGGGAGCAGTGTGTGGTAATATCTACAGGGAGCAGTGTGTGGTGATATCTACAGGGAGTAGTGTGTGGTAATATCTACAGGGAGCAGTGTGTGGTATTATCTACAGGGAGCAGTGTGTGGTATTACCTACAGGGAGCAGTGTGTGGTATTACCTACAGGGAGAAGTGTGTGTGTGTGGTAATATCTACAGGGAACAGTGTGTGGTAATATCTACAGGGAGCACTGTGTGATGTAATATCTACAGGGAGCAGAGTGTGGTAATATCTACAGGGAGCAGTGTGGTAATATCTACAGGGAGCAGTGTGTGGCATTATCTACAGGGAGCAGTGTGTGGTAATATCTACAGGGAGCAGTGTGTGGTAAAATCTACAGGGAGCAGTGTGTGGCACTATCTACAGGGAGCAGTGTGTGTGATGTAATATCTACAGGGAGCAGAGTGTGGTAATATCTACAGGGAGCAGTGTGTGGTAATATCTACAGGGAGCAGTGTGTGGTAATATCTACAGGGAGCAGTGTGTGGTAATATCTACAGGGAGCAGTGTGTGGTAATATCTACAGGGAGCAGTGTGTGTGGTAATATCTACAGGGGGCAGTGTGTGGTAATATCTACAGGGAGCAGTGTGTGGTAATATCTACAGGGAGCCGTGTGTGTGGTAATATCTACAGGGAGCAGTGTGTGTGGTATTATCTACAGGGAGTAGTATGTGATAATATCTACAGAAAGCAGTGTGAGGTATTATCTACAGGGAGCAGTGTGTGGTAATATCTACAGGAAGCAGTGTGTGGCACTATCTACAGGGAGCAGTGTGTGTGGTAATATCTACAGGGGGCAGTGTGTGGTAATATCTACAGGGAGCATTGTGTGGTAATATCTACAGGGAGCAGTGTGTAGTAATATCTACAGGGAGCAGTGTGTGGTAATATCTACAGGGAGCAGTGTGTGGTAATATCTACAGGGAGCAGTGTGTGGTAATATCTACAGGGAGCAGTGTGTGGTATTATCTACAGGGGGCAGTGTGTGTGGTAATATTTACAGGGAGCAGTGTGTGTGATGTAATATCTACAGGGAGCAGAGTGTGGTAATATCTACAGGGAGCAGTGTGTGGCAATATCAACAGGGAGCAGTGTGTGTGGTAATATCTACAGGGAGCAGTGTGTGGTATTATCTACAGGAAGCAGTGTGTGGTAATATCTACAGGGAACAGTGTGTGGTATTATCTACAGGGAGCAGTGTGTGGTATTATCTACAGGGAGCAGTGTGTGTGGTAAAATCCACAGGGAGCAGTGTGTGGCACTATCTACAGGGAGCAGTGTGTGGTAATATCTACAGGGAGCAGTGTGTGGCATTATCTACAGGGAGCAGTGTGTGGTAATATCTACAGGGAGCAGTGTGTGTGGTAGTATCAACAGGGAGCAGTGTGTGGTAATATCTACAGGGAGCAGTGTGTGGTAATATCTACAGAGAACACTGTGTGATGTAATATCTACAGGGAGCAGAGTGTGGTAATATCTACAGGGGGCAGTGTGTGGTAATATCTACAGGGGGCAGTGTGTGGTAATATCTACATGGAGCAGTGTGTGGTATTACCTAGAGGGAGCAGTGTGTGGTAATATCTACAGGGAGCAGTGTGTGGTAATATCTACAGGGAGCAGTGTGTGGTATTATCTACAGGGAGCAGTGTGTGGTAATATCTACAGGGAGCAGTGTGTGGTGATATCTACAGGGAGTAGTGTGTGGTAATATCTACAGGGAGCAGTGTGTGGTATTATCTACAGGGAGCAGTGTGTGGTATTACCTACAGGGAGCAGTGTGTGGTATTACCTACAGGGAGAAGTGTGTGTGTGGTAATATCTACAGGGAACAGTGTGTGGTAATATCTACAGGGAGCACTGTGTGATGTAATATCTACAGGGAGCAGAGTGTGGTAATATCTACAGGGGGCAGTGTGTGGTAATATCTACAGGGGGCAGTATGTGGTAATATCTACAGGGAGCAGTGTGTGTGGTAATATCTACAGATAGCAGTGTGTGGTATTATCTACAGGGAGCAGTGTGTGGTAATATCTACAGGGAGCAGTGTGTGATAATATCTACAGGGAGCAGTGTGTGGTAATATCTACAGATAGCAGTGTGTGGTATTATCTACAGATAGCAGTGTGTGGTAATATCTACAGGGAGCAGTGTGTGGCATTATCTACAGGGAGCAGTGTGTGGTAATATCTACAGGGAGCAGTGTGTGGCATTATCTACAGGGAGCAGTGTGTGATAATATCTACAGGGAGCAGAGTGTGGTAATATCTACAGGGGGCAGTGTGTGGTAATATCTACAGGGGGCAGTGTGTGGTAATATCTACAGGGAGCAGTGTGTGTGGTAATATCTACAGATAGCAGTGTGTGGTATTATCTACAGGGAGCAGTGTGTGGTAATATCTACAGGGAGCAGTGTGTGATAATATCTACAGGGAGCAGTGTGTGGTAATATCTACAGATAGCAGTGTGTGGTATTATCTACAGATAGCAGTGTGTGGTAATATCTACAGGGAGCAGTGTGTGGCATTATCTACAGGGAGCAGTGTGTGGTAATATCTACAGGGAGCAGTGTGTGGCATTATCTACAGGGAACAGTGTGTGGTAATATCTACAGGGAGCAGTGTGTGGTAATATATACAGGGAGCAGTGTGTGGTATTATCTACAGGGAGCAGTGTGTGATAATATCTACAGGGAGCAGTGTGTGGTATTATCTACAGGGGGGCTGTGTGTGGTATTATCTACAGGGAGCAGTGTGTGTGGTAATATCTACAGGGAGCAGTGTGTGTGGTATTATCTACAGGGAGCAGTGTGTGGTAATATCTACAGGGAGCAGTGTGTGGTAATATCTACAGGGAGCAGTGTGTGGCTATATCTACAGGGGGGCTGTGTGTTGCAATATCTATAGGGAACAGTGTGTGGTATTATCTACAGGGAGCAGTGTGTGGTAATATCTACAGGGAGCAGTGTGTGGTATTATCTACAGGGGGGCTGTGTGTGGTATTATCTACAGGGAGCAGTGTGTGTGGTAATATCTACAGGGAGCAGTGTGTGGCTATATCTACAGGGGGGCTGTGTGTGGCAATATCTACAGGGAACAGTGTGTGGTATTATCTACAGGGAGCAGTGTGTGGCAATATCTACAGGGAACAGTGTGTGGTATTATCTACAGGGAGCAGTGTGTGGTAATATCTACAGGGAGCAGTGTGTGGTATTATCTACAGGGGGCAGTGTGTGTGGTAATATATACAGGGAGCAGTGTGTGTGATGTAATATCTACAGGGAGCAGAGTGTGGTAATATCTACAGGGAGCAGTGTGTGGCAATATCTACAGGGAGCAGTGTGTGTGGTAATATCTACAGGGAGCAGTGTGTGGTATTATCTACAGGAATCAGTGTGTGGTAATATCTACAGGGAACAGTGTGTGGTATTATCTACAGGGAGCAGTGTGTGGTATTATCTACAGGGAGCAGTGTGTGTGGTAAAATTTACAGGGAGCAGTGTGTGGCACTATCTACAGGGAGCAGTGCGTGGTAATATCTACAGGGAGCAGTGTGTGGCATTATCTACAGGGAGCAGTGTGTGGTAATATCTACAGGGAGCAGTGTGTGTGGTAATATCAACAGGGAGCAGTGTGTGTGGTAATATCAACAGGGAGCAGTGTGTGGTAATATCTACAGGGAGCAGTGTGTGGTAATATCTACAGAGAGCACTGTGTGATGTAATATCTACAGGGAGCAGTGTGTGGTAATATCTACAGGGGGCAGTGTGTGGTAATATCTACAGGGGGCAGTGTGTGGTAATATCTACAGGGAGCAGTGTGTGGTATTACCTACAGGGAGCAGTGTGTGGTAATATCTACAGGGAGCAGTGTGTGGTAATATCTACAGGGAGCAGTGTGTGGTAATATCTACAGGGAGCAGTGTGTGGTAATATCTACAGGGAACAGTGTGTGGTATTATCTACAGGGAGCAGTGTGTGGTATTACCTACAGGGAGCAGTGTGTGGCACTATCTACAGGGAGCAGTGTGTGGTAATATCTACAGGGAGCAGTGTGTGGTATTATCTACAGGGAGCAGTGTGTGGTAATATCTACAGGGAGCAGTGTGTGGTGATATCTACAGGGAGTAGTGTGTGGTAATATCTACAGGGAGAAGTGTGTGGTATTATCTACAGGGAGCAGTGTGTGGTATTACCTACAGGGAGCAGTGTGTGGTATTACCTACAGGGAGAAGTGTGTGTGTGTGGTAATATCTACAGGGAACAGTGTGTGGTAATATCTACAGGGAGCACTGTGTGATGTAATATCTACAGGGAGCAGAGTGTGGTAATATCTACAGGGAGCAGTGTGGTAATATCTACAGGGAGCAGTGTGTGGCATTATCTACAGGGAGCAGTGTGTGGTAATATCTACAGGGAGCAGTGTGTGGTAAAATCTACAGGGAGCAGTGTGTGGCACTATCTACAGGGAGCAGTGTGTGTGATGTAATATCTACAGGGAGCAGAGTGTGGTAATATCTACAGGGAGCAGTGTGTGGTAATATCTACAGGGAGCAGTGTGTGGTAATATCTACAGGGAGCAGTGTGTGGTAATATCTACAGGGAGCAGTGTGTGGTAATATCTACAGGGAGCAGTGTGTGTGGTAATATCTACAGGGGGCAGTGTGTGGTAATATCTACAGGGAGCAGTGTGTGGTAATATCTACAGGGAGCCGTGTGTGTGGTAATATCTACAGGGAGCAGTGTGTGTGGTATTATCTACAGGGAGTAGTATGTGATAATATCTACAGAAAGCAGTGTGAGGTATTATCTACAGGGAGCAGTGTGTGGTAATATCTACAGGAAGCAGTGTGTGGCACTATCTACAGGGAGCAGTGTGTGTGGTAATATCTACAGGGGGCAGTGTGTGGTAATATCTACAGGGAGCATTGTGTGGTAATATCTACAGGGAGCAGTGTGTAGTAATATCTACAGGGAGCAGTGTGTGGTAATATCTACAGGGAGCAGTGTGTGGTAATATCTACAGGGAGCAGTGTGTGGTAATATCTACAGGGAGCAGTGTGTGGTATTATCTACAGGGGGCAGTGTGTGTGGTAATATTTACAGGGAGCAGTGTGTGTGATGTAATATCTACAGGGAGCAGAGTGTGGTAATATCTACAGGGAGCAGTGTGTGGCAATATCAACAGGGAGCAGTGTGTGTGGTAATATCTACAGGGAGCAGTGTGTGGTATTATCTACAGGAAGCAGTGTGTGGTAATATCTACAGGGAACAGTGTGTGGTATTATCTACAGGGAGCAGTGTGTGGTATTATCTACAGGGAGCAGTGTGTGTGGTAAAATCCACAGGGAGCAGTGTGTGGCACTATCTACAGGGAGCAGTGTGTGGTAATATCTACAGGGAGCAGTGTGTGGCATTATCTACAGGGAGCAGTGTGTGGTAATATCTACAGGGAGCAGTGTGTGTGGTAATATCAACAGGGAGCAGTGTGTGGTAATATCTACAGGGAGCAGTGTGTGGTAATATCTACAGAGAACACTGTGTGATGTAATATCTACAGGGAGCAGAGTGTGGTAATATCTACAGGGGGCAGTGTGTGGTAATATCTACAGGGGGCAGTGTGTGGTAATATCTACATGGAGCAGTGTGTGGTATTACCTAGAGGGAGCAGTGTGTGGTAATATCTACAGGGAGCAGTGTGTGGTAATATCTACAGGGAGCAGTGTGTGGTATTATCTACAGGGAGCAGTGTGTGGTAATATCTACAGGGAGCAGTGTGTGGTGATATCTACAGGGAGTAGTGTGTGGTAATATCTACAGGGAGCAGTGTGTGGTATTATCTACAGGGAGCAGTGTGTGGTATTACCTACAGGGAGCAGTGTGTGGTATTACCTACAGGGAGAAGTGTGTGTGTGGTAATATCTACAGGGAACAGTGTGTGGTAATATCTACAGGGAGCACTGTGTGATGTAATATCTACAGGGAGCAGAGTGTGGTAATATCTACAGGGGGCAGTGTGTGGTAATATCTACAGGGGGCAGTGTGTGGTAATATCTACAGGGAGCAGTGTGTGTGGTAATATCTACAGATAGCAGTGTGTGGTATTATCTACAGGGAGCAGTGTGTGGTAATATCTACAGGGAGCAGTGTGTGATAATATCTACAGGGAGCAGTGTGTGGTAATATCTACAGATAGCAGTGTGTGGTATTATCTACAGATAGCAGTGTGTGGTAATATCTACAGGGAGCAGTGTGTGGCATTATCTACAGGGAGCAGTGTGTGGTAATATCTACAGGGAGCAGTGTGTGGCATTATCTACAGGGAGCAGTGTGTGATAATATCTACAGGGAGCAGAGTGTGGTAATATCTACAGGGGGCAGTGTGTGGTAATATCTACAGGGGGCAGTGTGTGGTAATATCTACAGGGAGCAGTGTGTGTGGTAATATCTACAGATAGCAGTGTGTGGTATTATCTACAGGGAGCAGTGTGTGGTAATATCTACAGGGAGCAGTGTGTGGTAATATCTACAGGGAGCAGTGTGTGGTATTATCTACAGGGGGCAGTGTGTGTGGTAATATTTACAGGGAGCAGTGTGTGTGATGTAATATCTACAGGGAGCAGAGTGTGGTAATATCTACAGGGAGCAGTGTGTGGCAATATCAACAGGGAGCAGTGTGTGTGGTAATATCTACAGGGAGCAGTGTGTGGTATTATCTACAGGAAGCAGTGTGTGGTAATATCTACAGGGAACAGTGTGTGGTATTATCTACAGGGAGCAGTGTGTGGTATTATCTACAGGGAGCAGTGTGTGTGGTAAAATCCACAGGGAGCAGTGTGTGGCACTATCTACAGGGAGCAGTGTGTGGTAATATCTACAGGGAGCAGTGTGTGGCATTATCTACAGGGAGCAGTGTGTGGTAATATCTACAGGGAGCAGTGTGTGTGGTAATATCAACAGGGAGCAGTGTGTGGTAATATCTACAGGGAGCAGTGTGTGGTAATATCTACAGAGAACACTGTGTGATGTAATATCTACAGGGAGCAGAGTGTGGTAATATCTACAGGGGGCAGTGTGTGGTAATATCTACAGGGGGCAGTGTGTGGTAATATCTACATGGAGCAGTGTGTGGTATTACCTAGAGGGAGCAGTGTGTGGTAATATCTACAGGGAGCAGTGTGTGGTAATATCTACAGGGAGCAGTGTGTGGTATTATCTACAGGGAGCAGTGTGTGGTAATATCTACAGGGAGCAGTGTGTGGTGATATCTACAGGGAGTAGTGTGTGGTAATATCTACAGGGAGCAGTGTGTGGTATTATCTACAGGGAGCAGTGTGTGGTATTACCTACAGGGAGCAGTGTGTGGTATTACCTACAGGGAGAAGTGTGTGTGTGGTAATATCTACAGGGAACAGTGTGTGGTAATATCTACAGGGAGCACTGTGTGATGTAATATCTACAGGGAGCAGAGTGTGGTAATATCTACAGGGGGCAGTGTGTGGTAATATCTACAGGGGGCAGTGTGTGGTAATATCTACAGGGAGCAGTGTGTGTGGTAATATCTACAGATAGCAGTGTGTGGTATTATCTACAGGGAGCAGTGTGTGGTAATATCTACAGGGAGCAGTGTGTGATAATATCTACAGGGAGCAGTGTGTGGTAATATCTACAGATAGCAGTGTGTGGTATTATCTACAGATAGCAGTGTGTGGTAATATCTACAGGGAGCAGTGTGTGGCATTATCTACAGGGAGCAGTGTGTGGTAATATCTACAGGGAGCAGTGTGTGGCATTATCTACAGGGAGCAGTGTGTGATAATATCTACAGGGAGCAGAGTGTGGTAATATCTACAGGGGGCAGTGTGTGGTAATATCTACAGGGGGCAGTGTGTGGTAATATCTACAGGGAGCAGTGTGTGTGGTAATATCTACAGATAGCAGTGTGTGGTATTATCTACAGGGAGCAGTGTGTGGTAATATCTACAGGGAGCAGTGTGTGATAATATCTACAGGGAGCAATGTGTGGTAATATCTACAGATAGCAGTGTGTGGTATTATCTACAGATAGCAGTGTGTGGTAATATCTACAGGGAGCAGTGTGTGGCATTATCTACAGGGAGCAGTGTGTGGTAATATCTACAGGGAGCAGTGTGTGGCATTATCTACAGGGAACAGTGTGTGGTAATATCTACAGGGAGCAGTGTGTGGTAATATATACAGGGAGCAGTGTGTGGTATTATCTACAGGGAGCAGTGTGTGATAATATCTACAGGGAGCAGTGTGTGGTATTATCTACAGGGGGGCTGTGTGTGGTATTATCTACAGGGAGCAGTGTGTGTGGTAATATCTACAGGGAGCAGTGTGTGTGGTATTATCTACAGGGAGCAGTGTGTGGTAATATCTACAGGGAGCAGTGTGTGGTAATATCTACAGGGAGCAGTGTGTGGCTATATCTACAGGGGGGCTGTGTGTTGCAATATCTATAGGGAACAGTGTGTGGTATTATCTACAGGGAGCAGTGTGTGGTAATATCTACAGGGAGCAGTGTGTGGTATTATCTACAGGGGGGCTGTGTGTGGTATTATCTAGAGGGAGCAGTGTGTGTGGTAATATCTACAGGGAGCAGTGTGTGGCTATATCTACAGGGGGGCTGTGTGTGGCAATATCTACAGGGAACAGTGTGTGGTATTATCTACAGGGAGCAGTGTGTGGCAATATCTACAGGGAACAGTGTGTGGTATTATCTACAGGGAGCAGTGTGTGGTAATATCTACAGGGAGCAGTGTGTGGTATTATCTACAGGGGGCAGTGTGTGTGGTAATATATACAGGGAGCAGTGTGTGTGATGTAATATCTACAGGGAGCAGAGTGTGGTAATATCTACAGGGAGCAGTGTGTGGCAATATCTACAGGGAGCAGTGTGTGTGGTAATATCTACAGGGAGCAGTGTGTGGTATTATCTACAGGAATCAGTGTGTGGTAATATCTACAGGGAACAGTGTGTGGTATTATCTACAGGGAGCAGTGTGTGGTATTATCTACAGGGAGCAGTGTGTGTGGTAAAATTTACAGGGAGCAGTGTGTGGCACTATCTACAGGGAGCAGTGCGTGGTAATATCTACAGGGAGCAGTGTGTGGCATTATCTACAGGGAGCAGTGTGTGGTAATATCTACAGGGAGCAGTGTGTGTGGTAATATCAACAGGGAGCAGTGTGTGTGGTAATATCAACAGGGAGCAGTGTGTGGTAATATCTACAGGGAGCAGTGTGTGGTAATATCTACAGAGAGCACTGTGTGATGTAATATCTACAGGGAGCAGTGTGTGGTAATATCTACAGGGGGCAGTGTGTGGTAATATCTACAGGGGGCAGTGTGTGGTAATATCTACAGGGAGCAGTGTGTGGTATTACCTACAGGGAGCAGTGTGTGGTAATATCTACAGGGAGCAGTGTGTGGTAATATCTACAGGGAGCAGTGTGTGGTAATATCTACAGGGAGCAGTGTGTGGTAATATCTACAGGGAACAGTGTGTGGTATTATCTACAGGGAGCAGTGTGTGGTATTACCTACAGGGAGCAGTGTGTGGCACTATCTACAGGGAGCAGTGTGTGGTAATATCTACAGGGAGCAGTGTGTGGTATTATCTACAGGGAGCAGTGTGTGGTAATATCTACAGGGAGCAGTGTGTGGTGATATCTACAGGGAGTAGTGTGTGGTAATATCTACAGGGAGCAGTGTGTGGTATTATCTACAGGGAGCAGTGTGTGGTATTACCTACAGGGAGCAGTGTGTGGTATTACCTACAGGGAGAAGTGTGTGTGTGTGGTAATATCTACAGGGAACAGTGTGTGGTAATATCTACAGGGAGCACTGTGTGATGTAATATCTACAGGGAGCAGAGTGTGGTAATATCTACAGGGAGCAGTGTGTGGTAATATCTACAGGGAGCAGTGTGTGGTAATATCTACAGGGAGCAGTGTGTGGTAATATCTACAGGGAGCAGTGTGTGGTAATATCTACAGGGAGCAGTGTGTGGTATTATCTACAGGGGGCAGTGTGTGTGGTAATATATACAGGGAGCAGTGTGTGTGATGTAATATCTACAGGGAGCAGAGTGTGGTAATATCTACAGGGAGCAGTGTGTGGTAATATCTACAGGGAGCAGTGTGTGGTAATATCTACAGGGGGCAGTGTGTGAGATAATATTTACAGGGAGCAGTGTGTGGTAATATCTACAGGGAGCAGTGTGTGTGGTAATATCTACAGGGGGCAGTGTGTGGTAATATCTACAGGGAGCAGTGTGTGGTAATATCTACAGGGAGCCGTGTGTGTGGTAATATCTACAGGGAGCAGTGTGTGTGGTATTATCTACAGGGAGTAGTGTGTGATAATATCTACAGAAAGCAGTGTGAGGTATTATCTACAGGGAGCAGTGTGTGGTAATATCTACAGGGAGCAGTGTGTGTGGTAATATCTACAGGAAGCAGCGTATGGTAGTATCTACAGGGAGCAGCGTATGGTAATATCTACAGAGAGCAGTGTGTGTGGTAATATCTACAGGGAGCAGCGTATGGTAGTATCTACAGGGAGCAGCGTATGGTAATATCTACAGAGAGCAGTGTGTGGTAATATCTACAGGGAGCATTGTGTGGTAATATCTACAGGGAGCAGTGTGTGGTAATATCTACAGGGAGCAGTGTGTGGTAATATCTACAGGGAACAGTGTGTGTGGTAATATCTACAGGGGGCAGTGTGTGGTAATATCTACAGGGAGCATTGTGTGGTAATATCTACAGGGAGCAGTGTGTGGTAATATCTACAGGGAGCAGTGTGTGGTAATATCTACAGGGAGCAGTGTGTGGTAATATCTACAGGGAGCAGTGTGTGGTAATATCTACAGGGAGCAGTGTGTGGTATTATCTACAGGGGGCAGTGTGTGTCGTAATATTTACAGGGAGCAGTGTGTGTGATGTAATATCTACAGGGAGCAGAGTGTGGTAATATCTACAGGGAGCAGTGTGTGGCAATATCAACAGGGAGCAGTGTGTGTGGTAATATCTACAGGGAGCAGTGTGTGGTATTATCTACAGGAAGCAGTGTGTGGTAATATCTACAGGGAACAGTGTGTGGTATTATCTACAGGGAGCAGTGTGTGGTATTATCTACAGGGAGCAGTGTGTGTGGTAAAATCTACAGGGAGCAGTGTGTGGCACTATCTACAGGGAGCAGTGTGTGGTAATATCTACAGGGAGCAGTGTGTGGCATTATCTACAGGGAGCAGTGTGTGGTAATATCTACAGGGAGCAGTGTGTGTGGTAATATCAACAGGGAGCAGTGTGTGGTAATATCTACAGGGAGCAGTGTGTGGTAATATCTACAGAGAGCACTGTGTGATGTAATATCTACAGGGAGCAGAGTGTGGTAATATCTACAGGGGGCAGTGTGTGGTAATATCTACAGGGGGCAGTGTGTGGTAATATCTACAGGGAGCAGTGTGTGGTATTACCTAGAGGGAGCAGTGTGTGGTAATATCTACAGGGAGCAGTGTGTGGTAATATCTACAGGGAGCAGTGTGTGGTATTATCTACAGGGAGCAGTGTGTGGTAATATCTACAGGGAGCAGTGTGTGGTGATATCTACAGGGAGTAGTGTGTGGTAATATCTACAGGGAGCAGTGTGTGGTATTATCTACAGGGAGCAGTGTGTGGTAATATCTACAGGGAGCAGTGTGTGTGTGGTAATATCTACAGGGAACAGTGTGTGGTAATATCTACAGGGAGCACTGTGTGATGTAATATCTACAGGGAGCAGAGTGTGGTAATATCTACAGGGGGCAGTGTGTGGTAATATCTACAGGGGGCAGTGTGTGGTAATATCTACAGGGAGCAGTGTGTGTGGTAATATCTACAGATAGCAGTGTGTGGTATTATCTACAGGGAGCAGTGTGTGGTAATATCTACAGGGAGCAGTGTGTGATAATATCTACAGGGAGCAGTGTGTTGTAATATCTACAGATAGCAGTGTGTGGTATTATCTACAGATAGCAGTGTGTGGTAATATCTACAGGGAGCAGTGTGTGGTAATATCTACAGGGAGCAGTGTGTGGTAATATCTACAGGGAGCAGTGTGTGGTAATATCTACAGGGAGCAGTGTGTGGTAATATCTACAGGGAGCAGTGTGTGGTATTATCTACAGGGGGCAGTGTGTGTGGTAATATTTACAGGGAGCAGTGTGTGTGATGTAATATCTACAGGGAGCAGAGTGTGGTAATATCTACAGGGAGCAGTGTGTGTGGTAATATCTACAGGGAGCAGTGTGTGGTATTATCTACAGGAATCAGTGTGTGGTAATATCTACAGGGAACAGTGTGTGGTATTATCTACAGGGAGCAGTGTGTGGTATTATCTACAGGGAGCAGTGTGTGTGGTAAAATTTACAGGGAGCAGTGTGTGGCACTATCTACAGGGAGCAGTGCGTGGTAATATCTACAGGGAGCAGTGTGTGGCATTATCTACAGGGAGCAGTGTGTGGTAATATCTACAGGGAGCAGTGTGTGTGGTAATATCAACAGGGAGCAGTGTGTGTGGTAATATCAACAGGGAGCAGTGTGTGGTAATATCTACAGGGAGCAGTGTGTGGTAATATCTACAGAGAGCACTGTGTGATGTAATATCTACAGGGAGCAGTGTGTGGTAATATCTACAGGGGGCAGTGTGTGGTAATATCTACAGGGGGCAGTGTGTGGTAATATCTACAGGGAGCAGTGTGTGGTATTACCTACAGGGAGCAGTGTGTGGTAATATCTACAGGGAGCAGTGTGTGGTAATATCTACAGGGAGCAGTGTGTGGTAATATCTACAGGGAGCAGTGTGTGGTAATATCTACAGGGAACAGTGTGTGGTATTATCTACAGGGAGCAGTGTGTGGTATTACCTACAGGGAGCAGTGTGTGGCACTATCTACAGGGAGCAGTGTGTGGTAATATCTACAGGGAGCAGTGTGTGGTATTATCTACAGGGAGCAGTGTGTGGTAATATCTACAGGGAGCAGTGTGTGGTGATATCTACAGGGAGTAGTGTGTGGTAATATCTACAGGGAGCAGTGTGTGGTATTATCTACAGGGAGCAGTGTGTGGTATTACCTACAGGGAGCAGTGTGTGGTATTACCTACAGGGAGAAGTGTGTGTGTGGTAATATCTACAGGGAACAGTGTGTGGTAATATCTACAGGGAGCACTGTGTGATGTAATATCTACAGGGAGCAGAGTGTGGTAATATCTACAGGGAGCAGTGTGTGGTAATATCTACAGGGAGCAGTGTGTGGTAATATCTACAGGGAGCAGTGTGTGGTAATATCTACAGGGAGCAGTGTGTGGTAATATCTACAGGGGGCAGTGTGTGAGATAATATTTACAGGGAGCAGTGTGTGGTAATATCTACAGGGAGCAGTGTGTGTGGTAATATCTACAGGGGGCAGTGTGTGGTAATATCTACAGGGAGCAGTGTGTGGTAATATCTACAGGGAGCCGTGTGTGTGGTAATATCTACAGGGAGCAGTGTGTGTGGTATTATCTACAGGGAGTAGTGTGTGATAATATCTACAGAAAGCAGTGTGAGGTATTATCTACAGGGAGCAGTGTGTGGTAATATCTACAGGGAGCAGTGTGTGTGGTAATATCTACAGGAAGCAGCGTATGGTAGTATCTACAGGGAGCAGCGTATGGTAATATCTACAGAGAGCAGTGTGTGTGGTAATATCTACAGGGAGCAGCGTATGGTAGTATCTACAGGGAGCAGCGTATGGTAATATCTACAGAGAGCAGTGTGTGGTAATATCTACAGGGAGCATTGTGTGGTAATATCTACAGGGAGCAGTGTGTGGTAATATCTACAGGGAGCAGTGTGTGGTAATATCTACAGGGAACAGTGTGTGTGGTAATATCTACAGGGGGCAGTGTGTGGTAATATCTACAGGGAGCATTGTGTGGTAATATCTACAGGGAGCAGTGTGTGGTAATATCTACAGGGAGCAGTGTGTGGTAATATCTACAGGGAGCAGTGTGTGGTAATATCTACAGGGAGCAGTGTGTGGTAATATCTACAGGGAGCAGTGTGTGGTATTATCTACAGGGGGCAGTGTGTGTCGTAATATTTACAGGGAGCAGTGTGTGTGATGTAATATCTACAGGGAGCAGAGTGTGGTAATATCTACAGGGAGCAGTGTGTGGCAATATCAACAGGGAGCAGTGTGTGTGGTAATATCTACAGGGAGCAGTGTGTGGTATTATCTACAGGAAGCAGTGTGTGGTAATATCTACAGGGAACAGTGTGTGGTATTATCTACAGGGAGCAGTGTGTGGTATTATCTACAGGGAGCAGTGTGTGTGGTAAAATCTACAGGGAGCAGTGTGTGGCACTATCTACAGGGAGCAGTGTGTGGTAATATCTACAGGGAGCAGTGTGTGGCATTATCTACAGGGAGCAGTGTGTGGTAATATCTACAGGGAGCAGTGTGTGTGGTAATATCAACAGGGAGCAGTGTGTGGTAATATCTACAGGGAGCAGTGTGTGGTAATATCTACAGAGAGCACTGTGTGATGTAATATCTACAGGGAGCAGAGTGTGGTAATATCTACAGGGGGCAGTGTGTGGTAATATCTACAGGGGGCAGTGTGTGGTAATATCTACAGGGAGCAGTGTGTGGTATTACCTAGAGGGAGCAGTGTGTGGTAATATCTACAGGGAGCAGTGTGTGGTAATATCTACAGGGAGCAGTGTGTGGTATTATCTACAGGGAGCAGTGTGTGGTAATATCTACAGGGAGCAGTGTGTGGTGATATCTACAGGGAGTAGTGTGTGGTAATATCTACAGGGAGCAGTGTGTGGTATTATCTACAGGGAGCAGTGTGTGGTAATATCTACAGGGAGCAGTGTGTGTGTGGTAATATCTACAGGGAACAGTGTGTGGTAATATCTACAGGGAGCACTGTGTGATGTAATATCTACAGGGAGCAGAGTGTGGTAATATCTACAGGGGGCAGTGTGTGGTAATATCTACAGGGGGCAGTGTGTGGTAATATCTACAGGGAGCAGTGTGTGTGGTAATATCTACAGATAGCAGTGTGTGGTATTATCTACAGGGAGCAGTGTGTGGTAATATCTACAGGGAGCAGTGTGTGATAATATCTACAGGGAGCAGTGTGTTGTAATATCTACAGATAGCAGTGTGTGGTATTATCTACAGATAGCAGTGTGTGGTAATATCTACAGGGAGCAGTGTGTGGTAATATCTACAGGGAGCAGTGTGTGGTAATATCTACAGGGAGCAGTGTGTGGTAATATCTACAGGGAGCAGTGTGTGGTAATATCTACAGGGAGCAGTGTGTGGTATTATCTACAGGGGGCAGTGTGTGTGGTAATATTTACAGGGAGCAGTGTGTGTGATGTAATATCTACAGGGAGCAGAGTGTGGTAATATCTACAGGGAGCAGTGTGTGTGGTAATATCTACAGGGAGCAGTGTGTGGTATTATCTACAGGAATCAGTGTGTGGTAATATCTACAGGGAACAGTGTGTGGTATTATCTACAGGGAGCAGTGTGTGGTATTATCTACAGGGAGCAGTGTGTGTGGTAAAATTTACAGGGAGCAGTGTGTGGCACTATCTACAGGGAGCAGTGCGTGGTAATATCTACAGGGAGCAGTGTGTGGCATTATCTACAGGGAGCAGTGTGTGGTAATATCTACAGGGAGCAGTGTGTGTGGTAATATCAACAGGGAGCAGTGTGTGTGGTAATATCAACAGGGAGCAGTGTGTGGTAATATCTACAGGGAGCAGTGTGTGGTAATATCTACAGAGAGCACTGTGTGATGTAATATCTACAGGGAGCAGTGTGTGGTAATATCTACAGGGGGCAGTGTGTGGTAATATCTACAGGGGGCAGTGTGTGGTAATATCTACAGGGAGCAGTGTGTGGTATTACCTACAGGGAGCAGTGTGTGGTAATATCTACAGGGAGCAGTGTGTGGTAATATCTACAGGGAGCAGTGTGTGGTAATATCTACAGGGAGCAGTGTGTGGTAATATCTACAGGGAACAGTGTGTGGTATTATCTACAGGGAGCAGTGTGTGGTATTACCTACAGGGAGCAGTGTGTGGCACTATCTACAGGGAGCAGTGTGTGGTAATATCTACAGGGAGCAGTGTGTGGTATTATCTACAGGGAGCAGTGTGTGGTAATATCTACAGGGAGCAGTGTGTGGTGATATCTACAGGGAGTAGTGTGTGGTAATATCTACAGGGAGCAGTGTGTGGTATTATCTACAGGGAGCAGTGTGTGGTATTACCTACAGGGAGCAGTGTGTGGTATTACCTACAGGGAGAAGTGTGTGTGTGGTAATATCTACAGGGAACAGTGTGTGGTAATATCTACAGGGAGCACTGTGTGATGTAATATCTACAGGGAGCAGAGTGTGGTAATATCTACAGGGAGCAGTGTGTGGTAATATCTACAGGGAGCAGTGTGTGGTAATATCTACAGGGAGCAGTGTGTGGTAATATCTACAGGGAGCAGTGTGTGGTAATATCTACAGGGAGCAGTGTGTGGTATTATCTACAGGGGGCAGTGTGTGTGGTAATATATACAGGGAGCAGTGTGTGTGATGTAATATCTACAGGGAGCAGAGTGTGGTAATATCTACAGGGAGCAGTCTGTGGTAATATCTACAGGGAGCAGTGTGTGGTAATATCTACAGGGGGCAGTGTGTGAGATAATATTTACAGGGAGCAGTGTGTGGTAATATCTACAGGGAGCAGTGTGTGTGGTAATATCTACAGGGGGCAGTGTGTGGTAATATCTACAGGGAGCAGTGTGTGGTAATATCTACAGGGAGCCGTGTGTGTGGTAATATCTACAGGGAGCAGTGTGTGTGGTATTATCTACAGGGAGTAGTGTGTGATAATATCTACAGAAAGCAGTGTGAGGTATTATCTACAGGGAGCAGTGTGTGGTAATATCTACAGGGAGCAGTGTGTGTGGTAATATCTACAGGAAGCAGCATATGGTAGTATCTACAGGGAGCAGCGTATGGTAATATCTACAGAGAGCAGTGTGTGTGGTAATATCTACAGGGAGCAGCGTATGGTAGTATCTACAGGGAGCAGCGTATGGTAATATCTACAGAGAGCAGTGTGTGGTAATATCTACAGGGAGCATTGTGTGGTAATATCTACAGGGAGCAGTGTGTGGTAATATCTACAGGGAGCAGTGTGTGGTAATATCTACAGGGAACAGTGTGTGTGGTAATATCTACAGGGGGCAGTGTGTGGTAATATCTACAGGGAGCATTGTGTGGTAATATCTACAGGGAGCAGTGTGTGGTAATATCTACAGGGAGCAGTGTGTGGTAATATCTACAGGGAGCAGTGTGTGGTAATATCTACAGGGAGCAGTGTGTGGTAATATCTACAGGGAGCAGTGTGTGGTATTATCTACAGGGGGCAGTGTGTGTCGTAATATTTACAGGGAGCAGTGTGTGTGATGTAATATCTACAGGGAGCAGAGTGTGGTAATATCTACAGGGAGCAGTGTGTGGCAATATCAACAGGGAGCAGTGTGTGTGGTAATATCTACAGGGAGCAGTGTGTGGTATTATCTACAGGAAGCAGTGTGTGGTAATATCTACAGGGAACAGTGTGTGGTATTATCTACAGGGAGCAGTGTGTGGTATTATCTACAGGGAGCAGTGTGTGTGGTAAAATCTACAGGGAGCAGTGTGTGGCACTATCTACAGGGAGCAGTGTGTGGTAATATCTACAGGGAGCAGTGTGTGGCATTATCTACAGGGAGCAGTGTGTGGTAATATCTACAGGGAGCAGTGTGTGTGGTAATATCAACAGGGAGCAGTGTGTGGTAATATCTACAGGGAGCAGTGTGTGGTAATATCTACAGAGAGCACTGTGTGATGTAATATCTACAGGGAGCAGAGTGTGGTAATATCTACAGGGGGCAGTGTGTGGTAATATCTACAGGGGGCAGTGTGTGGTAATATCTACAGGGAGCAGTGTGTGGTATTACCTAGAGGGAGCAGTGTGTGGTAATATCTACAGGGAGCAGTGTGTGGTAATATCTACAGGGAGCAGTGTGTGGTATTATCTACAGGGAGCAGTGTGTGGTAATATCTACAGGGAGCAGTGTGTGGTGATATCTACAGGGAGTAGTGTGTGGTAATATCTACAGGGAGCAGTGTGTGGTATTATCTACAGGGAGCAGTGTGTGGTAATATCTACAGGGAGCAGTGTGTGTGTGGTAATATCTACAGGGAACAGTGTGTGGTAATATCTACAGGGAGCACTGTGTGATGTAATATCTACAGGGAGCAGAGTGTGGTAATATCTACAGGGGGCAGTGTGTGGTAATATCTACAGGGGGCAGTGTGTGGTAATATCTACAGGGAGCAGTGTGTGTGGTAATATCTACAGATAGCAGTGTGTGGTATTATCTACAGGGAGCAGTGTGTGGTAATATCTACAGGGAGCAGTGTGTGATAATATCTACAGGGAGCAGTGTGTTGTAATATCTACAGATAGCAGTGTGTGGTATTATCTACAGATAGCAGTGTGTGGTAATATCTACAGGGAGCAGTGTGTGGTAATATCTACAGGGAGCAGTGTGTGGTAATATCTACAGGGAGCAGTGTGTGGTAATATCTACAGGGAGCAGTGTGTGGTAATATCTACAGGGAGCAGTGTGTGGTATTATCTACAGGGGGCAGTGTGTGTGGTAATATTTACAGGGAGCAGTGTGTGTGATGTAATATCTACAGGGAGCAGAGTGTGGTAATATCTACAGGGAGCAGTGTGTGGCAATATCAACAGGGAGCAGTGTGTGTGGTAATATCTACAGGGAGCAGTGTGTGGTATTATCTACAGGAAGCAGTGTGTGGTAATATCTACAGGGAACAGTGTGTGGTATTAGCTACAGGGAGCAGTGTGTGGTATTATCTACAGGGAGCAGTGTGTGTGGTAAAATCTACAGGGAGCAGTGTGTGGCACTATCTACAGGGAGCAGTGTGTGGTAATATCTACAGGGAGCAGTGTGTGGCATTATCTACAGGGAGCAGTGTGTGGTAATATCTACAGGGAGCAGTGTGTGTGGTAATATCAACAGGGAGCAGTGTGTGGTAATATCTACAGGGAGCAGTGTGTGGTAATATCTACAGAGAGCACTGTGTGATGTAATATCTACAGGGAGCAGAGTGTGGTAATATCTACAGGGGGCAGTGTGTGGTAATATCTACAGGGGGCAGTGTGTGGTAATATCTACAGGGAGCAGTGTGTGGTATTACCTAGAGGGAGCAGTGTGTGGTAATATCTACAGGGAGCAGTGTGTGGTAATATCTACAGGGAGCAGTGTGTGGTATTATCTACAGGGAGCAGTGTGTGGTAATATCTACAGGGAGCAGTGTGTGGTGATATCTACAGGGAGTAGTGTGTGGTAATATCTACAGGGAGCAGTGTGTGGTATTATCTACAGGGAGCAGTGTGTGGTATTACCTACAGGGAGCAGTGTGTGGTATTACCTACAGGGAGAAGTGTGTGTGTGGTAATATCTACAGGGAACAGTGTGTGGTAATATCTACAGGGAGCACTGTGTGATGTAATATCTACAGGGAGCAGAGTGTGGTAATATCTACAGGGGGCAGTGTGTGGTAATATCTACAGGGGGCAGTGTGTGGTAATATCTACAGGGAGCAGTGTGTGTGGTAATATCTACAGATAGCAGTGTGTGGTATTATCTACAGGGAGCAGTGTGTGGTAATATCTACAGGGATCAGTGTGTGATAATATCTACAGGGAGCAGTGTGTGGTAATATCTACAGATAGCAGTGTGTGGTATTATCTACAGATAGCAGTGTGTGGTAATATCTACAGGGAGCAGTGTGTGGCATTATCTACAGGGAGCAGTGTGTGGTAATATCTACAGGGAGCAGTGTGTGGTAATATCTACAGGGAACAGTGTGTGGTATTATCTACAGGGAGCAGTGTGTGGTAATATCGACAGGGAGCGATGTGCGGTAATATCTACAGGGAGCAGTGTGTGGTAATATCTACAGGGAGCAGCGTGTGTGGTATTATCTACAGGGAGCAGTGTGTGTGGCATTATCTACAGGGAGCAGTGTGTGGTATTTTATACAGGGAGCAGTGTGTGTGGTAATATCTACAGGGAGCAGTGTGTGGTAATATCTACAGGGAGCAGTGTGTGGTAATATCTACAGGGAGCAGTGTGTGGTAATATCTACAGGGAGCAGTGTGTGGTAATATCTACAGGGAGCAGTGTGTGGCAATATCTACAGGGAGCAGTGTGTGTGGTAACATCTACAGGGAGCATTGTGTGATATTATCTACAGGGAGCAGTGTGTGGCATTATCTACAGGGAGCAGTGTGCGGTAATATCTACAATGAGCAGTGTGTGGTAATATCTACAGGGAGCAGTGTGTGGTAATATCTACAGGGAGCAGTGTGTGGCACTATCTACAGGGAGCAGTGTGTGGCACTATCTACAGGGAGCAGTGTGTGGTAATATCTACAGGGAGCAGTGTGTGTGGTAATATCTACAGGGAGCAGTGTGTGGTAATATCTACAGGGAGCTGTGTGTGGTATTATCTACAGGGAGCAGTGTGTGGTAATATCTACAGGGACCTGTGTGTGGTAATATCTACAGGGAGCAGTGTGTGGTAATATCTACAGGGAGCAGTGTGTGGTAATATCTACAGTGAGCAGTGTGTGGTAATATCTACAGGGAGCAGCGTGTGGTATTATCTACAGGGAGCAGTGTGTGGTATTATCTACAGGGAGCAGTGTGTGGTATTATCTACAGGGAGCAGTGTGTGGCATTATCTACAGGGAGCAGTGTGTGTGGTAATATCAACAGGGAATAGTGTGTGTGGTAATATCTACAGGGAGCAGAGTGTGTGGTATTATCTACAGGGAGCAGTGTGTGGTAATATCTACAGGGAGCAGTGTGTGGTAATATATACAGGGAGCAGTGAGTGGTAATATCTAAAGGGAGCAGTGTGTGGTAATATCTACAGGGAGCAGTGTGTGGTATTATCTACAGGGGGCAGTGTGTGTGGTAATATATACAGGGAGCAGTGTGTGTGATGTAATATCTACAGGGAGCAGAGTGTGGTAATATCTACAGGGAGCAGTGTGTGGCAATATCTACAGGGAGCAGTGTGTGTGGTAATATCTACAGGGAGCAGTGTGTGGTATTATCTACAGGAATCAGTGTGTGGTAATATCTACAGGGAACAGTGTGTGGTATTATCTACAGGGAGCAGTGTGTGGTATTATCTACAGGGAGCAGTGTGTGTGGTAAAATTTACAGGGAGCAGTGTGTGGCACTATCTACAGGGAGCAGTGCGTGGTAATATCTACAGGGAGCAGTGTGTGGCATTATCTACAGGGAGCAGTGTGTGGTAATATCTACAGGGAGCAGTGTGTGTGGTAATATCAACAGGGAGCAGTGTGTGTGGTAATATCAACAGGGAGCAGTGTGTGGTAATATCTACAGGGAGCAGTGTGTGGTAATATCTACAGAGAGCACTGTGTGATGTAATATCTACAGGGAGCAGTGTGTGGTAATATCTACAGGGGGCAGTGTGTGGTAATATCTACAGGGGGCAGTGTGTGGTAATATCTACAGGGAGCAGTGTGTGGTATTACCTACAGGGAGCAGTGTGTGGTAATATCTACAGGGAGCAGTGTGTGGTAATATCTACAGGGAGCAGTGTGTGGTAATATCTACAGGGAGCAGTGTGTGGTAATATCTACAGGGAACAGTGTGTGGTATTATCTACAGGGAGCAGTGTGTGGTATTACCTACAGGGAGCAGTGTGTGGCACTATCTACAGGGAGCAGTGTGTGGTAATATCTACAGGGAGCAGTGTGTGGTATTATCTACAGGGAGCAGTGTGTGGTAATATCTACAGGGAGCAGTGTGTGGTGATATCTACAGGGAGTAGTGTGTGGTAATATCTACAGGGAGCAGTGTGTGGTATTATCTACAGGGAGCAGTGTGTGGTATTACCTACAGGGAGCAGTGTGTGGTATTACCTACAGGGAGAAGTGTGTGTGTGGTAATATCTACAGGGAACAGTGTGTGGTAATATCTACAGGGAGCACTGTGTGATGTAATATCTACAGGGAGCAGAGTGTGGTAATATCTACAGGGAGCAGTGTGTGGTAATATCTACAGGGAGCAGTGTGTGGTAATATCTACAGGGAGCAGTGTGTGGTAATATCTACAGGGAGCAGTGTGTGGTAATATCTACAGGGAGCAGTGTGTGGTATTATCTACAGGGGGCAGTGTGTGTGGTAATATATACAGGGAGCAGTGTGTGTGATGTAATATCTACAGGGAGCAGAGTGTGGTAATATCTACAGGGAGCAGTGTGTGGTAATATCTACAGGGAGCAGTGTGTGGTAATATCTACAGGGGGCAGTGTGTGAGATAATATTTACAGGGAGCAGTGTGTGGTAATATCTACAGGGAGCAGTGTGTGTGGTAATATCTACAGGGGGCAGTGGGTGGTAATATCTACAGGGAGCAGTGTGTGGTAATATCTACAGGGAGCCGTGTGTGTGGTAATATCTACAGGGAGCAGTGTGTGTGGTATTATCTACAGGGAGTAGTGTGTGATAATATCTACAGAAAGCAGTGTGAGGTATTATCTACAGGGAGCAGTGTGTGGTAATATCTACAGGGAGCAGTGTGTGGTAATATCTACAGGAAGCAGTGTGTGGTAATATCTACAGGGAGCATTGTGTGGTAATATCTACAGGGAGCAGTGTGTGGTAATATCTACAGGGAGCAGTGTGTGGTAATATCTACAGGGAACAGTGTGTGTGGTAATATCTACAGGGGGCAGTGTGTGGTAATATCTACAGGGAGCATTGTGTGGTAATATCTACAGGGAGCAGTGTGTGGTAATATCTACAGGGAGCAGTGTGTGTGGTAATATATACAGGGAGCAGTGTGTGGTAATATCTACAGGGAGCAGTGTGTGGCATTATCTACAGGGAGCAGTGTGTGTGGTAATATCTACAGGGAGCAGTGTGTGGTAATATCTACAGGGAGCAGTGTGTGGTATTATCTACAGGGAGCAGTGTGTGGTAATATCTACAGGGAGCAGTGTGTGGTGATATCTACAGGGAGTAGTGTGTGGTAATATCTACAGGGAGCAGTGTGTGGTATTATCTACATGGAGCAGTGTGTGGTAATATCTACAGGGAGCAGTGTGTGTGTGGTAATATCTACAGGGAACAGTGTGTGGTAATATCTACAGGGAGCACTGTGTGATGTAATATCTACAGGGAGCAGAGTGTGGTAATATCTACAGGGAGCAGTGTGTGGTAATATCTACAGGGGGCAGTGTGTGTGGTAATATCTACAGATAGCAGTGTGTGGTATTATCTACAGGGAGCAGTGTGTGGTAATATCTACAGGGAGCGGTGTGTGGTATTATCTACAGGGAGCAGTGTGTGGTAATATCTACAGGGAGCAGTGTGTGGTATTATCTACAGGGAGCAGTGTGTGGCATTATCTACAGGGAGCAGTGTGTGGTAATATCTACAGGGAGCAGTGTGTGTGGTAATATCTACAGGGAGCAGTGTGTGGTAATACCTACAGGGAGCAGTGTGGTAATATCTACAGGGAGCAGTGTGGTAATATCTACAGGGAGCAGTGTTTGGCACTATGTAAAAAAAAGTAGGTGGAGTAAACTCGCAAACTTGTGGTAAGTTTAACCCCTTAGTGAGCAGCCTATTTTAAACCTTAACGACCCAGCTATTTTTTAAGTTTTTCCATCGTTGCATTCCAAGAGCTTTTATTTTTGCGTCGACATAGCTGTATAAGGTCTTTTTTTTTGCAGGACAAGTTTTATTTTTTTATAGAACCATTTTAGGGGTACATATAATTTATTGATTATAATTTATTAACTTTTTTTGGGGGGAGGGGATAGAAAAAAACTGAAATGTCGCCACGCTGTTTTGCGTCCTAAATTTACGCCATTTACAGAGTGGTATAAATAACTCAATAACTCTATTCCACAGGTTGTTACAATTGCAACAATACCACATTTATATTTTTTTTTATGTTTTATTACTTTTACACAGTAAAAATACTTTTTGGTTTCTCTCTCTCTATATTTGAAGAGCCATACCGTTTTTATTTTTCCGCTGATGCAGCTGTATGAGGGCGATTTTGAGGGACGACTAGTAGTTTTTATTGGTACCATTTTGGAGTACATGCAACTTTTTGATCACTTTTCATCACATTTAGTATTGTTTTAGTAATGTAGTATTATAGTAATGTAGTATTGTTATTATAGTAATGTAGTAGTATAGTAATGTAGTATTATAGTAATGTCGTATTATAGTAATGTAGTATTATAGTAATGTAGTAGTATAGTAATGTAGTATTATAGTAAAGTAGTATTATAGTAATGTAGTATTATAGTAATGTAGTATTATAGTAATGTAGTATTATAGTAATGTAGTAGTATAGTAATGTAGTATTATAGTAATGTAGTATTCTAGTAATGTAGTATTATAGTAATGTAGTATTATTATAGTAATGTAGTAGTATAGTAATGCAGTATTATTATAGTAATGTAGTATTATTATAGTAATGTAGTATTGATTTAGTAATGTAGTATTATTATAGTAATGTATAATTGTTATAGTAATGTAGTATTATTATAGTAATGTAGTATTGTTATAGTAATGTAGTATTGTTATAGTAATGTAGTATTATAGTAATGTAGTGTTATAGTAATGTAGTATTATAGTAATGTCGTATTATAGTAATGTAGTATTGTTATTATAGTAATGTAGTAGTATAGTAATGTAGTATTATATTAATGTCGTATTATAGTAATGTAGTATTATAGTAATGTAGTAGTATAGTAATGTAGTATTATAGTAATGTAGTATTATAGTAATGGTATATTATAGTAATGTAGTATTAGGGCGGGTTCACACATAGCGGAATTTCACTTAAATTCCGCTGCGGACACTCCGCAGCGTTAATCCGCAGCGGAGCCGTTTCTCCATTGACTTTCACTTTAATTTAGCAGTGTTCGTTTACACGATGCGTACAATTCCGCTGCGGAGCATAGGCTGCGGAGCGGAATTTGGTGTCCGCAGCATGCTCTGTCTGTTGCGGAGCAGTGGCGGACTGGTTGCGGACTCATGGCGGAATTTCTCCATTGACTTCAATGGAGAGTCAAAATTCCGCAATGAAGTCCGCAGATCTTATGTGTGCTGCGGAGCGTATTGTTTTTACTACCATGACATTTCTTCATTCTGGCTGGACCTATGTATTTCTAGGTCTACAGCCAGACTGAGGAAGTCAATGGGGCTCCCGTAATGACGGGAGCGTTGCTAGGAGACGTCTGTAAATAGTCACTGTCCAGGGTGCTGAAAGAGTTAAGCGATCGGCAGTAACTGTTTCTGCACCCGGGACAGTGACTACCGATCTCAATATACATGTATCTGTAAAAAAACATATAAGTTCATACTTACCGAGAACTCCCTGCGTCTGTCTCCAGTCCGGCCTCCCAGGATGACGTTTCAGTGTAAGTGACGGCTGCAGCCAATCACAGGCCAAGCACAGGCTGCAGCGGTCACATGGACTGGAGCGTCATCCAGGGAGGTCGGGCTGGATGCCGAAAGAGGGACGCGTCACCAAGACAACGGCCGGTAAGTATGAAATTCTTTTACTTTCACTAGGGAAAGTGCTGTCCCTTCTCTCTATCCTGCACTGAATAGGGAGAAGGGAAGCACTTTTCCTGCAGTCCGCAGCGGCCAGTCCGCATCAATTTTCTGCACATTTTGTGCAGATCCGCTGCAGAATCTGCAACGCAGATTCTGTGCGGCATTGATGCGGACAGTTGCGGAGGAATTCCGCCATGTGTGGTCATGCCCTTATAGTAATGTAGTAGTATAGTAAAGTAGTATTATAGTAATGTAGTATTATAGTAATGTAGTATTATAGTAATGTAGTATTATTATAGTAATGTAGTAGTATAGTAATGCAGTATTATTATAGTAATGTAGTATTATTGTAGTAATGTAGTATTGTTATAGTAATGTAGTATTATTATAGTAATGTATAATTGTTATAGTAATGTAGTATTATTATAGTAATGTAGTATTGTTATAGTAATGTAGTATTGTTATAGTAATGTAGTATTATAGTAATGTAGCGTTATAGTAATGTAGTATTATAGTAATGTAGTATTATAGTAATGTAGTATTATAATAATGGAGTATTATTTTAGTAATGTAGTATTATAGTAATGGAGTATTATAGTAATGTAGTATTATAATAATGTAGTATTATTATAGTAATGTAGTATTATTATAGTAATGTAGTATTGTTATAGTAATGTAGTATTATAGTATTGTAGTATTATAGTAATGTAGTATTGTTATTATAGTAATGTAGTAGTATAGTAATATAGTATTATTATAGTAATGTAGTATTATAGTAATGTAGTATTATAGTAATGTAGTATTATTATAGTAATGTAGTATTATAGTAATGTAGTATTATAGTAATGCAGTAATATTATAATAATGTCGTATTATAGTAATGTAGTATTATAGTAATGTAGTATTGTTATAGTAATGTAGTATTATAGTAATGTAGTATTATTATAGTAATGTAGTATTATAGTAATGTAGTATTATAGTAATGTAGTATTATTAGAGTAATGTAGTATTATAGTAATGTAGTGTTGTAGTAATGTAGTATTATAATAGTAATGTAGTATTATAGTAATGTAGTATTATTATAGTAATGTAGTATTGTTATAGTAATGTAGTATTATAGTAATAAAGTGTTATAGTAATGTAGTATTGTTATAGTAATGTAGTATTGTTAAAGTAATGTAGTATTATAGTAATATAGTATTATTATAGTAATGTAGTATTATAGTAATGTGGTATTATTATAGTAATGTAGTATTATAGTAAAATAGTATTATTATAGATATGTTGTATTGTTATAGTAATGTAGTATTATAGTAATGTAGTATAGTTATAGTAATGTAGTATTATAGTAATGTAGTGTTATAGTAATGTAGTATTATAGTAATGTAGTATTATAGTAATGTAGTCTTGTTATAGTAATGTAGTATTATAGTAATGCAGTATTGTTATAGTAATGTAGTATTATAGTAATGTAGTATTATAGTAATGTAGTATTATTATAGTAATGAAGTATTATAGTAATGTAGTATTATAGTAATGTAGTATTGTTATAGTAATGTAGTAATGTTATAGTAATGTAGTATTATAGTAATATAGTATTATTATAGTAATGTTTTATTATAGTAATGTAGTATTATAGTAATGTAGTATTATTATAGTAATGTAGTATTATAGTAATGTAGTATTATTATAGTAATGTAGTATTGTTATAGTAATGTAGTATTGTTATAGTAATGTAGTATTATAGTAATGTAGTATTATTATAGTAATGTAGTATTATAGTAATGTAGTATTATAGTAATGTAGTATTGTTATAGTAATGTAGTATTATAGTAATGTAGTATTATTATAGTAATGTAGTATTATAGTAATGTAGTATTATAGTAATGCAGTATTGTTATAGTAATGTAGTATTATAGTAATGTAGTATTGTTATAGTAATGTAGTATTATAGTAATGAAGTATTATAGTAATGTAGTATTATTATAGTAATGTAGTATTATAGTAATGTAGTATTATAGTAATGTAGTATTGTTATAGTGATGTAGTATTATAGTAATGCAGTATTATTATAGTAATGTAGTATTATAGTAATGTAGTGTTGTAGTAATGTAGTATTATAGTAATGTAGTATTATTATAGTAATGTAGTATTGTTATAGTAATGTAGTATTATAGTAATAAAGTGTTATAGTAATGTAGTATTGTTATAGTAATGTAGTATTATTATAGTAATGTAGTATTACAGTAATGTAATATTATTACAGTAATGTAGTATTGTTATAGTAATGTAGTATTATAGTAATGTAGTATTATTATAGTAATGTAGTATTATAGTAATGTGGTATTATTATAGTAATGTAGTATTATAGTAAAATAGTATTATTATAGATATGTTGTATTGGTATAGTAATGTAGTATTATAGTAATGTAGTGTTATAGTAATGTAGTATTATAGTAATGTAGTATTATAGTAATGTAGTGTTATAGTAATGTAGTGTTATAGTAATGTAGTATTATAGTAATGTAGTGTTATAGTAATGTAGTATTATAGTAATGTAGTGTTGTTATAGTAATGTAGTATTATAGTAATGCAGTATTGTTATAGTAATGTAGTATTATAGTAATGTAGTATTATAGTAACGTAGTATTATTATAGTAATGAAGTATTATAGTAATGTAGTATTATAGTAATGTAGTATTGTTATAGTAATGTAGTAATGTTATAGTAATGTAGTATTATAGTAATGTAGTAGTATTATAGTAATGTAGTATTATAGTAATGTAGTATTATAGTAATGTAGTATTATTATAGTAATGAAGTATTATAGTAATGTAGTATTATAGTAATGTAGTATTGTTATAGTAATGTAGTAATGTTATAGTAATGTAGTATTATAGTAATGTAGTATTATAGTAATGTAGTATTATAGTAGTGTTTTATTATAGTAATGTAGTATTATAGTAATGTAGTATTATTATAGTAATGTAGTATTGTTATAGTAATGTAGTATAGTTATAGTAATGTAGTATTATAGTAATGTAGTTTTATTATAGTAATGTAGTATTATAGTAATGTAGTATTATTATAGTAATGTAGTATTGTTATAGTAATGTAGTATTATAGTAATGTAGTATTATTATAGTAATGTAGTATTATAGTAATGTGGTATTATTATAGTAATGTAGTATTATAGTAAAATAGTATTATTATAGATATGTTGTATTGTTATAGTAATGTAGTATTATAGTAATGTAGTATAGTTATAGTAATGTAGTATTATAGTAATGTAGTGTTGTTATAGTATTGTAGTATTATAGTAATGTAGTATTGTTATAGCAATGTAGTATTGTTATAGTAATGTAGTATTATAGTAATGTAGTGTTGTTATAGTAATGTAGTATTATAGTAATGTAGTATTATTATAGTAATGTAGTATTATAGTAATGTGGTATTATTATAATAATGTAGTATTATAGTAAAATAGTATTATTATAGATATGTTGTATTGTTATAGTAATGTAGTATTGTTATAGTAATGTAGTATTATAGTAATGTAGTATTATTATAGTAATATAGTATTATAGTAATGTAGTATTATAGTAATGTAGTATTATAGTAATGTAGTATTATAGTAATGTAGTATTGTTATAGTAATGTAGTATTATAGTAATGTAGTGTTATAGTAATGTAGTATTATAGTAATGTAGTATTATTATAGTAATGTAGTATTATAGTAATGTAGTATTATAGTAATGTAGTATTGTTATAGTAATGTAGTATTATTATAGTAATGTAGTGTTATAGTAATGTAGTATTATTATAGTAATGTAGTATTATAGTATTATAGTAATGCAGTGTTGTAGTAATGTAGTATTATAATAGTAATGTAGTATTATAGTAATGTAGTATTATTATAGTAATGTAGTATTGTTATAGTAATGTACTATTGTTATAGTAATGCAGTATTATAGTAATGTAGTATTATAGTAATGTAGTATTATTATAGTAATGTAGTATTATAGTAATGTAGTATTATTATAGTAATGTAGTATTGTTATAGTAATGTAGTATTATAGTAATGTAGTATTGTTATAGTAATGTAGTATTATAGTAATGTAGTGTTATAGTAATGTAGTATTATAGTAATGTAGTATTATAGTAATGTAGTGTTGTTATAGTAATGTAGTATTATAGTAATGTAGTAGTATTATAGTAATGTAGTATTATAGTAATGTAGTATTATTATAGTAATGTAGTATTATAGTAATGTAGTATTGTTATAGTAATGTAGTATTGTAGTAATGTAGTATTATTATAGTAATGTAGTATTATAGTAATGTAGTATTATAGTAATGTATTATTGTTATAGTAATGTAGTATTATAGTGATGTAGTATTATTAAAGTAATGTAGTATTATAGTAATATAGTATTATTATAGTAATGTAGTATTATAGTAATGTAGTATTATAGTAATGTTTTATTATAGTAATGTAGTATTATAGTAATGTAGTATTATTATAGTAATGTAGTATTGTTATAGTAATGTAGTATTATAGTAATGTTTTATTATAGTAATGTAGTATTATAGTAATGTAGTATTATTATAGTAATGTAGTATTGTTATAGTAATGTAGTATTATAATAATGTAGTATAGTTATAGTAATGTAGTATTATAGTAATGTAGTATTATAGTAATGTAGTATTATTATAGTAATGTAGTATTATAGTAATGTAGTAT
Organism: Rhinoderma darwinii; assembly: GCF_050947455.1. Classification (NCBI taxonomy): domain Eukaryota; kingdom Metazoa; phylum Chordata; class Amphibia; order Anura; family Rhinodermatidae; genus Rhinoderma; species Rhinoderma darwinii. Next base: position 11,182,714 of record NC_134690.1, on the reverse strand, counting down.
TATTATAGTAATGTAGTATTATAGGAATGTAGTATTATAGGAATGTAGTATTATAGTAATGTAGTATTGTTATAGTAATGTAGTATTATAGTAATGTAGTATTATGGTAAAGTAGTATTATTATAGATATGTTGTATTGTAATAGTAATGTATTATTATTATAGTGATGTAGTATTATTATAGTAATGTAGTGTTATAGTAATGTAGTATTATAGTAATTTAGCATTATAGTAATGTAGTAGTGTTATAGTAATGTAGTATTGTTATAGTAATGTAGTATTATAGTAATGTAGTGTTGCTATAGTAATGTAGTATTATAGTAATGTAGTAATATTATAGTAATGTAGTATTATAGTAATGTAGTATTGTTATAGTAATGTAGTAGTATCGTAATGTAGTATTATAGTAATGTAGTGTTATAGTAATGTAGTATTATAGTAATGTAGTATTGTTATAGTAATGTAGTATTGTTACAGTAATGTAGTGTTATAGTAATGTAGTATTGTTATAGTAATGTAGTATTATAGTAATGCAGTATTGTTATAGTAATGTAGTATTATAGTAATGTAGTGTTATAGTAATGTAGTATTATAGTAATGTAGTATTATAGTAATGTAGTATTATAGTAATGTAGTAGTATTATAGTAATGTAGTATTATAGTAATGTAGTATTATAGTAATGTAGTATTATTATAGTAATGAAGTATTATAGTAATGTAGTATTATAGTAATGTAGTATTGTTATAGTAATGTAGTAATGTTATAGTAATGTAGTATTATAGGAATGTAGTATTATAGGAATGTAGTATTATAGTAATGTAGTATTGTTATAGTAATGTAGTATTATAGTAATGTAGTGTTATAGTAATGTAGTATTATAGTAATGTAGTGTTATAGTAATGTAGTATTATAGTAATGTAGTTTTATAGTAATGTAGTATTATAGTAATGTAGTATTATAGTAATGTAGTATTATAGTAAAGTAGTATTATTATAGATATGTTGTATTGTAATAGTAATGTATTATTATTATAGTAATGTAGTATTATTATAGTAATGTAGTGTTATAGTAATGTAGTATTATAGTAATTTAGTATTATAGTAATGTAGTAGTATTATAGTAATGCAGTATTGTTATAGTAATGTAGTATTATAGTAATGTAGTATTATAGTAATGTAGTATTGTTATAGTAATGTAGTATTGTTATAGTAATGTAGTATTGTTACAGTAATGTAATGTTATAGTAATGTAGTATTGTTATAGTAATGTAGTATTATAGTAATGCAGTATTGTTATAGTAATGTAGTGTTATAGTAATGTAGTGTTATAGTAATGTAGTGTTATAGTAATGTAGTATTATAGTAATGTAGTGTTATAGTAATGTAGTATTATTATAGTAATGTAGTATTATAGTAATGTAGTATTATAGTAATGTAGTGTTATAGTAATGTAGTAGTATAGTAATGTAGTGTTATAGTAATGTAGTATTATAGTAATGTAGTATTATAGTAATGTAGTATTGTTATAGTAATGTAGTATTATAGTAATGTAGTATTATAGTAATGTAGTATTGTTATAGTAATGTAGTATTGTTATAGTAATGTATTGTTATTGTAATGTAGTATTATAGTAATGTAGTAGTATAGTAATGTAGTATTATAGTAATGTAGTGTTATAGTAATGTAGTATTGTTATAGTAATGTAGTATTATAGTAATGTAGTATTATAGTAATGTAGTGTTATAGTAATGTAGTATTATAGTAATGTAGTATTATTATAGTAATGTAGTATTGTTATAGTAATGTAGTGTTATAATAATGTAGTATAGTTATAGTAATGTAGTATTATAGTA